>NC_138986.1:22331806-23531806 GCF_964341445.2 Mesoplodon mirus | reverse complement strand
CCCATCAGACCAGTCTGAAGTATTTCATATGACCCTTCTATTAGAGTTAAGAACATAGAACCTGAAACAGCATGCATTTAGGTACCACCTCTACATTTACTATATGGTGTATTTCAGGCAAGTTAAATTACATGCATTTATCTCAATTTCTTCACCTGCAAATTGTGGATAATAAATTTTACTATTTAATAATTACAAGAGTGCCTGGTGCAGAATAACATTCAATAGCTAACCAAAGCTTTATTTTATGTTGTCACAAATTTATTAATATTTCCTTTTTCTTGATTTTCAAATATTCAACTTTAGATAAATACCAATCTCGATTCCCAAAATAATGGTGTGGATAATTTCTAGTAAAGAGGGAGGAAAAATTCACTCATGCCATATAGTTTTGCTTCAGTTATACTTTTGGATTTTCTCTGTGAGACTAAGGAAGTTGAATTTTGATAACACTATCATAGTAATCATTTATTGTGCCATAGGGTATTCACAGAGCAGTTCAGCTTCTAGTGCTACTAGTGATCTGGAATTACAAGTCACCATAGCTATAATGGAGTACCTGAAAAATCCTTGGCCCATTTAACTATCAGGGTTCTTTCCACCCATCAATTATAATATAATATAGATAATTTCATAATTGTGTGCAGAAAAAGGAAGCTTTTGTTATCACCAGAGCAAATCTGACAAGGATAACTTTGTCTATGGCAGTTTTTTGCATCCAGTGTTAACCCATCATAAAAGAATGCTGCCATTCTGATGCAAGTTCATACCCTGACTCCAATCTCCATTTTAAAGTGGTGCTTTGTTAACAAATTCACTCAAGAATATGTGTATAACAATACTTGGCATGAAAAAACTACTGAAAAATAAGTAAAAGAGAATATAATGTGGAAGCTTCAGTAGAAGATAAATAGTTCCCTAGGAGATAAATAGTTCTTATTTTTTATAAGAAACTTTAAAAACATGATGAACTGACATAAATAAATTGTAAGTATACATAGACTATGAAGCAGGAGAGATCCATAGATAATCAAATTTACATGAAAAGGCAACTAGTTAAGTTTAAATGAGAAATGTAGAAACATGGAAAGACTGAAAAGAATTTGAAATGCAATATCTCATTTAAAATGCATGTGGGGCTTCCCTAGTGGTGCAGTGGTTGAGAGTCCACCTGCCGATGCAGGGGACAGGGGTTCGTGCTCCGGTCCAGGAACACCCCACATGCTGCGGAGCGGCTAGGCCCGTGAGCCATGGCCGCTGAGCCTGCGCTCCACAACAGGAGAGGGCATAACAGTAAGAGGCCCTTGTACCGCCCCCTCCCCCCAAAACAAATGATAGTTGGTTAAGGTTAAAACTTGAAATATATCCATGGAATACAGGACATTGGATTTTCAAAGTCAATGAAAGGCTTGGGACTATGGTCCAACATGAATAAAACAGACGAAGCTAAAGTTTAAGAAGGAGTTCAAGTGTTCAGTACTGTCATGAGCAGACTATTTTTGCAAGTATTTTTAGCAACTGGCTTCCAATTTGTAGGCAGAAATTTCATCTCATTCATGCACAGTCTTTTGATTCACTTACTTTAATGTTATGCAAATGACTCTACACCTCAGAAATATATATACTAAAGTATGTAATAAATAGATAGCCTATAATAAGATAAATAATAACACACATACATATATGTCTATTCCATAATATTAATTATATTCAGTTATGTTTAGGAACAGAGTGTATAATTATTAATAAATGCAAATTATTAAATTTTAAACATCTCTAATATTTAAAAAAAATATTTACATTAAATTTTACATTTACAACTTTACATTTAGCAACTTTACATTTTTCCATTTTAAATTCATAATAAAGTTTAGACAAGAGGTTTTAATTTGAAGTATATAATAGAATGTAATTTAATTTTAAACATTTTGACACTAATTAAGAAAACAATTTACTACACATATATACTTTTAGTAAATATATGTGACTATTTTGTTTGTGAAAATTGTATATATTGCCATGTCAGAATGTTAACTGATTGAAATAATCAAATATGTTGAATTTACAATTATAGTTAACAACAGTTTGTCATTTATCACTTCACATTTGCTTACTCACAAACATCATTAAAATGATTGTCTTCTTCTTTACAACTTATTTTTTTTTAATTTCCCTCTTTTGTTCCCATCCTAAAATATTCTCTTCCTCCTCATTGTAAAACTTTCCTCATTTGGCTTCTAGGTATGATACTTGTTTGTTTTTTCTCCTACACTTGTAACCTTTAAACTCTGGTGTACTCCAGTACAGAATTTTACTCTTTTCTATTTATGCTTACTCCTTGATAATCTCTGTGTGGTCTAAGGCCAGATTTCTAACCTTTCTGTGCATTTGTTTCCCATTTGTGAATTGGGACAATACCAACTTTACAGAATTATGTGGACGAAGGGAATTAATACACATTTAGAAAAAACTGCTTAGAATATGTTCTAAAAATGCTTAGGCTTGCTTACTCTGAGACATATATATGTTATGTTATTATTAGTGATGACTCATTAGTCATCTAGCCTCATGGCTTTAAATACCTTTTATAGATCGATCATTCCCAGCTTGTACTTGTACTTCCAGCTCAGACTTTCCCCCCAATCCAGACTAATATATGTAACTTCATTGTCAATATTTCCATTTGGGTGTCCTCTTAGTCTACTCAGGCTACTATAACAAAATACAACAAACTTGGCAATTTATAAACAATAGAAATTTATTTCTCATAGTTATGGAGGCTGAAAGTCTATTGAGACTTACCATCTATTCATGTTTAAATATTTTAATTTGCTGCAGGACTGACTTTTGTGACTGACACACTGTAATATTTTTGTTTTTTTAGTATCTTTTAATCTGGATTAGCTTCCTCCATTCCCTTGCCCCTCCTCACCACACAGAACTTTTTATAAAACAATGTCCTGGTCACCACAAAAAGTAAATATTAAAGGGAAAAATGTGACATATTACCCCTGAAATTCTGGATCAGGAAATCCAAATTGGAGGTAATACTGCTATGAGAATCTGGAATTCCATTTTTTAAATTCTTAATGTTTTCTACATTAGTAAGATGGGACGACCTTAATATAAATGTGATGCGTTCAATGTAATGATCAAACCATAGAAATGCATTTTCAAATGTGTATAGGCTGCTAAACTCTGTGATTGTGTACCACTGTTTTAAATTCTATATAGTACTACAAATTCTTCTATTTAATGCATTTTCTTCATACCTTTACACCTTAGAAGTAGTGTAACTTTCCATTTCTTTTATGAAAACCCACATGAATATAAGTCATGCTAGATGATAGATAAGGGGTGTTCACATGTAGGAATAGAACATTTATGCATCCCCAAGTTCTTCAAAGATTCTTTCAAATTTTATCCTAAAATTATTATAAATATAGTGCATAACAGGCAAATAGTCACTTATCATTTTAAAGGTAAATGGATTTTTCAGAACATTAGTTTATCCTCCTTATATTAGTCACTCTAATTTGAAAACATGTAAAATATTCCCAGAAAATCAGTTTTATTCTAAAGTTGGTATTAGTCTTCATATTTATTGAAAACAACATATGCATTTAAAAAAATCTATCACTCTTGCTGCTATTATTCAACAGAGTTTTGGAAGTTTAAGCCACAGCAATCAGAGAAGAAAAAGAAATAAAAGGAATCCAAATCAGAAAAGAAGAAGTAAAGCTGTCACTGTTTGCAGATGACATGAAACTATACATAGAGAATCCTAAAGTTGTTACCAGAAAACTACTAGAGCTAATCAATGAATCTGGTAAAGTAGCAGGATACAAAATTAATGCACAGAAATCTCTTACATTCCTATACACTAATGATGAAAAATCTGAAAGAGAAATTAAGGAAACACCCCCATTTACAATTGCTACAAAAAGATTAAAATACCTAGGAATAAACCTACCTAAGGAGACAAAAGACCTGCATGAAGAAAACTATAAGACACTGATGAAAGAAATTAAAGATGATACAAGCAGATGGAGAGATATACCATGTTCTTGGATTGGAAGAATCAACATTGTGAAAATGACTATGCTACCCAAAGCAATCTACAGATTCAATGCCATCCCTATCAAACTACCAATGGCATTTTTCATAGAACTAGAATAAAATATTTCACAATTTATATGGAAACATAAAAGACCCCAAATAGCCAAAGCAATCTTGAGAAAGAAAAACGGAGCCGAGGAATCAGGCTCCCAGACATCAGACTATACTACAATGCTAGAGTAATCAAGACAGTATGGTACTGGCACAAAAACAGAAATATAGATCAGTGGAACAAGATAGAAAGCCCAGATATAAACCCATGCACATATGGTCACCTTATCTTTGATAAAGGAGGCAAGATTATACAATGGAGAAAAGAGAGCCTCTCTAATAAGTGGCTCTGGGAAAACTGGACAGCTACATGTAAAAGAATGAAATTAGAACACTTCCTAACACCATAAACAAAAATATACTCAAAATGGATTAAAGCCCTAAATGTAAGGCCAGACACTATAAAACTTTTAGAGGCAAATATAGGCAGAACAGGCTATGACATAAAACACAGCAAGATCCTTTTTGGCCCATCTCCTAGAGAAAGGGAAATAAAAACAAAAATAAACAATTGGGACCTAATGAAACTTAAATGTTTTTGCACAGCAAAGGAAAACATAAACAAGACAAAAAGACAACACTCAGAATGGGAGAAAATATTTGCAAATGAAGCAACTGACAAAGGATTAATCTCCAAAATATACAAGCCGCTCATGCAGCTCAATATCAAAAAAACAAACAACCCAATCCAAAAAAGGGCAAAAGAGTTAAATAGAGATTTCTCCAAAAAAGATATACAGATTGCCAAAAAACACATGAAAGAATGTTCAACCTCACTAATCATTAGAGAAATGCAAATCAAAACCACAATGAGGTATCACCTTACACCGGTCAGAATGGCCATCATCAAAAAATCTACAAACAATAAATGCTGGAGAGGGTGTGGAGAAAAGGAACCCTCTTGCACTGTTGGTGGGAATGTAAATTGATACAGCCACTATGGAGAACAGTATGGAGGTTCCTTAAAAATCTAAAACTAGAACTACCATAAGACCCAGCAATCCCACTACTGGGCATATACCCTGAGAAAACCATAATTCAAAAAGAGTCATGTACCACAATGTTCATTGCAGCACTATTTACAATAGCCAGGACATGGAAGCAACCTAAGTGTCCTTCAACATATGAATGGATAAAGAAGTTGTGGCCCATATATACAATGGAATATTACTCAGCCACAAAAAGAAAGAAAATTGAGTTATTTGTAGTGAGGTGGATGGACCTAGAGTCTGTCATACAGAGTGAAGTAAGTGAGAAAGAGAAAAACAAATACCATATGCTAACACATATTTATGGAATTAAAAAAAAAGTGATTCTGAAGAACCTAGGGGCAGGACAGGAATAAAGACGCAAATGTAGAGAATGGATTTGAGGACACAGGGAGGGGAAGGGTATGCTGGGACGAAGTGAGAGAGTGGCATGGACGTATATACACCACCAAATGTAAACTAGATAACTTGTGGGAAGAAGCCAAATAGCACAGGGAGATCAGCTCGGTACTTTGTGACCACATAGAGGGGTGGGATAGGGAGGGTGGGATGGAGAAGCAAGAGGGAGGGGATATGGTGATATATGTATACATATAACTGATTCACTTTGTGATACTGCAGAAACTAACACACCATTGTAAAGCAATTATACTCCAATAAAGATTTAAAAACTTTTTTTTTAAATCTATCAATGTGAACATGGTGGTTTATTTTTTCCCCTCATAGATAAAAACATATAGAATACTTGAAGCATTTTGCCTTGTGCATATCCCTATAGATACAGATGAAGTTGAGAAGAATAGAAGTGATAAGGGAGAAACAAATAAATACATTTTTCTGAATTAAAGTAGGGGAAATACAACGAATGTCTTTATATCACATAGACTTTATATGTTTTTGAATAATTCATGTTCCAGAAAAATCCTGCAGATATTCAAGAAACTTGTTTATCCATTTGGTCACTCACTTATATTTTAAAAAGCAATATAATCCTAGTGTTTTTAGATTGCTTACATTTAGAATTTCTCAGCATTTCCACATGCTTTCTGAGTGAGAAACTTTTAATTCCAAAGATTGTTGACAGAACTGACTCAAGCACATTGGCTCATGCATGATATGTTGTCCCTTCTTTGGAACTGTACATATTGTTTTTCTTCCTCTTGTGGATGTTTATTTGAAGGATGAATAGGTCACTCTTAGCAGGAGAGCTGTTCACATGACTGCCGGATACTGAAGACATATGAGTCAGTTCCACACAGACTACAAATTATACATGCTGGATAAATCTATATTCATATTTGCACTTGACCTAGGCTTCAACTTTAAAAATAGATTTAACAGAAATTATACGGAAATTCAAAAATTGTTTGGCTAGGAAGCAAACAAATTATGCAACACAATTTTATAAAGGAATGTTCCTTCTGCTGAAAGAGATCACATTAGCAGTGAAATACTATATGTCAGCCTGAACTTAAGCCCAAATCCAAGAACATACTGTACACAAAACTTCTGAAATCTATTTATCTGCTGTGTGATTGATAGCTACTATTGCAGTTTGGAGACCTCAGGATGGCATTGCCTTTCCATCATTTGTCATTATAGAATATTCTTTGAATGGAAAGTTATAGCCCTTTCAGGGCCAGGGCTATTTCAGGAAAATAGCCCAGGTTTCTGGGTGCTAGTTAGAATATAAGAACCTGGGCTCAATAGGCAAGGAGCTGGTTTCAAATCCTAGCTCAGCCACTGACTTGATCACATGTAGAAATTATAACAACTGCCTTAGTTTCCTCATGTGTTAAACATGGCTAATAATGACCCTACTTCACAGGGCAGAGTTCAGGTGTGCCTTATGTGACATAATCTTTTAAAAGACTGTCTGTTATATACCTACTTACAACATGCTTGCTGTGTTTTTAATTAGGTCTCTTTAATGTACTGTTGCACAATAAGCCTATAGTGTACAGATTGTGATTTTTGCAAAATTTTATTATGCATTGCTAGATCTCAGAAATATTTGTCCTGCCTCTTTTTCCTGTATATACAATTTAAAAAAAATTAATCTGCTTTTAACAGGGAGCTGCGTCAAATCAAAAGAAAAAAAAAAACAACAAAATCTGCAGCCAACACAAATACAATGCTGAATTCTACATCAGATCTGAATTCCTTCTTCCTTGTTGGAGCAATGGGAGTTGCTAGAGTAGGCACTGAAAATGTCTCAATTTGGAATTACCACTTTCTGGTTTTTTTTAACAAGAAGTCTTCATTATTTTCTTCTGAAATCTTAGATTTCAGAGGATAAGCTAATTTGAGCATCAGAAAGATTTGTAGAAGAATGGTTGAATTTGGAGATTATACATATGTTTCTTATGAATTATTAATAGCAACCAATATTTTAAAGAATTGCACATATTGATTCTCACAGCAGTCTTATGAATTATTATTGTTCTAGTTTCACAAATAAAAAAAGATAATAGTTTAAGGATCTTTTCACGTTTTCATAGGTAGTAGGTGAAATATTCAGAATTAAAACACAGATGTGACCAACTGACCAAACAATATTGTTTCGTGGTAAAAAAAAAAAAAATGTTTTAATCAAAATGCAGAGCCTGACTTTTCTCTATGCGTTTCTATAGGCCCTTCTGGGCAGGCACTAAGGCTGTTTACTAATTCTTTTCTACGATGCTATTAAATAACCAGAAAACTTACCCAAATGTCTGCATATTCCAGTAAAGATGTTTGGCTTAACATATGGCATTCAGATACTATCTTCTGAACTATCCCCTAGAGATATGGAGGCCAGTGCCCTTGAAGAGATAGGACTTTCTGATGTCAGTAATAAGAAAAGACCAAAAACAAACAAAAAACCTACATCACAGAAGATCATCTTTCCCAGAACTTTCTGTTCCTGAGTATCGACAGTGAGGATACTCATAGTTAGCAGAGGGGAGATAGGGGTGGCTACACAGGGAGGGACCTTGTAGGGGACATCAAACTGTTCTAGAACAAAATAAATATTTTTAGTCAGATTATCTAGTTATATGCTATTTCTGTCTGTTATCTAGTAGAAGTACTGTCTAGCACTGTCACGTTTCTTTCTGTTATCTAAGTTCTTTCGTTTAAATATCAGAAACCAGGTTCAGCTGAGCTTTAGAAAGACATTTTTTTTTTATTCCATTAGTTCATGCTTAGGTTCATAAAAGTGACAAGTAATTCCTTGCATAACCAAAAGTAGAAAATCTGAAATTGACTTTCAAAATAAATTACAAGTAACTTGAATTGTGTCAAAAGGCATATAGAATGAAATAATCAACACCCATGTAACCACTCCTCAGCTTATGAAACAAGACATTACAAATGGCCATGAAAACCTCAGTGTCTGCCACTCTGTCACCCCATTTCCCCAGTACCAGGATGCCATTACACTGAATTTGATATTTATTATTTTTATGCACATATTTTTTAACCTTACTGTAGGTACTTATTTTTTAAACAAGGTACTTATATTTTTCTGCTAGATTGCATAATTTTAAACTTTATACAAATAATATTATTCTCTTCATATCCTTCTAATTTTTTCACTCAAATTTATGTTTTTGAGACTTACCCATTTTGATACAAGTAACTCTAGTTCATTCATTTTCTGTTATATAACACTGTAAGGATACAAAATCTATTCCTCCTTCTTCAGTGAGTATTTAGAGTATTTAGATATCTTCCAATTTCAACAAATGTTGCTGCTTTGAACATTTTACACATCTCAATATGCATAAGGTCTCGAGTATTTATGAGTGGGATGGAAGGGGTATTACTATCTTCAAATGTGCTAGCTATTCGTTAAACTTGTCTTTCCAATTGATTACAGTATTTAACATTCTCATTAATAAGAAAACTTTTCAGTAAAACTAGATTATTAATTTCATGAGTATGAAAATTGTCTCTTTGTTATTGCAGTTTGTATTTTCCTGATTATTATTGAAATTCCATTTCATATTTTTATTGGTTTTTCAGGTTGACTTGCTTGAATTGTCCCTTAATGTTATTTGCTTACCTTGCTATTTATAGACTGGATAGTTTGCTTAATGATTTTAAAGTGTCTCTGATGTAATCTCAACGAGACTCTTAAGAGTTACATATATTGCAAGCACCTTACACACCTGTAACTCATAGTTGTTTTTTTCTTTTGTTGCATAAGCATTTTAAATTTTAATACAGTCAAGCATCATTTTATGTTGTTCACAAATATGTTTATCAATGGCCATAACAAAATTTTTTTATACTTGCACATTGATCTTTATGTGTTGGGTAAATTGGGAGTTCAAATTTATTTTATTTTTCATAGAGAACCATTTGTTTAGATTTTTAAAATCATTTCCTCACCTGTCTCTTATGTCATTTTTTCATAGCTAATAAGCCTGTGTCTAGGCTTATTTAGTTCCATTGGTCTCTTTGTCTATCTGTGAGCCAACCAGACAATGTCTTGCTTCTATTATCTGTGTTAGAAATACACTGAAATTGGCACCATTTTTTTTTTTTTTTAATTTTTGGTGAAACATCTACAGAACTATCAGGGGCAATTTTTTTTCCCTTCTTCCTTTTCTCCTCTCCCTCTCTCTCTCTCTGTCTTTCTGTAGATTCATGTACTGATTCAATTCCTTCAGTATATTTGTAGGTATATGGATGTTTGCTAATTCTCCTTAAGCCAGGTTTACTCAGTTATATTTTACTAGGAAACAGTCTATTTTGTCATATTTCCATAATTTTCCTAAAGTAAGTTAATATATTCATTTTTAGTTTCTTAGTCTGTAATTATAGTTTTGTCTCCTTTTTAATTTCTAATATTTTTGTTATTTCTACATACACTCTCATTTTCTTGATTCATCTCACCAGGGTTTTATCAACTTTATGAGCCTTATCAATTCAATCACTGGCTTTTTTAAACCCTCTGTTGCATCTCTGTCTTATCTAATTAATTTCTGCTCTATACTATTACATGTTATAACATTTTTGTGGATTATTCTATAATCTCTTTTTTTTTTTTTTTTTTTTTTTGCAGTATGCGGGCCGCTCACTTTTGTGGCCTCTCCCGCTGCAGAGCACAGGCTCCAGACGCGCAGGCTCAGCGGCCATGGCCCACGGGCCCAGCCACTCCACGGCATGTGGGATCTTCCCAGACTGGGGCACAAACCCGTGTCCCTTGCATCGGCAGGTGGACTCTCAACCACTGCGCCACCAGGGAAGCCCGTATAATCTGTTTTTTTCAAACTTTAAATGAGGTATTTGTTCATTTTTTTCTTCTTAAATTTAAACATTCAATGCCATAAATGACATTCAATTTATTTCTCCTAGATCCTATTGGTTGAGCTCTGCACTATTTTCATTAATATTTATACCTAAGTATTTTCTAATTTCCATTATGATTCCTTCTTTGATCTATGATTCATTCAAGAGGATATCTTTACTACATTTTCATTAAGTTATTTTTACTTATATCTTAATTACACTGTTATCAGATAAAACAGTCTTCACAATAATTATTCTCTAAAGTTTAAAACATGGCTTATGGGCTAGCATATGTTAAATTATTTTAAAATTCCATGTGCTCTTGAGAAGCATGTGGATTTCTAAATTGCTAGATTCAGGATCCTATACATAGACGTTAAGTCAAGCTTATTACTAATGTTATTTAAGGCATCTGTATGCTCAAGAGACATGATCAGCCTGTTACTTGAAGAGGGGTATTAAAATCTCCCACAATATTGGTGAATTTCAAAACTCTCAGTAGTTATATTCAGTTTTGTTTTATATGTGTTTAAGGCTATGTTATTTTGTAATGACAAATTTAAAATTGTTTCTTCCCAATGAATTGTATTTTTTAATGTATGCAGTAACATTTATTTTATAGTTTTGCCACCTAGTCTATTTTGCCTGATCTCTCTTTTGTTTAATATTGCTATTTATTAATATTGTTATATTGTGATATATTATATATATCATATATATTATTTTCTCAAACTTTCTGTGCTTATATATTCTAGGTGTATTTCATGTAAATAACAGATTTTTAAAACTTGTATCTACAATTTTTCTTTAACAGGCAAATTAAGTCCACATGTACTTCCTATAATTATTGATATATTTGTATTTTTGCTAATATCTTTTTTGGTTCTTGCTTTTTACTCTGCATTTCCATATTCTTTCCCATATCTCATTGCATTTCTTCCTCATTTGGGGTTTATCATTCTTCTCCCTCTAGTACTTTGGACATCATATTTTATATTTCAATTATTTTAACTGTTATCAATTATTAAATGTTCATATAATTTTAGCAAAGTTTACAGTTAATATATTTTTATACTTTTCTTTCAAATAATTCTAGAACATTAGAAATTCTTAACTTCAATTAACTCTCATTTGACTTGCATTCTACTATAAGCCAATATTTTAGTTCCACCTTATTTTTACCTACAAAAGTAACCATTTTGATTTTTGTTTTATTCAGTCAAACTTTATTTAGTTTTACTCATATGTTTACAGTTTTGTTGTTGTTGTTAACTGATCATGTTACATCTTAGTCCTTCTTCTGGCTTTCATTTCTTCCATCCAAAATACACACTTTAGAAATTCCTACATAAGGGTCTTTTAGTAATAAATCTGTTTTTGTTTGCCTAAAAATGTTTTTGTTTTGGCTACATTCTTAAATTAATTTGTGCATGATTATGAAATACTATGTTGACAGATATTTCTGTGTTATCACTTTCAGTATATTATTTTACACCCTGGCTATTACTTACTCTTGTCATTTTAAAAATATGCTGTCAGTCTAAAAAATGTGTGTGGAGGGGCTGGCCATATTCATATATTGCTTTTGTCTTTGTGAGTTCTATAGATTTACTAAAATTTATCTAAATTTGGATTTTACAAAATTTATTTATTGGCTTAAAATATTCTGTGAATGTATATAAATTCAAACCCCAGGTCTGCATGAAGATATGCTTCTTTTGCTTAAAAATATGAGTTATAACTATTTTTACCCCACTCAGAATTTAAGCCATGACTGACAATTCCTTGTTCTCTTCCACTGGCTTTTTTTCCTTCTATTCCACTATTGAATTAATAGACTCACATATTGCTATTTTACATAGAAGACTCAATTACAGCACTCCAGCCTGCCTGGTCTCTTTCTATGCATTTCTTAATACTCAAACTTTTCTGTTACCATGACTGGCAAATGTAGTACCTGAGTACCCACTTTATTTTCTATTCCCTCTTATTTTTGATTCCTAAAAGGTTATTTACCCATGATTTCTAGGTGTTACTTAGTGAGGTGTTTTTCAGATTATCCATTTTACTATATATATCTGTGATATAAATTGCAGGTAATTAGTATTGTCTGCATTTGATGTTTATTAAGGTAGCTTGCAAGTGTCTTACTCAGCTCATTTTGGGGTATTGAATTTAGTATTTACAGTGCTTTTATAGTGTTTCTTTCCCTTCTCTAACACTTCTACCCAATGCCACCTCAAAAAAAATTAGAAAAAGAAAATAAAGAAAAAAACATATAAGATGCTTTTAAAGGAGGTGAAATGGTAAAAAAGAAATACTTAGAAAACACTTTGAGTGTTTAGCATATGTGCCACCTACACAATGAAGCTTATTAAATACTACTGAATAACTACAGGCTAAACCAATTTGTCAATCAGTAAATTAAATTGAATTTCATACTGTAAGAGATGGATTTATGCTAAGATTTATATGATGAGGAAGCTATAATCTGTGAATAAGAAGATATGTTCTCACACGAACATAAGTTCTTAAAATATGGATTCTGACTGACTAAACTGGCTTTATGATTCCAAAATTTATAGTACAATTTTAAGCCTAAATAGTATTTTGGTTTTTAAAAAGTAAAAAAAAAAAAAACAAAAAACCAAAAAACACTTGATATTGTATTTTAAAAATAACTATAAACAGATTATAAAACATACTTAAAGCTCTTCAATTTTTCCTTTTTACTGAATAACCTCATTTAATTATCTATCATAAGCACATTTGGACATGCAGGTTTTTAATGAAAAGCAAATGATTTAGAACCTATTTTTGCCATTGAAATCATATTTTTGTCATTTTCATGGTTCATTTTTTAAAGAATAAAGGAGACACCAAAATTTGCAGGTCTTAGTCATAAATTATGAGACTGGGCAAACACTAGCATGAAGAATATTTTAGAATATTAAGGATAATGTCCATTCTTATAATGAGGTCAAATTTTTTTATTTTCTGCAAAGAAACTTATATACATATAATTAAAATCTCAGATCAATGATAATTATATTATATAAGATAATATATATCCTATTACACTGGTATAGAATTTAGTAACCTGGAGAGATGGTGACAGTTTTGAGTTTCTACAACTTCTTCTACAAATGACTGAACAACTCAGATAACAAAACCAAAATATCCATAGACAATAACATTAACAAAACGGGTGACACAGTATATAAGAATGGGAAAAAACCCAGGAAGATCACAAAGACCTTTGTGGTATCAGCTTCTTTACAGGACAAAGTGGCAGGTAGAAAAAGACGTTTCTAGTGCCTTGAGAGCTAGAAGACCCATACATCATTCAAAGGTACTCACTGGATCATTTAGTAAGCCAATCTCAGAAGAAGGTTAAATGGGATTTGCCAGGTTCAATTTGAACCTGAATGCAAGAAAGAAGTGCAAGTGAGTGCACATCAAGTTTATGTTGTTGATGCTTTTAGGTTCTATGAACTCACACAACTAACCAAATAAAGTTTCCTTCCAGGCATAGACATACTGTGAAGAATCTCTTAATGTAGAAACCATATTGACAAGACTAGAAATAACCCAAATGTCCATCTATAGGCACTGGTTGAATAAAGTATGTTTCATTCACATGATGGAGAATTATGCAGCTATACAGGGTATAAAGAATAGCTATATAGACTACTACCAAATCTTCAGGGTACAAATCATGTGAAAACTCAAGAAAGAGACAATGTATACAGTTTGGTAATTCTTATCTAAGAAAGTTATAGATAGAATTAAACATGTTTGTATTCTCTTATTTAAAAAAAATTCATACAGTGAAAGATACTGTTATTTATGTGGGAGAGGAGAGTGTAGGATGAGTCAGGGGCAATATCGAGACTTTTCTGCTAGATCTTGGGTTTTAGATTTCATGTTGGAATCATGTAAATTTTTTACATAACAAATGAACTGAAATTTGCATTGAGTTGACAGCTTAGATAAGCAGAAAGAAATTATGCCAAGTGACCTAAAAACATTGTAATTAGACTGTAATGCCAATAAGGAAATATAAATTAAGAGTAAAAAAGAACTGTAAAAATACCCTAGAATTATGTTGAGTAAAAACATGTTTGGATCATAATTTTGGCATTGTTATTCATAAACTGTTATATGTATACAATATATAAACTAAGGTATTACTTAAAGTTTTTAAGAACCAATATCTTTAACCAAAGAGAAAAGAAAAATAAATATAAAATAAAAGAAGCTAGGTAAAATGCCAAAATATTTTATCCGAATTGAAAATATCAGTATGAGTCAGTGAGGCAATTTCTGTTAAAGAAATATTATCTCACTCTAACTGCTGAAAAGGCCAAAAAATAGGGAACGATTCAGTAACAATCAGGAACCGAGAGCAAAGGCTATGTCTCTATTGTCTACATACCACAGGAACCTGTGCTTTTTGGAGATTTGGCTAATTTCAGTTCTGCAACAGGAAGTGGAAAATATGAGCTTGGACTCCCTGTTTTATCATAAAAAAATGAAGCCACCAAAAACTACTCCAGTCTTGTCAAAAATGCTCAATATCAACCTGAAAAGACTTGCATTGATAATACAGAAGACAGTTTGAACTCTAATAAGATTTTAACAGTAATGGATTGAAGAACATTAAGTATGTTACAATTTCTTATTTCAAAAATGATAGTACTAAAGAGCACAAACAAAAATCTTCTTTAGACATATTTGGAAGATGTTACAGAGCTTCCATTGTCCTGAAAACGGGTAAATAAAGGGAAAGAATCAAGCATCACCCTGCCTTCCCTTTAGGAACTGTACCTCAGGTTAACCAAATAGACATGGAGGGGAATTACCTCTCTACAGAAGGAACCCAGCTGATAAAAAGAGAAATGATAGATCAAGAATGTCACCATTTTACAAACACCTGTTGAAAAAAAATAGATCTTAGCAAGTTTCCTCAATAGCCACAATCTCACAAAAATAGGAATGACCAGATCTCATGTGATGCTTGATGAAAGGACACACCACCACTTACATTGAATCTTTTCAAAAACCCTTCCCTGAATCAGATCAAACCTCCAGAGCTATCTACCAGTGTTCAGGAAATATATATATAGAGAAATGTTTTTGGTTTTGCTTTTGTTCTCCTTTAAGTGCCAGAAAAACTCAATCAAAAAAAAAATACAGAATGTGAGAAATTATAAAACCAATACAGAACCCACTGCAGTTTATTCAAAGCAATGTTTTGAAAGAAAACAAATAAGAGAGAAGGATAAATTACATATAAAAGACATTTAAGAACACATTTACTAAACACAATATTTGGATCCTAATCCATTGGAAAAACAAAATGAAATAATCAGGAAAATTTGAATATTGTCTATTGGAGACTTTTAAGGTAGGTATTGTTGGGTTGTTAGGGATTATAAATTAATCATGGATCTCTGTTTCAAAGTGTACTTATCTTTCAGAGAAGTTTATTGAAATAGTTATGAATTAAATGATATTATGTTTGGCATTTGTTTCCAAAGGGTAACAGTGAACATGAATAGAAACTTAGATATATGAAAAAAGTGATGATGAATATTATAGCTGGGTAATGGCTTCTGTGGGTTCATTTCATCATTGTTTTTTCTTTGCATATGTTTGAAATTTTCCTTTAAAAAAGCTAATCTGAAACCTTAAGAAGCCTCAACCCCTTCCATAGAACATGTCACAATTATCTGACTCCATTTTCCCAGACTTCACATCTGTTTTCACTGCGTTATTTCCCTAAGCCTAAGGATAGTCCAAAAGAAGTCATCAAGTTGATTGGTGATATGAACTGATCAAGTTTAGGAACCAAAATCAGAACTTAATCTTGATTGTCATGACTGTCTGTTGTTCCACTTAGAATGAGAGCTTGACAAGGGTAAAACCACATCTTATTTTTTATGATAACATCAAGGCTTACTGCAGCATCTGGAACTTTTAGCTATTCAAATGGTGTTTTAAATAAACAGGAAAATTCATTAACATATATGCACAATTATTTTCAAAAGGATGCTTTGATTAGTTTAACACACTTTTTAAATTATGATTAAACTGGAGACCCCTAATATGACCAGTCACTCTAACACTTTTACATATTTTGAAGGATTCAAATTACAGAATTAACTGCACTCACAATTTGTTTTTGTGTTTTAATAACATTAGATTTGTTTTGAGAGAAACTGTTTAACAACCTTGGCAACATATGTTGGTCAGCACTCAGTCCTCTCTGGAAAAATTGAAGAGTCCTCAGACAATGTCTTATTTCCTTCTGATCAGTAAAACAATAAAAGCTTTAACTATTTGATGAGATTGGGTAATGATAAAAAAAATTCAAGATCTTATTATAAACTTGTGGCTGAGAAACTGAGGGGGCATTCATGACGAGTAAAGGTGAATACAATGCATTATGATATCAAAAAGAGTTGGGTTGTAATTATAACTAAGAAAACTGAACTCTAACAAAATGGAGAGTATTCTGTTTGAAGGAAAAATATTAACCAATCATAGGGGGTAAGCTCTATTCAGTCATGAAAAAGGGTGTGGGTCAAGGTAGCTACAGCACTGAGCAGATGAGAGAGACCCCTAAAAAGTAAAAGTGCCTACTTGACAGGTATATCCCCAGAATAAAAATCTGGGTTTCATAATTCAATGACAGTGCTCAATATCAGCCAATACAATGAGGGAGAGAGAGAGAGAGAGAGAGAGAGAAGAGATTTGCTGATAAGCTGACCTAAGAATTCAGTTTCCCTCCACAGTTATTTTTTATTGTGATTAATAAATTGATAGTCTTCTTAAATGTGTGTTTGATGAGTATGTCAGGACCTAAGGAATGAATAATTTCTGGGTAGTATGCTGATAATAATCACATTTCTAAAACTGCCTTAGTAACCTCATCAAAACTCTGAGGGAGAGAGATTTTAACATTTCTAATGAGAGCTATTAAAAAAATCACAGTATGCATTCTAGGGGTTAGTAAAAAGAGCAAATAATCCTAATTTTACATTTTGACAAATAATTATCCTAATGGTAAACAATTATACCTTATAATTATGATTACTATGCCTTATTTTGTTTCTATTAATGTGTCTACCTTATACTCATTCTTATTCCTGATATGAAAACACTTGAATACAGTGAAGTCATGCTAGAATGGCCTGTTTAATGTTCCAAACAACCAATTATAATGATTTAATTTACAAACACAGGAGCCATATTCCCTGAGCTCTAATTCTACCTATATGGCTTACTAGCTGTGTGGCTTTGTTCAATAACCTCTGTCTTATTTTGACCATTTATAAATTGGACTTATTAATGGAACTTACTCCATAAATTTTCCATTGTTACACTGTTATTTTTCCTTTTACATCTGCAGCACCCATCACTTACCACCATTAGTGATGCATTTAGGCTAACACACACACACACACACACACACACACAAATTACTTTTAAGATTTTTCCTGCATATAAATTATTTCCTCATTTAAATCTTTATCAATCATTATTGCTAAAAATAATATGAATATTTTAAATATATTTTTCCAAAAGATTTTTTAATTTGTAAAGACCAAAATACTGGTAAAACTGTCTTGGGAAATTAGCTATCAAAATGCTGCCATCTAAAGAAAAATATTTTAAGGGAATTTTAAGGAAAAATATATTTTAAGGGAAATATTTTAAGGAAAATTTAATTCATCAAGTTTGTTATTCATGCTTATTGTATGAACCAGTCAGAAAATTTTTAGGGTAGATATCATTATTATTACCCTCATTTTGCAAATGAGAAACAGACTTTGAGAAGTGACTTGCCTAAGGTAGTTTAGTTAGTGGTAGCTGGGACTTGGGGCAAGTTTGATATTTGGTGGTTGTCAGAGCCTTGTCCACCAAGTTGTCCACAACGTATCACAGAACAATTCCAGAAGAAAAAGTGTAGTTATTAAACTGTACAGCTTATTAAAATGTACAGTCATTCATATGTTGAAGCCTTAAGCTCCAATGTGACTGTATTTGGAAACATTGCCTTTAGGATGTAATTAATATCAAATGAGGTCATAAGTATGGTCCTCGATCTGGTAGGATTAGTGTCTTTATAAGAAGACACACAAGAGTTCCCTTGCTCCACCTACCCTGGAACTGCCTTTTGGGACACAGCAAGAAGATGCCCACTGCAAGCCATGAAGAGAAGCCTCATCAGGGTCTGAGGCTGCCAGAGCTGGATCTGGGACTTCTAGCCTATGGAACCGTGAGAAAATAAATTTCTGTTGTTTAAGCCACCCAGTCTGTGGTATTTTGTTATGACAGCCCAAGCTAACTAATTCTGAGCTTTGTTCTCATTCTCAGAAGTATCAGCTGGATTTGTGTAAAATATGATGCAAATTTCACACGGAGGAGTTTTCTGTTTTCTGTCTTATACGTGTACCTTCTTTAATCTTGCATCTCCTTTCTTATGTTCCCTGGGTCTTGAATTATTAGTTTCTTGGTACAGTTTAACATAGGCTATTCCACAGGTCTGGGATTGTTCATTTTGCCAACCTTACATTTCCTAGCGACTATGGTTATGCTCTCCTTAAGTTTCAGTTCTTTGGAAAAGCCTTCTGTTTTTATCATTTGGACATAGTGCTTGATGATAATAGAGAGCCTATGATTTTTTGTCTTTCCTCTGAACTAGAATTCAAATGACGGATATGCTAAACACAACTGTTGCTGTGTATAATGACATTCAGTATGTGGATGCTGCATCCAGATTCCATTTTAGGGCAGCCATCTGTCCGTTAGCTGGCAAAATATTGGAAGATTTATACCTTAATAAAACCACATGCATAAGTGCAACCTACACTCCTTCATGTGCCCTCCAAGAAGCTTCACATTCGCTAGTGAGTTTTCTTTAGCTTTTTACTAACTTTAAGACTATTTGGTAGTGAGATTTTAGACCTGAGATTTTAGATTTAAGCCTGAATACGAGGATTTTAGCATAACGTATTTCTCACTTGGCATGGTTTTCAGTAAATCTTCATAGATTGAAATGAATATCATGAAATTTAGAAGATTAAGAAATAGTCTCTATTTTTCTAAGCCTATACAAACTAATATTGTTTAGCACTGCAGAGCTTATAAATCCTTTTCTCTTCTTTTTAAATTTAATATCCAGAGCAACCTGTGGGATTGCTCAAGATCACACAATCCATTAGCAAAGAAACCAGGACTCAAAAGAAAATGTCCTTTATCCAAATACCGTGCCCTTTTCATCACCCCTCATAGTTACCTATTTATCTATGCACTGAATTATTGTACTTTATTTTACTTAATTATAGCTATCAATAATAATGATAATTTACTGAACTCATTATACACTAGGAACTTTACTTATTGCTCTAAGTAAATTGATCCATTTGATTGTTACAATTTACTGATGATGTAGACATAACTTCTTAAAAATATAGTACATAAGAACTTATAAAAAACAATTGTCTACATAATACAGAAACTTATGCACTTTCTCCTTAAAGTATAAATAAATATTTTATGTGTGTGTATGGGGGGGGTAGGGTCTACTAATACTTCCTCACCCTTAAATTCTTTACCTTCTTTAGTTAGGTTTTTTTCATATTTAAAAAATGTTATAATCTCAGAAGTCCTATTTGTTTATTAGTTGGTTTTTATGCATTGTTAAAAGTCTGTTGTATTTTTTCAACCTACTACTAACTCTAATACAGATTTGACTTTCCTATTTGTTTTCCATAATTTTGAAGTACAAAGATGTACATTCCTGTCTTTCATATGATAATCCATTTCAATTGATTAACCACTTCTCAAAATATTATTATAGAATGCCTACCATGTGTTAAGCACTGTTATGCACTGCTAAACACAGTTATGAGCACAGATTCATAGTGGAAACAAGACAGACAAACACCCCTTCCCTCATGGAGTGTATACCTTGGTGCAGGGGTCTATTCTCTTTATACATTTCTATTCTCTTGTCTTTGTATTAAAACTGGGATATATTTCTGTCAGTGTTCTGGAGGCTGATTTGGGGTATTTATACATGTATACGCTGCAGAAATGCTCCAGCTGGGGCCTGAGCACCATCAGCACTGCCATAGTTAGGGTAGAGATGCCAAGCTCATGGCCCACAACAGGTCTACTGAATAGATCCCAACGTCATTTGCATTCACATTGAAATTTAAGGAGTGCTGCTTTATATGTATTCAGCAGAAACCATATTCACCTGAGATGTCTTTTCCTCTAGGTGGTCTTCCACTCCTTTGTGCTTCAAAAGCAAGAACATTTCCCTACAGATGCAGGTCCCATTGTGTCTTCAACTTGATTGCAATGTATTGTGAAGTCAGAATCTCTCTGACACATGCAAAAAGCTAGCAACTGATGTAGTTTTTACTGAATGAATAAATGAATGATGAAACATTTAAAAATATATATTTTTAAGAAAATAACTTCAATTTAACATTTCTGAATTATACAATATATTGAAATAAGGAAAAATATAGTCTGTGTCCATAAAAATATTTATCTATATACCAGTGGAGCCTGAAATATAAGGTATGGTAAAGCTGAAAAAGTTAAGTATTTTCCTAAATTAAAAAAAATATATACATATAAAATATGTATGTACCTGTCCACATGCATTTCTTGACATTGTTAAATAAAGGACAGACATTTTCCAAACTGATAAATCACTACTTCTGCAGAAATTGAAATGCAACCAAGAGAAATATATTCACAATTTGCCTTAATTTTCAAACTCCACATACGAAGCAAACAACAAATACACATATTTGCACTAACAGCTTTTTATCTATCTATTTTTAGGACAGATGGCTACTTCTTTCTCTCCACACTGCAGGGAAACTAAACTATTTTTGCAAAGTGTAGTGCATTAATCCTGCTCCATACTCAAGGATCCACACAGATAATTGTTGTTGTGTATTAAGACAGCAGGCAGGAAACATTTTCCTGTTGTGAATACAAATATTTGGGAAACCTGGAATAGCAAAACATCATTTAAATGGAAAACGAATCAAGAATAAAAAAAAAAAACCTGCTTATCTTTTAGAGTGCAGGGAATAAAGAGTATCAGTACCATTTTTAAAGCCCTTTTGCTGTTTTGGCATATGACTGAAATTTATATTATATACTGTCATGGCTAAATCTAGTTAGATAATATACAATAACATGAAGAGAGGAAAAGAAACTTTTGGGACTTTGTTACATAACTGGTAGGTTAAAATAAGGGAAGAAAGAAAAGGTAATCAGAATAAGTTAAATAATTTCATTCAAAATATAAGTTGGATAGAAAATAGTATACATCCCTAGGGGCCTCAATAGAAATGTGGAATAAACCCCAGAGGAAAACAATGGACTAAAGCCTTCAGTCAAAATATAGAATTGTGTTTCTTTTTTTTTTATCTTTGACCCTTTCCTTGTTAATATTGTATGCTGTGTTTTTTAAGGAAATGACAGAAAGTCAGATTATATTTTCTACATGTAACACAGAATAAATTCCATGGTAATAGACTTCAAAATAGTGACCACATAATTTAATGGTATTTAGATTGTTTTCCTTCTTCCCTCCCTCCTTCTTTTTCTCTGCCATTTATCTAATATTTAACACCAACTAATTCAAATATTGTGTTGAGTCAAAAAATATGGATAGGTTACCATGCTCATTCTTTTTTACTTATTCTAAGCATGAGTTTTTACATACTTTCAAATCCAAGAGTTAGCTTCCTCTAAGGTATTTTGGAAAGGGGAAGTTTTACTATGTTATCAACATCACAATTTCTCTTTACTCTGGGTCCCAACTTGTGCAGAGGAGGGGTAAAGCACATCACTTCCCCACCTGTAACTTTTTGGGACAACAGACCTTGTGTGATAGGTTTATCCCTGTGTTATTCAGTTTAAAATAATAACAGCATAATCCAAGGTATGCTCTGCTACTCCATGTCTTGTCTCCTTCCAGTGTTCCCTGGCAGTTTGGGGAGATAAATCTATTAATTACTGTTGGTTGGCTAATAAGTAATGCTTGCATCAAACACACAGCAACAACAACTACACACACACACACAAACCCCAAGGACAATGTCAACAAAGTCTAAACCTACATTGTAGATGAAAAATTGATTTAACTGAATCAAAATCAGTGCTGCTGTCCCGGCCAGGGAGGGCATGTCATCACCATGCACAGCAGCAGCTATTTACAGGTGACCTTTTATTTTTTTAAATTAATTTTTAGCGAGGTATAGCTGATTTACAATGTTGTGTTAGTTTCTGCTGTATAGCAAAGTCAATCAGTTATACAGATAATATAGATTTTTAGATTTCTTAGATTCTTTTTAGGTTCCTTTCCCATATAGGTCATTACAGAGTATTGAGCAGAGTTCCCTGTGCTGTACAGTAGGTTCTCATTAGTTATCTCTTTTTATAGTAGTGTGTATGTGTCAATCCCAATCTCCTAATTTATCCCTCCCCCCACCTTCCCCTTGGTAACCATAAGTTTGTTTTCTACATCTGTGACTCTTCTCCCCTTTTGGAAATAAGTTATTCGTACCAATTTTTTAGTCCACATATAAGTGATATCATATGATACTTGTCTTTCTCTGTCTTACTTCACTCAGTATGACAATCTCTACGTCCATCCATGTCACTGATTTAAATAGCCTTATTTCATTCTTTTATATGGCTGAGTCATGGGTGATATTTTATTCTTTCACATTCTGTTCTTGGTCCTATTATGGACCCATAGAAATCCCCACCTATCTGGATGGCTACTTTATAACTTAGATGCAAGAGAAGATTTAAAAATAAAGCTTATCTTTATTTCTCATACCAGATAATTCAAATATCCTAATCATATATATATATATAAATTAATATATACTAATTATATATGCAGTGCTATAAAAGCAAAGAACAATGCCCTTTCCTCCACAGAGGAGAGAATGATGAATTCTGCCCAAGACAGACTTTTCAGAGATCACACATAGGCCTTGAAAGAAGGGTAGAATTTAAATGCCTCTAAAATGTGAGAGAAGAGCATATCACAGTGAAGAGAATGAATCAAGACACAGAGATATGAGATAGCATCTGTGGGGATAAGTAATGACTCTGGAGTAGCTGGGATTTAAGTGTGGGGCTGGGGAGTAGTAACAGCAGTAAGGAAAGATGAAGTTGGAGAGATAGAGACTGATCTCTTCCAATAGATGAGTTTTC
Organism: Mesoplodon mirus; assembly: GCF_964341445.2. NCBI lineage: Eukaryota > Metazoa > Chordata > Mammalia > Artiodactyla > Ziphiidae > Mesoplodon > Mesoplodon mirus. Next base: position 23,508,095 of record NC_138986.1, on the reverse strand, counting down.
TCTTTCAATTATTAGAATTAGCATTGCTCAAAATAAATACTCCATCAGCTATAGCTTTCAAATGTTAGTCATAGAGAGTCTGATATTTTTGCAAATGACTTGATGTGAAAGTATAACTACATTTTTCCTACACTTTAAAAATGACTCATCATTAGTGTCAGTTGCACTTTTTTGTTTTTACTTATTATACCTTCATGTTCATCCACCTTCTAAAACTTCTCATTTCAAAAGAAAGAGAGTAACAATTTACTGAGCTGAAGTTAAATTCCATAAGAGACTACCTCAAAGGAATTTCTCTTATTACACAAAATTGCTTTGGGTAAAATGGTGCAAAGGTCTCATTCATTTTAATGAGCATTTGCTTATTAAAAATAATAAGCATTAATAATATGAGCTTTTGGATTTTTAACATGGGGACACTTTTTCACTTTAAAATTTCCAGAAATCATAACACTTATTTCAAATTACATTCACTATTCTTAAACAATCTTAGCTTCTCCTTACTTTAAAGTCAAATGTTACTGTGAATTTTGTTGACTAAATTTGCTCCAGCAATAAGGTGTAATGAAGAGGGTTGATAAACAACCTGCATATTATGTCACAGTATTTTCAGAAACAGATTGTCCTGATCACTGTAGAGTCAAGGTGCATGAGCAGGACCAAGGGAATAGTTTCACCTTGTCTGTAGACAATAAAGTGGTGCATTTTAGAAAGAAAAATTTTAAATGGTAATAGAACTGATTAAAAGTCTGTCTGTTTTATATTAACACACTGTACTTCCAACTCTAAATATTATCAGTTATAGAAGTACTACTCCCTAAAAATACTTTTTGCTCTAAGTTAATATTAATATGTTGGTGGTGATTACTGCAAGTTTTAATTATAATATATATGTACACATATATGTGAATTTTAAGAAGAATTGGAAGACAGGAAATACTTGAAGAAATAATGTTTGAGAATTTCTAAAAGTTGTAGAAACATATACATCCTTAGGTTGTAAAAACCTGTAAGATTCTAAATAGAAGAGGTTGGTGAGGGATTAACAGATATAGACAGCATAGTGAAATTTAAGAACATAAAAGGCAAGGAGAAGTTTCTTAGTCTCTAGAGAGACCTTCAAAAAAAATGTCTGATTGAACAAAATTAGAGTTCCCAATTGCAACAATATATGCAAGAAGGCATAAACAAGTTAATCTATTTTATATTACATGGAATAAATTATAAATTTTATATCAAGCATAGTATTTTAATGTAAAATGAAAATATTTTTAGTTATATTATCACACACTGACCTTTCTGAAAATCATCTGAATGATTAACTCCATCAAAAAGAGCATTAAAGGAGTGAGATTTATCATATAATTAAGAATAAATAAGACATAAAAATGTTTATCCATAATAATGATCATATTTATTGCTAATATTGATTGCTTATTATGTTCAAGGCACAGGTGGAAATAATTAATATAATAATAATATTCAAACTTCACAACACCCCTAGGAAATAAATATTATTACCATTCTCAGTTCACAATCTCTCAATTTGGAACAGAAATTTCAGATTACATAAGTATAAGTTGAACTGAAGGGACGAGAAGGAAGGAACCATCATTTAGCATTTTATAAGGGTACATGTTTGAGAATAAAATATACACATTGTTCAGTTTCAGATATCAATGCGAAATTTACACATAAAGATAGATTAAATGTTAAAGAAAGAAGTACAGAAAAGAACAGAATTATAACTTTTAAAACAATAGGGAAAAACTGATCTTTCACTGGAAGTAAGTATAGGAGAAATTCAAGAAAAAAAAAAGACATAAAAACATCTCTCCTAACTTACAAAACTTCTAGTCATTTTAAATGGGCTAAACTCACTAACCAAAAGACTGATGTGTGCAGATCAGCAACTTCTCCTTGAAAAAATTCAGTAATATATTTTCTACAAGGTATACTTAAAATGATGCAGAAATATTGAAAATTAAATGATAGAAAAAGTTATATGATACCTGTACACACTAACGAATACTACACCAGCAAACATAACATCAGAGAAAAAGATTTTAAAGTAAAAAAAATGAATAAAAACTTCGTTGCATACCACCAATGAAACAATAGACTGACTCATTATAACAGTAATATTGTCATAATAGAGACTTAAAATTGGCAAAGAAACAAGGTGATAAAAGGAAGAAATAGATAAATCAATAATTGAAGTCATAAATTTTAATATATCATTCTTGAAAATTAATAGAGAAATTTTACATAAAAGTATAAGAGTTGTGAATAATGTGATTAATAAATTTGATATAATATATACGACTTTACATATCACTGGACACTCTTTTTACACATACATGTGATACTTATTAAAGAATCACATCATATTCTAGCTCCCAAGAGGATCATCAGTACATTTCAAAGAATTAATTTCTTAAAGACTATGTTCTCTGATCAAATAATTGAACTCAGAAATAACCAAATAATGCTAAGACCCTCATATGTTCCAAAATTACAAAACATACCAGTGAATACATGAGACCTGGTTAGATGGAAAGGCTTTAGACCATGAGTGAGATCTATGAGGTAAAATCCACCTTTGGAGAATGGGACTGGCAAAATATAAACCCAACTAATTAGGCTGGTGTGTGTAGGGTGAAAACGCTGTCCTGGGTGAAGGAAAGTAAGAGTACTGGTCAGGTCTGGGGATCTAGACATTGGATCGACTCTGCACATTGAGTCAGCACATGGGGAGTTGGGTGCTGGGGCAATCTCAGTAGACTAGAGCCTTCTCAAGAGGCTCTGTATCCTGGGTCTCATTAGCAGCAAAATCATTTGTGGAGACATGTTAGAGAATAGGAGTCAGTGAACAGGTCTTGGATTTTGAAGAGTCAAAATCTGTCCCTCGCTGAACTGATTTGGGAATCAGAGTATCCTCTGTGTGAAAACCCCTCAGTGGATTCACTTGTGATGAGTTGGGAATAGCAAAGGCCCAGTACTCCTGCAGCCTACGTGCACCGATTCTCTTCTTCTTACATTCGGCACTTTTTAGACAAAAGGACTCTCTATTTTACTTTCAATCAAGGACTCAAATATCTAACAGTAGAAGAAACTAAGGAGAGTCTTAGTAGCAGTATATACATGGTATAGCACCATGCCAGATAGAGAGCAATGTAGAGAAAATAGAGATTTCAAGCCACTGAATTTTCCATTACAAATGTGAAAATGTCCAATAGCCGAAGATTGCATTTGCTTTTAATGCATAATTTTTGATACATTTTAAAAGAGACTTAGGGCTTCCCTGGTGATGCAGTGGTTAAGAATCTGCCTGCCAATGCAGGGGACACGGGTTCAAGCCCTGGTCCGAGAAGATCCCACATACTGCGGAGCAACAAACCCCATGCACCACGACTACCAAGCCTGTGCTCTAGCGCCCGCGTGCCATAATTACTGAAGTCCATGTGCCTAGAGCCTATGCTCCGCAACAAGAGAAGCCACCGGAATGAGAAGCCCACGCACCACAATCAAGAGTAACCCCGCTCGCCACAACTAGAGAAAGCCCACGCACAGCAATGAAGACCCAATGCAGCCAAAAATAAATAAATAAAATAAATTAAAAAATTAAAATGGACATAAAACCAAGAGAAATTATTTAATCAAAATATTTCATTCAAAGAACACCAGAAAAAAATCTCATACTAAAGTTTAATGTTTTCCCATCTAAAAAATCAAATTTAAACATTGTTAGAAAATTAACCACGTACTAACCTGTTATGTGGACCAGCTTTAAATAAATTTTAGCTTTCTCTTAAATGATCAACATACCACCAGCAGGGGAAAAAAATTAGCTAGCCAATGCTTAAAAGCAACTCTGTCTATGAAAATATCTAAAACTGTAGTAGTAATTATGGAAAGTTTTGATATCTGAAGTCAGTGAAAAACAATGGAAGAAAACATTATATTTTAAATTAAAATTCTATAAGTTACTTTTAAAATGTGACATTTAGAATGTCATTGATTAAATAATAGAGAGTGAATGTAAAAAGTCTGTAGCCACTGTAAAGATGAATGGGGCATCTCCCACCCCATGTGTTGCAAAAGAAAGTAACATGCCCTTAGACTTTGTTCCTTCCTTTATTCTTAAAAAACAGTAAGAAAAAACACATTGTGATTGTTTCTCAGTGTAAATTTCTACATTAGTCATTGTTTACAAACTATATAAGAAAAAAATTATTTACAGATTCATATAATTGTGTTGTATGTTCTGCACAGACTCGTCTATTTATTAAATGCTTTATGAACACACAGAGCTTTCTTTTCATTCATAATTGATGAAATTTGTTATTTGGAGACAGATTACTTCTGAAATTATTACTGGTATTTCATAAAGCTCCAAAGGAGCTTTCACCTTTCTTTTTTAAAAAATCTATAATTCATGTGAGGTCAATCTTTAAAGGGAAACATAAAGGATTCAAGGATTATTATTTCTTGCTTATTTGCCTGAAGACTAAGAGTTATATATGAAAATGAACAGGGTCATAAAGCATATCTTTTTCTTACTTCTCACCCCCCATATCTAATATGACTTATAGTGAAAATGCTGCTTCTGTAAACAGAATATGGAGTTCATTTGTGAGTAGTGTTTTTGTTCTGTGTAGTACTAGTGATAGAAACATTTGGTTTGAAGCCAAAAGATACTATTTTCTGCTTAGTATAATTTTCCAGCTGTTGTTGGGGAAAGAATGTTACACTTCCCCACCATTACACTGATATACTCATCTATACATTTATATTTTGCTGCCTTTTCAAATCAGTGATGCAGCTGCCACAATATGCCTCCTCCTTCTAGCAGGTGGTAAGTTATTTTTTGCATAAAATGACATCATTCCCTATCTTGCAGATAACATGCCCTCTGAGCTGAGGAAAGGGCAGAATCACTATGGAAAACAAAATTTAGAGGAATTTAGCACATCGTACTTAGTGAAACTATATCATATATTTTAGAGAATTAACAACTAAAGAAACAAAATAAAGTTATTAATAACATTTGAAAAAAGAATCAGTAAAATATAAATAATTAAAGATTTCAATAATTAAAAGAGTAGTAATATTTTGCTTTCTTTGGAATGAACTTGTTTGTGTGGCCCTACTCTTATCTTACTTTTTCCCCAAAGGGGAAAAAATAACAATTTGTATTATACATAAGATAATTCCTCAGCTCATGAAGGTAGATTTAAATGATTATTTGGTATATGTTTTACAAAGCAAAAGCATAATAAAAATTTCTGTTATAGTTAGACTTGCTCAAAACGTTTTTCCTCTCAAACAGAAACCTTTTTAACAGTAAATAAAATGGCTTTTGGCTTACATTCAATTTTAAAATGAATAAGAAACTTTTTTTTTAAACCAAGATAGAGTAGGAATTGTCAGAAAATCAGAACCAACTGCACTATCCGGTAACTTACTGTAGAGATGTGAGGCTATAAATAAGCATATGAAACCATAATTCTTAACATGAATGAATAATTCCTTAGATGGATATTTTAAATTATCTGACAGAGATAAATCAGCATATTTATACATTTTATTATACATATTTTATACACAAATACCCACAAGAAAATTCATGCTGATGTACCTTTATCAGTTTTTCTTTTGTAAGTATTTTCATCTCTTAGTTATCTTTTTTTTTTTTTTTTTTTTTTTTTTTTGCGGTACGCGGGCCTCTCACTGTTGTGGCCTCTCCCGTTGCGGAGCACAGGCTCTGGACTCGCAGGCCCAGTGGCCATGGCTCATGGGTCCAGCCGCTCCGCGGCACGTGGGATCCTCCCGGACCAGGGCACGAACCCGCGTCCCCTGCACCGGCAGGTGGACTCCCAACCACTGCGCCACCAGGGAAGCCCATCTCTTAGTTATCTTTAAACTCATTTAAAAAAAGTAGTGTAAGAGACCAATAATTCTAGCTTCTACTTTTAGAAAGAATACCTTACACTTATGTGGGTTTTAGAAGGAGCTGGACTTTCATAGGGTAATGATTGCCTGTATGCATGACTTCATGTATAATAAAATTATATCTGTGATAGGAAGAAAATCATTTTTTCAGAGGTGAAAGATCAGTTTCAAATTCATACTAGGGTTAGGAGAAACCAAATGTCCCTGGTAATAAACAGCATTGGAAGTAATTGGCAAGCCCACTAAAACTATGAAATACATTTATATTGAAGATCTACTGATTATCAGAGTAGAAGGAGAAGATTTGATGGTATGGTTTTACTGGAAAGCTGTTGACTTATTTATTATATCCTTTCTAGAAGATGATATATATGTCATGAGGAAAATGTTTCTAATGTCTAATAGTTTTCTGTTCTAACAAGATAGGCCCAAGAATATGAGAGATAATAGATGGCAGTTATCTAGTACAGGGAAAACCTGTCTAAGTCTTAGCACAAAGTGGTCCCAGTGAATCTTTGCTGAATGGCTGCAAGAATGAAGAAGTTATGCACCACATCTGTAGAAAAAGTTAAAAGTAGTACCTCTCTCTGCTAAGCCAATAGTTAGCATGTGAAGCCAGTGTTGTGCTTTAAAATTTCCAGAAATTCTGTTTAAAATTTCAGATCAGAGTTAGATTATATTAGGTAGCAAATCAATAACATATGTTATTAGGAGTGATGTTTATATTGTATATAGAAATAAATTAATGCAATAGCATTAAAAAATAATATATATATTCCAGCAGCAATTTTAAAATATTCACATAAACAAAAATAGGAAAATAAGACATTTCCATGAGTCCAGATATAAGCATCATTATCACAGTAGTGTACATACTTCCAGCCATTTAGATATATGTAATTGGAATCTACAATTATTGGAGTCATAACATTAAATGGTATTATTTTTCCTAAGAGTGGCAATAATCATTTAAACCAACCCTCACCCTCTCCCCTACTTACATATAACTCACATACTCCTTTCTTTTTGGGTAGCACCTTCGTCACTGGCATCTTGCTCTGATTCCCTTTCAATGTAGTCAGATAAATGACTCCACTTCCTTGGAGTGGAAGAGAAAGGTCACAGTCTTGCTCTGAAATGCTTCTTAATTTTCCTTCTTCTATTTGTTCCTGAGGCTTTATCACCTCTGAGTGATAAAGGTGTCAGATTCCAACTGTTGTCATTTCATTGTTGGCTATGTGAATTTAGAACGGTGATTTGGTACTTTTTTAAAATTCAGCTTTGAATTCAGCTTTGTGCCTTGGGCACAATTCTGGGACAATAGAGTTTTACTTAGGCATACACACACACACACACACACACACACATCCATAATTTTTGTAAATGGGAATTACTACACAGATTGCTTTGTGACCTGCTTCTAACATGCATGATAAAAAATGTTTCGTATTAATCTTTATCAATTAAAACTTTTATCTTTTTCACATTACAGGGATAATGCATGCTTCTTTCAACAAGTGAAACAATGTATTACAAAATGTATAAAGGCAAAGCTAATTATTGATACCTTTCTTTGCTTCTCTTTAACATCATTGAGACAGCCAATGTTAATGACCTTATATGTATACTTTCATTCCTTTTCTCTTGCCCATAAATATTTATACAAGCATACATTCACATATAGGATACACAGTATTTTCTTTTTTATTAAGGTAGGATTATGTGATATACATAATACTCAACAACTTTCTTATTCACTGAAAATAGATTCCCCATAAGCTGGAAAAGAAATATTTAACAGCTTTTCTAAACAATCTACTATATAAACAACACATACACAGAGGCAAGTATCATTTTACATAAATTGATTTTATTCATGGGCACACCATTTTCTCTCCTTCTTTTTCCCCAGGCAATCTGTGCTAAAAACCTAGAGTATAATATTCTGTTCTTTTTTTTGGTAATCTTCTGTACATTTCTTCACACACATACATATACACACACACTTACATTTCTATATAAAATAAAGCAATTGATAGCTTCAAACATTCTTTACTGCGTACAATCTTTTTTAAAAATCAAGAGTAAAGGGGCCTCCCTGGTGGCGCAGTGGTTGAGAGTCCGCCTGCCGATGCAGGGGATACGGGTTCGTGCCCCGGTCCAGGAGGATCCCATATGCCGCGGAGCGGCTGGGCCCGTGGGCCATGGCCGCTGAGCCTGCGCATCCGGAGCCTGCGCATCCAGAGCCTGTGCTCCACAACGGGAGAGGCCGCAACAGTGAGAGGCCCGCATACCGCAAAAAAAAAAAAAAAAAAAAAAAAAAAAAATCAAGAGTAAGGCTTGAAATGATGGTTATAAAGTTTTGATTCAAATATACAGCTCCTTTTCAGATTCTGGAGTGCATACCAAGACTTAGGATATTAATGGTAACAATGTAAATCTTTCTCCATCATGTCCAGTAACCCATAGCTCTCTGAAGAGTAAGTCATCTCCAGGACTTGCAATATTCACACTCTTACTACTGAACTCTCTGGGTGTTCCTCAAGCTTCCAGACTACCTAGATCCTAGATCCTGTATTCCTAAAGCAGGGATTCAAAATCATTTTTTTTTTGGAATCCCTTTATATTAAGTTATTTGGGACCCAAATTACTTTTGTTTCTGTGGGTCATAAGTCTGAATGTTTACATTAGATATTAAAACTAAAAATTTTGAAAACTGTTTATTTATATTTAAAATAATAATAAATGTATTACATGTAAACGTATTTTTTCTAAAAGTTACTATCATGTTGAAAACACTATTAAGGTATTAATGAATAATAACACTAAATGTAATATATTGGTGCTGAATTTGACTATGGAAAGTTTTGTGAAAATCACATGTATGAATAAAATTCTCTTCCTATACTCATAAGCCTATATTTTTTTTAAATTTAATAATTTAAAGATAGATTCTGTACTTGCAAGTGTTCCCAGATAGAAAATGCTAGTCTTGGCTGTTATGGAAAGGAACAGAAATGACTTAAGACCCCAATATTTGATAAGCTACTTACTGTCATCAAAACTTCCAGAGAGAAATATAAAGTTGACCCATCACGAGAAAATCCACACTATGCCTTATAATAGAACCTTAGTCCCAAACCTTTATGGAATCTCCTTTGACATGAGATCAGAATAAAATAGCTAGTTGTGGCTCCCTCAATTTTCTTTCACATACAAAACTTGGTACTTCTCATTGAAGAGAAGAGATGTATAAAGACCGGGGAAGCAAGAACCAAAGTACAGGCCCATCTCTTCTCTGTCACTGGGTGCTCCTTGTAAAACAGGTGGGTTGTTTCCTTAGCTTTGACTCACATTAGTTCTGTGACTGTGAGTGGAGTCTGGAAAGAGTGAGAGTGAGTGAACAAATAAGTGAATGCATGAACACATGTGTTTTGTAGGGAGATGGCTGGCAATAAGCTCCCCTACAAGGTATAGACTACATTTCCTAATCGATGAAGTTAAAATTATTAAGATACTAAATACAACATCAGGTTTGCGTATGCTCTATATGTATACATACATGTGTATATAGAAAATACTGTCTTCAAAAGTTAGCTCTTCAAACTTTTGGGTCTGTCATAAAGTCAGAGTAGGTTAGAACCAGAAGGGAAAATAAAAGTAATCTTGATCAATAATATCATTTTAAAAACAAGAAAAATAATACTGATTATAGAAGACATAGATTTGAAATTTACTGGCTGTCAGAATTTTTAAAATGTGGACATATATCTCACAATCATGATGTTCTGTCTTTGTTTTTTTAGTGTTCATGTTTTTGAAATAAAGTGCTTTAACTAGAATTTATTATAGAATTTTAAAATAAATGTTTATAGAATTACAGAATTGTTACAAAGATAGCACAGAGTGTTCCAGTATATCCCATACCCAGTTTCCCCTACTGTTGACATCTTACAGCAATATGGTATATTTTCACAGTTAATGAACCATTATTTATTTATTAACTAAAGTCCATACTTTAGTCAAATTTCCTCAGTTTTCCTTAATGTCCTTTCTCTGTCTCAGGATCCCACTCAGGATATCATATGACATTGTTGTCCTGTCTTCTTAGTTTACTCTTGTTTGTGACAGTTTCTCAGACTTTCCTTGTTTTTGATGATCTTGACAGTTTTCAGGGTTACTGCTTTGGTATTTTGTAGAATGTCCCATAGTAGTGATTTATTTGAAGTTTCTCTATAGTTAGGATAGGATACTGTGTTTTGGGTAGCATTTTCTTTGGCCTTAATAAAGTAATTACATTAGAATTTGTTGCTTATAGCCTAGTTTCCTAAGAGATGGACTTCAGGGAGAATAACCGATAGCAAAATGTGACCAAACATTTTTATGTTTATAAGTGCTCAATGGTGCTTTGACCTTTACTTTCGGGAATTTTTTACACTCACATAAATATTGTATTAGTTCATATAAGGCTATTCAATACTGCATATATGCAAGGACAGTTATCATGAAAGTTAACTCACTTCCTGGCAAAGTTATAAAGTGGCCTCATAATAGGGTAAACATTCATCTCAATTTGGCAAGGGCATTCCCAGTTTCTAGCTGCTGTCCCATTGTCATGCTCAATAGCCCCTCCTCTTTTAAAAATATTGCAGATTGTATGATAAATCATTTGGTCATAGATCCATTTCCCATTGTTGCTGTAACAAATTACCACAAATTATGTGGCTTAAAACAACACAAATTTATTATTCTACAGTTGGGGATGTTGGAAGTCCAAAATCAGGTTCACTGAGCTAAAATCTACTGGCTTGTCACTCTTCCAGCAATAATATCATGTTGACCTCTGCTCTGTCATCACTTTCCTTGTCTGACTATAACCCTCTCACTTCCTTTTATAGGGACCCTTGTGAATACACTGGGCCCATCTGGATAATCCAGGATAATCCCCCAGTTTCAAGACACTTAATCACATCTTCACAGTCTCTTTACCTTGTAAGGTAATATATTCACAGGTTTCGGATCAGGGAATGAACAGCTTTGGGAGGTCATCATTCGGCCTATGATATATCCTAGTAATGAAGAATTAGTAAAAAGTTAAAAAAAAATCATTTTGAGCTGGAAAAGTGAAGTTGTTAGGTATAAGGCTTAAGTCTGCGAATGCATTTCAATGTAAACCCCTCACCTCTCCATGCATTTCTACCATTCACTTGCTGTTAAGATATAGGAACAGGAATTATGGAAATTATGATATTATTTGATGGTAATCTGAGATAAGAAAAGAATGCAACATGAATTTATAATTACATTTTGTTTATTAGACTAGACTTCTCTCCTAAATTGGAATGTGGACCTAAGCAAAAGCATAGAGCAGGTGAGTTTATGTGGTAAAATAATAAACTTCCTGAACTAAATTTTTTTGAGAGTTCTAGGGTCACATTTCACTTTATCAGTTTTCTGCTTTACTAAACTTGTAACATCTTAATAAAGTAAGCAGTATATACTCCCAAAGTTAAATGCTTTCAGTGAGAGATTCCTTGGAGAAATCTTGGTGGATTTCCTTGAACAAAATTAAGCAGAGTAAGAGTTGCCTAAGGAGACTTTTTTTTTTCTTTTTTTAACTTAGGACTTTAAAAATTTATTTAACCTTTACTTTAAAGAAAATATTACATAGTGTACTTAAATTAAATAGAAAAAACTTTTGAATATCTATTATTTTCAAAGTAGTAGAGGACACGAAAATAACCACATGCCAGTCACTTTTCTAATCACTTGGGTTATAATAGTGAACAGTAAGAAACAAAGACCCTGCTCCTATCAAACATAAATTTTGGTGGTAAGAAACAGAAAATATACACATAAACAAATAAATAAATACATGATATGTCAGGCTGTGCTGTCTTTTATGATAACCAATGGTCACATGGGGCTATTTAAATTTAAATTTTATTAAAATAAAAAAGAATTCCCCAGTCATACTAACCACACTTCAAGTGCTCAATAACCTTAAGTGGCCAGTGTCTACCACATTGCACAGCGCAGACTAGAGAAACTTCCCATCTTCCCAGAAAGTTCTAATGGCCAGCATAAAAAATTAATGCAAGGTAAGTGTAAGTGTTCAGAATAATTTGAAAACTGATAGGACTAAAATCTTCCATAGTGTCTTTTTTAGAGCATTATATGGATCTCTTTATTAAGTGCCTCACAAAGACCAGAACAATCAATTGTTGATTAATTTATCTTAGAGTTAAAAAGGAAGTGAATTTGTTTTCTGCAGCATTCATTAAGAGCACAGTTTAGAATTTTGTTAGTTTTCTTTTAAAATCCTTCTATTATAAACAAAAAGGAATATATTAATAATGGTCTTTCTTCTTCTGTGGTATGAATTACACAAAGTATTTAAAGATGCTATAAAAAAAAGCTCTTTTGCATGTTTATGGCTGATTTTTTTTAAAGTTGAGAATATTATAGTAAAAAGTAATATAATATTGAAGCTTAATCTTAGTTATAATTTGATTCAAATTTTAATTTCTAGGGAAAAATATAACTCATAAAATATTTCAAGAAGCTAGAATTTTAATTTAGTCAAATATTATTGAATAAGATAAATCAAACTTATCCCTTTGGCTAATTTCATTTTAATTGGTTTTCAGTTATCATCTTCTTTCTTTGTTTCATCAAGAAGATCTATACCTGCACTCAAATTTTTGTGAGATCATTATTACTTGCATATAAATATTTCTAAATTATGATCATGATATATTACTATTTAAATGTATTTTAGGTAAAATATTAATGAGGTGCAAAGGCTTCCCACTGTGCCACTGAGTTAAAAAATTAAAACATGAAATGCTACATTAGGAATTAGACAAAACAAAAAACATCATTCGTAAAATTCAGGAACTATTTAGGATAGGAAACTCATACCAAGGCTGGAATAAAAAGAAGCTCTTTTACTTGCAGATAACTCTCAGTAAATTATCTGATATTAAATCAGAAACAATATAGCAATAAATATTCAGTTTTATGACATTTATTCTACATATTATGAGAGATCTTAGCTTTTATATTTACACAAAGGAAAAAAGAGCTGTAATAATTAGAAAGAAAGAAAAAAAACCTAACAACATTCATGAATAATGTGATTATTTTCACAGCAGTTTCAACAGTCATCTAGATTTCTATGCAATGACAGAAACATAATTTTGAGGATCTCATTATTATAGAAACAATATTACAATTTGCTTATGAATAAATGTTTAAAAAAGAATGCATGCAAGTTTTATGTTAAAAAGTGTTTAAATATGTTGAAAGATATGAAAGTTCTAAGTACATGAAAGGAAATACCATACTCAGGGATAAAAACTCATTTCATAAAGATTTCTATTCTTTTAAAATTAATCTAGAGATTCAATAGAATTCCAACTAAAATACCAAAATGTACGAGGTGGACAAGCAGATTTTAAAATGGAGAAGAGAAGAGCCAAGAATAGTTAAGAAGAAAGACAGGACTGAAGTGGGGAATATCTTCTATGTGGAAACTTATTACAAAATCATAATAATTAAGAGGATCTGTTTTGGCTCGGGGATAAATATACAGAGCAATAAAAAGAATGGAGAGAGGATAAATCTACTCATATTTGATAAATAACCAATATGCTATTGTTTATTAGTCAGAATATGTTGAACATCTCAACAAATGGTGCTGTGAATTTTAGTAATCCACATTCTTTAATGGGAAATTTTATATACATAATGCCTAAGATCAAGCCCAGACTAACTTTAGAGTGAAATATAGAGGAATATATATCTTCCTTCTCTCAGATAGGAATTTCTCAAATGAGATACAAAAAGTATGTTTTAAAGAAGTTTTATAAATTTGTCAACTAAAATGAAATTAAGACATTTATCTAAGGAACAATTGAGTAAAAGACAAGCTACACAGTAGCAGAAGATATTTGTAACATATAGTACAAGAAAATGATACATATTTCCTATAAACCAATAAGAAAGAAACATAATCATATAGAAAAAACGGACAAATAGTTACATGGCAAGAGGAAACAAGCAGATCTGTTTTATCCTAGTTCTTCTCTTCTAAGCTCATAATGAGATATCAGATTAAAGAACTAGATTGGCAAAAAATAAAATAGAGTGATGATACAAAAATGTTGTCATGGAAACAAAGAAGCAGAAACTCTAGTTGCTGGTGGGCTTGTAAATTATTATAAATATTCTGGAAAACCATTTGGCAATATCTAATAAAAGTGAAAACAGGTATATTTTAAGGAAATATAATTTTATTCCTTGGAAGGTACTATAGATAAAACCTTTCATATATAGCACAGAATTTATCTATCTTGATAGAATACCTTTTTGGTAATAGTTAAAAACTGGGAGCAATATGAATATCTATTAATAATATAACAAACAGACATATGTTGATATATTCATACAATAAAATATTATATGTGAAAATAAATGCACTATAGTTACACATATCAAAATAGATGACTTACAACAAAATAAAAGGTTAAAAAAGATGTCCAGAAGAGTATGCACAGAATGACTTCATCTGTGTAATTTTAGAAAAAAAAAGTTGACCAATGTGTTATTGTGATAAGATAGGTAACATCTATACTTTTTATTTAAGGAAAAAAAATTAGTATTAAGAAAATTCCATATTTGTCAACTGCTTTCTCAGTAACTGGTACAAATCTTTCTGATAATAATAAAATCTATATACTATATTACAAAATACTTTCCTTAAAATCATCTAGGAAGTACCAAAATAGTGAAGTTTCTTTGGCCTGAGATATAGAATAAAAAGAGAATCCAGAGAAACAGGCTGTTATTTGGAGGCAATTTTTTTTAATGGAAAATTTTTGCCATTTTCCAGGGAGGTTAATGAGTACTTTCACTAGTTCTTTGGGGTTAAGGATCCATCAGGGATGAAGACTCTGGTAATCATCTTCTGCTTTGGGTTGGGAATCCTACAGTGTTGCTCTCAAGTAGCGTAAACAAGAATATAATGTCTCTGCAAGTACTACAGTTTGACTTTGCATTATCTGGGCACTCCAGAACCTAAAGCATTAAGGTGTCCCAAACCATTATGACCCAAGAACTAGGAGAGACAAATGAAAATTCTCTCTAGCAGGGGAAAACATCATCCTATGTCTGACATTATTGAAACAAATAATTTTGCAAATACAATGAGCAGTACACAATCAAAGATGGCATGCAGTATGAAACAACTAAGAACTGGTTTACAAAACAAAAAGACTGGAGAAACATCATTGGGACACTTGAAAATAACTATCCTTGCTATGTTTAAGCATATAAAAGCCAAGCACAAAATTTGTATAATGAAATTGACATTACACATTTGAAAAACATAAGGCATTCTATTACAGAATTGAAAATCTATTAATAATATAACAGATATATGTTGATATATTCATACAATAAAATTTTATATGAGTAGGAACCCAATGGGCATGTCTAACAGTAGATTAAACAAAATTGAACAAAAAATTGGCATCTGGAAGATAACACAGAAAGAATTATCCAAAATGAAGTATTAAGAGAAAAAACATACTGAGCATATACCCAGAGAAAACCATAATTCAGAAAGACACATGCACCCCAACGTTCATTTGCAGCACTATTTACAATAGCCAGGTCATGGAAGCAACCTAAATGCCCATCGACAGATGAATGGATAAAGAAGATGTGGTACATATATACAATGGAATATTACTCTGTCATAAAAAGGAATGAAATTGGGTCATTTGTAGAGACGTGGATGGATCTAGAGACTGTCATACAGTAAGTATGACATAAGTAAGTATGACTATCATACAGCAAGTCAGAAAGAGAAAAACAAATATTGTAGATTAACACATATAGTTGGAACCTAGAAAAATGGTACAGATGAACTGTTTTGCAGGGTAGAAATGGAGACACAGATGTAGAGAACAAACATATTGACACCAAGGGGGTAAAATGGCAGGGGTGGTGGTGGTGGTGGGATGAACTGGGAGATTGGATTGATTGGGTTAGATTGGATTGTATAAAATAGATAACTAATAAGAACCTGCTGTATAAAAAAAAATTAAATTAAAAAAAATGATTTCTGGAATGCCTCAAATACAAAATCCCACAATATGCTGTGTGAAAAAAACACAGCTAAAACAAATTGAATTTTAAAAGTTACAGTTTAGAAGGCAGGTAAACAGATACCATGAAAATACTATTAAGAAAAGAGCAAGGTTACAGATGAATATCCCATGATATTTGTGCAAATCTTAGAGTTGCTTGAAATAATCTGCCAGAAGTAGAATTTCTGGGTCAAAAATAAGTGTACTTTACATTTTGTATAACATACTGCCTTCAGAATTGGTAAGTAGTAGAAATAATTTATGTTGGCACCAATAATGTATAAGAATACACCATTGCTTCAGATGAACTGGTTTGCAGGGCAGAAATAGAGACACAGATGTAGAGAACAAACATATGGACACCAAGAGGGGAAAGTGGGGGGTGGGGGTGGGGATGAACTGGGAGACTGGGACTGACATGTATACACTGATGTGTATAAAATAGATAACTAATAAGAATCTGCTGTATAAAAAATAAATAAAATAAAATTCAAAACAAAACACAAAATAATACACCATTGCTAACCTTAGAAATTATCAATCTTCTTCAATTTGTTAACTAATATGAGTAAAAAGAAAAAGCATTTTTTTCATTTGCATTTCCCTGACTAAAAATGAGGCTCAGAATCTTTATGTATATATTGGCATCTGTTATTTCTTCTGTGACTAGCCTGTTCTATACTTGTCTAGTTTTTATGGATTTGTAGCTGAAATGTATGGAATGTAATTATTTACCTTTCATATGTAAATATTTCCAGGATTATAAAAATATCTTCATATCTTTTTATAATAACTTTATACCTTTTTTTTGTTTTCAGATTTATCTCTTTAAACTTCTGGAATTTATTTTTGTATATGGCATACATAAGAGTTTAAATTTTTGTTTTCTTTATGGAAAAAAGAAAGAAGATGAAAATACAGAAGAAAGTATAAAGTATCTTTAAGATATAGTGAGAAGGATTGACATACATTTTAACACACCTCACAGGAGTAAAGAGAAAGATGATAGTAAAGGTGATATTTGAAGGAAAAGTTGCTGAGATTGTTCTAAAACTAATGAAGGACATAAGATTCAAGAAAGCCACTAAATCCAAAGTAGGACAAAAGTATTGTACATTGTCACACTGCATAATAAAAACCCAAAGAGAAAATCTTAAAGTAGCTATAGTGAAAGTTAAACTTGCTTTAAAAAGAGCTAGCTAGACCAATAGCTGGCTTCTTAACAATGGAACAATGGAAACCAGGAACAATGGAAATCAGGAAATAATGTTTTCATTTGTGGCAGAAAATAATCACAAACCATACTGAGATACCAGTACAAATTTATTAAACAACTAAATTTTAGAAAGCACAGATATAGAGAAGCTGGAACTCTCACACACTGTTCATGGGGATAAAAAAGGTATAACCACTTTGGAAAACAATTAGGCAGTTTCTCATAAAGTTAAACATACATAAAATTTCTCAGAATTAAACCTGGATTTCTACCTGTTCCTGAAAAGAGCCCTAGCCTTATTCATAGAAATGCACATGATATAAAGTTAAGACTGTTTTCTTTCACTTCTCCTAGAAACGTTTTCATATGCTGTAAAAATTAGATCTGTAGCCATTTGTTTTCCTAATGACAGAACTAATTTATCTGATTCAAAAAAATGATAAAAACTTCTCTTATCTCCCCCATTCCATGGTTACATCCAGGGATAGGTCTCTTATCTTAACTCTTGGCAAGCTACTGGTGACTGGAATATTACCTTCCTACTTATTTACATTTCTAGGAGGAATTTGGCCCCTGACCTCGAAGACATCTCTAGTTCTTACAATTTGAGGTTATCTGGCTCTAGAAGAGATCTTACTTACATATCAAGAAATTGGAGTAATGAGAAGATCCTTTCAGAAGTCAGAAGGATTGCTGCCTCTTTCTCTTCTATAAGCAGAGACAAATCACTTTTTTCTCTCCTGTACTAGGGAGTGTTTGGCTACTTGGGTAGGAAGTATTTCCATGGGTTCTCATCGTGTTGCCTCAGGGACAAGGTTAGAATAAGGAAGGGAGGGACAACACACATTAATCGCTATGTGAAATTAGTAAGAAATCTTTGTCTGATTCAGAACACTTCATATACCCAAAAAGGATAAAGTTAATAAAAATGAATATTAAAAATCCAACACCCATACAACTCAAGAATTCTACACATAAATATTTTCTCAAAATAAATGAAAACATATATCCTACAAGGACTTCTGAATAATTATTTATAGCAGTTTTATTCATAATAGTCAAGAACTTTTAACAAACTAAATGTCTATCAGCGGGTAAATGGATAAACAAATCATAGTATATCTTTATGATGGAATACTCAGCAATAAAAAGTAATAAACTGGTGATATGAACAATAATATGGACAGGTATCATGGACATTAAACTGAGCATAAAAAGCCAGATCCAACAGAGGGCATTTTGTATACTTCTTTTTATAAAATGTTTTTTAAGAATCTAACATATAAACAAATCTATAATTACCCAGAGCCAGGAGTGGAAGATGAGGATTCACTGGGAAGATGTATAAGAAAACTTATGGGGTGATGAAAATGCTTTATATCTTGATTGCCGTGGTGATTATGTGGATATACAAACTGGGTAAAGTCCATTCAACTTTACATTTTAAATGTGTACATTTATAGTATGTAAATTTTACTCAACACACTTGATTTAAAAATTCTGTAGGGGTTGTCACAGGGGAGAAGTGTGCTAAGATCCTTACTATTCTAGAAGGAAGATACTGCTTAAGAGTAGGTGTTTTGGTTTTCATTATTGGACTTTATTTTTCAGAGCAGTTTTAGAGTTTCAAAAACTTTGAGCACCAAGTACAGAGAGCACTTTTCATCCTCCTCCCGACAGTTTCCTCTATTATTAATATCTTGCATTAGTGTGGTACATTTGTTACAATGGTGAACCAATATTGATCAATTATTATTAACTAAAGCCCCTAGCTCACATTAGGGTTACTCTTTGCATTGTACAGTTCTATTGGTTTTGACAAATACATAATGACATGTATCCACTATTACAGTAACATAGATAGTTTCACTGCCCTATAGGTTCCCTGTACTTTACATATTCATGTCTCCCTCCCATCCCCAAGCCCTCGGCAACCTCTGATTATCTTGTCTCTATAGTTTAGCCTTTTCCAGAATGTTACATACCTATAATCATATTATATGTAGACATTTCAGAATGGCCTTCTTCACTTGGCAGTATGAATTTAAGTTTCTTCCATGCCTTTTCATGGCTTTATGTTTCATTAGCTCATTTCTTTTTAGTGCTGAATAATATTCCATAGTCTGAATGCATCACTTTTGTTTATCCATTCACCTATTAAAGGGCATCTTGTTTTTTCAGTTTTGGCAATTATAGATGAAACTGCTATAAAGTTTCATGTGCCGGTTTTTGTGCGTAAGCAAGTTCTCACCTTATTTAGGTAAATACCAAGGAGTACTACTGATGGATCATATGGTAAAGGTGTGTTCAGTTTTATAAGAAAGTGCCAAACTGTCTCCCCAAGTGGCTGTACCATTTTGCACTCCTACCCAGCAAAAAGGGAAGTATTACTTGACATTCTTGCCGGCATTTGGCTTTGTCAGTATTTTGGATTCTGGCCATTCTAATAAGTATGTAGTGATATCTTTTTGTTGTTTTATTTTGCAATTTCCTAGTGACATATGATGTTGAACATCTTTTCCTATTTTTGTTTATCCTGTATGCCACTTTTAGTATGGTTTCTGAACAGTAGCTTTTGGTCATTCAAAGTTGGAGTTATAATTTCAAGTTTAACTAATAAAGTAACTAAAAAAGAGTATAAAAATGGTAGGAAAAAAGAAAGGAAAGATTAAACAATACTCACTTATTCCAAAATAAGGCAACAAAAGATATTAAAAGAAAAAAATTACTGAATCACATAGTAAAAGATTAGCTTACCAAACTTAAACCCAAAGATATCAGTAAGTACAGTAAATGTAAAGGTATTAATTACTCCAATTAAAAGAAAAAAACAAAACACAACAAAAGCCAGTGATATCCCTTTTGTAAGAGACACTATAAAATATAAGATTAGTGGTAACATAAAAGTAGATGATGGAGAAATACTAACCTACATAAATATGTTTTAGCCATGTTAGTATCAAAAAAGTATATTGAAATCAAAAATCCCTTTACTAGGAAGAAATATAGATCTAAGTATTCTTAGTAATACAATTTCAGAGTATATAAAGGATATGCTGAAAGAACTAAAAAGAGAACAAATTTGTAACCATAATGGGGAAAATAAGAAAAATATCATAGGAATCATAAAAAAATTAGACAAAAATCAGTAAGGTTATATAATGTTAAACCAACAAGAAACACACTACTAAACTGTCCCAATGGACAATTCTTGAAATAGAAGACAAAACAAAAATGTCTGTTATGACTGTCTAGCATTGTACTGAGAGTACTAGTCATTAAAATAAATCAACAAAAATAAATATAGGGAATAAAAAAGGAGATCTAAATAAGTGCAGGATATATTATGTTCTTGTATGTATTGAAAGATCCAAATTTGTGTGTTTGAGTGTGTGTAGTTGTGTGCATATGTATGCCAATTTCTCTCTAAATTGTTGTAGATGCAACATAAACTCAATTAAATTTTCAACAGGTGTGTATGTGTGTGTGTTGTTCTTTTTAAGCTGATTTGAAAGTTTAAAGATATGTAATCTCCAAGATTTGCAAACAGACTCAAAGCAGAAGGATATTATTGGAAAACTTACTCTACTAGATGTCAAAATTATTAAATATCTACAATAATTAAGACAGTTTGAATAGATGCAGAAATAAACCAATACATCAATGGAACAGAAAAAAGACAGACAAGAACAAAAAGATGTCAGTGCATACGAGGGGAGTAGGAAAGTAGTTTCAATAAATGCTGTTAGGACAAAATGTTTGTCCATATGGGGGAAAAACATGAGCCTAGTCCTCTACTTCAAACCACACGCAAAAATTCCTTTCAGATAGAACATAGATTTAAAGGTGAAAGGGAAAGCAATCAATGATGTAGACTTTAAAATAGGTGACACTCTTAATGAACACATGGTAGGGGAAGTTTTCTTAAACAATACACAAAAAGAAAAAATCATAAATGAAAAGTTAACGTATTTGACAAATTAAATTAAAAACCATCTGTTCATTAAAAACCACTATTAAGAAATTGAAAACATTAGATATAAGAAAAAAGATAACTATGTGCAATACATAAACAAAGTGCTCATATTCAGAGTATGTATGTATATTTGTATGTGTGTGTATTCCACTCTATAACCCATTAGGTACACACACAGAAAAAAATAACTCATACATCTGTATACAGGAGACATTTACAGTATTTTTTAACAGCATCCTTGTTTGAAAGAGTCAAAACTGAATACAATAGAAGAGATGAAAACTTTATGGCATATACAAATACTAGATTATCATACAATAATAAAAATGAAAGAACTACAGTTAGAGACAACACATCTGATAAATTCTTAAATGATAATATTGTATGAAATAAACCAATCAACACAGAGCATGGATATTTTTGAAGGATTATTATTTAGTAACACTATACAGAAATGCAAAAAGTTACACAAGATGTTCCAAATTATATTTTTCAATCTCGGTCGTGGGTCCACTGATGGTTACTTTATTATTTTTATTAGTATTAAAACTCTGCATGAGTATTATATATGCCTATATGTCAGAAATGTTTAAGAATAAAATTTTCTTTTTAAGAATCAGTCAAATTGTTTTGTTCTAAAACATAAACAGGTTATAAAAAAGTAACCAGAGATTTAAATCTATGAGAATAAAATTGAAGTTACAATTTGGATCCCAATTATAAATTTTGTTACTTTACATTTTTCATATACTATAATAGAAACCAAAAAATTGGAATTAAAGCTTTACACCATTCTGGTTATCACTGCTAACAAAATAAATGTTTAGTATGTTCATCTATTACTGCCACAGAGAAGGGGACAACTAGCCCCTGCTACTTCTATGTGTGTGAGACAGGAATACTCATTATCAAGGATAAATTTATAATTTGATACTGAACAAAGCTAAGTCTGACACTGAGAAATCTCATCTCCCATTAGAGATCTTTAAAAAGTGAGTAACATAATTAGAGTCAGATTATGGAAAATAACTTTTTCACCATCTTCTGTTTTGTTTTGTGTTATGGAAGAACCAGGTCAGGCCACAGTGCTTTTGTTCACTTATCATAACATTTATTTCATTATTTTCTGCACTACATTTCTATGTTTTTTGGTAAAGCTTTCTTCCCAATTATTATTTCTATTTTAGTACAGGAATAATCTAATGTAATAAAACTTATGATTGGAGTTCAGATTATGGATATAATGCCATTCCTATAAATTTAAATTCTCTGCGATACTTCTTCATTAGTTCTAATATTAAAAAATGTGAAAGCTTTCTAGACTATGTCTTAGTTTAGGAACTTCTTTTAGAAAAAATGAATGATTTCTCAATTCCTTTTAAAGAAGGTAATATATAAATACAAATACATACATAATAAAGTAGTAGAAAGTTACCTTATATAGCCTTGATTTAAAGAACCAAATCAAAAGACTGTATCAGGATAACATCCTATGCTATTAGTTTGTGTTTGTGTTCTGTTTTCTTAGTATTTTTCCAACCCCTATTAACTTGGCTGACAGAAGTTGCCAGAGGACAATCTCCCTTCCAGCTTTCATATTAGAAACCTGGGATTTATGAAGCAGAGTTTGCTAGGGGGAAGAGAAAAAGGTAGGTTACTGGGGTATTTGAGGTTGAGATAACAGTAGAGATTTGCACAAGTCCAGCAAGGAAGTTTAGTTTGGAGTTAAAGAGTGACTGTGATCTACACCCCACCTCCTGAATCGTGGAGTTCGAGTTAAGATTTCAAAGGAGAATGATTTAATTGTCAAATAGGAAGACAGACCCTTGGGTACCAAGGCTTCCAGTCCGGCAAAAGGACAAAAAGCCTAACCATTGAATGGATGCCTCAGCTTTTCCTGCCTTCATGGGGCCAGAGGGTTAGGATAACATACGTACCTGCGGTTACCCACCTGGCCGGTAGACCAAGCCTCCCTGAATGCCCTGCTTTGAGTTGGAGCCTTTCCACTCTGTACCCCAAACTCAGAACCTTGTTCAAATCTTGGTGTGTGTGAAAGAAATCAGGGTGATGGTAAAATTGACTTTCCTTCCAAACTAATGGGGAAATAGGATTTCAAATACAAATTTATTTTTGAAAAATAATGAATTATATCTTGTACAAATGAATTTGAGCATGTGTACCTGGAATTACATTTGTGTATTTAGAATGATGTTTATTTTACTAAATCACAGTGCTCTGCATCCCATAAATATTTTAATATGTTTTTAAATAAATTATATATTTATTTTCCTTCTCGTCAGTTCACTTAAATGAAGCAAGGTCCACTTGATATTCATATAACATTAAAAAAAAAAAACTGTTAGAAACAGTAATTTGGCATTGTGGACCTAATTGTTGGACTAACTTCAACTTTTTTTCTCCTGTTTTACTAAATTCAGTGATTTCAGTCTGTTTCGGACACTGTTTGCAGCTTTTTGCAAGGAGGATACATGTTCTCATATGTTACATAATTTTCATTCAGTAAAGATTAAAAAACTAATTAAGTATAGGTTTATGAAAAAGTTTATATAAAAAAAGAGTAGTCAGGGAAAGTAGTAACTTAGAGAAAAAATCATGTGAATTATGCTTTTAGAACCAAATTTAATGAAACTGTGCTGGGATGTGTTTTATCTAAACTATTCTGCATAACTTTAAGCCCATGAATACATAAACACAATTATGATTCCAAGTTAAAATGTTCTAGTGTCAAACTTGGTGCTACTGCCAAAATATTAATGAAAAACAGAATATTTGGCACAGAGAACCTATCAGTATTTTTGAATAATGCTAAAAATTATGGGGAATAGACAATATTTTTCATCATGTAGTAATGTTGATATTCAGTTGTTGAAATAACAGAGAACTATAAAATGAAAATGAGTTATAAGCTTTCTTTGCTGGAATTTTAGTGAAAATAAGAGAAAGAACTCCCCATATTAAAAATACTTCCAAAGCCTCAGTTCTTTAACACACTGGTTAAGTCAGAACTGAAATGGTTGGTGTAAAGACTCTGACTTTTAGGAGAGTTCTTGGTTTCTTTTATGAATTCTACTGACTCACATTTCAAACATTAAGCTCACACATTTTATTTTTTGTTTATCCAGAACCAAGCTTATAATTACAGTAGAAGAAACAGCTTAGAAGTTAGAGTTGGCAGACTTTTTGCCATAAATGTGGACTCTAACTTCAGACGGCAGTGAGGAAAGATAAATGACAAACAGCTATGGAGGATAAAAAAGATCAATAGGAAAACACTTGGATAGAATTACAAATGCATAATAACAATTGTGATTTAAAGTTAAAGAAGGAATTAACATCGTACCTTACACTAGAGCAAAATAATCTCCATAACCTTAATTTATGTCATATAGAAAATTTTAGGAAAAATTGGCATTTCCAAGGAAAATAACATATGAACCTTCAAAATGAC
The DNA here is from genome assembly GCF_964341445.2 of Mesoplodon mirus. Taxonomy (NCBI): domain Eukaryota; kingdom Metazoa; phylum Chordata; class Mammalia; order Artiodactyla; family Ziphiidae; genus Mesoplodon; species Mesoplodon mirus. Next base: position 23,483,322 of record NC_138986.1, on the reverse strand, counting down.
AGTTAAAGGACAGATACACTCTTTTAAATCCTGAGAATTATATATTTTCCAGCGTCAAATGTGTTATATTTACTTACACTATGAAAAGATTTTGAAATTGCATTTATTTCTTATACATCTCATGACAGGAACTTTACAAAGTGTTCAGTGTTTTTGGATTTGTTTTTAAAGGTTATAAACAACAAAGCTTGATAGAGTGGCTGATACTGGAGAAGGGTCTAGGGTCATTCATATATATGTATATGTGTATATATATATATATATATATATATATATATATGAGTACATATATACATATGTTATGGGATATTGTATAAATATCAGGAATATATGGAAACCTCACTAAACTTTGAAGGATATTAAACAAAGCCATATGATAGGCAGAATGTATTCCCAATACTGTCCACACTATATTTCCCAGAATCAGTGAATATATTAGATTATATGGCAAAAGAGATTTGCAGAAATATTGAAATAATGCTTGCACATAACCATCTTTGATATTTTTTTCAACTTTCAATTATATAAAACCTCTTGGTCATCATGAAGATATACTTGCAAGGAAGAAGGTAATAAGTTATTTAATTTTGTAGTTTGTTAATTGATATAAAAATTTAAATATTTAGACATATAGTATATGGACCTCAACTTTTACCCCTGTACTGTGCCTGTATAGGTTTGAAGTTGACCTGCCAGAGGAATTAAATAATTATTGATGTCAGGGTACCAAAGAGAGTGAGCTGGAAATCTGGGAATTACAGAAGCATGCTGAGAAATTATTGGTAGATTGCAGTTTGGGGTGACATTCTGGGATATGATTCTAAAATGAATGTTTGAGGTAGGGTGAAGGAAAAGCTTACTTAGAAAAATAATTCCAGATTATGATGGGCTGAGTTATTGAGAGTATCATTTACCAGAATATTTAAATTACTAAGGATTTAAGGCAGGAATATTGAGGAAGAGGATTATGCTGAGCTAGAGCAAAAGAAATGTAAATGGAAAGGGAAAAAAATAAAGGGCCGATTTGGGGGTCAGTAGATCATACCAAAAAGGTAGGATGCTGTGTGATATATATTTATGGTAGATTTAAAGTTAGATGACATTACTACAGGACTCAAGACTTACCCACAATGTTAACACTATTTACCCATCATATTTTACCATGATTTCTCACATAGTTTAAACAAAGGGTAAGATAGATAAACAGATAGAAAAAATTTCAACTTAATTCTCCAAAATACATTAACTTTGCAGTTTTAATCAGCTAAATCATTGGGAGAGGCATTTCTTTTCAGTTGGAGGATAAATTTAGTAAATAGTGATGGTAATGTTGAAAAGAATAGGAAAAGTGCTTTGGTGAAAAATGAATTTTTTGAGTCCAAAGTAATAAACAGAAGGAGATGTTATCTGTTATCTGAATGTTGAAAGAAAAATAAGATTTCAGAGTGATGAGATGAGAAAAGACAACACAGTAGAGAATACTGTAAGTAAAAGTTCAGGAGTAAGGAAGCACATTGTTTTCGTGGAATATTTACAATCTGGCCAAAGCATTTGTTGGAAAGGAGTAGGAAATAAAATTAGAAATGTAGGTTGGGCTCATACTGTGGAGGCACTTGAATGTCAAGGTGATTCATTGGGTAATGTTGTTCCAAATACCAATGGGCAAAGTAAATATATTTGAAACCCGTTAATCTAAATTTATATTTGCTTAAATGTTCATGGAAAAGAAATACTAATCTTTATATTAATATATTCATGCCAGTGTATATATCCATTATTTTATTGTATAATATGTCCTAATATATTATAGTCCAGATTTACCTTGTTTCTAGGTTCAGAAAGATTTATTTCATAAATAGAATATTTTATTTCCTGATTTGCTGAGATAACATTTGATCGCAAGCTTCTTTTCTCTTTTTCTTTTTTTCCTGTACCATGGATTTTACTCATTAAGCCTTTTTCCCCAAAGGAAGGAATGTAGTAAACAGGGTAAAATAAATTACAACTCAATCTAGCTTTTGAAATTTTCTACAATATTTGTATACCATAAAAATCATGACACTTGAGACTTCTCTTTGAAGTATATATATTAACTTTAGCTGTTCTGCTCCTATCTTATAATATCACTTTCATCCACTACAGTCCTCCTAAAGAGTAAGATCTGAAATACTGTAGACTTAGTTCTCCTTCAAACTAAGGAACACATTTTTTCTTTAAATTTACAGAACACTCTATTGAATTCTATACATTTTTTTTTCTTTTGGTGCGTAACTCCAAAAGAAAGGAAGAAAATATGTGTTTTATGCTTTCCACAAGAAATGATTCAGAAAGAAAACTGTCTTCTAAGTTATATTTTTTCCAAAAATACTATTAAAAAATTCAACTATCTGATGGAAAGTTATAAGACACTAATTTTAACATAAAGAAAATTACTAACTTTCTATAAAAATCTTACATACAAAATCGAACCAGTGCTGGAATAGAATAATACAATAACATCTCTGAAAATAAGTTGGGAATCAAAATGACCACTTCTTAATTCTCCCTACCTTAAATATTTCTAGACAAGATAGATTTTTCAGATTACTTTTACCAATGTTTAAGAAGTAGACCATCTGAAGAGGAGCTTCAACATGGCGGAAGAGTAAGATGTGGAGATCACCTTCCTCCCCACAAATACATCAGAAATACATCTACATATGGAACTACTCCTACAGAACACCTACTGAACGCTGGCAGAAGACCTCAGACCTCCCAAAAGGCAAGAAGCTCCTCACATACCTGAGTAGGGCAAAAGAAAAAAAGAAAAAACAGAGACAAAATAATAGGGATGGGAACTGCACCAGTGGGAGGGAGCTGTGAAGGAGGAAACGTTTCCACACACTAGGAAGCCCCTTCAGCAGCGGAGACTGTGGGTGGTGGAGGAGGGAAGCTTTGGAGCTGCGGAGGAGAGCACAGCAACAGCGGTGCAGAGGGCAAAGTGGAGTGATTCCCGAACAGAGGATTGGTGCCAACCAGCACTCACCAGCCCGAGAGGCTTCTCTGCTCACCCTCTGGGTCGGGTGGGTGCTGGGAGCTGAGGCTCAGGATTTGGGGGTCAGATTCCTGGGAGAGGACTGGGGTTGGCAGCGTGAAACACACCCTGAAGGGGGCTAGTGCACCACAGCTAGCCGGGAGGGAGTCCAGGAAAATGTCTGGAGCTGGCGAAGAGACAAGAGACTTTTCCTTGCCTCTTTGTTTCCTGGTGCACAAGGAGAGGAGATTAAGAGTGCCCCTTAAAGGAGCTCCAGTGATGGGTGTGAGCCGTGGCTATCAGTGCGGACCCCAGAGATGGACATGAGATGCTAAGGTTGCTACTGCAGCCACCAAGAAGCCTGTGTGTGAGCACAGGTCACTATCCACACCGTCCCTCCCGGGAGCAGGTGCAGCCCACCACTGCCAGGCTCCCGTTATCCAGGGACAACTTCCATGGGAGAACACAAGGCATGCCTCAGGCTTGTGCAACATCACACTGGCTCTGCCAATGCAGGCTTGCCCCGCATTGGTACCCCTCCCTCCCCCAGCCTGAGTGAGCCAGAGCCCCCGAATCAGCTGCTCCTTTAACCCCGTCCTGTCTGAGCGAAGAACAGATGCCCTCAGGCAATCTACATGCCGAGGCGGGGCCAAATCCAAAGCTGAACCCCAGGAGCTGTGGGAACAAAGAAGAGAAAGGGAAATCTTTCCCAGCAGCCTCAGGAGCAGCAGATTAAAGCTCCACAATCAACTTGATATACCCTGCATCTGTGGATTACCTGAAGAGACAATGAATCATCACAAATTGAGGAGGTGGACTTTGGGAGCAATGATATATAACTTTTTTCTCTTTTTGTGAGTGTGTATGTGTATGCTTCTGTGTGTGATTTTGTCTGTATAGCTTTGCTTTTACCATTTGTCCTAGGGTTCTATCTGTCTGGGTTTTTTGTTGTTGTTGTTGTTGTTGTTATTATTTTTAGTATAGTTTTCAGCACTTGTTGTCATTGGTGGATTTGGTTTTTAGTTTGTTATCTTCTTTCTTTCTTTTTTTTAATTACTTAAAATTTTTTTAATAATTATTTTTTTATTTTAATAACTATTTTATTTTACTTTATCTTCTTTCTTTCTTTCTTTCTTTCTTTTTTTTTTACTCGCTTTTATTTCGAGCTGTGTGGATGACAGGCCCATGGTGCTCCAGCCGGGCATCAGGGCTGTACCTCTGAGGTGAGAGAGCCAAGTTCAGGACATTGATCCACAAGAGACCTCCCAGGTCCATGTAATATCAAAAGGCAAAAATATCCCAGGGATCTCATTCTCAATGCCAAGACCCAGCTCCACTCAATGACCAGCAAGTTACAGTGCTGGAGCCCCTATTCCAAACAGCTAGCAAGACAGGAACACAACCCCACCTATTAGCAGGGAGGCTGTTAAAAACAAAATAAGGACACAGACACCCCAAAATACACCACCGGACATGGACCTGTCCACCAGAAAGACAAGATCCACCCTCATCCACCAGAACACAGGCACTACTCCCCTCCACCAGGAAGCCTACACAACCCACTGAACCAACCTTAGCCACTGGGGGCAAATAAAAAAAAAATGGGAAGTACAAACCCAGTCTGTGAAAAGCAGACCCCAAACACAGTAAGGTAAGCAAAATGAGAAGACAGAAATGCACACAGCAGATGAAGCAGCAAGGTAAAAACCCACCAGACCTAAAAAATGAAGAGGAAATAAGCAGTCTACCTGAAAAATAATTCAGAATAATTATAGTAAAGATGATCCAAAGTCTTGAAAATAGAATGGAGAAAATACAAGAAATGTTTAACAAGGACCTAGAAGAACTAAAGAGCAAACAAACAGTGATGAACAACACAATAAATGAAATTAAAAATTCTCTAGAAGGGATCAGTAGCAGAATAACTGAGGCAGACTAATGGATAACTGACCTGGAAGATAAAATAGTGGAAATAACTACTGCAGAGCAGAATACAGAAAAAAAGAATGAAAAGAATTGAGGACAGTCTCAGAAAGCTCTGGAACAACATTGAACACACCAACGTTCGAAATATAGGGGTCCCAGAAGAGGAAAAGAAAAACAAAAGGACTGAGAAAAATATTTGAAGAGATTATACTTGAAAACTTCTCTAATATGGAAAAGGAAATAGTTAATCAAGTCCAGGATGAACAGAGAGTCCTATACAGGATAAATCGAAGGGGAAACATGCCAAGAAACATATTAATCAAACTATCAAAAATTAAATAAAAACAAAAACTATTAAAAACAGCAAGGGAGAAAGAACAAACAACACAAAAGGGAATCCCCATAAGGCTAACAGCTGATCTTTCAGCAGAAACTCTGCAAGCCAGAAGGGAGTGGCAGGACATATTTAAAGTGATGAAGGGGAAAAAGCTACAACCAAGATAACTCTACCCAGCAAGGATCTCATTCAGATTTAAGGGAGAAATTAAAAGATTTACAGACAAGCAAAAGCTAAGAGAATTCAGCAACACCTAACTATCTTTACAACAACTGCTAAAGGAACTTCTCTAGGCAGGAAACACAAGAGAAGGAAAAGACCTACAATAACAAACCCAAAACAATTAAGAAAATGGAAAGAGGAACATACATACTGATAATTACTTTAAATGTAAATGGATTAAATGCTCCCACCAAAAGACATAGACTGGCTGAATGGATACAAAAACAAGACCCATATATATGCTGTTTAAAAGAGACCCACTTCAGACCTAAGGACACATACAGACTGAAAGTGAGGAGATGGAAAAAGACATTCCATGCAAATGGAAATCAAAAGAAACCTGGAGTAGCAATTCTCATATCAGACAAAATAGACTTTAAAACAAAGACTATTACAAGAGACAAAGAAGGACACTACATAATGATCAAGGGATCAATCCAAGAAGAAGATATAACAGTTGTAAATATTTATGCACCCAACATAGGAGCACCTCAACATATAAGGCAAACACTAACAGCTATAAAAGGGGAAATCAACAGTAACACAATCATTGTAGGGGACATTAACACCCCAATGTCACCAATGGACAGATTATCCAAAATGAAAATAAATAAGGAAACACAAACTTTAAATGACACATTAAACATGATGGACTTAATAGATATTCAGAGAACATTACATTAAAAAACAACAGAATACACTTTCTTCTCAAGTGCTCATGGAACATTCTCCAGGATAGATAATATCTTGGGTCACAAATCAAGACTTGGTAAATTGAAGAAAACTGAAACTGTATCAAGTTTCTTTTCTGACCACAATGCTATGAGACAAGATACAAATTACAGGAAAAAATCTGTAAAAATACAACACATGGAAGCTAAACAATACACGACTGAATAACCAAGAGATCACTGAAGAAATCAAAGAGGAAATCAAAAAATACCTAGAAACAAATGACAATGAAAACACGATGACCCAAAACCTATGGGATGCAGCAAAAGCAGTTCTAAGAGGGAAGTTTATAGCAATACAATCCTACCTTAAGAAAGAAGAAACATCTCAAATAAACAACCTAACCGTCCACCTAAAACAATTAGAGAAAGAAGATAAAAAATCCCCAAAGTTAGTGAAAGTAGGAAATGATAAAGATCATATCAGAAATAAATGATAAAGAAATGAAGGAAATGATAGCAAAGATCAATAAAACTAAAAGATGATTCTTTGAGAAGATAAAACAAAATTGATAAACCATTAGCCAGACTCAACAAGAAAACGAGGGAGAAGACTCAAATCGAAAAAAATTAGAAATGTAAAAGAGAAGTAACAACTGACACTGCAGAAATACAAAATATCATGAGAGATTACTGCAAGGAACACTATGCCAATAAAATGGACAACCTGGAAGAAATGGACAATATCTTAGGAAATCACAGCCTTCTGTGACTGAACCTGGAAGAAATAGAAAATATGAACAGACAAGTCACAAACACTGAAATTGAAACTGTGATTAAAAATCTTCCAACAGGGCCTCCCTGGTGGCGCAGTGGTTGAGAGTCCGCCTGCCGATGCAGGGGATACGGGTTCGTGCCCCGGTCCGGGAGGATCCCATATGCCACGGAGCGGCTGGGCCCGTGAGCCATGGCGGCTGAGCCTGCGCATCCGGAGCCTGTGCTCCGCAACGGGAGAGGCCACAACAGTGAGAGGCCCGCATACCACAAAAAAAAAAAAAAAAAAAAAAATCTTCCAACAAAAAACAGCCCAGGATCAGATGGCTTCACAGGAGAATTCTATCAAACATTTAGAAGAGTGCTAACACCTATCCTTCTCAAACTCTTCCAAAATACTGCAGAGGGAGGAAAACTCCAAAACTCATTCTATGAGACCACCATCACCCTGACCCCCAAAGTGGACAAAAATGTCACAAAGAAAGAAAACTACAGGCCAATATCACTGATGACCATAGATGCAAAAACCCTCAACAAAATACAAGCAAACAGAATCCAACAGCACATTAAAGGATCATACACCATGATCAAGTGGGGTTTATCCCAGGAGTGCAAGTATTCTTCAATATATGCAAATCAATCAACGTGATATACCATATTAACAAACTGAAGGAGAAAAATCATATGATCATCTCAATAGATGCAGAGAAACCTTTTGATACAATTCAACATCCATTTATGATAAAAACCCTCCAGAAAGAAAGCATAAATGCACAGAAATCTCTGGCATTCCTATATACTGATGATGAAAAATCTGAAAGTGAAATCAAGGAAACACTCCCATTTACCATTGCAACAAAAAGAATAAAATATCTAGGAATAAACCTACCTAAGGAGACAAAAGACCTGTATGCAGAAAATTATAAGACACTGATGAAAGAAATTAAAGATGATACAAATAGATGGAGAGATGTACCATGTTCTTGGATTGGAAGAATCAACATTGTGAAAATGACTCTACTACCCAAAGCAATCTACAGGTTCAATGCAATCCCTATCAAACTACCACTGGCATTTTTCACAGAACTAGAACAAAAAATTTCACAATTTGTATGGAAACACAAAAGACCCCGAATAGCCAAAGCAATCTTGAGAACGAAAAATGGAGCTGGAGGAATCAGGCTCCCTGACTTCAGACTATACTACAAAGCTACAGTAATCAAGACAGTATGGTACTGGCACAAAAACAGAAAGATAGATCAATGGAACAGGATAGAAAGCCCAGAGTTAAACCCACGCACATATGGTCACCTTATCTTTGATAAAGGAGGCAGGAATGTACAGTGGAGAAAGGACAGTCTCTTCAATAAGTGGTGCTGGGAAAACTGGATAGGGACATGTAAAAGTATGAGATTAGATCACTCCCTAACACCATACACAAAAATAAGCTCAAAATGGATTAAAGACCTAAATGTAAGGCCAGACACTATCAAACTCTTAGAGGAAAACATAGGCAGAACACTCTATGACATAAATCACAGCAAGATCCTTTTTGACCCACCTCCTAGAGAAATGGAAATAAAGACAAAAATAAACACATGGGACCTAATGAAACTTAAAAGCTTTTGCACAGCAAAGGAAACTATAAACAAGACCAAAAGACAACCCTCAGAATGGGAGAAAATATTTGCAAATGAAGCAACTGACAAAGGATTAATCTCCAAAATTTATAAGCAGCTCATGCAGCTCAATAGCAAAAAAACAAACAACCCAATCCAAAAATGGGCAGAAGACCTAAATAGACATTTCTCCACAGAAGATATACAGACTGCCAACAAACACATGAAAGGATGCTCAACATCTTTACTCATTAGAGAAATGCAAATCAAAACTACAATGAGATATCATCTCACACCAGTCAGAATGGCCATCATCAAAAAATCTAGAAACAATAAATGCTGGAGAGGGTGTGGAAAAAAGGGAACACTCTTGCACTGCTGGTGGGAATGTGAATTGGTACAGCCGCTATGGAGAACGGTATGGAGGTTCCTTAAAAAACTACAAATAGAACTACCATATGACCCAGCAATCCCACTACTGGGCATATACCCTGAGAAAACCATAATTCAAAAAGAGACATGTACCAAAATGTTCATAGCAGCCCTATTTACAATAGCCCGGAGATGGAAACAACCTAAGTGTCCATCATCGGATGAATGGATAAAGAAGATGTGGCACATATATACAATGGAATATTACTCAGCCATAAAAAGAAATGAAATTGAGCTATTTGTAATGAGGTGGATAGACCTAGAGTCTGTCATACAGAGTGAAGTAAGTCAGAAAGAGAAAGACAAATACTGTATGCTAACACATATATATGGAATTTAAGAAAAAAAAATGTCATGAAGAACATAGGGGTAAGACAGGAATAAAGACACAGACCTACTAGAGAATGGACTTGAGGATATGGGGAGGGGGAAGGGTAAGCTGTGACAAAGTGAAAGAGCGGCATGGACATATATACACTACCAAACGTGAGGTAGATAGCTAGTGGGAAGCAGCCGCATAGCACAGGGAGATCAGCTCGGTACTTTGTGACCGCCTGGAGGGGTGGGATAGGGAGGGTGGGAGGGAGACGCAAAAGGGAGGGGATATGGAAACATATGTATATGTATAACTGATTAAATTTGTTATAAAGCAAAAAAATAAAATAAAATAAAATTTAAAAAAAAAAAAAAAAAAAAAAAAAGAAAGCATAGAGGGAACTTTCCTCAACATATTAAAGGCCATATAGGACAAACCTACAGTCAACATCGTCCTCAATGGTGAAAAACTGAAACCATTTCTACTAAGATCAGGAACAAGACAAGGCTGCCCTCTCTTACCACTCTTATTTAACATAGTTTTGGAAGTTTTAGCCACAGCAATCAAAGAAAAAAAGAAATACAAGGAATCCAAATTGGAAAAGAAGAAGTAAAGCTGTCACTATTTGTAGATGACATGATACTATACATAGAGAATCCTAAAGATGCTACCAGAAAACTACTAGAGCTAATCAATGAATTTGGTAAAGTAGCAGGATACAAAATTAATGCACAGAAATCTCTTGCATTCCTATACACTAATGATGAAAAATCTGAAAGTTAAATTAAGAAAACACTCCCATTTACCATTGCAACAAAAAGAATAAAATATCTAGGAATAAGTCTACCTAAGGAGACAAAAGACCTGTATGCTGAAAATTATAAGACACTGGTGAAAGATATTAAGGATGATACAAACAGATGGAGAGATAGACCATGTTCTTGGATTGGAACAACCAACACTGTGAAATTGTCTATACTACCCCAAGCAATCTATAGATTCAATGCAATCCCTATCAAACTACCAATGGCATTTTTCACAGAACTAGAACAAAAAATTTCACAATTTGTGTGGAAACACAAAAGATCCTGAGAAATAAAAACAGAGTTGGAGGAATCAGGCTCCCAGATTTCAGACTATAGTACAAAGCTACAGTTATGAAGACAGTAGGGTGCTGGCACAAAAGCAGAGATATACATCAATGGAATAGCATAGAAAACCTAGAGATGATACCACGCACATATGTTCACCGTATCTTTGATAAAGGAGGCAAGAATATACAATTGACAGAAGACAGCCTCTTCAATTAGTGGTGCTGGGAAAACTGAACAGCTACATGTAAAAGAATGAAATTAGAACACTCCCTAACACCATACACAAAAATAAACTCAAAATGGATTAAAGACCTAAATGTAAGACCAGACACTATCAAACTCTTAGAGGAAAACATAGGCAGAACACCCTGTGACATATATCTCAGCAAGATCCTTTTTGACGGACCTCCTTGAGAAATGGAAATAAAAACAAAAATAAACAAATGGGACCTAATGAAACTTAAAAGCTTTTGCACGGCAAAGGAAACCATAAACAAGATGAAAAGACAACCCTCAGAATGGGAGGAAATATTTACAAATGAAGCAACTGACAAAGGATTAATATCCAAAATTTACAAGCAGCTCATGCAGCTCAATATCAAAAAAAAAAAAAATCAACCCAATCAAAAAATGTGCAAAAGACCTAAATAGACATTTCTCCAAAGAAGATATACAGATTGCCAACAAACACATGAAAGAATGCTCAACATCATTAATCATTAGAGATATACAAATCAAAACTACAATGAGATATCATCTCACAGCATTCAGAATGGCCATCATCAAAAAATCTACAAACAATAAATGCTGGGGAGGGTGTGGAAGAAAGGGAACACTCTTGTACTGTTGGAGCGAATGTAAATTGATACAGCCACTATGGAGAACAGTATGGAGTTTCCTTTAGAAACTGAAAATAGGACTACCATACGACCCAGCAATCCAACTACTTGGCATATCCCCTGAGGAAACCATCATTCAAAAAGAGTCATGTACCACAATGTTCATTGAAGCTCTATTTATAATAGCCAGGAGATGGAAGCAACCTAAGTGTCCATAACTGGATGAATGGATAAAGAAGATGTGGCACATATATACAATGGAATATTACTCAGCCATAAAAAGAAATGAAATTGAGTTATTTGTTGTGAAGTGGATGGACCTAGAGTCTCTCATACAGAGTGAAGTAAGTCAGAAAGAGAAAAACAAATATGTATGGTAACACATATATAGAGAATCTAAAAAACACCAACAAAAAATGATCATGAAGTACCTTGGACAAGACAGGAATAAAGATGCAGACCTACTAGAGAATGGACTTGAGGATACGGGAAGGGGTAAGTGTAAGCTGGGACAAAGTGAAAGAGTGGCATGGACATATATACACTACCAAATGTAAAATAGATAGCTAGTGGGAAGCAGCTGCATAGCACAGGAAGATCAGCTTGGTACCTTGTGCCCACCTAAGGGTGTGGGAGAGGGAGTGTTGGAGAGTGGGAGATGCAAGAGGGAAGAGATATGGGGATATATGTATATGTATAACTGACTCACTTTATTATAAAGCTGAAACTAACACACCATGGTAAAGCAATTATACTCCAATAAAGATGTTAAAAATAAATAAATAAATAAAATTAATTAAAAAATAAAAAGAAGTAGACCATCTGGATTGTTTATAAGGTGCTTCAGATAATAGAAAGTGAGAGAAATCTCTCCATATCATTTTTTAACAGCTTTATTAAAGTATCAGTGACTTAAAATTAACTACCCATATTTAAATCACATAGTATAATGCATTGCAAATTTGTTTATGACCATGAAGCAGTCACCATAATCAAGATAAGAAACAAATCCATCAGTCCTAAAGCATATTCTGCCATTTTGTAATTCATATTTGCAACCACTTCCTGTCTGTTCTCTAGGCAACAATTGATCTGCTTTCTGATAATATAGATTAGGCTTTGTTTTATAGAGTTTAAAATAAACAGAATCATGTCTGACTTCTGAAACTCTGGATAATTAGATTCATCTATGTCATAGACACTGGCAATAGTTGTTTGTTGGGCTCCTTGCTTTTTGATATTGTGTTCTATGAGCTATTTATATATTTTGGATATTAAACCTTTGTCAGTCATATCATTTGCAACATTTTCTCCCATTCCATAGATTGTCTTTTTTTGTTGATGTTTTCTTTAGTGTGCAAAAACTAGGTTTAATTAGATTCCAATTGTTTATTTTTGCTTTTATGTTACTGATTTCTAAAATATTTCCAATTGTATTCAGAGCACATACTTTGCCTGATTTTATCCTTCCAATTTTTTGAGACTTGTTTTATGGCCTAGGATTTGCTCTACCTTAATAAACATTCTGTATGCATATGAAAATAATGTGCATTCTAATGTTGTGTGAAATATTCCATAGGTGATATTGGCTGATAGTGTTCAAATCTATATCATTTCTGGTATTTTGCTACTTATATTATTAATTACTGAGAGAGTATATTGAAATATCCTAATATAATTGTGGGTTGGTCTATTTGTCCTTGAAGTTCTACCAATTTTACATCCTTTGATTTGAATCTCTGTCTTTAGGCACATAAATGTTCAGGTCGTTATGTCCTATTCATGAACTAACTCCTCAATTATTATGAAACAAACTTCTTTATTCTTGGCAATTTTTGCTCTAAAATCTACTTTTGTTATTAACATAGTCACTCAAGTATTATTTTAATTAATGTTGGCATAGTATAACTTTTTACTTTATTTTACCCTAATTTTGTGTTTTCATATTTAAAGTGTGTTTCTTATAGGACAGCATATAGTTAGTACTTAGTTTTTTATCCAATCCAATATTGATTTTTTTTCCTTTTGTTATTATCAGTTATATTTTTCTGCTTCCTTGCCTGGCTGATAATTTTGTACTGAATGCCATGTATTTTTAATTTTAACTTGTTGAATGCTGGAAACTTGCATATTTGTACAATATTCTTGAGCTTTGTTCTGGGGTATAGTTTATTCACTTGGAAAGAGATACCTTCTGACTTTGCTTTTGTGATTTTTTTGAGAGGTCTGAAACAATTTCTGCTTTGGGCTGAATATTCACCCAGTAAAAGCATTTGTTATTATGGACTGAATTGTATTACCCCCAAATTCAAATGTTGAATCCCTAATCCTCAATTGGACTGTATTTAGAGATAGGGACTTTAAAGAGGTAATAAAATTACGTGAGGCCATAAGAGTGGGTTCCTAATCCAATAGGGCTAGTTTCCTTGTATTGGGTTGGCCAAAATCTACATTCATTTTTTTTTCACAAGACGGCATCAGTAGCAGTTAGTTGTCTTTAACTTAATTCAAAACAATTTTGTTAGATTGTATTGTGACAGCTGTTATATTAATGTGCATTTTTTAAAAAACTTATCAAAATTGGTAAATTTTTGTGTGTCCACTTTAATATTGAAGACAGAAGAAAAAAAGCAATATTTTCAGCATATTATGCTTTATTATTTCAAGAAAGGTAAAAGAGGAGGAAAATGGATTTAAACTATTTTAAGATTGTTGTATTATCTGGAATCCTTACATTGTTTGACATATATTACAATTATTATTAATCATATTGTAATATCAAAGGTAACCTTGTAAAGAATAACACAAGAAGTTAAAACTAAAAAGCTAAACCAGGAGAAAAAAACAAAAGAATTTAATGATATTGTTAAGAAAATGAAGCAGAATGGTGGTCTGAGGAACACTTTAGACCCTCTCTCCCTAAAATAACCACTTAACTGTTGAAAATTCTCTTAAAACACAATCAAAGAAAGTCTCCTGAAAGAGCATACACTGTATGGAGAAACATATCCAAACACAAATAAATGCTTATGTCATCTATTGCCATATACAAGAACATCCAGAGAAGATTTATTTGTGGAAGCCAAATTACCTAATCTCAGTCAAAATTAGAATGAAAATATATTGTGGTATATTCATATGATGGAATAATATACAACAAAAAATAAATTCATATATATGAATATATATAATAATATATTATTATTGCTACATATAATAATATGGCTGGTTCTCACAGAAATTATGTTGAATAAAAGGAATTAGAGAAAAAAGGATAGATACTGTATAAATCCACTTATATTTAGTTCAAAAACTGGCAAAATCAATCAGACTAGGGAAATTGTTGACCAGAAATAGGAATGAAGAAGTCTTCTGGATGGTAGAAAATGTCTTATATACATGCATATATATATATATGTATATGTGTGCATGGATATATACATAATATATATGTATATATAGTGAAAGATTTAGAAAAACTGCCAAGAACCAAACTCAGAGAGAGGAGCTTATATAAATAGAGAGAAAGGAATCCACAAAGGGTGTTGATAGAGAATAGCCAGAAGGGTAAGAGAAACCAGGGGTACTTGGTATCATAGAAATCAAAGCCAGAGAAGATGGTCTATTGAGAAATTTTTAAAGTGAATTTAGCTACAAGAAGGGCACATAAATTCTTCTTTTTTTTTTTTTTTGCGGTACACGGGCATCTCACCATTGTGGCCTCTCCTGTTGTGGAGCACAGGCTCCAGACATGCAGGCTCAGCGGCCATGGCTCACGGGCCTACCCGCTCCATGGCATGTGGGATCTTCCCGGACTGGGGCACGAACCCATGTCCCCTGCATCGGCAGGCAGACTCTCAATCACTGTGCCACCAGGGAAGCCCAGGCACATAAATCCTTATCAAGAACTTTTTTAGTGGTGTTGTGGGCAAGATAGATTTGGAGTTGAATACTTAATGAGAAGTGAAACAATGATGATGAAAAATGTTGAATAAAACTCTTTTTAGAAACTTTTCTGTGACATACAGGAGAGAGATAAATTGATAGCTCAAGAAAAGTAAAGTGCTATTATTATTATTATTGTTGTTATTGTTTTATAGACGATAGGAGTCTACAACGTGTTTAAATACATATAAAATATGCAGTAATGAGAGCATAGTTGATTACAGAAGGGTAATATAAATGACAGTGTTAGTGTTCTTAAAATGTGAGAGGACATGATAACCAGAGTAGTTAGAAAATGTGGTCATTGATAAGCAGGTTGAAACTTCCTCTTTCATAATATGAGAAAAGAAGAAAAGGGTAGTTATGTGAGCAAGTAAATTTATGGGTTTCAAAGGGATTCTCACCTTAGTAAATATTTCTGTTTTCTCTGTGAATAAAGAGTTAAGGTTAGTACTTGAGTTGCTTCATCATATTCAGCTGAGGTGAGTAATCAGTTCTGGTGAGATTTTCAAGAGAATGTACAGAAAGATAATACTGTACATTTACCAATACCTTTAAAATTCGTATTCATTAAGCCAGTAAAAAAGAATTATCCAATATACCTTATAATTTAAAAAGTTTAGTCAGGTCATGGTTCAGCTAGGAACAGAGGGACATCATTTGAACCATGGTTAGTCTTGACTTCTGAGGGAGCTTAACTTGTCACAGCTTCCAGGTTTCCAGTTATTAAATATAGCACAAAAATATGTCAGTATTATAGTTTAAACCAAATTTTAAAGTGTAAGAAACTGCACCACATGAATATGTCATGAAGTTCCATCATTTAGCCTCACAATGATGAATTAAATAAAAATGACAAAGAGAAGTTTACATGGTTAACATGTAGGAATAGATGAATAAAGGCAAGAGATAGTACTAGAAGGAACTACATATTTTGTATGCTGTGTATAAAAATTTCCAATGATTTCAGGCTGCAGATTTTAATGTGACCATAATAGATGTGCTTTGCATGTATATTTCTCCTAGTAATATGTTACTTTTCAGATATGTTTCCTATCTAGGAATGTGAAGTATTATGTAATTATTGGAAGAATAACAAAAGTGTGAATGTATACATTGAGCTTTTACCTCTTTTTGTTTTACAATTTATTCTCAAGTGTTTGGTTATATTCCATTTGCAAATAGTTTTTTTTCCCCCTGAGAAAATACAAAAATAGAGAGACAGCCCTTTATCTGAGGTAATACATTTGCCTTTCAGAACAATAGCTTTAGGCACTTTGGAATAAAATAAGGCAAGTCTGTTTAGAAAAGCCAAGAAGAAAACCTTATAGATCTCTAAAAATTAGTCACAATTAAGAATGCTAATATAGGGCTTCCCTGGTGGCGCAGTGGTTGAGAGTCCGCCTGCCGATGCAGGGGACATGGGTTCGTGCCCCGGTCTGGGAAGATCCCACATGCTGCAGAGCAGCTGGGCCCGTGAGCCATGGCTGCTGGGCCTGCGCATCCGGAGCCTGTGCTCCACAATGGGAGAGGCCACAACAGTGAGAGGCCCGTGTACCACAAAAAAAAAAAAAAAAAAAAAAAGCTAATATAAATTTAAAAAAAAATCTAAAGAAAGGTACAAAATAGAATTCTTTCCCTAGATTAAGTCTCAGTAGAATCAAGAAAGTACAGTAAACAAGTGTTTCCAACCAAGGTTCAGACATTCTCTCTAAGAATGGGAGGGGATTAACAAACTGTGGGAGTTGAAGTGGGAGAATGGATAACATTTCTAAGCAGGGATTAGAAATTAGACTTCAGATCAGAAAAAAAGGTGTTTGGAGGATGGGTTTAAATTCAAACTTTGACACTGAGAAAAGAAAAAGAAGATTGTAGGAAAAGAAGTCAAAAAACTGGAAAAGTGCCCCAAGACACACTAATTCCATTTCAGTGTATCCAAGGTATGAGGCAGAAACTCAGTTCCAAGCATTCTGGGGATGAGACAACTGTCCAAGAGCTGGAGCCTCGAGATCAGAGCAGGACTAGTGGTAAACTGAGCTAACGTCGAGAGAATAAGTGACGCTGACATGTATTTTGTTTGAGTAAAAATAGAGACAATCCTTAGGGTGCAAGTCAGCACTGAGTTTCTAGGAAAAAAATAGTTGGGGCGACTGCAAAATATAAACACTGCAAAGACAAGAGCCCAATATGTCCAATATATGCATGGTCCAATCCAGGATAAAAGAAGTTTTAAATATCTCTGATGTCCCCACGCTCAATTATTCACAGATCCAGGTTGAAATAATGCAAATATATTGAGATGTTCACACAGACTATGGTCTTGCATAAAATCA
Source organism: Mesoplodon mirus (assembly GCF_964341445.2). Taxonomy (NCBI): domain Eukaryota; kingdom Metazoa; phylum Chordata; class Mammalia; order Artiodactyla; family Ziphiidae; genus Mesoplodon; species Mesoplodon mirus. Next base: position 23,465,801 of record NC_138986.1, on the reverse strand, counting down.
TCTTTATCAACCTAGACCCTCAGAAGTTCAATATTTGATATTATATTGGCATGTCACATCTCTAGGGATCACATTGTTCACACAAATAGAAATCTCCATGAGAGAGGTCTGCATTTTATAAGATAACTAAATAATGAATAGAAATAGATGAGAACCTAGGCTAGGAAATTTCCATTTTAGGTAATAAAATCACATCTGAAAGTCTTGCAGGATTTTTTTTTTCTCATATGGAATACTCAAGGAAGAGAAAAATAGATACAGAAGCCAATGTTTATTATATGATTTTTTATGAGCCATATAGTTCAATATGCATTTATCTCATTCGTTTCTCACAAAACCCACAGTAAATTTACCACCATTTTACACAGGAGTAGACTGAAGACAATATTAAGTATCTCATCACCTAGGTAACAAAGGATACAGTTCAATTTTAAACTACATTTGTATCTTTCCAAAGTTTGGCATCTTTAAAATATATCAGACTTCTTGCCGAATTATAAAATCGACTCTAATAGGATCATTTGGCTATTTATGTCATTTAAATAACAGGACACAGAATAATGACTTTGAATATGTCTCTGAACAATCAGATGGAGCATGTGGTTCTATATTTAGTTAATAGGTTTATGCATCTTTAATCTAGTGCTAATATTCCTTACTACTCAATTCTTTGTTTGGTTTCTTATTAGAGGTTTTAAATACACTCTAATTTCCTTTGATTAAATATTAAGGTCTTTTACAGTAAGACTGCAGGCAATTTATTAATAGTTTACATAGCACAGGAAATACATTTTCAATTATATTCTACTGAACACATTCCAATTTCCTTTTTTCAGTATTGTTTCACCTCTTTTCTGATTTGTGTTATGGAGTGGTATTTCCCTTAATTAATCTTTTTAGATAGAATGAATAATTGGCTTTTTCTTGCATTGACAATGACTGCTTTATGAATAAGAAATATAATTAATATTAGCTCCATATTTCTATATCTTCTGACAACCTTTAATTCATTGTTCAATATATATTTATAAACACAAACAATGTCACACATTCTCATTGATAACAAAAATGAACAAACTCTGGAATATGTCAAGCAGTTTCATTTTACCCAAATATTCACTATTTTTTCAGACATGCTTTTTTGGACAACATGCAGCAGAAATCAAAACAGCATGTTAAAAATGCACATTCCTATCTCTTACCCCTAAGTTACTAAATTAGAATAACTGGGAGTAGATTACATATCTGAATTTTTAATAAGATATGGAGGAATTCTTATGCATACAAAAGTTTGGAGCAAATGATCAGGTGAAAGTCCCTAAAAGAGTTACAGACCTTCCCTGAAGTTAGAAACTCTCTGTTGCTGGCTAGAGTGCTGCTATGAGGTAAGTGACCATGTTGAAGAAGTGGGCACAGCAAGGAACTACATGTTGATGGTAGTTGCTGAGGACAGCCACCATTTAAGAACTTCTGCAGTCACAAGTAAATGAATTCTGCCAACAACCTGATGAAGTTTGGAAGTGGATCTTTACCCAGTCAAACCTCTGAAGAAGCCACAGATCCCTCTGACACCTGGATTGCCCCCTGCTGAAATACTGAAGTAGAGAATCTAGGTAAGCCATGCTCAACTTCTGACCTACAGAAACTGAAAGATAACAAATGTGTGCTGTTTTAGGCCACTAAATTTGTGTTAGTTGTTATTCAATGATGGACTACTAATAGAAACATATAGCTAGCCGTGTATGTTATCCTATTAAATGTAACACTCGTATGAGGTAGATAGATGAATATCTCCACTTTACTGTGGAGGAAACAAGAATTAGAAAACTAAATATATTCATGGTCACATAGCCAATAAGTAGCAGAAGTGGTACTTGATTCAGAAGTGCCTGAGTCCAGAACCCATTCTCCTACAAAAACCCTTAGGGGCTAAATTGACTAAAAAATCAGTATCATCTGAGACACTGATGGGTGAAGACTTCTCATAATCATCACTTTAATACCCTTCGTAATAATTTTAATACTTCTACATTCAAAGACCAAGGAGATTGTGGATTTAATAGATTTAAATTAGGACAAATATAGATGATAATTGTAAGAATTTAACACATGTGTCTGCCGTCCATCTGAGGGGTAGTCAAGAGCCACAAGTGATATGATCTATGATGGTCTAAGTTGCATAAACCTAATCAAAGGCTTATGCAAGGTGCAGAGTATCCACTGTACAACAGGTAAGACAGAAGCTGCTACTGAGAAGTAATTGTTTTCTAAGTCAGCATCTTAGTTCCAAGATGACGTACATGTCTGGATAAAGTGGAAACTCAGAGGATGGATTGAGGCCATAGAGGTAGAATCTATTGCCCTCTAACATCCTACCGAGAAACCCATGTTTGCAAGTGCTAGATTGGAAGTCATATAGGCTAAGTACCTATTTTGGAAATTCCTGCATGAGACTAGGAACTTACAGGCTATAGACTTGTAGGGCCCATGGGGCTCAAGAATTCCCTCCCCCACACAGAGGCACTAGGCGTACTAGGGGCTTTAGAATAGGTGCTGACAAACTATGATTCCTGGGCCAAATGTGACCCACTTGTTTTTGTACAACTCATGAGCTAAGAGTGTTATATATATTTATATGCATATATATGTATATAAATAATTTTTAACAGCAAAGAGATGATTATTTTGTGTCATGTGATAATTTTATGAAATTCAAATTTCATTGTTCACAGATAAAGTTTTATTGGAACACATCCACACTTTTTTCTTTATCCCCTGTTTATAATTGCTTTCCTGCTACAGTTGCAATATTGAGTAGTTAAGAGAGACATGAAAGGCTACAAAACTGAAAAATTTAGTATCTGGGTTTTTCCAGAAAGTTTGTTACTCCTTTTCTTACTATCCCTTGGTCAGAGATCAGGGCCACAACATATTTCTAGGCTTAGTTTACACTGGTTTAGGAAATGGAAATGGGTTGGTCTAGATGCTAAAGCTTTTTACTTCTAGTTCTGAGGAATTAGGGTAGAAGGGAAACACACTAATTATGACTTACATGTTGAACAAAATATGCAATTTAAAGTTTTCAGGAAACTCTCCCTCTTACATAAACACACACTCACACATATGAAGGATTGCCCAACTATAACGTATACTAAATTTGAGTTAAATTCTGAGTACCAGAAACATGTGAATATGAATTTTTGGTGAATTAATGTGAGCATTAAATTAACATTACTCTACTTTTCATATTTTTACAGAGCATGCCCTAAAACTGATGAAATTATTTCTGATACATATTTAGACATGTCTTTGAGACAAAGGCTTTAAATACTTTGCAAGAATATTTTCTTCTTCCTTCCTTAAGTTTGGAGAATGCAAATTTCTCAACTTTTGGAGAAGGAATATGTTCATACTTATGTTTGAACATCTATATATTTTCCTTAGCAACATTTAAAACAGTAATTTGTGTTTACATATTACTGGTGGTAATTTTTGCACACCAATGAGAGCTTGCTCATGAAAATCATACATATTGTAAATGTGTAGATATGTGTTTTGCTATCTAAAATTATACCAGAATGCAACCAAAATTAGTATTTCCAAGGGACACTAAGTATTTTCTATATACAAAACCCAGCATTCTTTGCATAGTTCTTCAATTGTTTATAACTTTCTAAAGTGGCACATAGTTGTTTTTGTTTTGGTTTTTTTTTTTTTTTGGTTCTTGGTTTCATCTCAGTCCAATTTAAAGCAAAATCTATTGTAGGCATGTTTCTGAATCATAGTATTATTATCGAAGGTGTTTTGTCAACCCTTCAAACACTGACTCTCAAAAATATATTTAAGTTCCTCTCTGCCTATAAAAAAGTTGATACCAAAGTCTAAAATGTATACCTTAAAAATGATTATTCTTACTGAGAGGAAACATTAAAATGCACTTGAAGTGAGAATTGTTGAAGGTGTTTTGATATTTTAAAAATAGTTTTGGTGGAAAACAGAAATGGATGTTGAGTTCCTATGTTGATATCCCAGGTAGAGTAAATGTCATGTAACCCCACAGACAGGAATAACTCACTTTGTATCTCACACACATCCCCCTATGATACAACGGTTCCTGAAAGACTTAGAGTTTAGTCACCTTACAGAAAATAACTAGTCTTGAAGAATTAGCTTGTTCTAGATGAGCTTTTGGGTTTTGGTGAAGCTAATTCTATGATAAATGGTAATGAGTTTAGATATGGTGTTTGCTGAAGACAGTGAGAATACAGAGAAAATGCAAGAAGGTTCCAGCATCATCAAAGTTCTGTGGATGCATGGTTTGAACTGCCAAATATTTTTTTAAAGGCCAAGACAAACTGTGCATATTAAACTCTATAACACATTTGTTACTGATCTCTGGGGAAATGGATGAAACTTGCCTCATTTTTTGGATGGCTCCTCTTTGTCAGAGATGTTCTCCAGGAAAAGGTATGTCTTACTGGAAGACAACAATTCATGTTAAATCCTCACAAAACAGCAGAAGAGGATCAGATTCAGTTCTGGAGTTATAGATATTTTGCTGGAAAAATAATTTAATCTTCTGGACTTTACCTTGTATATAGAAAATGATAACAACAGCAAACCAACTGGGTGAACAAGGTTCCTGTGCCTTAAATCCAGAAAGTTTAAGTGTTCTTAACATGCAAAATTATTTTCTTTCTTGAGGGTTTGATTAAAGCTATTTGTCTGTACTTTTGTTCATATATTAACCCTGATAAAGTGAGGCATTGCTTACATCCTCTTTTTTTTTTTCAATATTACAGGTATTGTTTTAAGCTTCAGTTCATTTTGTCAGACACGTTTCTTCACTTACTCAGGTGGATATTACGATCCCAATGCCAGTCTTTATTTTTCAGATACACACTTGGCACTGTGAGAAATGTTTTTGAATTATTTTCTAGATCAATCGATCATTTTATTCTGATGATCCAATCTGTTCTATATAGTTTGCAATGCAGTAGAGTATGGTCTTTGAATTCAATACTGTTTTCCAAGGAAAGTAAGAAAATCTGCTTTGCATTTAAGACTATGATGTAATGTCTCACATTTGCAGATTACTTAAAATGAAAAACAGGTTTTCACCACTTGGAAGCCTATATTTTCATTGGTGTTCATGACAGGCAAAGTATATTTAAGGCAAAAATAAAATCACTTTCAAGTGGTGGGCCTGATCAGAGCAGGTGACATTAAGTAATTAACAAGTTCTCTTTCCAAACCACATGCCATACTTCAATTAATATCTTTCCTTAAAGTAAGAAGTTGTTTACCAATGCTGCCTCTGCAAGCTGATTGCCACTCACAAAAAAATCCTCTGAGACATGACTATGCCCAAGGGATTGCTTTCACGTCATTGTTTATAATAACTACAAACAAAGAGCTGCAAAAGCTCATCTTGCCATGAGACATCCTGACAATCTGCCAGTTTAGTCACCAATAATAATGAGACTGGCACCAGCAATCAGCTCAATGCTAATCTAATGAGGGCCTGTTTCATTTGCCCATTGATATTAAAGCAGCTGCTAAGCACCGATGTTTAGGACATACAAACAAGAGGTGTATCTCCAACCAGTTGAAAGATAATTACCCCCACAATATGGCCTTGATAACACACAGAAGCAGCAGCATTTTATTTTTCCATGAGGTTTCCTAGAGATAGAATATCTTCTCAAGATTACAAAATTAATGAGGTCATCTGCCTATGCTAACTCTGGAAAAGCTTCAATTAGTAGTTATTGTTGCTGGTGGGGTTTAGTGGTTGTTGTTGCTCCCCCCCCCCAAATTATCCATGCAGATAAGAACATACATGTGATTTACGGACTTGTGTATATAAGGACCATGTGATGTCACTTCCTTCACTTAGTTCCTGGGGTGAATGCAATTATGAACAGATGGGCAAATGACATGATTCCACTGCTAATGAACTTCCCTACTGAGGAAGAGGACAGTGCATTACCCTTTTGTACTTCAGAATCTTAATTATCACTTTTTTTCCCTAGTGTGATTATTACACATGCAAACATCTTTGAATTTAAGTCATGTTGATGGAGCATTATGGACATCATTAACTGCCTCTGTTCTGGCTGGGAAGCAGCACATGCTTATAAATGCTGTAGAATAAGACATCTACCAGAGGCAGAACTGTCACACTGGATTCTAAATTAAACATCTACAAGGAAGGGGAGATCTTAGTAAACGTGTCATTTGTTTGTTAGAGAACGAATACCAAAAAGACCCTTTTGTTTTCTTTTTTCCTTTTTTTCTTTTTATAGGAGATGGAAGGAGGAAATATATAATGAAAAATAATCTGTTCAAAGTAGGGAAATTTTGTGCATGCTTGAAACCATATGTTAGAAGCTAATTGATCCATTGATTTAACCATAAATATAATCTAGTACTGTTACAATTAGAAATAATCCTTAATGTACTGAATATTCCCTTATCAAGCATAAAATTTTTCCTTTCAAGATATCATAATTACCCTGTCAGTAGGTCTAGAGAATCCAGTTATTTCATAGCAGTCTGAGATGAGTGTTACAAAACCTGGGCAACATCCTCATCCTAAAAATCCAGTGGATCAAGGGAGGGGTCTATAAACATACATCTATTCATGAACACTTTTAATATCTCTGAGAAAATCAGACTTTGCGTCCATTTTAGACAATCTAGACATGAAAGCCATTTGAGAACTGGCCTGGATTGCCTATATTAAAGTAAAATCAACCTCAGATCTAAAGCTTTGAGTATCTGAAGCACTGGGATGAAATTCTGTGGCCCTGCATCTTCGTGACATGCTAAACCAGAATTCCCCAGAATTAGGGTTCCCCAGTTCCCCAGAATTAGGGTTGCCATTTATAAATATAGATACAGGACACTCAGTTAAATTTGAATTTCAGATAAGCAACAAATAACTTTTAGTATAAAAATTTCTTGATAGTAAAATGAAATAGCTTAATTCTATGTGTTAATATTTTATTTAGTCTAAGATAGTATTTTTTAAATTATAGTAAATTCACCCAAAAGGTATTTCATCCCATTTATCCATAAAGATCACAGAAAAACTTAACCTTAGAGGTTACCTTTTTTTCAATTGCTTTAATCAGTCAAGTATTCTTAAACAGTTTTTATTTTCCCAGTACGTGCTTTGGACAGTAGTCACTGTATTACTTTTCCATTGTTTTTGTAACAAAGTACCACAAATATAGTGGCTTAAGACAACATGTATTTATTATCTTATAGTTCTAGAAGTCAGAAGTTCAAAATGGCTTTTACTAGGCTAAATTAATAGTATCTGAAGGCCTGGGTTCCTTCTGGAGGCTCTAGGGGAAAATCTGTTTCCTTGCCTTTTCCAGCTCCTAGAAGTCATCTACATTCCTTGACTTGTGGCTTCATCTTCAAATCCAGCTGTGTGGCATCCTCAGATATCTCTGATTCTGACACTCCTGCCTCCTTCTTATATGGACCCTTGTGTTTATGTTGGGCTTATCTGGATAATCCAGAATAAATCTTGCCATTTGAAAACTTTAACTTAATCATATCTACAAAGTCCCGTTTGCCATATTAGGTAATATATTAACAGGTTCCGGAAATCAGAATGTAGTGATCTTGGCAGGTCATCATTCTACTTAGCACAGTCACTTTTCAAAAATTGAGTCAATCCATCAATTATTTATTTAATTTTTCATTACTAAAACCAGACCATGGACTTGATCCCTAAGAGATTTAGATAAAACACGGAACCTGTGTCCTCAAGGATCTCAGTGGAAGAGACTGACAAAGAAGCTGACTATTAAATTATAGACAATAGGGGCTTGTTGTCATGTGACAACATTTAAGAGCACCTAATTCATTCCAATAAATGGAGTATTGAAGGGAATAATGAAATAAATATTATCAGAGGAGATTCTGAGATAAGTTATGAAAGATATCTAAGAGAGGCTTGGTGAGAAAAGTATGATTTCCTAAGAGAAGAATATGCAAAGACAAGGAGACAAGGTTTCTTAAGGATAATAGTAAGTGATTAGATAATGACATACACTGGGGAGGGGTGAGACAGCTGAAGCTAAAGAAAAAGTGAAGCCTAGATCATGGAGACTTTGTATTACATACTAAGGAGAAAGTACTCTCAGCATTAAGATAATTTAAAGTGAAGAATTACATGATCAAATATGTATTTAAGGAAGTGATTATTGGTGCAATTATGAATGTTATATGCGAATGTGTCAGCCTGACCTACTAGGATACTAGGGATTTAAATATTTTGTAGGTCACATATGAGATTGTCATTAATTTAGGCCATTGTAATGAATATGGAGAAAAGGTAGGTTTCACTGAGACAGATCAAATCATATTTCAGGAGCAATTGAATGTGAATATTAAAAGTTTTGACTAATAGTTTCTATATTGTTTGCCTAGGTAAAAAGAGTTGCCATTCACTGAACTGTAAAATACAGAAGGAATGGACTGTGGTACAAGGATGACTGGTTTAGTTTTTGACAGAATTAGGGTGGTAATAGAATTATAAGTCATACTGTTGAACATATGATGACTTCATTGTAGAAGTCAAAATTAGAGATATAGATTTAAAAATTATACATATACTGGTGATAGAAACCATGACAATAGATATTCCAAGAAACATATTTAGAATAAGAAGTCAACAAGGCTAAATAGAGAAATATGATGAAAACTAGTTATCTTGAAGGATAGACAGAGGGACACCCCATAAAGCAGAATGAATAAGACTGGCCAGAGGAGGAGAGGGAAAACAAATAAAATTCATGTCATGAAGGGTACAATAGGAGAGAGTTTTAAGGATTAGATAGTGGTCAAATGTTATGTATGATAATAACTAATAAAGATTTAATTTGATTTAGAAAGTACAGAGCATTATTGACCTTGTCACAAATAAGACCAATTTATAATAAGCACGTAAAATAGTTAAAGAGATGATATAAAATTAGGAGATATTATACACAGGAATGCACACACACACACAAATATGTAATCACAGGAATCTGGATCCCATTATAAATGAAATAGCTGCTTATTTATTTCTTTTCTGATACCATTGCCTGCTCCTTCCAATTTCAGCTTTGTATCAAGTGGCTCAATGCACACTGATTTAACTGAACTCTTTCCTCTCTTCCTCTATCATTTCAGGATGTGGTTAATTATTCCCTCATTTCTGGAAATCAGCAGTGTATCCTCTACTTGGAAGAACATGAAAATATGATGCTTTTCCTATTTTGAAAATATTCATTTTAGTTGAAAGCATTTAGACTCAGGCTGGGCATGAAGCTTCAGTCAAAATTTTTTTAGTCTCTTTTGACCCAAGCATTCTCTAAAGCTAACACCATTCTAATATTCTACTTTCCTTTTTCAGAATAAAAATTTGAAAAGTAAGAAGGAAGGATCCATTTTTGAAGAAGGAGGTTGTTTAGGTGTTCCTCAACTAAATCTAGATCTATTTTATTTAGATACAGAAAAAGTACAACGTTATAACTTTCCCTAACATATTCCTTCTGTGTGATCAACACCTTACAAACATTAGTCATAATTCTCTCACCATATGGGATAAAAACACATTTACCCCAAATTCTAAAGTAAACTTAGGAGTTATTAAAAGCATAATATTCATTCAAATTACGTATAATAAATGTACTGTGTTTCTAATAGGAATCTTAGGTCTCACATCGTCATAGCTAATTTTTTTCCTGCATTTTTAGAGCTCTATTCTTTCTTTGGGGCATTTTACTCAGAAAATTTTCATCCTCACAGAATTACTTTTATATTGGGATTGGTGCTTTAATCATTGATAAATTTCTTTTAATACATCACTTTCTGTTAAAAAAATAAAAAAATTAAAACTTAGTCCCTTTGAACTTCTTGAATCATTATCATCATATAGTATTATGAGGAGTATTTTAGCAGACAAAACTTCCTGCTGACGAAATAATATGGAGCCAGAATAGAAGGTTCTCTTCATGAAGTATGTGGATTTGCTACAGTCCTACTAGAACCTCTGATATGTTGTCAGTATATACATCAGCTGCCTGAGTGGATGGATGCCATTAGTTCTAATAAGCTGAAGAAGAAAAAGCACTTTAATAGTCCACTCTAATCAATCCTGATTCTTAGTTTCTTCCTGCTTTAGATAGTTTAATCAACAAAATAATAATTGAATAGGCTCCCTTTATTTCTCAGTATAATAAAACACATCTCCTTTACTGTGTTATTTGAAGTAGAAAGAGCAGTACTATGCCCGATAAAAATCCTATTCAGATACCTCTATATTTATATCTATCTATATATAGTATAAATATGCAACACTGCATATTCATATAAAGTAAGGTTATTCATGAAAAGGATTTAGAGCAGTGCTCAGCACATAGTAAGTTTAAAATTATGTTAGCTATTATTATAATTATTACTATTTATATTTTAAGATATTTTGAATTGTCCTATTCTTTATCTGTCTTATTACATAGGCACGTTGAGGTCTTGAGATATTCCTATCCATATTCATGTCCAGCAAACTGGCATTTATACAAATAATAGCAGTTAAATACATCTTGGAAAAAGATAAAAATACCCAGGAAAGAATTTATATAAAAATAGACATATGGATGTAAAGCCAATATAATTAAATTCAAGTTAATGTTTATTATTTAGCTCTTTATGTCTGGAATCTAATTTTTGACATAACTTCCACAATTATTTTCTGGTTTTTAGTATGGTAAAATGAGCATTTAACAAAACCTCCAAAATTAAGAACAATGCACATGTTGTATACAGAATACTTTCCCTACTGCTTTCTAAATATCTCAAAGAAAATATGCTATTGCAAATATAGATTTCTACAAATCTGTTCCTTTTAAATATTAGAGTTTGAAATGATTAACTGTGTTTTATGGCAGACACAATGTTTTATTAAATTTAGTATTACTGGTACCTGTTAAACAGTAATAGAATATGAACTCTATAAAGATTTGCTGACATGAAAAGAAAATGAAGGATATAAAATAAAATGATTCTGCAATCATCAGTAAGTTTCTATTGTGCACCATTTATGTATGGATTCAACACCTTGCTAAGAATCATGAGGTATTAAGATTAATTACATTTCAGAAAACAAATCCTTTTCCCTCAAGGAGGTATATGAGTAAATAAAAAAGTCACTCCTTCATTCATACAATAAATATTTACTGAACAACTATGCTGAGAGATGTTTCTATTCTAGTTTTTGGGAATTCAGGACAAAGTGCCTGCCTTCAGGGAAACTATATTCTAGGGAGGGGAGACAGAAAATGAAGAAATAAATATATAAATATATAAAATGAGGGCAGAGAGTGGAGAGGGATGTATTTTATATAATTTGATCTAGGAATAATAATCTTCTTATCATTGATAATTTTATATATATAAACAGAAACTTTGGTAATTACAGTAACTTATAGTAACTGTATGTACAAGCATTTATATACCTGAAGGATTTCCAAGAAGAGAGAATATCATATGCAAAGCTTTGGGGAAGGAGTGCATAGGTGTGTCATACTGCAAAGAATGATAATATGCCTGGAGCACAGTGAGCAAAATAGAAAATACATAATTTTAGAAAGGTTGCCAGAGACCATCATCAGTAAGATTTTATATACCATTGAAAAATACTATAACATTTTATCTAGCGTAAGATAGGAACTCATTGATGGCTTTGGAGAGGAAGAATTTACCCTACAGACTCCACAGTAAATTCAATAGACCATTTAATTCCCTTTTGGTTCACGTTAAAACATGAACAGTGTTGTGCTACTAAGATTTACTAGTATAGTTTTAAGGGACAAGAAATAATTATAATAACAAATATTTAAATATCACAATATATTCCAAATATCAAATTTGGAGTAAGAGTGGCCAAATATTTTTATATTGAAATGATTTTAAAATAGATAATTCTTTACTTGAAAAGTTTCCAAAATCAGTTTATTAAAGATGATTGCCATGAATGCATCATTTACTTTATTTTTCAGTGTAAATGAGCTTTAACTTTATATAGAATATAGTTAGCTATATAGCTATCTAGCTGCCTATTTATTAATTATCATTTAGTAAAATTAATATTAAATAACATTTTAAAACACTGCCAATGTTTTCAATAAGACAGACTTAATTCTGGGTAACTCTGATGATGGGGGTGACTTAAATTGAAATTCCAACATTTTCTCCCCAAAATTATACAAAGAAACAAGAAGAACAAATAAATCCACATGAAGCTCATACGTTCAGCCTAACCAAAGACAGTGAACATTTCAAATTTCAATTACCTGTTAGTAGTAAAATAAGGACCAATTTTAATAAAGCTATTCAATTAAGCTCTATCACAGACCTTTACAAAGAACCAAGAGATTGTCTTTAAAAAAAGAAAGAAAACTACAAGCAAAAGGGAAATTAGGGAATGCAATACTGAAGTAGAATCACTCTGAAAAAGTCTATCTATAAAGATACTGGGAGTTATATTAGATCTGAGCACATAGTACAGGAAAAGGACTTCAAAAAGAATAGAAGATTACCTGAGATAGCCTTGAAAAGGCAATGCTTCTTGGAAAAATGTATTTTTAAAAAAGAGAGTTCTTTGGAAATTAAACAATAAAGGGGAAATTTAAAAGGACAAGAAATTAAGATCCTATAAGAAAAAAGAAAATAATAAAAATCAAAATTCAAAGGACTAGATGACCAAGAAAGAACAGATTCAAGTAAATGCTTAAAGGATGCATTAAAGAAAAGTAGGAAAACAATCACATGAATGAAAATAAGATAGAGAAAGAAGGTAAAGTGTCTGAGACAAAAATCATTTAAAAAAGGAAAACAGGCAAAAAAGATCCAATATGTGTCCAATTGTATTCCATGAAGAAGAAATTCTAAACAATGAAACAATAAATATTTAATTCTATAACCAAGAAAAATTTCCCAAATTAAAAGACCCGAATTTACATAATAAAAATGTCCACGAAGCACTTGGAATATTGTCCCAGAATGGTCAATGCTAGGGCATAACCTAGTAAATTATTAGAACTTTAAAATAGAGAAAATAAATCCTTAGAGGCAAAAAGATTAAGTAACTTACAAGAATATTAGACTGGCATCAGATTTCTGAGAAGCATCAAAAAGATCAAAGTAACAAAGAAACAGAATTTTCAGGGCACTCAAGGCTCAAGTTGGCCAATAAATATTATTTTGCCTCAGAGAGACATTATAGAGACTTGGCCATTCTCTCCTGTATATAATAAGCCCATCTAAAACAGAGTTGAGCAAGGTAGAAACAGGGGTTTAAATTTTAATACCAGCCAAAGCAAAGTTCAATCCAAAAAGGATTAATGTCTGCTGTTTAATACAAAAGTCACATTTCAACATGATGATAAAAGTTGTAAATATCTACTCATAAAACAACAAAGAAACTGCTTTTATAAAGCAGAAATTATAGAAATTGGAAGGGAATAGAGAAACATTAAAAATAGAAGATGTTAACATAACACTCAATAAGACTGATCAAGTGGAAAAAAATAAAGATTTAAATAAGCAGCTGATTTAATGAAGTAGACTTACACAGTAATAACAGAGAAAACACCTTTGTATCTAGCTCTAATTTCATGGAACAGCAATAATATTGATTGGATTACAAAGAAGGCATGATTAAACTTAATAAAATAGAAATATTACAAGCAAAATTCTCCTTATCACAACAAAATAAAACAAAATTAATGATAAAGTCATGAAAAGCCCTTCCATATGGAAATTTAATAACATTCTATCCAATGTTTGTAAAAGTTGAAATAAAATCAAAACTACAAATTTGTAAAATACAATGATAATAAAACCACTACTTATCAAGATAATTAAAGCTATATTAAAGCTATACCAGAGAAAAATCTACATCTTAAATTTTTTAATCAGTTAAAAGATGAATAAAAATAAACTCACAATTTAACTAGAAAACTCCAAAATAAGCCCCAAAAAAGCACAATAGAGCAAATAGTAAAATTATTACAGAATGATGTAGAACAAAGAGAAATAGTTGATTAACAATTCAAAACACCATATTTTGAAAAAAAATGGTAGATAAACAATTACTGAAGAACAGTTATAGATTTTTTTAAAGACTAAAATAGATATTAAAGTTAAATGTAATGTGATTTTGAATTGAATCGTGGACTTTTTTGTGTGAAGGACATTATTGAGACAACTGGCATTTAGTTCTATAAATTAAAGATTGCATCAATTATACAATATAGTACAATTAAGCAATTATACAAATATAATAATTATGGATAGACATGTTTTTGCTAGTAGGGAACATACACAGGCATCATGCTGCAATTTATTCTCAAATGACTCAGAAAGATATAAAATGTAATTATATAGATAGAAAATTATAAAGCAAAATAGGGTAAATGTTAACAATAGAGGAATCTGGGTTTAAAGTACACAGTAGATTTAGGTATTATTTTTGCAACTTTTTTCTACCTGAAATTACTTTAACAATTTATAAAATACACTAAATTTTATTTTAAAATAGAAATATTTAACTCTTGACAGCCAACTTTAAGGATAGACAACATAGCTTAAAGTTTATAAGCCAGATTGCTCTAGAGTTATAATTCCAGTTCTGTCATGTATGAATTGTAATATCTCCTACATGTTACTTCACTGGCTTTGTGTCAGTTTCCATGTATTAAATATAGAAGTATTTCATATGAGGTTATTATGAAGATTAATTGAATTGCTATATATATAAAGCATTCAGGTAGAGGCTGGCACATAACAAATGTTTTATAAATCCTTGTTACATAAAGTAAAATTTACTTATTTTACCTTCTGCACTAAATTAAAGCAAAAATTCTTCCTTAGACAATATCTATGATCGATGTGTACAATATAGGAAACATGGGATATGTTGTTGAGAAATTAATTCCTATTGAAGATAGGGCATAATACATTAATTTTAAAATCAGGAACAAAACTAATGAGAACTAAGACAAATTAAGTAATAGCAACTCAGAGCCAGACCATCTGGTCAAAGCCAGACCCAACATTAGTGTAATTCAAATTAAAAATCAGCATCTCTTAGTTTTCTGATTAAAAAAAAAAATCTATGTACCAATCTAAATTGCACCACAGATTTGACACTAAAAGTTAAGGAATGGAGTTCTAAGATAGATTAAAGCAGACAGATGAAATTTTGTCAGGGGTAACAGATGAACATAAAACCATCATTCTTATTGAAAATGTCATATAAAAGCTGAAAAAATGAGGATCTGGAAGATAAGCATGAAATCTTTATATTGCGTTGTTTGCTATGTATGTTTTGGAGTTGGAAAGCATAGTTTAGTCTGGATGTAATTTGTTTATGGATGTTTAGAAACTCTGTCTAGCTGTATGTATTAAGAAGCAACATATATATATATGTGTGTGTGAGTGTGTGTGTGTGTGTGTGTGTATTTATGTATAGGTACTATTTCTGTTTTGGTTTTATATGGAATCAACAAAATAGACAAATAGAGACCAGACATTACAAAGAAGAAAAGGAAACATTAGCTACAGTAGGGGAAAGTTTAAGCAAAGATGAAAGGAATGCTTTTGAAACTCCATCACTTGAAAGGAAACGAAGAAATAGAAAAGGTATGGACTGGTTAGAAGGATTCTGGGGAAAGCGCCTAAAAAAGTGTATGCTGGAATCCGATCTCAGAGAGCCAGTGGACTAGGGCAGGAGGTAGGCATGTCAATGGAGGCACATCTGCATTCAATCAGTGTTTTTTTTCATGAATGCTCTGTTTCTCCTCCTTTTCTCTGAAATCACCCTTCCAAGAGCCCTGAGGCCTTTGGAACATGTGTGCTTCCTCTTTACAAACTCCTCTTGGCATCAGGAGACCTGTCTCTGTTAATTTAACACAAACCCTGAAGTATGCATAGAAAGTGCTTTCCTCAACTTAGTTCAAGGACTTAATAATATTGATCTGAAAGTCTTGTCCTAAATTGCCGGATTTGAAATCTGCCTCAGTCACTAGACTGTCTAGCTTCAAACAGTGGAAAACGTGAAAACCATAGTAAAATCTATCTGATCTCATTTGTGGTTGATGAGACCTCTCTTACACCTTATGCTTCCTATATTTTCTTCCCACCTCTTTTTATGTGGAATCACTAAACTTTCCAACATCAAATTATGTTTAGCTATTTCATCTCTTATCTCCTACATTTCTGCATTCCTGTGTTTCAAATGTGGGCACGGCATTAACGATGCTGAAGTAATAAATGTTTCATTTTAAATGAAATGTTTTCTTCTTTAATTTTCTCTTCTATCCCTTATAAGACAGTGTATGATACCCCATATCTAATCCAAAATAGCTATTTTCATTAAGATCATGGGTCCTAAAAATAATTATAATTCTTTATTTTTATCATTTCTGATCCCTGTGTTCCTACAGATAAAGTCAATATTTTTTTCTTTCTTATCTGTTTCACTTTGGATTTGGTTATTACACTTGTTCTGCTTCTTTTACTATCCTTTAAACTGTTCAGCTAATTTGATATGCATAATTCTCCCATGATAATTCTTCTGTGATAGCTTATCACTAGATCTAACTTAACAAGATGATTTCTATTTGATTCATCTATATCTTATTTTCTTCTGTATTTTTTGGAAAGTTCCAAAAAATAAGCAGCCATTTATAATTTTATATAAATATTTTGTTTGTTATTTATGACCAATTTCTATTTATGCAACAAGTATTCTTGAACATTATCCCCATATCTATATTCCAGATAGTGACATGTGTTTGTGCTACAAAATGAAAAATATGTCCTAGGATTGCTCTCCAACAGAAAGGAAAATATAAATTAAAATAGTGAAAAAGTGTGATGAGTGTTATAAATTTGAGCAAGAAATCCATGTGCCAAAAAAGAAAGAATAATCTACTATGTCTTTGAGCATAAAATTAGTAATGTCTTCACAGAAAATGCCAGAAAAATCGAGGTAGAGGAACATTATAGGAAATTAGGATATACAATGGACCAATTGTAGATGTGTGAGGTATTACACAGCAGGACAAACACACACAAACAGGTATGTTCAGTGAGTGTATAGCATGCAAATGGAGAAGATGAGAGGGAATGAAAAACAAAAGACAGAGAAGTTCCCACGTATATTAAAAGGGATCTCTACTTTGTCTTGGGGAATCACAGAGAGATTTTAAGCAAAGAAGTGGCACAATCATTTTCATATTTCAGAAAGATTGTTATAACTTCAATAAAGAAAACTGAACAAAAATAAAATTGAAGAACAAGAGGTCAATGTAGAGACCATTGGACTATTGACAGACTTGATAAAAACATGAAGAGGTATTAAGAGAAGGGGGAAAATGTGAAGTCTACTAAGAAGACAGACAACAGAATTGTGTGGTCAATTGAATATGGATTACGAGAAATCAAACATGATTTCCAAGTCTTTGTATTTGGCAACTAGGTCAATACTTGCTTGAGTAAAGGTAAAGAAAACAGGGAGAGGAGTGGATAGGTTCTGGGATTAACAGGTCAAATTTGAGTTTGCACTACCTTTGAGCCTATGGAGTTGTCAATACGGCAGCAACTATTGGCAGAGGTCTAAATTGTAGGTAAAGTCTGGGCATTTCTAGCACACTTATAATAAGTAATGTTCTGATTATGAATAAGATTGTCCAGGCTAAAAGGCTGGTATATCAAGAAGCACTATAAAGTGAGACAGTGATCTCCGAAATAGAAAGAGGCTCATGAGAATGAGATGCTGAAGAGCTTCCTGAGAGATGACAGGAAAACAGAACCAAATGAATCAGTGAAGTCAAGAAGTACAAGGACAGACTGTCATACAGAGTGAAGTAAGTCAGAAAGAGAAAAACAAATATCATATATTAATGCATATTTGTGGAACCAAAAATGGTACAGATGAACCGGTTTGCAAGGCAGAAATAGAGACACCTATGTGGAGAACAAATGTTCTCCAAGAGGGGAAAGGGGAGGTGGGATGAATTGGGAGATTGGGATTAACATATATGCACTAATATGTATAAAACAGATAATTAATGAAAACCTGCTGTATAGCACAGGGAACTCCACTTAGCTGTACAGTAGAAACCAACACAATATTGTAAAACAACTGTACCCCAATTAAATTTTTTTTTAAACAGAATGAATTGGATTATAAATTTAAAAAAAAGAAATACAAGGACTAAAATATGTTTAATGAATTTGGCAAATTAGGCGCTCCTTCATGAGATCATCAGGGTGATTTTAGTGGAGTGGAATGGAGGGAGCATGAACCAGATTATAGGGGCATAAGAAGTAGTGAAATGGAGACAAGAGATCCCCATCCAAGTAGCCTAGATTTGATAGAATAAAGAAATTGGGAGTGTGATATAATGAATAAAAGATCAATAGAGAGAAATTGTTAATATTAGAAATACTTGAACATGTTTCTTGGTGGAAGGAAATTTACCAGCAGAGAGCAAGAGAGTCTGAACATTACTACTACTGCTGCAACCACTGCTATTAGTAGTAGCAGTTAGAAGAGAATTAGCAGTTCCTTTGTAGAGGACACCAAGCAAACAGGTGGGTTGGGGGAGCAGCACTGAATTCAATTTAAGTAAGTTAGCACACGCTAAAAATTTGTACACGTGCACGTTTACAGGAAACTTATGGAGCAATGTCTAAACCAAAATAATAACTGATGGTAGAACATTCAGTCATCATAACTGACAAAAAGAGGAGAATCTTAGCAAGCAAGGTCTATCAATAATATCAATTATTGCTTATTCAAATAATTCAAGGCACTGATACTTTGTCCCAGGAATCAGCACCCTCCTAATTCTACATTACTTTAACTATCTAACTTCCACTGAATAACTCTCTACAATCAAGTCATTTTATTTTTTCCAACTACTTTTCTCTGCATTCCTACATCATTTTTGTCTCTACATCCTTGTACTTTTATCTTTATTTCCCATCTTCTTCCTTCTCCGTTCTTTGGAATTTCTTTCCTCCTTTGTCAGCAAGTTCTGCCATTTTACTAAACAAGTTCAATTCTATTCCAAATAATACTATTTGAAATAATTAAGAAATAATTCTTATAGAATGATTCTATTCTGAATAATTAAGTGTGTGTTATATAGTCATTATTCCTAAATATCTTTTGTAGTCTTTTCAAAATACTTATGGAAACTTTTATTTCCTTTTGAGCAAAAAGAGGGTATTAAGCTTCTTTTAGCTAAAACTTTACAATATAAACTGAATGTTAGGGATTTAGTAGTCACTGAATTAGGTGGTTATTTATTGAACATGCAATATTTATATTATGTAAGTGTTCACCTATTTTGCCTACTAATAAAGTGAGGTATTTCTTGTTTACTCCATATCTGTATGGTTTACTCTCTGACCAACATCAACCCTTGGCTCAAATGAAACCTTCTTAGTAACATCTCCCTGACCATCCCATGTGTAATCACACCTTCCATGCACATACTGCCACACACCTACCCCCTTCTCAGTTTTTTCCCTATGAAAGAATATATATTTTACTTGCTGGTTTATATTCTATATCCTGAACTAAAATATTAATTACATGAAGGCTAAGATTTTCACCTGTTTTATTCAGTGATGTGTCTTCAAATACCTAGAATGAAGTACAGCATGTAGTAGGAGTTCAATAGATATAATGTTAAAAAACTACAAGTCTATAATTAAGCTAATTATCTATATTTCCTTCCTTCTTTACAAGTTCTTCATTCTTTCTCTCTTTTCATCCCCTATAGCCTACATTTTTACAACTGCTCAAACCACCATCGCAACTTAATACATTTATATAAAATGCTATCATTCTTAAGGTTTAATATTTTATCAATGCTTTAAAAGATATTTATGGGAGACCTTCAAGGTGGAGGAGGAGTGAGACGTGGAGATCTCCTTCCTCCCCACAAATACATCAGAAATACATCTAAACATGGAACAATTCCCACAGCACACCTACTGAACGCTGGCAGAAGACCTCAGACCTCCCAAAAGGCAAGAAACTCCCAATGTACCTGGGTAGAGAAAAAGAAAAAAGGAAAAACAGAGACAAAAGAATAGGGATGGGGCCTGCACCAGTGGGAGGGAGTTGTGAAGGAGGAAAGGTTTCCACACACTAGGAAACCCCTTCGCAGTGGAGACTTCGGGTGGCAGAGGGGGGAAGCTTTGGAGCCGTGGAGGAGAGCACAGCAACAGGAGTGCAGAGGGCAAAGGGGAGAGATTCCTGCACAGAGGATCAGTGCCGACCAACACTCATCAAACCAAGAGGCTTGTTTGCTCACCCGCCAGGGCGGACGGAGGCTGGGAGCTGAGACTCAGGCTTCGGAGGTCCGATACCAGGGACAGGACTAGGGTTGGCTGCGTGAACACAGCCTGAAGGGGGCTAGTGCACCACAGTTAGCTGGGAGGGAGTCTGGGAAAAAGTCTGGAGCTGGCAAAGAGGCAAGAGACCATTGTTTCAGGGTGCGCGAGGAAAGGGTGTCAGAGCACCACCTGAACGAGCTCCAGAGAAGGGCATAACAGGCGGATATCAGCACGGACCCTAGAGGCGGGTATGAGATGCTAAGGCTGCTGCTGCAGCCACCACAAAACCTGTGTGCATGCATAGGTCACCATCCACACCTCCCCTGCTGGAAGCCTGTGCAGCCCACCACCACCAGGGTTCTGTGATCCAGGGACAACTTCCCCGGGAGAACACACGGCACACCTCAGGCTTGTCCAACGTCCCACTGGCCTCCGCTGCTGCAGGCTTGCCCCACACTCCGTGCCCCTCCCTCCCCCCAGCCTGAGTGAGCCAGAGCCCCCGAATCAGCTGCTCCTTTAACCCCCTCTTGTCTGAGCAAAGAAAAAAGGCCCTCAGGTGACCGACACGCAGAGACAGGTCCAAATCTAAAGCAGAACCCCAGGAGCTGTGCAAACAAAGAAGAGATAGGGAAATTTCTCCCAGCAGCCTCAGGAGCAGTGGATTAAAACACCACAATCAACTTGATGTACCCTGCATCCGTGGAATACTTGAATAGACAATGAATCATCCCAAAACTGAGGCGGTGGACTTTTGGGAACAATAATATATATATTTCCTTCAGTTTTTCTCTTTTTGTGAATTGCTTTTACTATTTGTCCTAGGGTTCTATCTGTCCTTTTTTTTTTTTTTTTCCCCAGTATAGGTTTCAGTGCTTGTTATCATTGGAGGATTTGGTTTTTGGTTTGGCTGCTCTCTTCTTTCTTTCTTTTTTTATGACTTTTTATTTTTTTATTTTTAATAATTAATTTTTATTTTAATAACTTTATATTATTTTATGTATTTTCTTTCTTTCTTTTCTCTTTTTTTCTCCCTTTTCTTCTGAGCCATGTGGCTGACAGGGTCTTGCTGCTCCAGCCAGTTGACAGGCCTGTGCCTCTGAGATGGGAAAGCTGAGGTTAGGACGTTGGTCCACCGGAGACCTCCAGGCTCCATGTAATATTAAATGGCAAAAGGTCTCCCAGAGATTACCAATGCTAAGACCCAGGTCCACTGAATGACCAGCAAGGTACAGTACTGGACACCCTTTGCCAAACAACTAGCAAGACAGGAACACAATGCCACACACTAGCAGAGAGGCTGCCTAAAATCATAAAAAGGTCACAGACACCCCAAAACACACCAGCGGATGTGGTGCTGCCCAACAGAAAGACAAGATCCAGCATCATCCTCCAGAACACAGGCACCAATCCCCTCCACCAGGAAGCCTACACAAACCACTGAACCAAACTTAGCCACTGGGGGCAGACAACAAAAACAACAGGAACTACTAACCTGCAGTCTGTGAAAAGGAGACTCTAAGCACAGTAAGTTAAGCAAATTGACAAGACAGAAAAACACAAAGCAGATGAAGGAGCAAGGTAAACACCAACCAGGCCAAACAAATGAAGAGGAAATAGGCAGTCTACATGAAAAAGAATTCAGAGTAATGATACTAAAGATGATCCAAAATCTTGGAAATAGAATGCAGAAAATACAAGAAACATTTAACAAGGACCTAGAAGAGCTAAAGAGCAAACAAACAATGTTGAACAACAAAATAAATGAAATTTAAAAATCTCTAGAAGGAATCAATTGCAGAATAACTGGGGCAGAAGAGCAGATAAGTGACCTGGAAGATAAAATAGTGGAAATAATTACCACAGAACAGAACAAAGACAAAAAGAATGAAAAGAATTGAGGACAGTCTCAGAGACTTCTGGGACAACATTAAACCCACCAACATTAGAATTATACGGGTCCAAGAAGAAGAAAAGAAAGTGACTGAGAAAATATTTGAAGAGATTATAGTTGAAAACTTCCCTAATATGGGAAAGGAAATAGTTAATCAAGTCCAGTAAGCACAGAGAGTCTCATAGAGGATAAATACAAGGAGAAACATGCTAAGGCGCATATTAATCAAACTATCAAAAATTAAATATAAAGAAAAACTATTAAAAGCAGCAAGGAAAAAACAACAAAAAACATAAAAGGGAATCCCCATACGGTTAAAATTGAACTTTCAGCAGAAACTCTGCAAGCCAGAAGGCAGTGGCAGGACATATTTAAAGTGATGAAAGGGAAAAACCTACAACCAAGATTACTCTACCTAGCAAGGATCTAATTCAGATTTGACAGAGAAATTAAAACCTTTACAGACAGTAAAAGCTAAGAATTCAGCACCACCAAACGAGCTTTACAACAAATGCTAAAGGAACTTCTCTAGACAGGAAACAAAAGAGAAGGAAAAGACCTACAATAACAAACCCAAAACAATTATGAAAATAGTAATAGGAACATACATATTGATAATTACCTTAAATGTAAATGGATTAAATGCTCCAACCAAAAGACATATACTGGCTGAATGGATACAAAAACAAGACCCGTATATATACTGTCTACAACAGAACCATTTCAGACCTAGGGACACATACAGACTGAAAACGAGGAGATGGAAAAAGATATTCCATGCAAATGGAAATCAAAAGAAAGCTGGCATACCAATTCTCATATCAGACAAAATAGGCTTTAAAACAAAGACTATTATAAGAGGGCTTCCCTGGTGGCGCAGTGGTTGAGAGTCTGCCTGCCGATGCAGGGGACACAGGCATATGCCCTGGTCTGGGAAGAAACCACATGCAGCAGAGCAGCTAGGCCCGTGAGCCATGGCCGCTGAGCCTGTGCATCCGGAGCCTGTGCTCTACAATGGGAGAGGTCACAACAGTGAGAGACCCACGTACAGAAAAAAAAAAAAGACTATTAAAAGAGACAAAGAAGGACACTACCTACCTAATGATCAAGGGATCAATCCAAGAAGAAGATATAGCAATTGTATATATTTATGCTCCCAACATAGGAGCACCTCAATACATAAGGCAAACAGCCATAAAAGGGGAAATCGACAGTAACACAATCATAGTAGGGGACTTTAACATCCCAA
The DNA here is from genome assembly GCF_964341445.2 of Mesoplodon mirus. Classification (NCBI taxonomy): domain Eukaryota; kingdom Metazoa; phylum Chordata; class Mammalia; order Artiodactyla; family Ziphiidae; genus Mesoplodon; species Mesoplodon mirus. The sequence continues at coordinate 23,442,234 of NC_138986.1, read as the reverse complement.
TTTCACCAATGGACAGATCATCCAAAATGAAAATAATAAGGAAACACAAGCATTAAATGACACATTAAACAAGATGGACTTAATTTATATTTATAGGACATTTCATCCAAAAATAACAGAATACAACTTCTTCTAAAGTGTTCATGGAACTTTTTCCAAGATAGATCATATCTTGGGTCACAAGTCAAGCCTTGGTAAATTTAAGAAAATTGAAATTATATCAAGTACCTTTTCTGATCACAATGCTATGAGACAAGATATCAATTATAGGAAAAAAACTGTAAAAGATACAAACACATGGAGGCTCAACAATATGCTACTATATAACCAAGAGATCACTGAAGAAATAAAAAAATACCTAGAAACAAATGACAATGAAAACACGATGAACCAAACCTATGGGATTCAGCAAAAGCAGTTCTAAGAGGGAAGTTTATAGCAATGCAATCTTACCTCAAGAAACATCTCAAATAAACAACCTTACCTTACACCTAAAGCAATTAGAGAAAGAACAAAAAAAACCCCAAACTTAGCAGAAGGAAAGAAATCATAAATATCCGATCAGAAATAAATGAAAAATAAATGAAGGAAACAATAGCAAAGATCAATAAAACTAAAAGCTGGTTCTTTGAGAAGATAAACAAAATAGATAAACCATTAGCCAGACTCATTAAGAAAAAAAGGGAGAAGAATCAAATCAATAGAATTACAAATAAAAACAGAGAAGTAACAACTGACACTGCAGAAATACAAAGGATCATGAGATAGTAAAAGCAACTATATGCCAATAAAATTGACAATATGGAAGAAATGGACACATTCTTAGAAAAGAACAACTTTTGACACTGAACCAGAAAGAAATAGAAAATATACACAGAGAAATCACAATCACTGAAATTGAGACTGTGACTAAAAATCTTCCAACAAACAAAAGCCCAGGACCAGACGGCTTCACAGGAGAATTCTATGGAACATTTAGAGAAGAGATAATATCTCTCCTTCTCAAACTCTTGCAAAATATAACAGAGGGAGGAACACTCCCAAACTCATTCTAGGTGGCCACCATCACTCTGATACCAAAACCAGACAAGGATGTCACAAAGAAAGAAAATTACATGCCAATATCACTGATGAACATAGATGCAAAAATCCTCAACAAAATACTAGCAAAAATAATCCAACAGAATATTAAAAGGATCATATGGAATGGTCAAGTGGGGTTTATCCAAGGAATGCAAGCATTCTTCAATATATGTAAATCAATTAATCTGATAAACCATATTAACAAATTGAAGGAGAAAAACCATATGATCATCTCAATAGATGCAGAAAAAACTTTCAAGAAAATTCAACACCCATTTATGATAAAAACCCTCCAAAAGGTAGACAAGAGGGAATTACCTCAACATAATAAACACCATATATGACAAACCCACAGCCAACATCATTCTCAATGGTGAAAAACTGAGACCATTTCCTCTAAGATCAGGAAGAAGACAAGGTTGTCCACTCTTACTACTGTTATTCAGAAAAGTTTTGGAAATTTTAACCACAGCAATCAGAGAAGAAAAATAAATAAAAGGAATCCAAATCAGAAAAGAAGAAGTAAAGCTGTCACTGTTTGCAGATGACATGATAGTATACATAGAGAATCCTAAAGATGCTACCAGAAAACTACTAGACCTAATCAATGAATTTGGTGAAGTAGCAGGATACAAAATTGATGCACATAAATCTCTTGCATTCCTATATACTAATGATGAAAAATCTGAAAGAGAATTAAGGAAACACTCCCATTTACCACTGCAACAAAAGGAATAAAATACCTAGGAATAAACCTACCTAAGGAGACAAAAGACTGTATGCTGAAAACGATAAGACACTGATGAAAGAAATTAAAGACCATACAAACAGTTGGAGAGATATATCATGTTTTTGGAATGAACTTTGCAAAAATCAACTTTGCAAAAATGACTATACTACCCAAAGCAATCCACAGATTCAATGCAATCCCTATCAAACTACCAGTGGCATTTTTTACAGAACTAGAGCCAAAAGTTTCACAATTTGTATGGAAACACAAAAGACCCCGAATAGCCAAAACAATCTTGAGAAAGAAAAATGGAGCTGGAGGAATCAGGCTCCCTGACTTCAGATTATACTACAAAGTTACAGTATTCAAGACAGTAGGGTACTGACACAGAAACAGAAATATAGGCCAATGGAACAGGATAGAAAGCCCAGAGATAAACCCATGCACCTATGGTCATCTTATTTTTGATAAAGGAGGCAAGAATATACAATGGAGAAAAGACAGCCTCTTCAATAAGTGGTGCTGGGAAAACTGGACAGCTACATGTAAAAGAATGAAATTAGAATACTCCCTAACACCATACACAAAAATAAACTCAAAATGGATTAAAGACCTAAATGTAAGGCCAGACACTATAAAACTCTTAGAGGTAAAAATAGGCAGAACACTTTATGACATAAATCACAGCAAGATCCTTTTTGACCCACCTCCTAGAGAAATGAAAATAAAAACAAAAATAAACAAATGGGACCTAATGAAACTTAAAAGCTTTTGCACAGCATAGGAAACCATAAACAAGATGAAAAGACAACCCTCAGAATGGGAGAAAATATTTGTAAATGATGCAACTGACAAAGGATTAATCTCCAAAACTTACAAGCAGCATATGCAGCTCAATATCACAAAAACAAAGAACCCAATCCAAAAATGGACAAAAGACCTAAATAGACATTTCTCCAAAGAAGATATACAGATAGGCAACAAACATATGAAAGAACACTCAACGTCACTAATCATTAGAGAAATGCAAATCAAAACTACAATGTGGTATTACCTCACACCAGTCAGAATGATGATCATCAAACTATCTACAAACAATAAATGCTGGAGAGGGTGTGGAGAAAATGGTACCCTCTTGCACTTTTAGTGGTAATGTAAATTGATACAGCCACTATGGAGAACAGTATGGAGGTTCCTTAGAAAACTAAAAATAGAACTACCATACAGCTCAGCAATCCCACTACTGGGCGTATACCCTGAGAAAACCATAATTTAAAAAGACTCATGGGGCTTCCTTGGTGGCGCAGTGGTTGGGAGTCCACCTGCCGATGCAGGGGACACAGGTTTGTACCCTGGTCCGGGAGGACCCTGGGCCTGCACGTCTGGACTCTGTGCTCCACAACAGGAGAGGCTGCAACAGTGAGAGGCCCATGTACCGCAAAAAAAAAAAAAAAAAAAAAAAAAAAAAAAAAGACTCATGTACCACAATGTTCATTGCAGCTCTATTTACAATAGCCAGGACATGGAAGCAACCTAAGCGTCCATCGACAGATGAATGGATAAAGAAGATGTGGCACATATATACAATGGAATAATACTCAGCCATTAAAAGAAACAAAATTGAGTTATTTGTAGTGAGGTGGATGGACCTACAGTCTGTCATACAGAGTGAAGTAAGTCAGCAAGAGAAAAACAAATACCATATGCTAACACATATATATGGAATCTAAAAAAAAAAAAAAAAAGGTTATGTAGAACCTAGGGGCAGGACAGGAATAAAGACGTAGATGTAGAGAATAGACTTGAGGACACAGGAAGGGAGAAGTGTAATCTGGGACGAAATGAGGGAGTTGCATGGACGAATATATACTACCAAATGTAAAATAATTTGTGGAAAGCATCCACATAGCACAGGGAAATCAGCTTGGTGCTTTGTGACCACCTAGAGGGGTGGGATATGGATGGTGTGAGGGAGACGCAAGAGGGAGGAGATATGGGGATATATGTATATGTATAGTTGATTCACTTTGTTATAAAGCAGAAACTAACACACCACTGTTAAGCAATTATACTCCAATAAAGTTGTTTGAAATCAAGAGATATTTATGAAGTTTTGTTAATGTAAACAAATAATATAAGTCAAATTTAAAATAGGAATAACCTGGGAAAACATTTCTGGAAACTCTTCTCTTAATGAGCTTTGAAATAAATTAGGAAACAGCTTTAATTATTTTAGGCTACTCTAGCTCCATTTAGTGTATTACAAGTTCAGTGGTTAAATAGTTCATAGTTGAAGGAAGCTGAAACAACTCTATTAGACTAACGACAAGGGTGATCGTTTTTTTCCTTTTGAGCCGAGAACAATTAGGTCATAGTGATGGATTTGATCCAAACACAGTATCTTGGCTTGACACAGAAGAAAGTTTCTGATCCAGAATTACATGGCATCTATGCTTGTAAGGCTAAACTTCTGACTATGTAGATTGAGAGTGATAAGATTTTTGGAAAATTAGAAATGAAAAGTAACTTAAAAATGAGCCCAGAAAAGGTAATCAGGAAAAACGATTTTTTTTTTCTGGTGTTTTTAAAGTTAGGAATTCTTTGATGTCATAAACTCACACCTTCTGCAGTCTCTGCGCAAGTTGTGACTAAACACGTGCTCATGCCTTTTCTAGAGCTTGCACAGGTAAGCACAAAGCTTGTCATACAGAGAAGTATCTCTGACTTTCATTAAGCTCAATGGAACTTGACTGATTGTCCCAGCAAATTGATAGCATAGCATCCTGAATTGATCACTAAAATTGATGTTGGCGAACTGCCCTGACTAGCTTTGTCTTTTGTTTGACTAGTTTCAGACAGACTTCCATAGGTCATGTGTTGTAGAGGAATAGACACAGCAAGGCAAGAAGCCTGGTTCTGCCAAGGAACAGGAAACCAGGGAACTTGTGGAAGTTGACCTTGAATTCTCTCACTTGAGCAATGAACTCTCAGGAAAACACTGGAGTTGTTTTGAATCAGTTATTTCACTTCGTGAGCAGGAAGGCATGTAGCCAGCATTTCAGAAAGTCTAGCTTAATAAAAAAAGGGCCAGGAGAGTAGGAAAAATCCCCAGTATTGGCAAATGGTGTTTCACATACCTGGTAGACACTTATTCTATGAGGGCATTTCTTGTAGCTGTGTATCTCCTTGAGGACTTTGGTAGGTTTCCACTACTGACTGAGGGTACACTGTAATGTTTTGTACTTCTTGTAGCTGTCTCTAAAACAAAGGTTTCAATATCCTCTGCCACTAAATAAAATTTAAATTATTTCACTCTTACAGTTGACATCTTTCTGTCAGTCAGTTATTCCCCCGTGTTTCATGCCCATACACCCTAGAACATACAGCTAATTAAAGGTGATGTCAAGTATAATATTGAAATTTAGTTTTATTACACTACATAATATTTCTTATCCTTCATTACACACTTCTTATTCCTGTCTTCTCCAATCCCAAAAGAAACAACAACAAAAATCTTTAAATAATTTGTAGCTTCAAAGGGGAGCTAACAATTTAACATTTATTGGATCACTTTGACACATGGGTACTAGCTATGGTAAATAACAGAAGTTCCATAAAGATCTATATGCTCTTAACAGGATGCAGCCTTCCTCAACCAGGCCTGTGACTGTTAATGGAAAGACTGAAACAGAGATGTACACAGATCTTTTGGACTGCTACTGAATGTTACAGAATGCTTTCTTGACAATGAAATTTGGTTGATAAAAATAAATAGGGGCTTCTCTGGTGGTGCAGTGGTTAGGAGTCTGCCTGCCGTTGCAGGGGATATGGGTTCGTGCCCCAGTCTGGGAAAATCCCACATGCCGTGGAGGGGCTGGTCCCCTGAGCCATGACCACTGAGCCTGTGTGTCCGGAGCCTGTGCTCTGCAACGGGAGAGGCCACAACAGTGAGAGACCCACGTACCACAAAATAAATAAATAAATAAATAGAAAAGCACTAAATATTTGGAAATTTAGTAAAAAATTTTTATAACAGATCTCAAAATTCACATATCATAAAATCTATCTTTTAAAAATGTATAACAGCTAAAATTTAAATAACCTATATGTGTAAGAAGAAATCACAAAGGTAACTAAATTATATTTCAAATTTAATAGCAATGAAAACAGAACACATAAAAACTACAGAATTACGGCTGAAGAGTGTTAAGGGGAAAATTTATAATTTATGTCTTAATTTAGAAAAAAATTGTTTAGCATTAGTAATCAAGTTTTCATGTTAAGATGCTAAGAAAACCTAGCAAAGTAAACTCACATAAACATAAAAGCACAAATAACCAATATTAGAGAATAAATAACATAGAAGAGACAAGTTAATAAAACTAAAGACTGTTCCACTGAAAACATTAATAAAATAGGAAAATGACTAGATACACTAACCTGGGGGAAAAAAACAGAGAGGATACAAATAACCAATATCTTAAGATATTTCTTACTAAACATCCTATGCGTGTTAATGATTATAAGGTATAATTTAAAACAACTTATGTCAGTAAATTAAAAATAGTGATGTTGTTAGACCAATCTGCTAAAAAAACACAACCTGCCAGAACTGATACAAGAAGAAAAGTTTTAAATTCTGTATAATCCTCTACCAGTTGAAGAGAGTTGATCTTTCATTATAAGATTTCCTGCAAAGGAAACTCCAAATTCACATTTTTCAATTACTGAATTCTATCAAACATTAGGGAAAACTAACGCCATTTATACACAAACACTTTCAGAAAGTAAAAGATAGGAAAATTTTGCAACTTATTTTATGAGTCCAGCATTATTTTGATACAAAACCAGATATAGGTATTTTGAGGAAAGTACAGTGCAATATTACTCATGAACATAGATGCAAAAATTTTAATACAGTACAAGCTAACTCATCAATATAAAAAAGAAGATAAAACAACACAATCAAGTAGGATTTCTCTCAAGAATGCAAAATTGTTTTAATTTTCAAAAATCAACCAGTATAATTCATCCTATGCATAGAAGGAAGGAGAAAACACATATGACCTTATGAATAGACATGAAATTCAATGACAATTCAAAATGAAAACTGTTCACAAAATAGGAATAGAAGAGTACTCCCTGAATTTGATAAAGGGCATCTATAAAAAAATCTAATGCTAACATCATACTTAATGGTAAAGTATTGATTGATTTCCTTCAAAGACTGAAAACAAGGAAAAGATATCCACTCTATTTTTATTCCCAGGGTACTAGAAGTTCTACCCTGTACCATAAAGCAAGGGAACAAATTAAATATGTAGAAATGTAAAGACAAAATAAGATTGTCTTTATTCACAGTTGGTATGATATTATACATGGAAACGTTATATGGAATCTACATTAAAATTACTAGAATAAATGAACTAAACTTACAGGATGAAAGGTAATTATACAAACATGTTTTATTTCTAGATGCAAGGATTAAATAATTGGAAAATAAATTATGAAAATAATTCAATTTGTAGTGGCATTAACAGTTTAATAAATAGAAGTTTAAGCTCTCTACATTGAAAACTACATTACATTTCTGAGAGGAGTTAAACATTAAATGGTGAGATATAACAAGTGTATTGCCTGGCAACTCCATATTGTTAAACATGTCAATTATCACCGAATTACAGATTTAATGTAATCTCAATCAAAGTCCTAATAGATCTGTGTATTGAAATCAACAAGCTGAATCTAAAATTATATGGAATCTAAAAGGCCTATAAGCAAAAAATCTTGATGAAAACTGGAGGACTTACTCTACTGAGGCTCACTAGGAGCTATATTGATCCAGAGAGTGTAATACGGTATAAGGATAGAGATGTGAAACAGAATATGGGCTGACATATACACTATCAATTGATATTTTTTAGCATTTTACAATTTTTATTTATTTTATTATTTGTTTATTAAATTTATTTATTTTGGCTGCATTGGGTCTTCATTGCTGTCTGGGGCTTCCACTAGTTGTGATGAGCAGGGGCTACTCTCCATTGCAGTGTGCAGGCTTCTCATTGAGGTGGCTTCTCTTGTTGCAGAGCATGGGCTCTAGGTGCTTGGGCTTAAGTTGTTGTGGCACACAGGCTCAGTAGTTGTAGTTCATGGGCTCTAGAGTGCAGGCTCAGTAGTTGTGGTGCATGGGCTTAGTTGCTGCACAGCATGTGGGATCTTCCCAGAACAGGGCTTGAATCTGTGTCCCCTGCATTTGTAGGTGATTCTTAACCACTGTGCCACCAGGGAAGTCCCATCAATTGATTTTTTTTTTTTTTTTTTTTGCGGTACGTGGGCCTCTCACTGTTGTGACCTCTCCCATTGCAGAGCACAGGCTCTGGACACGCAGGCTCAGTGGCCATGGCTCACGGGCCCAGCTGCTCTGCGGCATGTGGGATCTTCCCAGACTGGGGCACGAACCCATGTCCCCTGCATCGGCAGGTGGACTCTCAACCACTGCACCACCAGGGAAGGACCCCATCAATTGATTTTTAGTGAAAGTGCAATGGGGGAATAAAAGTCTTTTAAACAAATGGCATAGAGAAATAAAGTAAGTGTATGAGAGAGAAAAAGACAAAGATTTGGACTGCTACTTTACATTATCAACAATTTTTAACTTGAGACAAATGATATATTTAAAAAAGCAAGCAAAAACCCTAAAGCTTCTAGAATACCTTTGTGATCTTAGATTAAGGTATCTAATAAAATATAATGACAAATTGAATTTCATCAAAACTAACAACTTCTGATTATCAAAATTTTCATTAAGAAAATGTAGTGACAAACCACAGACAGGGAAAACATATTCATATAACATATGTATCATGAACTGCTATGAAACATATATAGATAACTCCCACAAATCAATAATAAAAAGACAAACAACAAGTAGCAAATGGTCAAAAGTTTAAAATAGTCACTTCACAAAAGAGTATATGTATGTGTCCTTATGTGTGTCACTGGTAAGCACACCAAAAGATACTCAACATCATTATTAGGGAAACATGCATTAAATATTAAATACCATTTCACATCCAGTAGAATAATTAACATAAAAAATTGACATTATATTCTGGGTTGGTTATTGGTATAAGGATGTAAAATATCACAGCCACTCTGGAAACAGTTTGGCAGTTTCTTAAAAGGCTAAGTGTCTACCTATGGTAAGACTTAGCAGTTTTATTCATAATATTTACCAAAAAAGAAATCAAGCATGTATCCACAGTAAAGATTTAGAAAATCATGCTTATAGGTATGTTCTAAATAATAGCCCTTAATTGGCAACAACTCAGCTGTTCATTAACAACTCAGCTGTTCATTAACTAATTAAAAAAATGTATCTATGTTTATAGCATTGAAAATACCTAGAAAAAAAAGAAACTACTGACTCGTACAATAACATGCATGGCTCTCAAAAACGTTTTGATGGTTCTCTGGAAAGATAAACAAAATAGACAAACCTTTAGCTAGACTCACCAAGAAAAAAAAGAGGGAGGGATCAAATAAATAAAAAATGAAAGAGGAGACATTACAATTGATACTACAGAAATACAAAGGATCATAAGAGACTACTATGAACTATAACATGCCAACAAATTGGATAATAGGAAAAATGGATAATTTCCTAGAAACATACAATCTTCCATGACTGAATCATAAAGAAATAGAATACCTTAATAGACAGATTACTAGGAAGGGGATGAATCAGTTATTAAAAAACTCCCAACAAACAAAAGTCCAACACAAGACAGCTTCACTGTTGAATTCTACTAAACATTCAAGTAAGAATTAATACCAATTCTTCTAACATCTTCCAAAAAGTAGAAGAAAAGGTAACACTTTCAAGCTCATTTTATGAGGCCAACGTTACCCTGATACCAAAACCAGACAAGGATGCTACAAGAAAATTGCAGCCCAATAATCCTGATGAATATAACTGCAAGAACCCTCAACAAAATATTAGCAAACCAAATTCAGCAATACCCTAAAAGCATCATATACAATGATCAAGTGGCCCTTTATTCCAGGGAGGCAAGAACTGTTCAACATCCACAACTCAGTCAATGCAATATACTACATTAATAAAATGAAGAATAAAAATCCTATGAGCTTCTCAGAATATGTAGAAAAAGGCTTTTGACAAAATTTGATATCCATTTATGATAAAAACTCTCAATAACGTGCATTTAAAGGGAACATATCTCAACATAATAAAGGACATGTATGAAAAGCCCACAGATTACATCATACTCAATAGTGGAAAACTCAAAGCTTTTCCTTTAAGATCAGGAATAAGACAACGATGCCCACTCTCACCACTTTATTCAACATAGTATTGGAGGTCCTAGACATAGCAATTAGGTAAGAAAAAGAAATAAAAGGCATCCAAATTGGAAAGGAAAAGTAAAACTGCCAGTATTTGCAGATTACAGGACATTACATAGAGAAAACACTAAGGACTCCATCAAAACACTGTCAGAACTAATAAGCAAATTCAGATGCGTTGCAGACCCAAAACAGTCAATGAATGGACACACTTTATAATATAGTGACTACACAAGGTGTTGATGATGTGAAGCTGAATAAGACATAGACCATTTTAGGAATAAACTTAGAAACACAAAAGTAAAATAGGCAAATAACCAAATTTGTATATATACAATATACAAATATAACCTATATGAATTTTGTTTGATATATAATATTAAGCTATAATATAGTATGTTATATTTCACTACAAAAGTATCAGGGATAATGGTACTAAGTCTTCCATAATGTATTGAATTTTCTGCCTAGTGAAATAAAAAAGAATGTAACATGTAAATCACAGTTCATAATATATTTTAAAGTTTGATTTTTCAGCCAAAAAATACTAACCTGTTTTTTCAACCCTCTTAGTCACATTCATTTTCCTTCTGCTTTCCTTTGCATTACCCTTTGGATAAACTCCATTTCTGGAGCATCAAACAACTCATTTCCAATGAGACTGAGTTAGCTTGCTGCCAGGGGTAGACATATGACAAAACCCTGGAAAGTCAGTGATTTCTACTTTGCTGTGCTCAGTAATTACCTCCAGGAAGTTATATGACTGAGGCCAACCCAATTACGTGTTATTGTTGGAATTTTACCATGAATATTAAGACTGAGGCATTCTGTTTTTATCAAGATTATAGGATATAATGGTGTTTAAGCCTATAACTCTTGGTAGTCATTTTTGTTACCATGTGGGAGAGCGTTCCTGAGAATTAAGCCAAAAAGAGGAAACAGGCTAATAGGTGTATTGAAAACACACTTACCTGATGACATTGCTTGAATCCTTAACTCAGCCCTGGCTGGAATCTATTTTATTCCTTGCATTTCCAAGTCTCCTATTTATTTCTGAAATTTTGGTAACTGGAAAAAGTAAAAACAAACAAACAAACAAAACAGCTTTTTGAAAAGCTGCAAGAAATATCTTCCTATGATTCCAAGTATACAATTGTGTATTTGTTTGGAGAGCTAGTTTGGCATTTCCTGTGAGAGGCCCACTTTGGTGAAACGGCTAGTAAACTCATTAAAATGAAAATACCTGAAACTGAGAGTGGGTTTTTACTGATAGCATAAATGACTGTCAAGAAGAATACTTCTCTAGGGAGTAACTTATTTTGAATGATAATAATATTATTTTATAAGTATTATATTACTAGTATTATACTGGAGAGAGGCCATTTCTTTGGACATTCTAAATATAGATATTGGTGTCCTCTGGTACTAGGCAAAGGAGGAGATGAGATAGCAGGTCATGAAAAGAATAAAGAATATACACATATATGAAAAACAGATTCATGGAATTAGTAACAAATTAATCTGAGTGTTTCCTTTAAATTCTGTAAAAATATTTTGAATAGAGTTATTTCTATAAGAAATTATAGAAACTTTATAGAAACTATCTAAATAGTAATTAGCAATTGCATTAATAAATGCACACTTTTATCTAAAATTTATTTTTAAATATGTATTTTCCCAGTACTGAAGGATAGCTGGAAAGCATAATCAAAATTAGCTTGAATGCTGAAAAAATATGACACAGTGTATACTAAGTATGCTACCTTTCTTGTTTTAAAAATTAGGACATTTAATGCATCTTTTATATTACATTTCAATTAAAATATTCAGCTAATTGTTTTTGTTTCCTTAATCTACTAAACCAGACTTTTTTCCTCTTCTTTGAGATATACAAAAACATGGTTTCTCTTGTCACCAGTAATATTTTTTCTTATTGTTGTTTTCTGAAGACTGTATTGTTTTTGACTTTTGATTATTCTGAAAATAATATGTAAGTGGAATCATACAGTATGTGACCTTTTAGATTGGTTCTTTTCACTCAGTATAAAAGCCTTGATCCATCCAAGTTGTTACAGGTATCAATAGTTTGTTCTTTCTCATTACTGAGCAGTATTCCATGGCATAGATGTACAGTTTGTTTAATCATTCAGTTATTGAGGGACATTTTGGTTGGTTTGAGTTCTTGGTGAGGATGCAGAGAAATTAGATCTCTTGCATATTATAGGTAGGAATGTAAAATGGTATAGTCAGTCACTCTTGAAATAAGTTTGGCAGTGTCTTAAAAAACTAAACATGCACTTACCATATGATACAGCAAGTACACTTGTGGGCATTCATCCTAGATAAATGAAAACCTATGTCCACACAAAAATCTAAATAGGATTATTCATAGCAACTTTATTTATGTCTGTAACTTTTTTTTGTTTCCTATCATTAGACAGTTATTGCAGCAAATATGTGCTCAATATCTATAACACACCCAGTCTGTAATTTCACAAGGCACTTGTCTCCATCAAATACATGAACTTTGTACATGTGCCTCACTCCTCTAGCATGCATTAAAAGCCACCCTCTAGATCTGACCAGGTCACACCCATACTTTCATGCACTGCCTGACCAAACATGTGTCACTTTTCTATGAAAACCATCCTGACCTCATTCCTATATGTCAGACCTGACCCCTCCCTCAGGAGTAACATACACTGTCATGACTTTTATGAATAGTCAGTGCACTTATATTTCCATATGCCTCTTTCTTTCTATTAGCTGTTTGAAGGGAGGGTCTATGTTTTATTCATCTTTGCTTTTCTAGTACATGGCATATAATTCCTCACTCAGAGTGGACACTAAGTGCTTAGTAAAAGAACAAACAGATAAGTTAATCTTTCAATTAACTGTGACTTACACTTTTATATTTAATTATTACAACTATATTTTGAGTCGATATTATTATCTCCATGTTATAAAGAACATGGCAAGACTGAAAAAAATGTTTTTAAGCAGAACTTTACAGCTTAGCCTGGAGTTGATGGAATATAAATGTCCTGATCTAAAATCAATCTTCTTTCTACTATAAATGGCTGCCTAAATCAATAGACTGCCCTATTTTAAAAAATGTGTTCACATTGTTTTTCAATTATGAAGTAAGTTTTCTTCAATAATGGAGAATAAAATAAAGAGCAGGGGGCTCAGGAGCACATAGGTAACTTCTCTGTATGCTGACCCAGCTTTGTTTCAGGCTAGGATCCAGGCCCTTCCCTATGGGGCATGAGGTCTACAGAGGTTTCCTATCTTCCACTCATCTGTGGAATATCCCTTCAGAGATTTCACTGCATACATTTGTTTTAAATTAGTCCTCTAAAATCTTTACAGCTCATTGTTTTTAATACAATTTTAACAAGGCCTCTAAACTTCATAATATCTTTTTGCCAACTTTATTCTCTTATTGCAAAAGCAGAAAGAGCTCCCTTTTCTGGGTGGTGGTGGTGGGATGAACTGGGAGATTGGGATTGACATGTATAAACTAATATGTATAAAATAGATAACTAATGAGAGCCTGCTGCATAAAAAATAAATAAAATAAAAATATAGAAAGAGCTCCCTTTTCTATCTTATTTAAATATTTATTTTCATTAAAGGCAGTAGGATCAACAGTTTGCCAAACACTGATTCCTTTCCATTCTGTGCTTCCCTCTCCCCCTTGCCTCAAAAAAGAGTGAGATAAACCGTGCCTTGGAACTACCTCAGACAGCTTTTCTACATAATCACTCAAATGTTCTGTTTTGCCTTAGACTGTCTTAGCCCATGTCTCTGAACACTTTCTAATTAGTTATGCTTATAGACCTATCTAGATATTTGCTAAAAGGAATATTTTAGAAAATTATAATATGATTCTACTAAATTGTCTCTGAGTCATCTATCTGTACTGCTTGCATAAAAATAATATTTCACAAAAATAATCTTTCAGCTTAGACTTTTTGCATTCAGCATCACAGCTCCACATAAATTACTGTCTAATTTCAGATAATTAAGCCACACATTCAATATTATACACATTCAACAAAATAAAAATCACTAGTATTTAATAATTAGTGACTAAAGGGCTTCCACCTCAACATTGATTATTTTCTTAATATTTCCCTCAGCATGTGGAAGCATTCAATTTTCTTGTTTCTGAATTTTGTTTTCCAATAAAAAAACCCAGATCCTTCTGTTTATGAAAATTGACCATGCCTAGTTTTGCAGATTGCTTGGAATATGCCCAAATGAGACAGAAACTTCATTCAAGTTAATGGCTTTTATTTAAACTTTCATTGTTTTTCCATATCATAGTAACTGACATTGGCCTAGTGCACTTACATTGTTTTCTCACTCTTACTACAATATAAAATTATCACCTGGACAGCCAGAAGGCTTTACAACTATACATATTTAGGATCTTATCACAGTAGCAGTATTGAAGGCGTTTGAAACATTCCAAATGAATAATGCTTAGCAATGAGAACAGATAACTAACGATGGGAACAGACAAGATTCACTCACTTGATATGTAATAGCATAAGTTGCCTGATAGGACCAGAGAAGGAGAGTTCTGCTGTAAGTTTCATTTGTTTCACTTGTTTCCATTTTGAGAAAGAATAAAATCCATTCAAAAATATCAGAGCTACTTTTTTAGCCTTTTTTATGACTAGACTTCTAGGTTTTCCTCCTTATGTTCTCATTTTTCCAAATTTTTACTTTAGTGTTTTTGTGAATTAACGTAAAAAAACAAATAAAAGGGTGAGAAAAGGAGTAGGATTACAAGAAGAGAAGTAAATATATTCAGTATTTCAGAAGATGGGCAGCAAAAATCAATGTAGTGATACATATAGTTAAGGTGAAATGAAGTTAGGCAAAATTATCATAGTTTGAAAGCACTTAAGGTGAGGAATGGGGGGGAGACAAAATATACAGATGATGAGAGAAGGAGGTAGCAGACTTTGTCTCTGGACATAGATTTTAAGTTGAGGGATGCACGGATATATAAGTGGACTCAGAAGGATCTGAGAGGGAGTAAGTTACCTTGAGAGATGAAGAGTTGACTTAGTGAGAGAATGAGAGAGTAAATAAATGTGACAGAGAAGTAACAGTTCTAGTTTACAAGATAAATTGTTGTGTTCCTTCTCTTGGGAAAGAGCAGCTGCTTCTTCCTCCTTTAAATTTGGTTTATATACTACTACATAGAGCAAATTTAATTTATGACACTGTTAACATTAAATTATTGGGTTGAGCTCTAATATCCTCTAACTAATGTGCTCTTTTCTGGATAAGATTTAACATTTGCTTATCTATCTAACATAAAGATTGTTGTCCATTTAAAGTAAGTATAAGTTGGTGCATGGACTTTAGCCAGTAAACAAAGTCATCACCACCAACCCCACTCTCCTTCAAAAACTTAATATATCCAGTTTCTAACTCAGTGCTAAAAATGAAAATTCTGAGTTGAATATTGGTATAAAATATGGATCATGTGTGCTATTTAAAAACAGCTTATCCTTGGTGCTAAAGAGTATTTTGGGTAATACATTCAGGAATAGAAATTTTGTGTCCTCTGGTTGTACATTGAAGGAGCTGGTGCTTTTTGAAAATCAATATTCAAACCTAGAGTTCATCCTCTCCTTAGAAAGGATAAATGATTGTCTTCTTCCAGAAACTCTTAATCTTGCCAACATCAATGAGAGTACTACCAACTCTCAATAATGTAAACAATTCATGATGTAAAATCTAATCTTTGCTTTCTTATTTGTAAGATCTCTTAAAAGTGTTCACATGTGACACTTTTATCCCGGATTATGCCAGAATTATATCTTCAATCGTAAATGCATAGGTATAATAATTTGCATCAAAAATTACTCTGGGCATGAATTAGTGGAGAATAATTTCATTGTCATTCTCTGTGTATACCTGGACTTTCTCCATCAACTTAGTACTCTGTGTCCTTCTGTTGACTGCCTCACTTTTCGGACTTATCACACTACGTTGTGCCCTCAGGTTACCTCGCTAATCGTTTATATGTATAGATATATCCAATAGACATGCATATCTATCCTTTTCTACATCTTGCCTGGTCACTAAAAGAGCGTTCAAAAGTCTCAGTCTAAATATTACATGATTTTTAAAGGACGGTAAAGGCTTGCAATGTTCATATTGTACTTGTTGGATAAATAACGTTTACAATTTACCGACTGCCTCCAGATTTTGAACACAATGCCATAAATATAATAATCCTTTGTCAAGGTCCAATGTGCTATATTGTTAGCATTAGCCTTTTTTCAGATTAATTCTAGCTCTTCCAGAATCTTAATGACAATGGTAGGAACTGCTTAGGTTCTAAATACATATACATGCTTATTCTTTAGGGAGAGTCAGCTATGTGAGTAAAATTTCTACTTACTCAGGAAAGGCCACTAGTTATTCAGGGATGTTTGATAATTGCCCATAATAAGTGCAGATAATTTGGTTAGAAAGATGAATGGAATATCATGGCCACAGAGAATAAATAAAGGATAAATTAAAAAAACAAGGGAGTTTGTCAAATCAGATGATATATTCAGGGAAAAAGCAAAATACTACTTGAATTTGGAAGATGAAGGAGGAAATCAGGCATTTGTTTAAATCCTGAAAACCCTTACCACGGAGTCTTCCTCTTTACTCATTAGAGGCAATTTATATATTTGTGTTGAAATATTTGTAAATTTTCTAACCACCCTTTGATGGATGCTGATAGAAAGATTTAGTGGCAGAGAAAGGAAAAATACATAGCTATTTTAAAATTAGTATTTCTAGTTTGAAAATTTGGTTGACCTCTTTTCCTGCTCTGAATGCTTACATAATTTTATGTAACCATTGTATTTATAGCTAAGTGGGGTGATAAAACATAGTGTATGATTTTTTATAATAAAAAGAGAGCAGCAAGTCCCACTGCTTATGTAGGACAAGTGCAGTGGCAGTGACATTGCCTGCTGTTTCAGTGACATTGAAAGAAAGCACTGCAATGGAAACACACACACACACACACACACACACACACAACTATTTGGAGCCCCTATAGCCTTTTCTAATGAGATGTTGTTGCATAAACAAGGAAATAAGGGGGCAGTAGAGGTTCTCTTGTATTCCATTATAAATATTGATGATGGTTTGTGATGAGTGGTAGCACATATGGAAAAATATAAAATGGGAAATGAAATCAGCTTTAATTTCAACAGGCCAGACCTCTGGAATTAAATATCAAAAGATAAGTTTCCAATTTGGTGAATGATATTTTTTTTAAATAAAGGAAGAAAGGCCTTTACATTTTAAGACAAACAGCTTAGTTTTTCCACCTTATTTTCCCCTTTATATTTGAATATAAATATTTGAGTTCCATTAAGCTATAGATATGAGCAATACAGATCTATGCAAAATTATCTTTTTGTAAAATTTTACTGATGCTTCAGAAACTATTGTTTTAAACTTCAAAATATTTTTTGTTAGTAATGATCTAAACCAAATAAGCATGTAAAGTAAATTGTAACACCCTGCACTACTTAACATGTCAAGTGTGCTTTTATATACATTATTTCATTAGTATGTTTGTTATCAATGTCTAGTTGAGAAAATCTGGCTTAGTGGTAGTAATGCATTAATTATCACAAAGCAAGTAAATAGAACACTAAGGCTGATATACCCCTTCAACATTACCATACAGCTGAAAACAAATTTATGGGAAGAATCCAGACTAGATTTTATTAAATTCAAAAAATTAAAGGGCAGCTGGAAGAAGGAAGCGGTACATAAGAATAGTCATTGACTTTAGTGATACTAGAGAAAAAATACAACAGTATAGTCAATTAATGGCTGTCACGTTAGTACTTTAAACAAAAATATATTGAGCCCATTAAGCTTGTATCTGAGTTAGTTTCAATACTATAATCACTGAGTTGCTGTTCTTGATACCAGTGGATCAGTTACACTCAGCAAGCATAACGTGTGGAAAGACTGACACATGGTAACAGTAACAGTCAATCAAATGAGAAGCTGTCAAATAAAGAATGAATTGTTTCTAACATCAGAAGATTAAAAAGACAAGACTCTCAAAGGAAGGAGATTACTGACCATGGCAACACCCACACAAATATTTTATTGCATTTGTTTTCCAATTACATAAGATTTTAATGAGCTGTGGAAAAACAGTAGGTGTAGATTACACTATATTAGGCTTATCTTCAGCAGCTGTCTCTGGCCTTGAATGACATTCTACCACAACAAAATTATTCAAAGCATATGACCACATGCATAAATCTGGTGATTTTGAAACCCCAATCAAAAGTACCATATTTGTCATTGTTCTAATGCCTATGAAATGTATTGACTTGAATAGTACAAGGAAAATAACGTTTTTTGAGGCAATCAAAAGCCTCCTTTGTGAGAAAAATAAGAAGGTGTTAAAAAGCAGTAGATCATATATTGGATGCTAAAGGATTTTTATGGCAATATGTTTTCTCACACTAATTAAATAAGCAAATAATACTAATAAAAGCATTGCATCATTTTCTTTCTTCTTTATTTTATCCGACAAAGACATGTAAAATGTTTTTAGAAAAAAAAATCATAAAATAAAATATTCATCTATTTTTGCAAACAACCAATGGCATTCCCTGTTAGAAGCACATTTTATCCACATGCATCTTACCAAACATCTTCCAGAACAGTTCTAAAATATCCACTGTCATGCTGATATTTCTATCCTACTAAAGAAGATTGTTTTAAAGCATGTTTTGGAAATGAAGAATATTAAAGTTTTAAGTTAATTCCATTAGTCTACATCAGGAAAATGAAAGGTCTATTATGGAATATAATATTTATATCCACATTTAGAAATATACTATAATAACTTCTATAACTTAGGGGAGATATATGTCTAATTAGAAAATTAGATCAAGTTATTTGTGCTGTATTATAGTACCAATCTTTCCAGAATAGTCAAGGTTCTTAATGGATTTTTGAAGATTAGATAGTGAAAAACATTTGAAAGAATATTCCTTAAAGATCTTTCTAAATTATTTGAAATATAAAGGTCAGTTAATTTTGAGGAAACTAAGGAGCCTTGATTCTTACAGAAAAAAGCACCATATATATATTAAGGAAAATAACCATCTTCATACATGTAGACTCGTACTTTAAAGGACAGAAAGGATACTAAATAACTGTGAGTTTATTACCAAGACAAGGTATTATGCCAATTTATTGACAACATTTGTTACATTTAATATTCACAAGCATTTCCTTCACCATGTAAAATAGTTTCAATAGTTCCTAGGCCAGAAATACTACTTTTTTCACATAATCATTTAAAAATCTTAATTATTTCTCCTTATATTTTTCACAAACAAGGCAAATATATTACAGAAAGTGTTTTATTAAAAAAGCAGAGATCTAGAGAAGTTAAAATGAACTATCTTTTTAATGATAACAAAAAAGAGAAGTATTTTCTCTTTCACATATTAAGAAAGAGAATTTTTTTAAATCCCATTTTTAATACCATCAAAAAGAATAAAATAGAGGCCTCAGGCCATGGCCTTTAAGAGTGCAGGTCCCACTGGTGCTCCAAACGAGGTGCCAATGGGCAGCCTGCCATCAGAATCCATGTCTGGGTCATCCCCCAGGTATGCACTCAAGCCTTTTAAAAATATTGTGAGATGTGAATGGGAGTTTTCTCAGAGAATATATGAATAATTCATTTATGGGGCCATCAGGACCTCATGGAGTTTGAGCACAGACTGTTACCTCGCAGAGCAGGAAGACTCCCAAACAGCGACGGCAGACTGCATGCAGAGTACCAGCAGGAGGAACTACAAGATGGCAGAGGAGTAAGACATGCATATCACCTTCCCCTCTACAAATACATTAAAAATAAATTTACATGTGGAACAATTCTTACAGAACACGTACTGAACGCTGGCAGAAGACCTCAGACTTCACAAAAGGCAAGAAACTCCCCATGTACATGGGTAGGGTAAAAGAAAAAAAAAAAGAAAAACAGAGACAAAAGAATATGGATGGGACCTGCACCAGTGGGAGGGAGCTGGGAAGGAGGAAAAGTTTCCACTCACTAGGAAGCCCCTTCACTGGTGGAGACGGGGGTGGGCGGGGGTAGAAGCTTCAGAGCCACAGAGGAGAGCACAGCAACAAGTGTGCAGAGGGCAAATTGGAGAGATTCCCGCACAGAGGAACAGTGCCGCCCAGAACTCACGAGCCTGAGAGGCTTGTCTGCTCACCCGCCGGGGCAGGAGGGGGCTGGGAGATGAGGCTCAGGCTTCGGAGGTCAGATCCCAGGAAGAGGACTGGGGTTGAATGCACGAACACAGCCTGAAGGGTGCTAGTGCACCACAGCTAGCCAGGAGGGAGTCCAGGAAAAAGTCTGGACCTGCCTAAGAGGCAAGAGACCATTGTTTTGGGGTGAACAAGGAAAGGGTGTCAGAGCACCGCCTGAATGAGCTCCAGAGAAGGGCACAAGTGGCGGTTCTCAGCACGGACCCCAGAGACGGGCATGAGATGCTAAGTCTGCTGCTGCAGCCACCACAATACTTGTTTGCAAGCACAGGTCACCATCCACATCTCCCCTGATGGAAGCCTGTGCAGCCCACAACTGCCAGGGTCCCATGATCCAGGGACAACTTCTCCGGGAGAACACACGGCCTGCCTCAGGCTGGTGCAACGTCACGCCAGCCTCTGCCACCGCAGGCTCACCCCGCATCCATACCCCTCCCTCACCCCAGCCTGAGTAAGCCAGAGTCCCCTAATAAGCTACTCCTTTAAGCCTGTCCTGTCTGGGAGGGAACAGAGGCCCTCAGGGGACCTACACAGAGAGGCAGGGCCAACTCCAAAGCTGAACTCCAGGAGCTGTGTGAACAAAGAAGAGAAAGGGAAATCTCTTCCAGCAGCCTCAGGAGCAATGGATTAAACCTACACAATCAACTTGATGTACCCTGCATCTGTGAAATACTGAATAGACAACAAAACATCCCAAAATTGAGGTAGTGGACCTTGGGAGCAACTGTAGGCTTGGGGTTTGCTGTATGCAACTGACTAGTTTCCAATTTTTATGTCTATCTTAGTATACTTTTTAGCGCTTATTATCATTGGTGGACTTGTTTATTGGTTTGATTGCTCTCTTCTTTATTTTTTAATTACTTTTTAAATTTATTTATTTTAATAATATTTTTTAAATATTTTTTATTTTAATAATTTTATGGTATTTATTTTATTTTATTTTTCTTTCTTTCTTTTAGTTTCTCCATTTTCTTCTGAGCTGTGTGGCTGACAGGGTCTTGGTGCTCCGGCTGGGTGTCAGGCCTGAGCCGCGGAGGTGGGAAAGCCAAGTTAAGGACACTGGACAACCAGAGACCTCCCAGCCCAACGTAATATCAATTGGTGAGAGCTCTTCCAGAGATCTCCACCTCAATGCTAAGACACAGCTGCACTCAACGACCAGCAAGCTCCAGTGCTGGACACCCCATGCCAAACAACTGACAAGATAGCAACACAACCCCACACATTAGCAGAGAGTCTGCCTAAAATCATAGTAAGTGCACAAACACCACAAAACACACACTGGACTCGGTCCTGCTCACCAGAAAGACAAGTTCCAGCCTCATCCACCAGAACACAGGCACCAGTCCCCTCCACCAGGAAGCATACAAAACCCACTGAACCAATGTTAGCCACTGGGGGCAGACACCAAAAAAACGGGAACTACGGATGTGCAGCCTGCGAAAAACAGACCTCAAACACAGTAAGTTAAGCAAAATGAGAAGATAGAGAAATATGCAGCAGTTGAAGCAGAAAGGTTAAATGCCTCCCCCACCCAGGCCAAAAAATTAAGAGGAAATAGGCAATCTACCTAAAAAAGAATTCAGAGTAATGATAGTAAGGATGATCCAAAATCTTGGAAACAGAATGGAGAAAGTACAAGAAACGTTTAACAAGGACCTAGAACTAAAGAGCAAATAAACAGTTATGAACAACACAATACATGAAATTAAAAATTCTCTAGAAGGAAGCAGTAGCAGAATAACTGAGAGACAAGAACAGGTAAGTGACCTGGAAGAAACAACAGTGGAAATAACTACCGCACAGCAGAATAAAGAAAAAAAAATGAAAAGAATTAACAACATTCGGAGAGAAAACTGGGACAAAATTAAATGCACCAACATTCAAATAATAGGGGTCCCAGAAGAACAAGAGTAAAAGAAAGGGTCTAAGAAAATATTTGAAAAGATTACAGTTGAAAAATTCCCTACCATGGGAAAGGAAATAGTCAAACAAATCCAGGAAGCACAGAGAGTCCCATACAGGGTAAATCCAGGGAGAAGTATGCCAAGACACACATTAATCAAACTATCAAAAATTAAATACAAACAAAAAATTTAAATGCAGCAAGAGAAAGCAACAAATAACATACAAGGGAATCCCCATAATGTTAACAGCTGAACTTTCAGCAGAAACTCTGCAACCCAGAAGGGAGTGGCAGGACATATTTAAAGTGATGAAAGGGAAAAACCTACCAGCAAGATTACTCCACCCAGAAAGGATCTCATTCAGATTCGATGGAGAAATTAAAATCTTTACAGACAAGCAAAAGCTAAGAGAATTCAGCACTACAACACCAGGGTTACCACAAATGCTAATGGAACTTCTCTAGCCAGGAAAAAAAAAAAAAAGGAAAAAACGTACAATAACAAACCCAAAACAATTAAGAAAATGGTAATAGGAACATACATATCAATAATTGCCTTAAATGTAAATGGATTAAATGCTCCAACCAAAAGGCATAGACTGGCTGAATGGATAAAAAAACAAGACCCATATATATGCTCTCTAAAAGAGACCCACTTCAGACCTAGGGACACACACAGATGGAAAGTGGGGGATGGAAAAAGATATTCCATGCAAATGGAAATCAAAAGAAAGCGGGAGTAGCATTTCTCATATCAGAAAAAATAGGCTTTAAAATAAAGACTATTACAAGAGACAAAGAAGGACACTACATAATGATCAAGGGATCAATCCAAGAAGATAAAACAACTGAAAATATTTATGCACCCAACACAGGAGCACCTCATTACATAAGGCAATTGCTAACAGCCATAAAAGGGGAAATCAACAGTAACACAATAACAGTAGGGGACTTTAACACCCCACATTCACCAATGGACAGATAATCCAAATTGAAAATAAATAAGGAAACAGAAGCTTTAAATGACACATTAAACAAGAGGGACTTAATTAATATTTATAGGACATTCCATCCAAAACCAACAGAATACACATTCTTCCCAAAGGCTCATAGACATTCTCTAGGATACATCATATCTTGGGTCACAAATCAAGCCTTGGTAAACTTAAGGAAATTGAAATCATATCAAGTATCTTTTCTGACCCAAATGGTATGAGACAAGATATCAATTACAGGAAAAAAAAAACTGTAAAAAAATACAAATACATGGAAGCTAAAAAATACATTACTTAACAGCCAAGAGATTACTGATGAAATCAAAGTGGAAATCAAAAAATACCTACAAACAAATGACAGTGAAAACATGAAGACCCAAAACTTATGGGATGCATCAAAAGCAGTTCTAAGAGGAGATTTACAGCAATACAATCCTACCTCAAGAAAAAGCTCGAACAAACAACCTAACTTATACCTAAAGCAATTAGAGAAAGAAGAACAAAAAATCTCCAAACATAGCAGAAGGAAAGAAATCATAAAGATCAGATCAGAAATAAATGAAAAAGAAATGAAGAAAAAAATAGCAAAATCAATAAAACTAAAAGCTGGTTCTTTGAGAAGATAAACAAAATTGATAAACCATTAGTGAGACTCATCAAGAAAAAAAGGGAGAAGATTCAAATCAATAGAATTAGAAATGAAAAAGGAGAAGTAACATCTGACACTGCAGAAAAACAAAGCATCATGAGAGATTACTAAAAGCAACTAATGCCAAAAAAATGGACAGTCTAAAGAAATGGACACATTCACAGAAAAGCACAACCTTCTGAGAATGAATCAGGAAAAACAGAAAATGTAAACAGACCAATCACAAGCACTGAAATTGAAACTGTGATTAAAAATATTCCAACAAACAAAATCCCAGGACCAGATAACTTCACAGGCGAATTCTAACAATCATTTAGAGAAGAGCTAACATCTATCCTTTTCAAATTCTTTCAAAATATAGTGGAGGGAGGAACACTGCCAAACTCATTCTACGAGGCCACCATCACCCTGATACCAAAACCAGACAAAGATGTCACAAAAAAAGAAAACTACAGACCAATATCCCTGATGAACATAGATGCAAAATCCTCAAAATATTAGGAAACAGAATCCAATAGTACATTAAAAGGATCATACACCATGATAAAGTTGGGTTTATCCCAGGAATGCAAGGATTCTTCAATATATGTAAATCAATTAATGTGATACACCATATTAACAAACTGAAGGATAAAAACCATATGATAATCTCAATAGATGCAGTAAAAGCTTTTGACAATATTCAACACCCACTGATGATAAAAACTCCCCAGAAAATAGGCATAGAGGGAATTTACCTCAATATAATAAGGCCATATATGACAAACCCACAGCCAACATAGTTCTTAATAGTGAAAAACTGAAACCATTTCCACTAAGATGAGGAACAAGATAAAGTTGCCCACTCTCACTGCTACTATTCACAATAGTTTTGTAAGTTTTAACCACATCAATCAGAGAATAAAAAGAAATAAAAGGAATCCAAATTGGAAAAGAAGAAGTAATACTGTCACTGTTTACAGATGACATGATACTACACACAGAGAATCCTAAAGATGCTACCAGAAATCTACTAGAGGTAATCAATGAATTTGGTAATGTAGCAGGATACAAAATTAATGCACAGAAATCTCTTGCACTCGTATACACTAATGATGAAAAATTTGAAAGACAAATTAAGGAAACACTCCCATTTACCATTGCAACATAAAGAATAAAATACCTAGGAATAAACCTACCTAAGGAGGTAAAAGACCCATATGCAGAAAAGTATAAGACACGGATGAAAGAAATTAAATATGATACAAACAGTTGGAGAGATATACCATGTTCTTGGACTGGAAGAATCAACACTGTGAATAAGATTATACTACCCAAAACAATCTATAGATTCAATGCAATCCCTATCAAACTACCAATGTCATGTTTCACAGAACTAGAACTGAAAATTTGACAAATTTTATGGAAACACAAAAGACCCCGGATAGACAAAGCAATCTTGAGAACGAAAAATGGAGCTGGAGGAATCAGGCTCCCTGACTTCAGACTATACTACAAAGTTACAGTAATCAAGACAGCACTGTACTGGCACAAAAACAGAAATATAGATCAATGGAAAAGGATAGAAAGTCCAGAGATAATCACACACACTTATGGTCAACTTATTTTGGATAAAGTAGGCAAGAATATAAAATGGAGAAAAGACAGCCTCTTCAATAAGTGGTGTGGGGAAAACTGGACAGCTACATGTAAAAGAATGAAATTAGAACACTCCCTAACACCATACAAAAAAATAAATTCAAAATGGATTAAAGACCCAAATGTAAGGCCAGACACTATAAAACTGTTAGAGGAAAACTTAGTCAGAACACACTATGAGATACATCACAGCAAGATACTTTTTGACCCACTTCTTAGAGAAATGGAAATAAAAATGAAAGTAAACAAATGGGACCAAATGAAACTTAAAAGCTTTTGCACAGCAAAGGAAACTATAAACAAGATGAAAAGACAACCCTCAGAATGGGAGAAAATGTTTGCAAATGAAGCAACTAACAGAAGATTATTCTCTAAAATATAAAATCATCTCATGCAGCTCAAGATCAAAAAACAAAAACCGCTTCCAAAAATGAGCACAAGTCCCAAATAGACATTTCTCCAAAGAAGATATACAGATTGCCAACAAACACATAAAAGGATGCTCAACATCACTAATCATTAAATAAATGCAAATCAAAAGTACAATGAGGTATCACCTCACACTGGTCAGAATGGTCATCATCAAAAAATCTACAAACAATAAATGCTGGAGAGGGTGTGGAGAAAAGGGAACACTCTTGCACTGTTGGTGGGAATGTAAATTGATACAGCCACTATGGAGAACAGTATGGAGGTTCCTTAAAAATATAAAAATAGATCTACCATAAGACCCAGCAACTCCACTCCTGGGCATATACCCTGAGAAAACCATAATTCAAAAAGAGACATGTACCAAAATGTTCACTGCAGCACTATTTACAGTAGCAAGGACATGGAAGCAACCTAAGTATCCATCAATAGATGAATGGATAAAGAAGATGTGGCACATATATACAATGGAATATTACTCAACCATAAAAAAGAAATGAAATTGGGTTTTTTGTAGTGAGGTGGATGGACTAGAGTTTGTCATAGAGAGTGAAGTATGTCAGAACGATAAAAACAAATACCGTATGCTAACACATATATATAGAATCTAAAATTTAAAAAAAATGGTTCTGAAGAGCCTAGGGGCAGGACAGGAATAAAGATGCAGATGTAGAGAATGGACTTGTCAACATGGGGAGGGGGAAGGGTAAGCTGGGATGAAGTAAGATAGTGGCATTGACATATATACACTACCAAATGTAAAATAGATAGCTAGTAGGAAGCAGCCGCATAGCACGGGGAGATCAGCTCGGTGCTTTGTGACCACCTAGAGGGGTGGGATAGGGAGGATAAGAGGGAGATGAAAGAGGGAGTGGGTATGGTGATATATGTATACATATAGCTGATTCACTTTGTTATACATCAGAAACTAACAAAATATTGTAAAGCAATTATACTCCAATAAAGATGTTTTAAAAAAACCCAAAACTGAAAAAAAACCAACACTCCAGCAGAATTCTCTATGAATTTGGTATACAGAAAGATTTATTGTACAAGCCTCAAAATATGCAAACAATATGGAAAATATCTGATAAACTTAAAAACAAAATAATAAAATACCTAGGAATAATCCTACCTAAGGATGTAAAAGACTCTTACTTGTAAAACTAAGACACTGATGGAAGAATTTGAAGACAACATAACCAGATGGAAAGATATACACTGTTCTTGGATTGGAAGAATTAACATTGTTAAAATGACCATACTACTCAAGGCAATCCACAGATTCAGTGTGATCCCAATCAAAATACCAATGGCATTTTTCACAGAGCTAAAACAAATGATATTTAAATTTGTATGGAAACAAAAGATCCCAAATAACCAAAACAATCTTGAGAAATAAGATAGCTGGAGGAATTATGCCTCCTGACTTCAGACTATACTACAGAGCTACAGTAATCAAAATACTATGGTACTGGCACAAAAACAGACACACAGATCAATGGAACAGAATAGAGAACACAGAAATAAACCCACACACTTACAGCCAATTAATCCATGACAAAGGAGACAAGAATTACAATGGAGAAAATAGAGTCTCTTCAAAAATTGGTGCTGGGAAAAATGGACAGCTACACATAAAACAATGAAATTAGAACATTCTCTAACACCATATAAAAAATAAAATAAAATTGATTAAAGACCTAAATGTGAGACCTGAAACCATAAAATTCCTAGAGGAAAACATGGGCAGAACACTCTTTGACATGAATCATAGCAATAGCAATATTTTTTTGGATCTGTCTCCTAAAGCAAAGGAAATAAAAGTAAGAATAAACAAGTGGGACCTAATTAAATGTAAAAGCTTTCATACAGCAGAGGAAACCATGGAAAAAACAAAAGACAACATACTGAATGGGAAAAGATATTTGCAAGTGATATGACCCATAGGAGATTAATATCCAACATATATAAACAGCTCATACAACTCAACATACAAAAAAACAAACAACCGAATTAAAAAATGGGCAGAACTGAACAGACATTTTTCAAAAGAGGAAATGCAGGTGGCCAATGGGCACATGAAAAGATGCTCAACATCACTAATCCTAAGAAAATGTAAATTAAAACCACAATGAGATATCACCTCACACCTGTCAGAATGGCTATCATCAAAAAGAACACAAATAACACATGTTGGTGAGGATGTGAACAAAATGGAAGGCTCGTACACTGTTGGTTGGAATGTAAATTGATGCAGCCACTGTGGAAAACAGTATAGAGGTTTCTGAAAAAACTAAAAGTAGAACTGCCATATGACCCAGCAATTCACTCCTGGGAATAGCTCTGAAGAAAACAAAAACATTAATTCAGAAAGATACACACACTCCAATGTTCATCACTATTTACAGTTGTCAAGGTATAGAAGGGACCTAAGTGTCAATCAACAGATCAATGGATAAAGATGTGGTGTATGTATATATATATGTGTGTGTGTGTGTGTGTGTGTGTGTGTGTGTATACACATACACAATAGAATACTACTAAACCATACAAAAAGAATGACATTTTGCCATTTACAGCAACATGGATGGACTTGGAGGGCATTATGCTAAGTGAAATAAGTCAAATACTGTATTACATTACTTATACGTGGAATCTAAAAATAATACAACAAACTAGTGAATATAACAAAAATGAAGCAGACTCCCAGATATAGAGAACAAACTAGTGGTTACCAGTGAGGAAAGGAAGGGGGGAGGGCAATATAGGGATAGGGGATTAAGCAGTACAAACTATTATGTATAAAATAAGCTATAAGGATATATTGTACAACACAGGGAATAAAGCCAATATTTTATAATAACTATAAATGGAGTATAACATTTAACATGCTGAAGCACTATATTGTTCACCCATAACTTAAATAATATTGTATATCAACTATCTTCAATAAAAAATTAAATAATAAAACTTATGGAAGATAACAAGAGAAAAAAAGTAATTTTTCTACCTCAAGAAACTAACTAAGTAAATAGAAGTTAAATCCAAATAAACAGGAGGAGGAATATAGTAAAGAACAAGAGATCATGAAATTTTAAATAAAATAAAAACAAAACCAATAGAGAATATAAATTAATCTAAGTCTGTTTGCTTGAGAAGATCAATAGAATTAATAAAACTTCAGTCCAAGTGACCATGAAAAAAGGCAGAAGATGAAATTTACCAATATCGGGAATGAAAGA
Organism: Mesoplodon mirus; assembly: GCF_964341445.2. Lineage (NCBI taxonomy): Eukaryota > Metazoa > Chordata > Mammalia > Artiodactyla > Ziphiidae > Mesoplodon > Mesoplodon mirus. The sequence continues at coordinate 23,412,839 of NC_138986.1, read as the reverse complement.
GGGACTTTCAGTTCAGAGTATACAGACATTAAAAGATCATAAGGGAATGATACAAATTTTATGTCAATAAATTAATTAATTTAAAATAAATTGACAAATTCCTTGAAAGATACATATTATAAAAATTACAAAATGAAATAGAAAAACTGAAACCTTATATGTATTAAAGAAATGGAATGTGTAGATAAAAACCTTCTTACAGGGAAAACATAGGGCCTAGATAGCTTTATTTTATAAATTCATCAGAATACTTAAGAATGAAATAATACCAATTATACATAATCTGTTCTAGTAAATACAAGAAAAGGGAAACTTCTCAATTCATTTTGTGAAGCCAGCATTGCATTGATACAACAACAAGACAAAAACTTTACAGGGAAAAAAGAATACCAACTGATATCCCTCATTGAATATAGATACAAAATACCTTAATACAATATCAGCAAATTGAATCCATCAATATATAAAAAGAATGATATATCATGAAGAAGTGTAACTTATTCCAGAAATGCAAGGTTAGCTTAATATTTTGAAAATGATCAATTCGATTCACCATATCCAGAAGATAAAAATGATTTATATGTCGACAAGAAACCAAATAACCCAATCAAGAAGTGCACAAATTATTTGAAGAAAAGTAGTACTTTACCAAAGACAATCTTCAAATGACCAATAACCTCATAAAAAGATGCATAATATCATTGATCATTAGGGAAATGCAAATTGAAGCCATACAATGATATACCATTACACACTTCAACAATGAAAATTAGAAAAACCAACAGTGTGAGAAAATAGAGCAACTGGAATTCTCATATATTGTCAATGAGAATGCAAAATGGTACAAACACTCTGTAAAGCAACTTCCATATTTCTTATAAAGTTAAGTATATATTTGTCCAATGACCAACAATGTCAATCCTAGGTAATTACTGAAAATAAATAAAAACTTAAATACAAAGGCATGTACCTAGTTATTCATGTTTGCTTTATCTATAATAATCTCCAACTGAAAATAACCCAAATGTCCATCATAATATATCTAAATTGTGATATACCTATACAATGGAATACTACCCATCATTAAAAAGAATCACCTACTGAAACGTGCAGCCACATGGATTAATAACAAAAGGAATACACTAAATCAAAGAAACCACTGAGAAAAGATTATATATTTTATGCATATATTTACATGAATTTCTAGGACATGCAAAACTATAGTCATAGAAGGCAGATCAGCATTTGCCAGGACCCAGGGGACCAAGGAAAAGGAATTGACTGCAGAGGGACACGAGGTTAGGTTTTAGAATGTTAAAGGTGTTTTATGCCATTATTTTAGTGATTATATATAAATTATCACAACTCTTCAAACTTTACCCTTAAAATTTAGGTGGATTTTATTGTATGTATATGATACTCTAACAAAGCTGATTTAATACAAAAGTGTCTTATCCAAAGTCACTTACTTGTTAAAAGTAGACTAGTTTACAGATCCAGATATCCTGAGTCTGAGTACACTACTATATATGTTTCTGAAAGTTAGTGCTACTATCACATATGAAGAAATAAACTGAGATGACCTCTCCCAGCTGTGAAGAAAAGTTAATTCAGAGTGCTATGCCTTTTTCATGATTTTCATTCTGATTAATATTATGCTGTAAGACAGGTCCATTGCTACCACACAGAGATGATATGATTTATGTGAATGGGGACTGTTTGTTAAGTTGTTTCCTCCCAAAATTTAAATATTAAAATCCTAACTCCCAGTACCTCAGAAAGTGACTTAATTCGGAAACAGAGTAGTCCCAGATGTAATTAGTTAAGATAAGGTCATACAGGAACAGGGTGAACCCCAAATCCAATATGACCATTGTCAATATGAAAAGGGGGAATTCTGAGATAGAACTGCACACAGCAAGAACACAGTATGAAGATGAAGGCAGAAACTGGGGTGATGGACAGAAGCTAAGTGATGCCAAAGATAGCCAGCCACCACCAGAATCTAGGAGAAAGACATACAACAGATTCTCTATCACAGCCCTCTAAAGGAACCAACCCTGCTACACTATGACTTTGGACTTCTAGCCCTCAGAACTGTGAGAAAATTAATTTGTTGTTTAAGCCACCCAGTTTGTGGAACTTTGTTACAGCAGACCTAGGAAACTAATTACAGGGACTCATGAAGTTGTACAGGGCACAAGGTGCAATGACAAGAGAGTCTTCCGGCAGCTGCAGGGATCAGGCCTTGGGCATGTACATAAAACTCGGTAAATCAAGTATATATAAGGCCCTTTTACAAAGGCAAATTTTATAATAAAAATAAAAATAAATATGGAGTTTTAGATATTGAATAACATATAAAATAGACAACTAATAAGGAACTACTATATAGCTCAGGGAACTCTACTCAATACTCTGTAATGGCCTATATGGGAAAAGAATCTTAAAAAAGAGTGGATATATGTATACGTATAACTGATTCACTTTGCTGTATACCTGAAACTAACACAACATTTTAAATCAATTATACCCCAATAAAAAATTTTTTAAATGTCTTGAATTGTAGGTCATTTTTAAAGAATGCTTTCCATTTCCAAGATGGAATTTTAGTCTGCTCCACCACCTTTAGCAATAATGTGTCTGTAGAAAAATAACCAACTCTGAAGTCATTTGGCCTAGTTTCCCAATAGTATCAGTTTCCCAAGTTTCAGTGTACTTACTACAAAGTTTGGTGATGACTTCATGAGCACATGGTTCATATAATAATTTCAGGAATATTTGAGTTACTGGAAGAACTCCAAATGCTATTATCCATTTTTCTAATTCACATTTTTTGGCATATAGCTCTAGATACAAAATTAACGCTTCAATAGTACTTTATTATAATTGTTATTGCTTACTCTTAACTACATACTTAGATGCTTAGTTATTTTAATTTGTTTATTTAGCTAAGCAATTTCACTATATACTAATCTAATTTTCTTTAGCTTATTCACATAGAATATGTTCATTTGCATGTAGGTATGAAGCAGCTTTTCTAGTTTTGATTTTGAATATCTCCAAGTGTGCCTTTGTAAATCAGGAGATGAATAGGGTGGGGTGTTTTTCTGAATATCATTTAAGGTTGTTGCAGGCAGGATAGAGGATGAGTAATGAAAGTGACTAATGAAGCTCTGGAGGACTAGAAGGACTGGTGAATATAATGGCTCAGCAAAAGTCACTGGAGTTGAGTAACTCTGGTTTGGGTAAGACAGAGAATCATGAAAGCAGACCTAAACTGTAGTTCAGGGGTCACACATTAAATGAATGTAGACAATGTCACTTTTGCTAGTTATTTCTTATTTGTTATTAATGACTTGACTGTACAAATAATATTGTAAAACTACTAGAATATTTGTCCTTAAAGAGATTAGAATATAAAATGGAAGGTAGCTGCTGATATGGAAAAGTGCTTCCAAATACTTCTGTTTATACATGAAAATGACAGTACTCCCTCTCAGCCCAAATTAACTTTAGGAGGAATATATAGGTATCACATCATAACTACACACCAAGTCATTTTTTCTGTTGTTGTCCATTGAAATAATGAATCAATTTACCTCACAGGTAACATAGCATATATGTTTGAAATAAAAGTATTCAAAAACTCTATCACTATTAAACCTTGGCTTCATTAGTGCCACACAAACCAACTGAACTACAGAATGGGCAAGATACTAGATAACGACTGAAAACTTAAGTAGTATGTCTTACAAGTGAGAACTGTCTTACAGATAACTGTTGATACTATTGCCTTTAACACCCCAAAAGGACTGTAAGGAAAATTTTTGAATTGTCCCACCTTGTCCAGTTATATTTTAATACATATTTCAAGTCCACCCTTCCCCAATATTCATTATCTGCCTATGTTAGATTCCAGTGGTGTCTTCCTTTGAACTAGACAAATAATAAAAGTTATAAAACTTGACCTTTAATCATAGACTTCCCAGTTGAAAACTTAACGTTTACATAGATGTTAGGCTCCTCTCCTTATCTGGGCTGTAAGGATCCAGATTAGACACTATACTATGCTTCTTTTGTCCTCTCTGCCAGTTTCAGTTCATTGCTGAGCATATAGTAAAACTATAGTATAGTTTGCTACAATAGCAAACATACAGAAATCAGCCATATTATTATTATACACCTTGATCAACTTTCACAAGTTGAACTTATTCCTGTAACGTGTTCCCAGGTCAAGAAACAGAACATTTTAATCACCCTCAGAAGCTTCTTCATACCCCTTTTTCAAGTTGAGACCTAGTCCTCAAGGAAAACCCATACCCTGACATCAAATTGAGTTGCTTTTGTTTTTGATTTTTAAATATGGAATCATACAATATATACTCTTTTGGTCTGGTTTCTTTCACTTTGCTTGCAAAAATTATCCATATTGTTTTGTGTAGTTTTAGGCTGTTCATGCTCATTGATGTACAACATTCCACATTTTAGCTATCCATTTTGTGTTGATGGGAGTTTGACAGATTTCCAGCTGAAGACTATTTCACCAAATATAGAGCTAAAATATACTGATTTGCTCATTGGTATCAGATTTGATTATTCTAAGGTCATCCATTTCTAAGACTTGAAAAGAATGTTCTCAATAATAAATTATTCACATTGCATATATCAATATTTATTATACTGTAAATATGTGCTGTTTGATCTTAGGAAAGTATATCTTGAAAATATTAAGATGAAATGTTTGGATTGCTCCCTCAAAAAGCCAATTTCACTTAGCCACTTTCACTTAGCTCTAGTTTTCAAGTCCTCTATTAAAGTCTAGTCTTGCATCTTAGAGCAAAGAAGATACTACTTTTGGTAGGAAGCATCTGAGGATTGGTGTAGGTGTTTCCAGTTGACTAAGTTCAGAAACCAAATAAACCAACAACAAAAAATAATAAATCAACTAGCGTCTTCTTCACACGCCACCCAGCTTACTTCCTCCAAAACCTCTTAACGTGATGACTGTGAAATGTGTATATGTACATATACATATACACATATATACATAGACATACATAAATATATGTATTTATGTCTATTTTTAACAAAGACCTTTTTTGGAGCAATTTTATGTTCACAGCAAAATGGAGCATAAATTACAAAGAGTTCCCATATAACCATTGCCACCCCCCCATACCCAGAGCCTCACCCAGTATCAACATCCTATATCCGAGTGGTACATTGTTGCAATCAATGAACCTACACTGACACATCATAATCAATTAGTCCATAGTTTACTGTGTCAGGGTTCACTTTTGGTATTGTACATTCTATGGGTATTGATAAACCTATAATGACATGTATTCACCGTTCTAGTTTTATATAGAACAATGTCACAGCCCAAAAAACTCATCTGTGCTCTGCCTATTTATCCCTCCTTCCTTCATAACCCCTGGCAACAAGTGATCTTCTTACTGTCTCCATAGTTTTGTTTTTCCAGAACGTCACATAGTTGAAATCAGATATAGCCTTTCATTTGGCTTCTTTCACTTAGTAATATGCATTCAAGGTACCCCCATCTTTTCATGGCTTAATAGCACATTTTTTTTTTTTTTTAGTGCTGGATAATATTCCATTATTTAGATGTACCACAGTTGATCCATACACCTAATGAAGGGCATTTTGGTTATTTAGTATATGATTTTGCTACCATTCTTACTGCCCTCTTCCACACAAATCTTGTTGAAATCATCATCTGAAAAATATAAATGTTTTCTCTAATGAAATGATCCAGTTTTAATTTTTATTGTCCCAATTCAGATACAATTCTCTTTTGTTCCTTTGAATTTTACTGTGTTGTTTCAGAATATTATTTTGACAGATTTTTGACAATTTCAGTGATGAGTATAGATGGATTCCCAGTAGAGCTCTCTGCAGTGTGACTCCTGAAGAGAAATAGTCGATAAACCAATAACATCTAGCTTTTTCATTGCTTGTAAATAGAAAATTTAGTCTTTGAAAAACATACTTGCTGTTTTTACTTTAACAGGGAATAATCCCTTACTTTGTTTTATTTTCACACACCTTCTTAGTGTTCATACTCATTTTTATGTACACATTTTTCACATGAAATATCCTATTAGAAAATTAAAGCATGGTCTTCCTCTTAAAAATAGGATTGTATAAATAGCAATAACGTTTAGAAATTTAAAAATCCTTTCAGATGTACATTTTTTATGTGAATTTATCCTCTTTTTGTAATTTATTGAGTGATAAAAATCTAAAACTTCTTGAAAATTTAATACATTCAGTAGTTTAAATTTATTTTATTATGGACATGTACATCTGCACAAATGTTAAGTAAAGCAATTTTGGTTCTGTTGAATAAAGGAAAGAAACACCAAGAGTGAATAAGTCATGAAAATAGATCTTGGTTGCAACTTCTACTCTATCTTTATTCCTAAGGAGAGGAAGCTCAACAGTTTTTGTCATAACAGAAATCAATGACTATACTCTTCATATATAGCACATGATAAAGGAAATCTCAAAGAAGACATAGCTATGTGTATATAGAGGACTGATGCTCATTCACATAGGCTTGTTTTTGGTGTATTATTCTATTTTGTCAAGATTCATCTGTCTATCTGTATAACCATTTCAGTACCCATTTATTTAATAAAAGGTGGTATAATTTGTGAAGCTCTATTTATATTTTCTCTTGTTATATCTTATGAGAGCCAATATGTTAAATACTATGTGTGTGCATAGTTATATATTAAACACTTTGGTATAAGTTATACATTATAAAAAAATCAACGTTTTTGCCTTGAGAAGTTGATAAAATTTAGGTAGCAAAATCTATTTAATACTTATGCTGGATGAGGTTTTGATAAACAATCAGCCCCTTCTATTCTCCAGTTTTTTACCCCCCTCAAGAGTTATATCTTATGTCTTCTTGACAGACACAATATGGAAGAATTAAATGAAATGAATGAAGTCCTTCCAGTGTCTAAATAATGTCCTCTTAAACAAATGTAAACTTATCAGAATACCACTAATGACTATGTTATGATACTTTCTCATCATCACACCACCTGTGTTATCAACTAGAGTAAGAAAAAATATATACACAATGGTATTTTGCTCAACTTTAGTATGTTTTGATTTCTAAATGTGTTTCAAGTCTGTCACAAAATAAAATGTGTGAACTTGTTTTACCATCTTTAAAACAATTTAAACAGACTGATTCTCTGGGTCTAGTTAACAACGCATTACAAAACTTATGAAAATATATACTCCACTTAGTTTATAACACAGAGGGCTCATATTCTCAGAAGAATTTCCTATGTCATCTCTCCTCAGTCTTTATTTTGTTGCAAAAATGCAGCAGGATGATAAATCAGTGTAACAAGCTTAGCTTCAATCTTGGTTCTTTCTCTTCTTCACTGTAACCTTGATACGTCTTTCAAAAATTTTCAATCCTAATTTCCTAATAAAAAGGAAGCTTGAGTTTTATTTTTCTGAAGAAAATCTAGTTCTAAAATTATGTTAATAGTCTCCATTTGCATAGATATAATGTCTTTTACATATTTCCTGAAAGTATTTTCCTTAAATATTTAATCTCTGTAAGTATTTTTATTTTAAGGAGTATTTATGCAATGCATTTCAATACTTTATTTCAGGTGTGTTACAGCCAGGGAGAGCATAGGCATGTGTATGGGAGAAAAGAGAAAATAGTGACTCAAACTATAGATTTGCTGGGCATTTCTTTCACAATTTTTTCTTTCCTTTAGACAAATCTCATTTTATAGATGAAAAGAGAACTCTGATTTCAAGAAAGCATGGTATCATAATGCTATCCAAAGAATTAACAATTTCCTCTATATTTCCTCATCTGCTAAGGTAATCAGCATGTTTCTCTCTACTTCCCAATCTGTTGATTAAAATATTTAACAGGATTTGACCCATCCTAGGTAGCATTACATTCATTTGGCAACTAATAATGTGATTTTGCATAATTACTGTTCATTTCTGTAATTCATTGTCTCTGTCACAGAATTTACTTCCATTTAAACTTACGACTCATCTGAATTTTATAGTGAAACCGAAGAAAATCACTTTAATAAAAGTTACAGACACTTAATTTCCAAAATATACAAACATCTTATCAACTCAATAACAAAAAACAAAACAAAAAATGGGCAGCAGACCTAAACCGTTCTCTAGAGAAGACATACAGATGGCCAACAGGCACATGAGAAGATGCTCAACAACACTAACTATTAGAGAAATGCAAATCAAAACCACAATGAGGTGTCACTTCACACCAGTCAGAATGGCCATCATCAAATGTCTACAAATAAAAAATGCTGGAGAGGATGTGGAGAAAAGGGAACCCTCCCTACACTGTTGGTGGGAATGTAAATTGGTGCAGTCAGTGTGGAAAACAGTATGGCGGTTCCTTAAAAAACTAAAAATAGCATTACCATATGGTCCAGCAATTCCACTCCTGGGCATGTATTGGGAAAAGAAAAAGCTCTAATTTGAAAAGATACATGCACCTCAATGTTCATAGCAGCATTATTTACAATAGCCAAGACATAGAAGTAACCTAAGTGTCCATCAACAGATGAAAGGATAAAAAAGATATTATATATATATATATATATATATATATATATATACACACACACACACATATATTTATATAATGGAATATTACTTAGCCACAAAAATTATGAAAAATGCTGTTTGCAGCAATGTGGGTGGGCCTAAAGACTATCATACTCAGTGAAGTAAGTCAGACAAAGACTCATATGTGGTATCACTAACTGTGAAATCTAAAACGACAGAACAAATTAACTTAACGTAACAGAAACAGACTCACAGACATAGGAAACAAACTTATGTTTACCAAAAAGGAATGAAGGGGGGAGGATAAATTGGGAGTAAGAGATTAACAGATGCACACTACCATATATAAAATAGATAAACAACAAGGATTTACTGTATAGTGCAGAGAAATATATTCAATATCTTGCAGTAAACTATAATGGAAAAGAATAAAAAAATATAGATATGTATATGTGTGTATATATATGTATAACTGAATCACTTTGCTGTACACATGAAACTTACACAATATTGTAAATTAACAATACTTCAATCAAAAATGTTACAGACATGAAAATACATATTCTTTAACAAGAAAATATATTCTCTGTTGATATCTAAACTTGTTATTTTCCATCCCCTCACATTTGCTTAAAAGGAAAAAAAAATTCCACGGTATTCAAGATTAACTTTACTAATAAACAAAATATACCACATTTTAAATTTATAGGAGGGATATAGGAGATATCAGAGGGGAAGTAAGATGAAACCTTTAGCTCTCAACATGGGCAGGTTTCCAATACTTTTTATTATAGTAAAGGAAGAAGGCACCATTTCTAAAGGGCCTATGTAAGGGCCTGGTGTAGAAAGGGGAGAAATGTGCAAGTGAGAAATTTCTAGTCATGTAGCTGAGTGAACTCTTAGGAAAGTGGTAGACTGAGGGTCAGCTACAGGGTATATTATGGTAGTCCCTCTTCCATAGTGGTGAGTTCTGAGAGCCATAAGTATAATTTGGAAAAAGTAGGTTTAAACATATCTGAGAAACAGGGGTTTTCCCTTATTAATCTGTCAATCCCACACCTGGTGCCTTAAAGACAAAATTTGTATCATTCCTAGAGTCAGAGGATTTATAGGAGCTTATCCCTAGAACTTTCCCATCCTCACCTTCTACGCTGCACATGATATATTTGCAATCTCTGTGTTCATTGTACCATTTCTTATGTACATTGTTTCAAGTTTCCTTCAGAAAGCTACAGGAGGGGTTCAGAAGCATACAGAATATAGCTTCCCTTCCATGCTTCTTTCCATAAAGATATGGCAAATTTATACAAACTAGATATGTGCCATTTCTGAAATGTTGCTAAACTGTTTCTGATTGATGAGACTTTGGTCCAGCAGAAGCTGCAAACACTTGACATATTTTTTTTCTGCCACATAAATAAAATGATATTTTTTTTCTAAGAATTAAAGTATCTCAGCAGGTGGAATTGATTATTATTCATAAATATTTTCATAGGCCTTGCTAACAAACATAGCTACCATACCTTCAACAGATGCCATTTGTGATAATAAGTGAATAAAGAATTTTTTTCTTTAATATAGACATGCAGAATAAATGCTAAACAAGTAACGTGCCTTTGGCTTGGGAAAATGATCAGTATCCTTCTTTTGCTGACTCCATCTCTGACTATAACAATTTTTCGGTAAAAACATTTTTGTTAGGTAAGGGTGGAATTCCAGTTATGATGCAAGAAAATCATCATGTTCCATAGTAAATTGGAAAAAAAAAAGATTATTTACAGTTAGAAGAGTAAAATGCCTTGACAGCAACAAAAATGTTGGGAGAAAAATGTTTCTGTCTTCTTTACAAAACCTTTACTGTTTTTTTTTTTAAACTCCCAATTCTTAGATGTAGTTATTGACTGAGAACATTCAATGTACTCTCAGGTAGAGAAAGAAAGAAATGTATACAAAAAATGTGGCAGAGTCCCATGGTTTTCTTCTAGCATATCCCTTTGTGTGTGACTTGGCCCACTTCCGTCCATGTCATTTCCACAAACACAATTGTTCTACTGGCATCCTCACTGTCACCAATCCAGTGGTCACACTGGTGAATGATGGGAGGCCCATCACCATGGGTGGTCCAGGCACAGTCATTTCTACAGACCCTAGACCCTTGTTGGGTTTGACGATGAGAGGCAGGCAAGTAATTCAGCCTGGTGCAAAGAAAGCCCCTCCTTGGGATTATTAGACTTGGGACTCCAAACATTGAACTACTCTCTTTATTAAGTGAAGCTATGATTGTAAAACTCTGGAGCTGTCCAGAATTCTTACCATGTGGATCAGAAAGAGTAAAAGAATACTTGCTAATACGATGAATTGCAAATATGGCTAATAGGCAAAAAGAGGTAAGGAAAGCAAATCCAAAGATAGCATTCCAAGTTTTCAATAGTTCATAAAACTCATTTCAATTCCATACTTAGGACTTGCATCTGTATTGCATTTTTCTCATTATTTTTCTTAAACTTGGTCAGTTTGTATTTGTCACTTGCAACTAAATTAGTACTGACAAATGCAAATTGCAATATTGCTGATAAATTCACCAGGTTATTAAAAACTTTGTTAGGGAATTCCCTGGTGGTCCAGCAGTTAGGACTCCACACTTTCAATACTGAAGGCCTGGGTTCAATCCCTGGTTAGGGAACTGAGATCCTACAAGCCATGAGGTGCGGCCAAAGGAAAAAAAAAAAAAAAAAAAAAAAGCTCTGCTAGAGTATAATTGTAAGGGTTTTCCTAAACCTTTTCACTTATTATTCTTAAGATTCATTACTTGACACTCACACATGCAAGAATGTTTCATTCCCTAGTTCCTTTCAGGTTTTGATAGATTTGATGGAAGAGATAAGGTGGAACAAAAATTGGATTAGGTGAATTCTTAAGTTTGTGAGCTGTTATTGAGAAAAAACATATTCCGAAAAATACAGTACAGTTAGAATAAAGTAACACTCAAATATAACTTTACAGAATGTAATGGTTATAAAATAACTGGAATATTTTTAAGGCAAAATCATTTACTGAACATCAATCTGCAAATATTTATGGAGCATCTATTATGTGTCAAGTATTTTTCTATATGCTTTGGGTATAGTAGTAAACAATTTAAAAGTTCCTGTTATTTTGGACCTTATATTTTAGCATAATCTAAGCTTAAATAGACTCCAAACTATTTTTAATATTTTAATTAATGCAATAAGGCTTGAATGAAAGAGAAAATATAGTTAACACATGGCTTGAAATCTTATTTCTGTCCATTAGTACTTTTATGAGTAGAGTACCTTATCAGATGTTTTGCTAAACCTGCAAATATTTTCAATAGCATTTCAATCTGTTGAAATTCAAAAATGAAATTTCCAGTGTTCTGAGGTCCTTGAGACAAGTAGACAGAGATGAGATTCTGGGAAGACCAAGGCAGCTAGAGTTCACAGAGGACCAGAGAATAGAGATCTACACATGGAGAGCATTCCAGAGATCTTTAGAAATTTTCATTCTAGTATTCAGCTGGGTATCAGTCAGCCAGCATATACTTATGAAGAAACTACCTAAGTCAAAGGAAAAAAGCTACCCAAAAGAATCAAAGAGGAAAAGAATACCCAAAGCTCGCACAGTGCCTGTTCTCACAGCCAGAGTAGATTTCCTAATTCAGAGGTCACTGGGTAGGGTAGTTAGACCAAAACAATAAGACTAAGTTAACACGTACAACAAAGATCAAGAACCTTTTTAAAAATACAAAAATTATCTAGCATGAAACAAGGTATAATTTACAATATCTAACATCCTGTAAAAAAGTAGCAGTCATACAATGGATAAGGAAAGTATGATGCATAATGAGAAGAAAAGTAAATCAGTTAAAGTATCCACCAAATGGCACAGATGATAAAATTAATAGACAAGAACACTAAAGCAGTTATCACATCTGCATTCAATACATTCAAGAATTTAGAGGAAAGATAGAAGATAATTAAAAAACATGAAAGATATTTTTAAAAGACCCAAATAAAATCTGTAGAGATAAAACTACAGTATCTGAGGTAAGAAGTTTATTAATGGAATTAACAACAAATTAATCCTTGTAAAGAGTAGTAAACTTGAAGACAGAGGAATAAAAACTATGCAAAATTAAACACTGGAAAAAAATCAGTGAAAAAAAGATTAACATGGAAACAATGAACTGGGGTACAACTTCACAAGTGGTCTGTTACACTCATAATTAGAGTCAACAAAGGAGGAGGACTAAATAAATATTTCAAGAACTAATGTACAAAAATGTTTCAAAATTGATGAAAACTATAAATCCATGCACCTAAGAAATTCAATGAATGCCAATCTCAAGAAATAAAAATACACAAATTCTATCAAACTGTAGACTTAAAGTGTGAATTACTGTATGTCAATTATCTGAATAAAAGTTTAAAAAATGACTTAGGAAACCCATGACTTAAAAATCAACACTCCAAACAAGAAAATATTTTCCCAACTCTCTTTTAGCTCTTCCTTCTTATATGACTCTTAACCTATCAATGTAACAAAACCTGGGATTTTTAAGGTAACTCTTAGCACAGTTTTACACTCTGACCAATTTTCCCTAACCTGCCTTGAAGCTATAAAGGACCTGCTGCCCCAGAAACATAACATCCCCAGTCCTTTCTTCCCCTAGGGACATCCTCATGAATAGGACGATTAGATTTGATTCATAGAAGGTATTATCCTTATATATCTAACAAGAAGATCTGGATTTTAAAAGAAACTTTGAATTTTTTTAATAAGTACTTCGCATTTTTAGAATTATTTCACTGTAAATCTGTGGTTTATGGTAAGCTTTGGTAATTCATTCTTCACTAGTTTTAATGATTGCTGTCTCTCTATAACTGTTTCAGTGGAGGCCACCTATCTTTTGAAATCTTTGTTTATACAGTCTCATTAACGGTGAGTTAGCAAAAAAGGATTGCGAGGTTGTTGAACACCAAAGGAAAGATTGTTTAGGTAACTTCCCTCCCCAGTACACTTCTCCTCTAGAATCCTTGCCAAAGATGCTTTTCTTGTGTCTTGAGTTCAGGTGGGACTTTTACATTACCTTTTTAACTACTAAATAAAAATTGGATATATCCAATATATCCAACATTATCTATCTATCTAGACATATCAGTAGATTATCATAAATATTCATGTAATCACTAGGTAAGATTTTCTTTTAATCCAGTACTCCTAGAAGCCCCTTGTCTGTGGCTTCTATTTTACACTTGAACAGTATTTTTAGTTGAACAGAATTTCTTGACTTTAATGTAGTTCAATGACTATCTTACCTTAGGATTGTGAGTTTTGCATCCTATAAGGGAAATATTTTCCTACTCCCAAATAATGGATACTTTCTCCTATCTAAACAATACTTCATAGTTTAGTATATTTACTATAGGTTTTTCATAGATACATTTTATCTGATTAAATATGTTTACCATTCTTAATTTTCTGATTTTACTTTAAATGCTCACTTACAAGTTGATGTTGAATTTTATCACCCTTTCTTACCATTGAGATAATCATGACTTTTCAAAATTTATTTTAATTTGATAAATTACATGTTGATTTTATAATGTTAAAGCAGACTTGCAATCCTTAAATGAACCCAAATTGGTCATTATGTGTTATATTTTTATATAATACTCGATTTAATTAGCTAATATTTAGTTTAGAATATTTGATTGCATAAATATGAGTAATGTTGTTCTGTAACTTTCATTTCTCATATCATCCTTGTTAGATATTGATTTCTAAGATATGAAAGTCTCATCAAATAACAAAACTCAGATGATTTCTCTTCCGAAAATGGAGGAGAATGGGTTATCATGAGAGTAAAGGAATTGAATGAAGGTCACATTTTGATGGGATAGATACTACTGGAATTATGGTGTTCAAATATGGGCTATTTTATTTTTTAAAACATTCTTATATTTATTTAAAAACAACTTTCTGTTGATAATGGTTATAATTTACTGAAATCTGACTATCTGTAAGCCTCTATTCTTGTATAAAATGTATCTGAGCACATTTAATCATTATAAAAACCCTATGAGGAAATACTATTTCTATACTTATTTTGCAGATGAAGAAAATGAGGTAGGTAGAGGTTTGAAAGCAAGTAAAATATCTCCCAGTTGGCGATAGTAAATAAATATCCAAAACTCAGCAGCATCTAAGTATAAGAACCTGTGTGGTCCCACCTCCCAACCTCCCACACATCTCAGAAATTATCTATAATGTTAGTCTGATGTATCAGTCAGAATCCAATCAGGAAGTAGAAACTGTATTAATTATTTTACAGAGAGAATTTAATGTTAAAATATTAACTAGGTATTAAAGCACTGCTAAATAACAGGAAAGGCAAGAACACACCAACTTATCACAGAGGTAGCTAACAAGGACACAGAGAAAAAAATGTAAGAGATTGAAATGAATAACACAAACACATGGAGGAGAGGGTCTTCAGAGCTGAGCCATAGGCATCTGAGAAGGAGTACTATTCAGCTGGTTCAGGGTCTTTAGGCTTGTAGAAAGTTCTCTGATGATTTGTAACCCAAGACTCCTAAGTGTGTGTTGGTAGGGGAATGATGTGGGGAAGCAACCAGCTGGTGCTGCAAAATTGATTCACCTGTTACTACTAGAACAAACAGCTACTGATTTGGATAATGTAGCTAGGTTTGGGTGATGCTGACAAGAATAAGGAGCAAGAAGAAAGCAAATAGGGGGTGAAACATCCCTTCTTCCTCCTCCAGCTATTCAGTCTTCCATTAGAACCTCAAGTGGCAAAGCTGACCAGGAAATGTGGCTTGCAGAGTCCCAGAACTAACCTCACAGAGTGCACTATAGAAGAGTATGTTTAAATTGGGAAATAATAGCTTAATAACTGTTACACATATTAATATTCTTCCATGCCTTTTTATGTTTGTGTAAAATTACTCCCTGCCCCTAAACTCCACCACACCCTGTCTAACACACACAGAACAACGTTTGGACCCAACGCATAGGAGCGTCTGGTACCAGACCTACACACTTAATGACTGCACTATACATGCAGTCTTCCAAAGGGAGTTTTAGTCTAGAACATAGAGTATAACCACTGTGAAATTATTCAAAAATATTTTACTCATTAATTCATGAATTCAACCTGGGAGAATGAGAGAAGAAAAGATGACTCTAAAATTTTAGGTTCAGCACTCAGAAGGATGGTGTAAAGATATGTGGTGCATATTTGCAGAAGATGACAGTCACCCAAAATGATCCTTATGGTTGTTTGTAGTCATCACTGTTCCCAGTTCCAGCTCAATCAACCACTAATCTTCATTGTCTCTATAATTGTATTTTCTGGAATGTATATAAGTGGAATATACAATATGTTCTCTTTTGCATCTGGCATCTTTTACTTAACATGTTTTTGAGTTTTCTCCATGTTATAGCATGTATTAGCCCATTGCAAAATAATATTCTATTGTTTATCCTTTCATCAGGTGGTGGACATTTGGATCATTTCCACTTTTTGGCTATTAAGCAAGGCTGCTTTAAACATTTGTGTGGAAGGCTTCGTGTAGACAAGTTTTTTTGGAGGGTAGATACTAAGTGTGGAATTACTGGGTTGTGTGATATTTTTATGTTCAACTTCAGAAACTGCCAAATTGTGTTTCAACATATCTGTACTATTTGACAACCCATCTGCAGTCATTGAGAGTTAAAGTTTCTCCATATCCTCTCCAACACTCAATATAGTCTCCCCTTTTTATTGTAGCCTTTCTCCTGGATGTGTAGTGGATTTTCATTATGGTTTTCATCTTCATTTCTCTAAGTACTATGATTTGAGCTTTTTTTGAGTGTATTAGCCATTTATATATCTTTGATGAAGAATCTATTGAAATGTTTTCCTATTTTTAATTGGTTTGTCTTCTGATTGAGTTTTAGGAATCCTTTGTATGTTCTGGATACAAGTCCTTTATGATAGATTCGGCCAATATTTTCTCCCATTCTGTGGTTTGTCTTTTCACTTTGTTATAAATTTCCCTAGATGTACAAACATTTTTAATTTTGATGAAGTCTAAGTTATCAACTTTTCCTTTTATGGATCATGATTTTTGGTGTTCCAACTAAGAAATCTTTGCCTAACTCAAGGAAAAATATTTTCTCCTGTTTTCTTCTAAATTTTTCATACCTTTAACTCTTTCACATAGGTCTATGATTCGTTTTGAGCAAATTTTTCTGTATGGTGCAAGTTCAGGGTCTAAATTCTTCCTTTTGCAAGTGATTACCCAACTGTTCTAATATCATGTCTTAAAAAGACTACTCTTTCCCCCATTGAAATGTCTTAACATCTCTGTTGAAAATCAATTGACTGTAAAAGGAATTATACCTGGACTCTTAATTATGTTCTATTAATCTATATGTCTATCTTTATGCACATACCAAGCTACCTTAATTACTGCAGCCTAATAGTAAGCTTTGAAACTCTGAAGTACGAGTAATCCAACCTTGTTCTTGATTTTTAGGGTTGGTTTGGCCATTCAGGTTCATTTGTATTTCAAGGCTGCTAAAATTAGAGATTGTGTTGAATCTATATATAAATTTTTGGGGAAATGTTATTTTTCTACTTAAAAAGTAATTACACCCATTCATTTATTGTTCCTGGTGAACTGCTAAGACATGAGTTCATATAGATTGGGTCATGACTATACAGGTCAGACTTATTCTAGAAACTGAACTCCCAGAGTAGCTGCCTCTTCCAAGAGAGAAACATATTGTTTGTCTTATACAATTCATCAATTTCCTAATTTACTGAGTTTTGCATGGTCTTCTTGAGGGCTGAGGCTTCATAACCTTCTTCATATTCAAAGGGAAATAGCTTAATACAGCTCAACATAACAAATGGTTTTTCAAGTCCTCATCAATGTGTAAGGTTAATGTGAAGCTTCATAAATCTCTGGGAATCCTTCTTGACAAATCTTGTCATACACATTGAGGCACCCCAATTTTACATCACAAAATTGTCATTTTACAGTCTGCTCAATTTTCCTTTTTGTGGCTAGGAGATAGTAGTGAGCATCTCTTCTTGGATCAGGTTTGTGGACAAATAAGGATTTTAACCAGATATCTTTTCAAAGTCTGTAATCTGAAGATGTTGTTCCTAAACTGGAGGCTGAAGTGATGGAGCAACCCAGGAGGCTGCTTCATGTGCCACATCTTGCTCCCACCATGTTGCTATGGCAACTTGACTACCACTACTGGAAGATGTTTGGTAAGATGTAAGACATCATAGCATGTTTGTATACTGATGAGAATAATCATATAGCACAAAGATGGATGATATAAGATAACAAATAAATTGCTGAAGATATACCATTGATCAGGAAAGAGATTCCTTGCAAAGGTGGAGGGAGAAATTTTAAATGAGGGAATAGTACATCTATGGAAATATGATGGAGGGTGGACATTTGTGGGTGAAATTGGGTACTTGTATATGGAGTTTGTCAAAATTCCCATTGAACCGTTTCAGTTTTCTCAATGAGTTAGAAGCTCCCTCATTGGCCGAAGAAGATGATAAATGAGAACAGAGGTGTGAAATAGTCATCTTGACTGAGAGAATAATTGGACCAGGGAAATATGGCATGATTGCCCAGACTCATTACTAACATGCTCGGGATTCCTGGTCATTAATTTAAGGTGAGGCCAGTCAGTATGGCTGTATAAGTGTATGTTTGTATGTGTGTGTATGTATCTGTGTGTTCCAGTTATACACATATGAATGCACGGAGAAGTTGGAAAGTTAGATTAGAAAGAGTTTGTCTTTTGCCAAGAAAGTATAAAAATGGGAAAGTAAGGTAGTGTGGTGGGTACTGATATAGCAAAGTCTCAAAGATAGAAGTTTAAAATTTAACTTAAATCTGTTAAATTAACAGATTTAAGTAATCAAATTTGTGTGGATGCAAAGTAAATGTTAAAAATTGAAATCATAGCTTTAGACAGCTGAGATGTTGCCAGAGTTTACTATTGTTTTGGTAATGCCATGGTGGTACAGCAACTGAGCTCTGAATCAAATCAAATCATACCATACTCTGAGAATAAAGATTTTCCAGATATCTGCAAGTCAGACAAAGTAGTTACTACGCTATGGGGATGATGCTTTTAACAGAGTGCTGAAAAAGTTTCACTAATTCTTTTATGTGCAATGCTGCCAGCTTTTATCTACTACAGTACTGAACCAGGAAGTGAGGGTTGGTAAGAATAGCTTCATGTCAAAATGTCACAGATTCCATCATCTTATTCAGGTTCAGTAGTTTCTCTTGGATAAATAATGTTTTAGTTTATTCTTTGGCTTTGGTGAATTGCCAGAGTTCTGAAATGGTTAATTTTAATTGTGTTCTTCATATTTCCATTGTTTTAGAAAAACAGTAAGTTCACCAGTTTCTCATTCTGCCCATTTCAGAAGTCAATCAGGATATGACTGGATTTTTAATAAAACATATTTGTCATGTGGGTAGAGTAATGAACTTGGGAAATTTTAATCCATGATGTGCTACTATTTACCTAAATGCTCTGGACTATGTTCCTCAACTTCATGAGGCCCTTGTTTCCTCATATCCATTTCCATTATGTTGATACTAAGGTATCATCTCTAATCCTATCATTACATGGTGGCTTTTAATTATTATTTAAAATGCTAATAGGTTTCCTGGAAGTTAAAAGGATTTTATTTCCCTTTTCCTTCTTTGATTTCTAACTATTTAAGAATCATATTTAATCAACTAGTTTTTCTACTATGACTCTGCTTCTCTAGTTTAATATATCTCATTCCTCAACAATGACTTTTCCACAAGAAAAAAATCTTGTGAAAAAAATTTACACGTTCAGTGAAATCTCTCCCACCTCCATATAATTTGTATGTTCAATACAAAAAAGAATGAATCAACTCCAAACTCATTTAAAATGAGTTTTTACAGAATCAAACATCAGATGGAAATAAAAGATTATTCATTTTATCTTCTTGTTTGTAGACTAAAACAATGTAGACAGGTAAGGACTTCCCTTCATTTTAAAAGGCTTCCAGAAAAAATAATATAATTATTTTGCTAAAAGAGTACAAAAAATATTTACCTTGTGAAATAATGTGGATCATTGGTTTTATTTCTACACTGCAAAATATTTGCTAATTTTATTTAAAAGCCGGCATTTGGGTCAGAACCAAGATTTTCTTCCAAAAAATTGGCCAGAGTCATTTTCTTTCTTTCTTTCTTTTTTTTTTTTTTTAAAAAAAGCAAACAATCAGTCTGTTCCAAGTCCAAAAAGGCTTTTACTGGACAGTCAAGTAGAACAGCCTTTTTTCCTAACAATTACATTTTGCCAACCATGTGGATAGAATAAAAAGAGAGATGCTATTTCAATTTCTCCACCTCCTTTGGAACTGATTTTTGAGTTAAAAGGAGTGCAGATATTAACTAGCTATTGGACTTCTTTTTTTCCCTGAGGAATGTCAGACATTCCTCTGTATACAGAGTGATTTCTCACAAATTCAAATTGAAAGTTAATCAAGAAACCTAATAGAATGTTGGGTGTCAGATAATCCTAGAAATTTCTCTGTTCTAGTTACTCTACTTGAGAAGTAATTTAGTGAAGTTTATTCCAATCATGAAAATTTTAAAAATTGCATCCAAAAAGTCTTAATTTTTAGCAGATGCTTAATAGTAGAAAATAGAATTCAGACTGTTCCCAAAGGTAATATACGTAACAGTAGTAATAATAACAATAACTGATAATTTTATAATTATACATAGGAGAGTTATATATTTATGTACATTGGAGGGCTGTTTTTTATAATTAGGCAAATGTCTGAAGGTATTATTTGTTCATGTTCTGAAGTACTGATTTCTCTATGGTCAATTGTCCAAATATTCTTGCTTTACAACATGATTCACCATCTGAAATGCCCATATTTATACACGTACTCAAATGATAGGCAATACAAGACTTACTTAGATGCTGCATTATATCTATCACATTTCCATCACATTGGAACATCCAACTGTGAATGACCTGAAATGCATATTACAGGAAGGAATAATCTCAGAGGTAATATTTATACATTTTCCAGAAATATTTCGAAGAATAGATTCCTCTGAGTATGTTGGTATAATGTGGCTATTGAGACTTAAGCAGCTTTCTTTTCTTCTACATTTAATTTGTAAGAACACATACAGCTTACTTCTGTACCTGTAAAAGCTATGCTAAAACAAAACAGAAGACACTCATCAATTTTAGGCTTCTTTTCACAATGAAACAAAAACCTATAAATTGGAAAATAAGGTCTTTTGCTTTTCCCTTGGGAGAACTAGGTCCTTGGCAAAAATAAATAACAAAATTCTCACATTTAATATGTTTTAATACCTGTTTGACAGTATTGAGACACAAGTAGGAATAGGTGTGAAGAAAAGTTACAATGTCTACTCTATATCATAATACACAATACTGACTCCTTTCTTGGACCAGGGTTTTGCCAAATTAGGTAGAAATTTAAGTCAACATGAAAATAGTCATGTTTTTAGACAATGTATAATCTTGTCAATTAATACTCACAGATTGAGAATCCACAATGGGAGAATGTACAATCTTACCCGAGATTCAGAACAGTGTGGAGATAGTGAAGAGAACTTAGAACCACATTTTATGATTCTAGTAACAAACCCCTGGTCTCTGCCATCTAAACTGCTGAAGTTTAGTGAAGTTCAATGATGTCAGCACCATCACCAGACATCGGACTGAAGTCATCCTAGGGCATTATAACTCCAGGTAAAATTACTTAGCTTTAGAGAGATACAGTGCTAGTAGACATGAATAGGGAGAGTTCAAGTGCTCTACATAGAGTTAGTTGGTGTTTCTAAGAGGTGATAGAGACTGAAAGATGAGGGGAGTTGGGAAGAGGAGAATCCAGGGAAAAAGAGCCTGGTTAAGACTGGGGATATTTAAACAAAGTGGACCAATTGTAAAACTTTTGACTTTGTAAAGATATTCCTTTTGGACCTAGAAAATGTAATATTTTACAACTGGATTTAAGTTTCTCACTATGTTTTGTCCATCAGTGTAGTAAAGAGTACTGTATATGCTAGTATTGTCTTCTACACTGGCCTTAGTGAAATTTTAAATAATTGGGATGATTGACCTGGCCCATTTCTTCCTCTGGTGGCATCTGTGAAAAGGGAGTAGCTTCCTTTCAGGTGATTTATCCAGAAGTTCTAACTAGTGACAAGAGCAAAATGAGTTGTGGTCCACAGCAGAACTGGCAGAAAAGGTAGTAAATAGTTGTTACCTTTTATATTATTTTATATCACTTCTAAGCATGAGTTTGTGGTGTGAATGGAAAGACTAAAACATGCATTTGGTTGGAGTTTGAAATCAAGTCTCTTACATAATGTTTAAATTTCCAAAATGTCCACCAATGGATGAATGGATAAAGAAAATGTCATACATACATACACACACAGTGGGATTCTATTCAGCCTTAAGAAAGAAGAAAATCTTAACATTTGTGACAATAAGGATGAATCTCGAGGACATTATGCTAAGTGAAATAAGTTGGACAGAGAAAGAAATACCCCATGATCTCAGTTATATGTGAAATCTAAAACAAAACAACAACAACAACAAAATCAAGATAGATACAGAGAACTGATTGGTGGTTGCCAGGAAGGGAGAAGGGGAGATGGGGAATGGGTAAAATAGGTGAAGGGGGGCCAAAGGGTACAAACTTCCAGTTATAAAATGTTATAGGGATGTAATATACAGCATGGTGACTATAGTTAATATCATATTGCATACTTGAAAGTTGCTAAGAGAGTAGATCTTAAAAGTTCTCATCACAGGAAAAAAAACTGTATGTGACGGATGTTAACTAAACTTACTGTGGTGATCATTTCACAATGCATACAAATATCAAATCATTATCTTGGATACCTGAAACTAATATGCTATATGTCAACTATCCCCAAATAAATAAAAAAGCATCACTTCTCATGCTGGAGAAAAATATAATGTTTAAAAATCCTATAATTTACCTCAATTTTATTTCTAAATAAAATTAATATCACCAAATTTATGAAACTAACAAAACATAACTGTATAAAAGATGATATGAGGACTCAAAACTCCTTTGAATATTAACTTGTTCTGAAAGCCTTATTTTAATAAATGTAATACTATTCTTTTGTCTTTGAGGGCTTAATTTACTTTATACATTTTGGTTTAGTTTGGTAAATGCCACATAAAAGTAAAACTTAAGAGAGTATTTTTAAATGGTATTTTATTGTGGTAGCAATGTTTATCATAAGCTCTTTCCTGTTAACATATTTTTAAGTTTATAATGCAATATTTTTAACTATAGGCCCAGCTCTCTAGAAACTTACTCATCTTTCATAATTGAAACTTTATGCTCACTGATTAGCAACATCCCCCATTTTCCCCATCCTCACCCAGTCCGTGGTAACCACCATTCTACTCTGATTCTTTGAGTTTGACTATTTTATATACCACCACACATAAATGGAATCATTCAGCATTTGTCGTTCTCTAACTGGCTTATTTTGCTTATCATAATGTCTTCAAGATCCATCCAATGTTGTCTCATATTTCAGAATTTCCTTCCTTTTCTAAGACTGAATGATATTCCATTATGTGTGTGTGTGTGTGTGTGTGTGTTTGAATCACATTTTCTTTATCCATTTATCATCTGATGGATATTTAGGTTATTTCCACATCTTGGCTATTATAAGTAGTGCTACAATGAACATAGAAGTGTTAATATCTCATTGAGATCCTGATTTCAATTCTTTTGGGATTGCTGGATTATATGATAGCTCTATTTTTAATTTTTAGAGGCACACTGTACTGTTTTCCATAGTGGCTATACCATTTTGTATTCCCCCAACAGTGTACAAGAGTTCCAATTTCTCCACATTTTTGCCAATATTTTTCCTTTCTTCTTTGATAATAGACATCCTAACAGGTGTGAGGTGATATCTCATTGTGGTTTTGATGGATTTCCTTTATGATTAGTGATGCTGAGCATCATACGTATACAGTCAACTGATCTTCAAGGGCGCCGAGAATACACAATAGAAAAGGATAATCTCTTCAACAAATGATGCTAGGAAAACTGGATATCTACAGGCAAAAGAATGACATTGGACCCACATCTTATACTGAAAAGAAACATCAACTTAAAATGGATTAAAGACATCAACATAAGACCTGAAACTATAAAACTCTTAGAAGAAAGCATAGGGAAAGGCTTCAGGACATTGGTCTTGGCAATGATTTCATAGATATGACAGCAAAAGCACACTGAGACACCAAAAACAAAAATAGACAAGTAGGACTATACTAAACTAAAAAGCATCTTTAAAGCAAAGGAAACTATCAACAGAGTGAAATGTAACCTATGGAATTGGAGAAAATATTTGCAAACCATAAGGGGTTAATTTCCAAAATATATAAGAAACTCTTACAACTCAATAGCAAAAAACTAGTAACCAAATTAAATGGGCTAAAGGCTTGAATAGACATTTCTCCAAAGATGACATACAACAGATACAGTATTTTTAAATTTAAGTAAACAGATTGTAGTTAAACAGGATCTAGTAGATATTGTACTACTGGATATGGGGATAAAATTTCAGTCATCATGGTGCACACAGAAGATATGCTAACCAGATATTCTCCAAAGACATCTTGTCTCAGTTGCTGGGAGTGCTGTCAGCATTTGGCTGTTAGCCCCTTGAAGTATTGTCTCAGCTTCACAGAGGTACCCTGCCCACACCAGTGTTAATCTGGGGCCAGCTTACTTCCAATGACCGATTCAGGTGAAAGTCCAGTCATCTTGGTTTAACATGGGACATCTCTGAGGGCCATTTTAAATATTTTACTCCCCATGGATATGACAGAGGGTGTAAAGCCACATTATAGAACAGATTCTCTCTCTTCTCAATCCTGCTTCTTCCTCCTCCATTCCAAATGTATTGATCATAAGGTTGTCCCTCAAAAATATCCTGAATGTTAAACTCTGTCTCAAGGCTGCTTCCTGTGGAATCTAAGCTGTGAAAGTTGCTGATTGGAATAACCCCAGAAAACAGATGTTAAGATGTTATTTTGGAGCTGGGTCACCTGGCACAGTCTAGCAATGAGGTACCCAGTCATGGTGGTAAAGAGAAACACATATCCTTGGCATAGGTGATGGTACGATTGTTAAGGTTCTTATGGTGAATTGGAACAATGAGTTGGTAGATGAGAATGTACTAGCTCATGAGATGAATCAGATATTTGAAAAATATGGAGAAAATAGAAGTAATATGAAAGAATTGGATGGCTTTCTAAAATCTGGTGAAGATCTAGAAAAGATAACATGCTGAGAGAAATCATGGGCCATTGATAGAAGGAAATACATTTCCATTGTTTGAAGACAGTAGGAGGTTTCTTCTCAAACCTATTATGAATCTCTCAGGATCTGGCTCCCCTTAGTCTCTTAGCCACTAGGCTTTAACTAGGGCTGAATAGCAACAAAACTCAGCCAGTGATATCCTAGGCCTATGAAGAAAGGAATTAAAATACACGTCAAAGGAGTTGCTATTCTAAAAGCATGTCCCAGTGGTAGTTGAGGGAAAGTATATAGGAAGAACTTTTGAAAGGTCTTGATAAAGGAGCCCACAACATAAATTTCAATAAGAGCATAATTAATGATTTAGATTCATTCCCTTGAGACTTAGGATTCAACATCTGGAAAGAATTGCAGGATATGGTATAAACTCATTATTAGTATGGCTGCTAAACATGAAAAAAGATGACATGTTCAATGAGGTCATAATTCTGGAAGTGCCATGTTTAATAGTGGGAAAAGGAATTAAAAGCATCATATAAGTCTTTATGGAAGAGGAATATACATACAAGGCTAGAAAACTCAGAAGATGTGTCATGTGAAAGCCTAATAGTTCATCACATACTGAGATCATATAAATAGCACTGGTGAGAGACACCATCATTCCTAAGGATGTCAGGAGTGTGTTCCTTCTGTAGGCCAGTGCTGTTGGTAGGAGACACTGTTACAGACCTAACTTCAGTGATTGCAATGGAAGTGACAGATTCACAAAACAAGAGGGACAAGGTGATAGCACTTAACTGTCAGAATCTAGATGGAAGAAAAGTTGGAGTGGCTTGCCAAAGGGGATTGACCTATAGATATTTATGGAGATACTTGACAGAACACATGATCACTATGGGTAAGTTAGGTCAGCATGCAATAAGTGTACTACTCAAAATATGCCAGCAGAAAAAAAACATGGTTGGATATCCGGAGGTCAAAGGCAGTTGTCTCAGTAAAAAGTCCAGGATCTCTTACCCTACGTCTAGGTCTTAGCAAGTTTTTGGACATGGAACCCATCAACTTCATGAGAGGTCAGGTCCCCAGAAGGAAGGACACTCCAACATCCTGTCATGTGTACATGGTAATAATAAGTCCAGTCTTTCCCCAAAGGCATGTATGAACATTTATTCAGATAACTGTACATAGGAAAAGGGGAAATACCCAAACATTGCAAGGATGGTTGGATACAGAGTCCAAGTTGACATTGATACTCAGAAACGGGGAGCATCATTACGTTCCTTCTGTTAGGTTAGAGGCATTTTAGGGCCAGGCAATAAATGGAGTCCTGGCTAAGGTCCAGATCATAGTGGGTTCACTGTCAGTCAGTAATTATTTCCCTGATCCCAGAGTTTATAATCAGGATAGACACAGTAGTCTGCGTGACTCTCACATTGTCTCTATAACCTGAGAAGTAAAAGCTATTAAAGTGAGTAAGGATAATATGAAGTCTCTGAAAGTACCTGCTGTCACATACACACATAACAAAGTTAGTAAATCAAAAACAATATCATACCCACTTTCATATCCAGAAGCTGTAATATTCAGAAATCTATGAGGACATAGATAAGTGTCAGCTTAGAGCAAATACTTTACAATATTGGGTGCTATCCTCCAAGACACAGTACATACCTTTACTAAAAGATATTTACATTTTTTTTCCTCATAAGAAGAATATATAAGTCTTGAGACAGGAATGGAAACAAAAGTGGCCTATTATCATCACTTCAAATGACCTTAATATTTTCTCCCTGCTTCCATAATTCTATGTTCGGCATGGTTAGAACTTCTGGTCCCCAGTGGGGAAATACTTCCACCAGGAAATACAAAAAGACCCCATTACCTTTTACACATTGGCTACCACCTGGGCACTTTGGATTTCTCATGCTAAGGGACTAACATGCAAATTGAGGAGTAACTATCTTGGCAGTGGAAATTGACTCTGATCATAAGAATATAGGGGCATTGTTACATAATGGGGGAAAGTAGGGATAGGTTTGATACGTAGGTGATCCACTTGAGTGCCTCTTGTTAATTCCTTGCTTAATTGTGATGAGATTTTACTGACCCAGGCTTATTGACCATGGATAAAGATATGGGTCACAATACCACATAAACCACTAAGACCAGTAGAAGTATTAGCTATGAATATAGACACTCTAGAATGCATAACAGAAGAGAAATGTGTCAGTTGTTTTACCAAGATCAGTTGTAATGGGAAGGGTTATAAGTTGTTCCATTTACCCTTCTCTTCTAGGTTTCCCCCAGAATGAGAGGTGCTTTTAAATTGCAAGAGGAGC
This sequence comes from Mesoplodon mirus, assembly GCF_964341445.2. Lineage (NCBI taxonomy): Eukaryota > Metazoa > Chordata > Mammalia > Artiodactyla > Ziphiidae > Mesoplodon > Mesoplodon mirus. The sequence continues at coordinate 23,385,449 of NC_138986.1, read as the reverse complement.
TGTCCAACATATATATATGGAGATCTGAATCTGAGTGGTGCAAATGATGGATTATATAAATACATGCAAACCTTTCAGCAAGTACTTTTGGTCCCGTTTCTTGGGAGGGCTGTCAGTAGACATTTTTCAGCTCTGAGGGCTTCAGGGATTTCTTCAATTGCAGAGATCTGCCCCGCCTAAGGTCACAACTTTCTAGGGGCAGCCCACATCCAATACCTATTTAGGTAAGGGCTAGTCAAAGGTTTGATTATTTGGGTTCAGTGGGGGACCAGTCTGAAGGGCCATTTTAACACAAGAGTTTCCCATGAGTTTGGCGGAGACAGTCAGACCTGTACTACAGTTCAACTTTATGCCTCTGTCTAACCATCACCCTCCCTTCCTTTCCACAGGTTTGATGCTAAGGCTACTCCTTAATAAGCATCCTGATCATTGCACTTTGTCTCAGGGTTTGCTTCCTGGAGGACCCAGTTTGTGACTATCATTTAAAGAATTATTTTCCCATTACATCAAAAAATTTATTATTAAAAGTAATTAGCCTTCCAGAGTATATGAATGTTGTTCATTGAATAGATAATTTACATCCCCACTATGTGCTGTGAACTGGTACAAGGGACACAGCAGTGAAGGTGTCAGAGAAGATCTTTGCCCTTACTAAGCCTAGAGTCTAGTGGAAGATACAGAAATTTAAAATAATCACAAAAATAGTTATAACTGTGGTAAGAGGGAATAGTATAGAATATGTATCAGTTCAACATGAGTTGAGGTTAGATTTTTGAAAGAGTAACAGCATTAAAAAGAATAATGAGAAAGACAGAAAGTAATTCAGGGGAAGAGTCAGCAGATAGGTAACATTGATAATATCTGATAACAACAACCATAACAGCAGCAACAACAAATATATGATATCACCAAAGGAGAAACTAATCTTTTAAAAGTTGTCTTCCATCTGTTCCTGTCATAAAGTAAAGCCTAGCTCAAGAGAAACCTAAAAGACTCCAATTCAGTTTACTTTTGAAACTTTACTCAGGCAGTGTTGGTTTGTCATGCTATACACCTAAAAGTCAACATTCTTTTGTAATACTTCTCTCTTTATTCACTTCTTCCGACAGCATTTTTTTTTTGCACATTCTGAAGTTTTGTGTGTGTGGTTTTATGCTGAATCCTTGATTAACCACTTCAAGGCAATACCTTTTTTCCAGTGAAAATATCAACCACATTATTTGTGGAACTTTGCATGGACTATAGCAGGAAAGTGAAAGGAAAATTTACGAGAGAGAATAAAATGCTCTAAATAAAGCAAATCTGTCAAAATTAAACATTTATATAAAACGCCTTAATTTCATCTGTGACATTAACAATATGGCCAAGTATGAACAAAGGATATGCAAGTGAGAAGATGGAAACCCACAACAGTGTTTTCTCTAAACTCAGTTAACTAATTTTCTAATGGTTAATTAAAAAGGGATATTGATTTTTGGTGTGATTTTTCATGACCACTCACTGAGTTTCCCTTGTGGAAAAGAAAAAAGCAGTTAAATCTTAAAAATTAGTAGCAAAAGGCAAAATATATTTTTATTTTAAATATAAAAAAAGCATTTTATACTATTCTTCTATTGAATGAAACTAGACTATTTTACTTTAAAATTTTCACTTTAGGGAAAGACTTAAAATACCAAAATAAGGCCTTTGTACTTAGAGTCATAAAATATCAACATTTCTAACAAATAAAAATTTCATTTGGGTACAATTTAAAACTACTTCTAATATGCAAAAAAATGTGTGTTTCCACTGTACAGGAAATTCAAAGGGCTCAATGTATTCTAGGGAAAGCTTAGAATTTTATATTGGCACTCTTGACAATTTAATGACTCTTTCTTTTTTTTTTCCATTGTCCCTGGCAATGTAATTATCTTACTGGCATTATTTAGTCCAAGTCTCTTGTCAAAACTAGCCCTATAAAATGCCTACTGACAATTCTGAGTCTACTTGCTTTCTGTTCAGCCCAAGTTGTTTTATTATATTTTTTCCCCAGCAATTGATTTAAATGCTACCCAATTGTAATAAACTGTTCTCTTTCTTTGATGACTGCTGCAAGCTATTCTTATTTACAGCATCCATACTTGAAATCTACTCAATGGTTTTTGGATCCTGCTTTTATTTTAACAGGACTCTATTTCTGCTGCTCATTTTTGTGTTTTCATGTCTAAATTCCTCTAGGATTCAAACTGAGTTATCCCTTTAATTTCAAAGATGAGCTTAATATTTTAAAAAATTCTGAGGTTAAGGGCAAAGGCTTTTATTCAAAAATTATTTGAGAGAAATGACAGAAATCATTCCCTTATGTATTTTATGATAAATATACACATTTTTATTATATTAGTAACTGTAGAAGTTATAGCAAGAAATTTAGGGTACAGATTCTAGACAAATTGAGCTTATTAGCTTTTTTCTTTTTAGATTTATAAAGAACTGAATAATTTATATAAATAACCATATAATTATCTCTTAGTTATCTCATAGTTTTTATGAGATGAAAATTATAATAAAAAATTTATTATTTAAAGTAACACCTGTTTATGAAATTCAATTATAAATATTTAATTGCTTTTCTGAAAACCCTAGAAGAATGTATATTCTCTTAAATTAGAAAATTGTTCAATCTGATGTAATGGAATCTCATTTGGAAAATAAAATCAAATAAGCTTTTCCAAGACGATTTTTTTCAGAATGAAAATATGTGGAAAGTGCACAAACAATAGGTAATAATGAAAGGTAATTAAAGTATATATCACTAAGGGCAATAATATTCCATGAAATTATGTTATAGAAGTTATAAATTCTAATAACATCAATCTCATCAGTAACATTGTGGATGTGAGGAATATACATCAGAAAATTGTATAAAATTCAGGTAGAAATTAAATCAAAATTAATTAAAAAAATTCTTCTTTGGAAAGAGCATTATTTTTTATTATTGGATAAAACCTCTCTGCTCTTTTTTATTATTGGATAAAACTTCTCTGCTCTTTTTCTCTTCCCTCAAATCAGAACAATACAGTCAAATCTAGAGAAATGGTTCCTAAAATAGCAAAGTAGAACTGTGTCATGTATCATATAACACACACACACAAATCACACTGAAAAGCTTACACAAGCAGAAATAGACTTTATTAGGTGGCAGAAATCTCACGTGGATTTTAGAGCTGGCTACCAGAGCTGATATTTGGCAGTAAAGGCAATTAATATATATGAACCAGTTATATCAACTATCAAATATTTATATCAAAGCTGGAAATCATCACTCCTCTTAATTCTACAACCTACACTAATTTTTTGTACCATTCAGTTGGCATTTATCCTGTGATTTTTGTAATTATACACATAAACATATTTTATATTCCTAGCTAAATTGAGGCAAGAGATCATCTTGTCTACTTTATACTTGTCTTAGTTACTATCTTTATATACATCATATACATATAATTTCTTTCACTAATTTATCATCCCTGCTTGGTTTACATGAGGAGGCCTGGAGAATATGAGATTTTACTTAGTTTTCAAACCAGTGGAAAGACAAGATAAATGAAAGATTTAATATCAGGAAACATTCCCTAAAAATAACTGGAGAATGGAGAATAGAAAACAAAACAGAAGAAAAATTAAGAGAAAACCTAATAATATTGGGTATTAAAGGTGAATCTGATTCAGAATGATTAGCCTCTAATTTTTGCCTTAAGTACTCTGGATCTTTGGTGACAACAAACTGACAAATAAATAAGAGAAGTCAGCAAGAAAAAAATCTTTATAAAGTGTTATTCTTTTATGCCTAGTGTCAAAATTTAAGGTTTTCCTTTGGATCTTTCTTGTTGCTAGCATGCCTCGTTTCTGTATTGGGGAATTTCATGGACAGCATGGTACTTTGAAATCAAGACTGCTTTTGAATGATCTCTTCTGTATACAGTAGAGTAAAAGTTATTATAAATAGATAGATAGACAGACAGACAGACAGACAGACAGATAGGAGAGGGCAGAAATAAGTAATTGCTGGAGATTATGGAGACAAAAACATTCAAGGTTACCTGTGTTCAGCTTACTGCTCTCCTTATATATCTATTATAATGGCTAATGTTAACTGAGTACTTACTTCATACCAGGCAGTGTTACACAGCTATTAAATATATCAACCCACTTATTAACCTTCTTGTAAGTTAGGTAGTGTTAATAATGCTTCTTTTATAAATGAAGAGTCTTGCCAAAGAGTCAAGATTAGCAGGATTCCATGCTAAATAAATCATTGCCAACAGTTTCAAATTGTTTGAAATAAAAATCAATTCAATTAAATGAGCTCATATTTATCACACCGGAAGTAGGTTTTATGTAATGAATGAATGATGTATTTGAAAGAGTTTTCAGATCAAGAAAATGTCAAGAACTCAACGTATTTATACTCAGTGTCCCCATTTTCTCTGAAAGTGAACATTAGCAATGTGAAACATATGGACCAGTGTATTTATATTTTGCCAATGTTCAGGGAGAGCAGAAAACACCATCACTGAATTTTATGAATCTCAATTCATGAATGCTTAAATTAGTGCCATTATTAATATAAAGATTTAAAAAAATTCTTGAGTAGACCAAAGACATGATGGTAATGGAGCCTTATAGCAGACTGTGTAAGATCCCCATGAATCTTAACTATTACCACAAATGTACCCATGGTAAACAATTTTTCAACCTGACAAAAAGTCTTACATGTAGAACAAAGCAAAAATATATTGTCTTGGGCTATTATGTTTAAATTCCTACAATTGCAGCATTTGTGGATTTTTCATGATTGAGGGGTTCAAAAGTTATTACACATAGTAGTAAGATTCCAACTGTGAAAGATATTCTCTTAACAAGTTCTGGGACTCTAAAAAGGAAAAGTAAGTGGGGAGAAGAGGAAAGAAAGAATTTCCTATAAACTGAAAAGAAAACTTATTGTAATGATGAAATTATTCCCAGTGCTCCAAAGTCCCTGGAAACAACAACTATTATTGTTCACCTCCTGTCATCATATGAAATAAAAGACTGATGTTTTTATACAATCATAAAGATGAGTGTTCTACAAAGAACCTGGTTACTCATACTTTTATACAAAAAAATATTCTAGCAATATTTATCTGAGGATTTTAGGTGACAATTTTAATAAATTCTGGTAGATGCATACACTAAATTTCACCATTCTAAGCCTTTAGAAATGAAGTTACATGATTTATATCCATTCCTTTTTGGCTGAACCTTGAAGCTATAAAAAGTGACTGATTTTGTGCTCATGTGAACATGGAAATATACAAATTTGTTCCCCTATTGCTATAATTAGTCAGTGACATAAATTCAAGTCAATAATTTTAATTTGTATTGCATTATGTTGCCTAACACAGATTTATATGTTACAAAATGCAATTAAAATATAGCTTGGAGTCATTGCAATAAATAAATAAATTCATAACACAGATAAGACAAAGAAAAATACTTAACAGTTAGTGTTTTGAAATTTTATTTTCAAAATATGTATGAAAAGTCTAGTGTATGTCTATGAATTAAAATGCAATGACTTGTGTTGTAAACTACTGTAGCAGGAATATGATAGGTTCCTGACTAACTGTTACATTTACCTACACTTTAAAAGCAGGATTAATAAAACTATTTTTATAGAAGACCTAATTATCTTATACTTTTAATTTTAAAGTGTGATTTGAAAAATATAGAGTAGTACATACCCTGATTTTAAATTTTGAATGGGCTTGATATAATGGGTCAATAGCTTAAAATATAAGATGACAGTGTATTTCTTTAAACATTTTCTCGTTATTTCAAAAATTTAGGGGGAAGGACCTTCAAGATGGTGGAGGAATAAAACATGGAGATCACCTTCCTCCCCACAAATACATCAAAAACACATCTACATGTGGAACAACTCCTACGGAACACCTACTGAACACTGGCAGAAGACCTCAGACTTCCCAAAAGGCAAGAAACTCCCCACATACCTGGGTAGGGCAAAAGAAAAAAGAAAAAACAGAGACAAAAGAATAGGGACAGGACCTGCACTTCTGGGAGGGAGCTGTGAAGGAGGAAAAGTTTCCACACATTAGGAAGCCCTTTCACTGGAAAGACCGGAGGTGGTGGGGGAGGCTTTGGAGCCATGGAGGAGAGCGCAGCAACAGGGGTGCAGAGGGCAAAGCAGAGAGATTACCTCAAAGAGGATCAGTGCCAACCAGCACTCACCAGCCTGAGAGGCTTGTCGGCTCACCTGCTGGGGTCAGTTGTGGCTGGGAGCTGAGGCTCAGGCTTCGGAGGTCAGGGAGAGGACTCGGGTTGGCTGTGTGAACACAGCCTGAGGGGCTAGTGCCCCACAGCTAACTGAGAGTGAGTCCAGGAAAAACTCTGGACCTGCCAAAGAGGCAAGTGACGACTGTTTCGAGGTGCATGAAGAGAGGAGATTCAGATCACTGCTTAAACGAGCTTCAGAGATGGACATGAGCTGGGCTATCAGTGCAGACACCAGAGACGGGCATGAAATGCTAATGCTGCTGCTTCAGTCACCAAGAATCCTGTGTGTAAGCACAGATCACTATCCACACCTCCCCTCCTGGGAGCCTGTGTAGTCCACCACCGCCAGGGTCCCGTGATCCAGAGACAGGTTCCCCAGGAGAACACACGGCATGCCTCAGGCTGTTCTGACATCATAATGACCTCGGCTGCCACATGCTTGACCAGCATTTCAATTATAACTACCATAACCCTCCCTCACCCTGACCTGAGAGAGCTAGAGCCACCTAATCAACCGCTCCTTTAACCCTCTCATGTCTGGGCAAAGAACAGAAGCCAGAGGGCAACCTACAGGCAGAGGCAGGGCCAAATCCAAAGCAGAACCCGCTGTGCGAACAAAGAAGAGAAGGGAAAATTTTTCTGTGCAGCCTCAAGAGCAGTGGATTAAATCTCGACAATCAACTTGATGTACCCTGCAAATGTGGAATACCTAAAGAGAAAATGAATCATCCCAAAATTGAGGCAGTGGCTATGGGAGCAACTGCAGACTTGGGGTCCACTGTATGTGACTGATTAGTTTCTGATTTTTATGTTTATCTTAGTTTAGTTTTTAGTGCTTGTTATCATTGGTGGATGTGTTTATTGGTTTGGTTGCTCTCTTCTTTTTATATTTTTATTTTAATCTTTGTAATATTTTTTTTTACTTTTTATTTTAATAACTTTATTTTATTTTATTTACTTTTCCTTCCTTTCTTTTTTCTCGCTTTTCTTCTGAGCCATGTGGCTGACAGGGTCTTGGTGCTCCAGCTGGGTGTCAAGCCTGAGCATCAAAGGTGGGAGAGCCAAGTTCAGGATACTGGACCACCAGAGAGCTCCAGGCTCCATGCAATATCAATCAATGAGAGCTCTCCCAGAGATCTCTGTCTCAATGCTAAGACCCAGCTGCACTCAACAACCAGCAAGCCCCAGTGCTGGACACACCATGCCAAACAACTAGCAAAACGAGAACACAGTCCCACACATTAGCAGAGAGGCTGCTTAAAATCATAATAAGTTCACAGACACACCAAAACACACCATCAGACTCAGTCCTGCCCACCAGAAAGACAAGATCCAGCCTCATCCACCAGAACACAGGCACCAGTCCCCTCCACCAGGATGCCTACACAACTCACTGAACCAATGTTAGTCACTGGGGGCAGACACCAAGAACAATGGGGACTACGAACATGTGCCTGTGAAAAGGAGACCCCAAACACAGTAAGTTAAGTAAAATGAGAAGACAAAGAAATACAGAGCAGTTGATGCAGCAAGGTAAAAAAACACCAGACCAAAAATTTGAAGAGGAAATAGGCAGTCTACCTGAAAAAGAATTCAGAGTAATGATAGTAAGATGACCCAAATCCTGGAAACAGAATGGAGAAACCACAAGAAACATTTAACATGGACCTAGAAGAACTAAAGAGCAAACAAACAATGATGAAAACCCCAATAAATGAAATTAAAAATTCTCTAGCAGGATTCAACAGCAAAACAATTGAGGCAGAATAACAGATAAGTGACCTGGAAGATAAAATAGTGGAAATAACTACCACAGAGCAGAATAAAGAAAAAAGGATGAAAGAATTGAGGAAAGTCTCAGAGACCTCTGGGACAACATTAAATGCACAAACATTTGAATTATAGGGTCCCAGAAGAAGAAGAAAATAGAGAGGGACTGAGAAAATATTGGAAGCAATTATAGTTGAAAAATTCCCTACCATGGGAAAGGACATAGTCAATCAAATCTAGGAAGCACAGAGAGTCCCATACAGGATAAATCCAAGGAGAAACACACCAAGACACATATTAATCAAACTATCAAAAATTAAATACAAAGAAAAATATTACCAGCAGCAAGGGAAAAGCAACAAACAACACACAATGGAATCCCCATAATGTTAACAGCTGATATTTCAGCAGAAACTTTGCAAGCCAGAAAGGAGTGGAAGGACATATTTAAAGTGATGAAAGGGAAAAAGCTACAATCAAGATTATTCTACCCAGCAAGGATCCCATTCAGATTTGATGGAGAAATTAAAACTTTTACAGACAAACAAAATGTAAGAGAATTCAGCACAACCAAACCAGCTTTACAATATGCTAAAGGAACTTTTCTGCCAGGAAACACAAGAGAAGGAAAAGACCTACAATATCAAACGCAAAACAATTTAAAAAATGGTAACAGGAACATACATATCGATAGTTACTGTAAATGTGAATGGATTAAATGTTCCCACCAAAAGAAATGGGCTGGCTGAATGGATACAAAAACAAGACCCGTATATATGCTGTCTAAAAGAGACCCACTTCAGACCTAGGTATACATACAGATAGAATGTGGGTGATAGAAAAAGATATTCCATGCAAATGGAAATCAAAAGAAAGCTGCAGTAGCAATTCTTATATCAGACAAAATAGACTTTAAAATAAAGACTATTACAAGAGACAAAGAAGGACTCTACATAATGATCAAGGGATCAATCCAAGAAGATGATATAACAATTGTAAATATTTATGCACCCAATATAGGAGTACCTCAACGCATAAGGCAAATGCTAACAGCCTTAAAAGAGGAAATCAAGAGTAACACAATAATAGTATAGGGGACTTTAACACCCCACTTTCACCAATGGACAGATCATCCAACATGAAAATAAATAAGGAAACACAAGCTTTAAAACAAGATGGACTTAACTGATATTTTTAGGACATTTCATCCAAAAACAACAGAATATACCTTCTTCTCAAGTGCTTATGGAACATTCTCCAAGATGGATCATATCTTGGGTCACACATCAAGCCTTGGTAAATTTAAGAATATTGAAATCTTATTAAGTATCTTTTCTGACCATAATGCTATGAGACTAGATATCAATTACAGGAAAAAAATCTGTAAAAAATACAAACACATGGAGGCTAAATAATACACTACTGAATAACCAAGAGATCACTGAAAAAATAAAACAGGAAATCAAAAAATACCTAGAAAAAAGGACAATGAAAACACGACGACCCAAAACCTATGGATGCAGCAAAAGCAGTTCTAAGAGGGAAGTTTACTGCAATATAATCCTACCTTAAGAAACAGGAAAAATCTCAAATAAAGAACCTAACTTTACACCTAAAGCAATTGGGGAAAGAATACGAGAAAAACGCAAAGTTAGCAGAAGGACAAAAATCATAAAGATCAGATCAGAAATAAATGAAAAATAAATGAAAGCAATGACAGAAAAGACCAATAAAACTAAAAGCTGATTCTTTGAGAAGATAAACAAAATTGATAAACCATTAGCCATACTCATCAAGAAAACGAGGGAGAAGACTGAAATCAATAGAATTAGAAAAGAAAAAGGAGAAGTAACAACTGACACTGAAGAAATACAAAGAATCATGAGAGATTACTACAAGCAAGTATATGCCAATAAAATGGACAACCTGGAAGAAATGGACAAATTCTTAGAAAAGCACAACCTTCCGAGACTGAACCAGGAAGAAATAGAAAATATAAGCAGAAAAATCACAAGCACTGAATTGAGACTGTGATTAAAAATCTTCGAAAAAATCAAAAGCCCAGGACCAGATGGCTTCACAGATGAAATCTATCAAATATTTAGAGAAGAGCTAACACCTGTCTTTCTCAAACTCTTCCAAAAAACTGCAGAGGGAGGAATACCCCCGAACTTATTTTACAAGGCCACCATTATCCTGCTACCAAAACCAGATAAAGATATCACACAGAAAGAAAATGACAGGCCAATATCACTGATGAACACAGATGCAAAAATCCTCAACAAAATACGAGCAAACAGAATCCAACAACATTAAAAGGATCATACACCATGATCAAGTGGGGTTTATCCCAGGACTGCAAGGATTCTTCAATATATGCAAATCAATCAATGTGATACACCACGTTAACAAATAGAAGGATAAAAACCATATGATAATCTCAATAGATGCAGAAAAAGCTTTGACAATATTCAACACCCATTTATGATAAAAACTCTCCAGAAAGTAGGCATAGAGGGAACTTACCTCAACATAATAAAGGCCATATATGACAAACCCACAACCAACAGTATCCTCAATGGTGAAAAACTGAAATCATTTCCACTAAGATCATGAATGAGATAAGGTTGCCCACTGTCACCTCTATGCTTCAACATCATTTTGAAAGTTTTAGCCACAGCAGTCAGAGAAGAAAAAGAAATAAAAGAATCCAAATGAAAAAGAAGTAAAACTCTCAGTGTTTGCTGATGACAAGTTAACATACATAGAGAATCCTAAAGTTGCTACCAGAAAACTACTAGAGCTAATCAATATATTTGGTAAAATAGCAGGATACAAAATTAATGCACAGAGATCTCTTGCATTCCTATATACTAATGATGAAAAATCTGAAAGAGAAATTAAGGAAACACTCCCATTTACCATTGCAACAAAAAGAATAGAATACCTAGGAATAAACCTACCTAAGGAGAAAAAAGACCTGTATGCAGAAAAGTATAAGACACTGATGAAAGAAATTAAAGACAATACAAACAGATTGAGAGGTATACCATGTTCTCAGATTGAAAGAATCAACATTGTGAAAATAACTATACTACCCAACGCAATCTACAGATTCAGTGCAATCCCTATTAAACTACAAATGGCATTTTCCAGAGAACCAGAACTAAAAATTTCACAATCTGTATGGAAACATAAAAGACCCTGAATAGCCAAAGCAACCTTGAGAAAGAAAAATGGAGCTGGAGGAATCATGCTCCTTGACTTCAGACTATACTACAAAGTTACAGTAATCAAGATGATATGGTACTGGCACAAAAACAGAAATATAGATCAATGGAACAGGATAGAAAGCCCAGAGATAAACCCACACACATATGGTCACCTTATCTTTGATTAAAGAGGCAATAATATAAAATGGAGAAAAGACAGCCTCTTCAATAAGTGGTGCTGGGAAAACTGGAGAGCTACATGTAAAAGAATGAAATTAGAACACTCCCTAACACCATACACAAAAATAAACTCAAAATGGATTAAAGGCCTAAATGTAAGGCCAGGCACTGTAAAACTCATAGAGGAAAACATAGACAGAACATTCTATGACATTAATCACAGCAAGATCTTTTTGACCCGCCTCTTAGAGAAATGGAAATAAAAATGAAAATAAACACATGGGACCTAATGAAACTTAAAAGCTTTTGCACAGCAAAGAAAACCATAAACAAGACCAAAAGACAACCCTCAGAATGGGAGAAAATATTTGCAAATGAAGCAACTGACAAAGGATTAATCTCCAAAATTTACAAGCAGCTCCTGCAGCTCAATATCAAACAAACAAACAAACAAACAACCCAATCCAAAAATGGGCAGAAGACCTAAACTGACATTCCTCCAAGGAAGATATACAGATTACCAACAAACACATGAAAGGATGCTCAACATCACTAATCATTAGAGAAATGCAAATCAAAACTACAATGAAGTATCACCTCACACCGGTCAGAATGGCCATCATCACAACATGAACAAACAATAAATGCAGGGAGGGTATGGAGAAAAGGGAACCCTCTTGCACTGCTGGTGGAAATGTAAATTGATACAGCCACTATGGAGAACAGTATAGAGGTTCCTTAGAAAACTAAAAACAGAACTACCATATGACCAAGCAATCCCACTACTGGGCATATATCTTGAGAAAACAATAATTCAAAAAGAGCCATGTACCACAATGTTCACTGCAGCTCTATTTACAATAGCCAGGACATGGAAGCAACCTAAGTGTCCATAGACAGATGAATGGATAAACAAGATGTGCACATATATACAATGGAATATTACTCAACCATAAAAAGAAACAAAATTGAATTATTTGCAGTGAGGTGCATGGACTTAGAGTGTGTCATACAGAGTGAAGTAAATCAGAAAAAGAAAAGCCAATACCATATGCTAATGCATATATATGGAATCTAAAAAAAAAAAAAAAAAAGGTTCTGAGGAACCTAAGGGCAGGACAGGAATAAAGATGCAGACGTAGAGATAGGACTTGAGAGGACATAGGGAGGGCAAAGAGTAAACTGGCAAGAAGTGAGAGAGTGGCATTGACATACACACACTACCAAATGTAGAGTAGATAGCTAGTGAGAAGCAGCCGCATAGCACAGGGAGATCAGCTAGGTGCTTTGTGACCACCTAGAGGGGCGGATAGGGAGGGTGGGTGGGAGATGCAAGAGGGAGGGGATATGGGGATATATGTATACATATAGCTGATTCACTTTCTTTTACAGCAGAAACTAACACAACAATGTGAAGCATTTATACTCCAATAAAGTTGTTAAAAGAAAATTAATCATACATATGGCCAGGCACTCACCTAACTCAATTTAATAATTAGAAAAAATGTTCAATTAACCTTATAGTTCTCATTAAATATGTCTTTGTCATGAAATTATATGCAACTTAAATATTAATATAGTAAGAACACAAATTAAGCTCTATTTAACTGTGTTATTTGTAATGAGTTTAATTGAAAACAAATGTATTTTTTTCTAAAAGATGAATTTCTCAGAGCTATGCATAATTTTCTTTTTGGGCATTATTTCTTTCATCTTGCCCCTTCTTTAATGGTGGAAACTTTCATGTCTCTCATGATGAAGTATGAGCCATTCATACCCAAATGGAATAAATTTCAATACATTGCCATAATGATAAAGGAGAAATATAAGGTATGTCAAAAAGCAGATCCTAAATGCAAAGCACTATCAGTTAAAGAATGCTATAAGCAGTCATATTATCAGTCAGTCAACCACAGATTAATGTATGCTTCAGATGGGTACATGGAAGCAACAAGGGTAAGCTATTTCAGCCTTACTTACATCAGTATGAGATTAAAAAATCTTCAATTTTTTCTGTTTTTTTTTTCCTGAATTCTCTACTACAGGAATCAGTTATAAAACCACTTGATAAATATCAGGACATTACATTTCACAATCAGTGATGTCTACAATTGCTCTTAGAACATGATAAAAGAGAAACGAAGTAAACAAAACAAAGTACTGTACAAGGTCACAGATATTAAGAGAGACACCAGAGATCAAAAAAAAGCAAAACAAAGTCATCACAGCATTTAGAGGATACTCTTTTTTTTTTTTCCCCTTGGGAGGTCAGAACATTGTTCTTGGAAAAAAAAACATATTTTATTTCTACATGAATATACAATAATGACCATTCTGAAAACAATCAAAGTTCAGTTAAAAAGAAAGAATAGTACCGCCAAAAAAAAAAAAAGGAGTGAGACCAAGAGAGAAAAGCCTGCCATTGTAATAGTTAAATCCCATGCTTAGCACATTGAATATCACTTTGTATGTTTCTATTTTCAGATTTTCTGAACTCCCTGGGTTAATACTCTAATATCTTGAAACAACATAATGATTTACCACACTATATAATGCTTCTGGCAAAGATCCATTGCCAAGGCAGTGACTCTTATTTTCCTTTTGCCATGGTAACGTCTCACTGTCTCACTCTATTCAGAACAAAGGGGAAAATCTTGGAGTATCGACTTCCAAATGTAGTTGCAGAATAAGCAGGAGCCAGGTTAGGTCCAGACAGGTTTTCTAGGACAGTATGTTGTATTCTCATGATTGGATTCAGATTAAAGTTTTGGAGCGACTCATACAATTGTTAATCTACATGTTTATTACATCTTTTCATGGGTTGCACTGATGTCAATTATGGTAATATTGTTTGACCATTTGGTTAAGGTAGTGTCACCAGATTTATCCATTATAAAGGACCTGTCCTCCAGATTATTAATAACTGGTTTGTAGTTTGATAATATGAAGCTCTGTGAATATCCATTCCTAAATAAATTTTCATTGACTATTTCAGCATCCATTGATGATTCTTGCTTTAATGAGTTATAATTAGAGTGGCAACAAATGGGACTTTATAATTATCTTATTTATTATACATTTATTACAGGCATTTGCCTGTAAATAAGAGTTTTCACTACCACTCTACTTACACGTTTTATTTTTATGTTTTTTATTGTCAGTTTGGATTGACATTTTTATATTGTTGTAATGTATTCATTGTGTTGCTCAAAGTATCCCTGTGAAAGATCTTTCCACCAGATCCTATGATGTTTTAACAAATTCACATTAAGTGTGTAAGCAATTATTTTCTTCCTGGAATAAAAATATTCTGGACTTTTCTGTTCTAGTCATGGATTCAGCTATTTCTCCAAGGAGCCTACATTCCTTTGGGTCATTAATGGCACTTGTACTCTTCAGTCCCATTCTTAGGGCACAGTTACTGACTTTTTAAAATGATTTCATTTTGATACCTCAAATTTCAATCCAATAAGTTGGCTTCTCCCTTTCCACAGTTCCGTATTTTTATCTTCTTTCTACCAGAGTGAAATTTGTGGTTTCCAAAAATCTCAATATACTTAGTCATTTAAACCTACAGGATACAGAAAATAGATTTACAATTACAGCATCAAAGCCTCTGCCAAAAAATAAATTTAATAGGTAAAGTTAAAGATCACTTTATGTATTTTTTTGTTCTCTTTATGTTTATAATCAAAATGTTCAAAGCTTTCTTGCACTTTTTTCCTCCTTAGATATTATACAATCAACTTGATATATCTTTCAGTTTCATTGAGAAATAATTGACGTACATCACTGTATAAATTTGATGTACATATACTGGTTTAATTTACATACATTGTGAAGTGATTACTGCAATATTTTATTTACCATCATGTCATATAGATACAATAAAAAGACAAACAATTTTCTCCTGTGATGAGAACTCTTAGGCTCTACTCTTTTAACAACTTTCCTGTATGTCATACAGAAGCATTAATTATAGTTATCATGTTATACATTTCATTTTGCTTTAAGAATTTTTCCTCCTATTTTTAGTTAGTTTTAAAAATCAAATGTGTCATGGTATACATTTTACTACCAACAAAATGAAACATTTTAAGGATACCGTTTGATGAGTTTTGACAAATGCATACTCTTATGTAATCATCAATATAATCAGGAATATATTTATGTACAACCAAAAGTTATCTCCCCTTCCCTTGTTAGTCTGTGTACCTACTAATAATTGGCATGAGGTTTTATCTGATTTGCTTTCTGTCTTTATAGATTAGTTGTCCTTGTTCTAAAATTTTACATAAATTCATTCAGTACGTACACTCTGGAACTGGCTGTTTTCTCACGTTTTTCAGGTTTATTCATGTTGTTGAATGGATCAATAGCTCGTTTTTATTGCTACTTAGTATTCCATTACAGAGGCATATCATAATTTTCTTGTTTGAGTTTGGGGCTATTATGAATAAAGCTACTATAAACATTTATATACCATTTACTTTATGAACATTATTTTCATTTCTCTTTGGTAAGTAACTAGGAGTAGAAAAGCTGCATCATATGGTAAGTCTATGTTTAACTTTATAAGAAACTCCCAATCTGTGTACCGAAATGATTTTCAGGACCAACTATGTAATTCATGGAGACCAGTACAAAATGGATTTGGGAAACTCCTGTTCAAAATTTAAGAATTTCAAGATGATGACAACAGAGTTCTGAGTCAGGCACAATACCCTTCTGAGTTAGAGCTCTGTCTTATGCAACTGTGTAGATCACATGCCCAGGAAGCAGGCACTGGTATAGGTACCACATTATATTGCAGCCCCAAAGTATGAAAGTCCCAGCTGCTCCATACACTTGTCAGCATTTGGTAATGTAGATCTCTTTAAATTTGACCATCGCAGGGGTGGGGCAGTAGTGTCTAATTTTGGTAATAATTTCCATTTTCCTGATGAATACAGTTGTCAATAATCATTTATCTGCCATTTGAATATGTACTCTTACAAAGTAACTGCTCTGACCACTTGTATATTTTTGAGATTTGTCTTTTTGTTATTGTTGTAATAGTTATATTATCTGGACACAAGTCTTGTGAGATTTATTGAAAATAGTCTTAGTACATGTGGCTTTTTATTTTTTTATGATTTCTTTCTAAAAAAACAAAAGTTGTTTGCTTGTTTTGTTTTTAACAATGAAATTCAACTTATCACTATTTTTGTTTTGTAGTTAATATTTTTGTGTTAAGAATTGTTTGCCTCAAAATCATGGACATCTTCTTCTATATTTTCTTCTAGAATCTTGATAAATATTAATATATTTTTAAAACAAATTCATTTTTGGTATGGTGTGATATAAGGGTAAAAATTCATATTTTCTGTGTTTTATATACATAA
Source organism: Mesoplodon mirus (assembly GCF_964341445.2). Taxonomy (NCBI): domain Eukaryota; kingdom Metazoa; phylum Chordata; class Mammalia; order Artiodactyla; family Ziphiidae; genus Mesoplodon; species Mesoplodon mirus. The sequence continues at coordinate 23,368,588 of NC_138986.1, read as the reverse complement.
CACATTTTTTGCAGAAACATATTGAAAAACTTATTCTTTCATCCATGAATATCTGGGCACCAATTTTCAAAACAATGGACTATGTATGTGTAGGTCTATCTGTAAACTCTATTGTTTTCCTTTATTGTATGTTTATTCTTATTGAAATATCACTGATAATATTACATTTTAAGAGTCAGCTAGGAAATTAAGGATTTAATTATGTTAAAGTACTTAACTTTCTTCCTTATCAAAACTGTATTGTCAGTTGTAGGTCATTTCTTTTTGCAAATAATTTTAGAATCAGCTTGCCAATTTCTATAAAAAGCCGGACAAAATTTTGAATGGGATTTATTATTGAATCCATAGACTGTAAATCATTGAAATTTTCAATCCATGAACACTTTATCTCTACTTCAGATTTTTAAAATTTATACAATATTTTACAGTTCAGTGTACAAGTCTTACACAAACTTTATTATATCTCTATGTCATGTTTGTTGATACTAGTATAATTCTGTTGTTGTTGCATGTATATAGAAATGTAATTGAGTAACTGACATTGTATATTCAGTAATCATGTGAAATTCACTTAATTTTAGTAGATTCTTAAAATAAATTTTTAGGATTTTCTATCCTAAACACAATCTACAGATATTGAAAGTTTTACTTTTCAATCTATATGCCTTTAAATAATTTTCTTATTTCACTGGCTGGGACTCAAAATTGAACTAAAATGATGGGATTGAATATCAATACTGTGTTGACAATCATTCACATTAAAGTATGAGACAATTGATAGGATTTTGTTTTGTTTTGTTTTTGCAAATAACATCTTCAGCCTGATAAAGTTTCCTATTTCTAGTTTGCTGAGTTTTATTATGAATGGTTGCTGAAAGTGTTCAATAGTGGTGAACTGCAATGTGAAACTAGAGGAAGTAATTCAAAAGCTTGTGTAATGTAAGTAATTGAGTAAAATACAAATAATTTCAATTATATTTTCAATGGAATTGGCTGACTATAGCTTGGGTAAATGATGCTGTAGAGCAGAAGTCTGCATTTTCTGTAAAGGGACAGATAGTAAATATTTTAGTCTTTGAGGGTCACATAGGGTCTCTGTAGCAATTTTCTTTCACTCCATTTTACTGTTTGTTTGCCTGTTTGTTTTTGTTTCTTTGTACTACTTAAAAAATATAAAGCCATTGTTGACTTTCAGGCCTTACAAAAACAAACCCAAGCCAGATTTGTTGCTGGGGCCTTAGTTTGCTGAACCCTGCACTGGAGAAAGATAATGAAAAACTCCACAGGGCCATTAATCATCAATTAAATGCTAAGTGTGAAATCCAGAGGGCCTCCTTGGAAACATATGTTCTAGTTACTGTTGTAGCAGAATAGATCTCCCCAAACCTTACTAGTCTGGATCAACCATTTTATTATGCTCACAGATTCTGTGGTCTGAAATTCAGAAAGGGCATATCAAAGATGACTTTTTTCTCCTCCACAATATTTGGAAAGATGGAACAGCTGGAAGTAATGCAATGACTGAGTTCTGGAATTATCTGCATGTATCTTTACTAATATGTCTAGCACCTGAGCTGGGTTGACATAAAAGTTTGGCTCAGCTTAGAAATTGACTATCCATGTGTACATGACCTAGCCCTGTGGACTGGGTTTCCTCACAGCATGCTGGCCTTAGGTTATTCATACTTCTTAAAGTGTGGCTTAGAGTGCCAAATGGTAGCATCCCTGTATGAGGTAGAAGCTGCAATTCATTGTATAGCCTAGACTCAGAAGTGCGAGTCACTTCTGTTGCACTATTTTGGCTAAAGCAGACACAAGTCCTGTCAGACTCAAGGGAATGTAAAGTAGATCTCACCTCTTAGAGAAGGACTGTCAAAGAATGTTTAGTCACTTTTATAAACTTCCACAATCAACCCCCTTGCAACAAATTACACTTGACCCTTCAACAATGGGGGGTTAGGAGTGCTGACTCTCCATGCAGTCAAAAATACACATATCATTTATATGTGGTGCTTCGGTACCCACAGATCCTCGGTATCTAGTTCCAGATCTGCAGATTCAACCCACCTTGCATTGTGTGGTACTGTAGTATTTACAGTTGAAAAAAAATCCATGTTTAAGTGGACCTGTGCAGTTCAAAAACCTGTGTTGTTCAAGGGTCAACTGTATTTTGATTTCTTCCAAATGTAAAATCCACTCACCCCTTTTTAAAATTCCCCCAAATTCTCATCTTATTTAGGCTTCAGGCTCAGGCTGAAGGTCCTGAATATTGTCAGTTCATCAGGTCTATGTGCAGATGAGGCTCATACAGTGCAGTTTAGGGTGCAAATCTTTATCTAAAAATTTATGCACAGAAGAGACAAGTTGTCTGCCCCAAAACCCCAGTATACTATGGCAGGACAGGAAAAGGATGACTGAAGGTGAGTAACCTATTCAAATGGGGGAAGGAAAGGAAGCACAGAGCAGTCAGTACTCCATAGCAATTTTGAAATTAGGCACTTGCAGCCCGTTCCTTAGTTAGGGATCATTCCTGTTCTCTAGGACTGATTCCTTAGGGCTCTTTGTTTGGCTCTTCCACCTCTTGGTTATCCCATTTTAGTCATCTTTCCATTTCTATATAGTTGCCTATAGTTCCATGGAATTTTGGGATTTAAAGGCCTATATTAATTTTGTATGGTCTCTATCCCTTTTAACCCAAACAGGTAGAGTTCCTTTAAAATCCTTCTGACTTTCTAATAATTTATAATCCATTCTATTAGACAGAAACCACATGAACTAACTTCTTTAAGATGAGCTCTTGTCTATTTTGGACTCACTAAAGTTGCTGAGTGGCAATGTTCTTAATATTCTCAGGAGCTCTTTTTTTTTCAATGGGTGCTAAATAGGCATGCCATTTATATTATTTGTAGTCCTTTTTTCTAACTAGCATAAAGTTTGAGATACTTAGATTTTTCTGTGGCTCTTACAGTTTCATCCTATATTTTATATTTTACTCAAATCCGTTTCTTAATTTGACATTCTTTTGCTGACTGGAGGAGCTGGGGATTTATATTCTTTCTTAATGTTGTTTAAAAACTGAATAGTTATTTTTAAGCTTGTTATTCTACCTGCATCTTATCATTTGAAACTAAAGGAATCCATTAGCACTGTCAACATTTTGTCTGGAAATCTCCTTAAACAAATTCATATGTTTATTACTATATTTTCTATTTTCCACATGAATGCAGGCAAGAGTTTTGCTAAACTTTCTGCCATGACATAACAGAAGCCTCCTTTCCTCCAGCTTTTAATAGCATTTTCTTCATTTTAAGCCCTTATTAACACTTTCTTCCAGGCTTTAACTATCGATCACCTCTTGATGTGTTCAGCTCCTGTGCATATTTAGTCCCCAAAATAATTCCATATATTTTAGGTACCAAATTCTATTCAGTAACTATTCCTGAGTAATTATACAAAAACTTAGTTGCATAAACCACTATTTTTTAAAATCTATTTACTTATTTACCTACTTACTTATTTAGGCCATGCTGCACAGCATGTGGGATCTTAGTTCCCCAACCAGGGATCAAACCTGTGTCCCCTGCATTGGAAGCATGGAGTCTTAATCACTGGACAACCAGGGAAGTCCCAAAACCACTATTTAATACACAGGCTCATAGATTCTGTTGGCCAGGAATTGTCTCAGATAGAGAAGGGACATCTTGTTGATGCTACAGTTGTCTGAAGACTTGGATGAGTGACTCAAGGGCTAGACACTATAATCATCTGGAGGCATCTTCATGTACATGTCTAGTTCCTATGTAGGGATGACTCAAAAATTTGTCTCAGGTGGGACTGAAAACGGGAGTTCTTACATATAGCCACTCCATGTGGCCTGGCCTTCTGACAGCATGGTGGACTCAGAGAAGGCAGACTTCTTAAATGATGACCCAGTGCTCCAAAATGAGTATTCCAGAAGATAAGACAGAAGCCACACAGCATCAATTCTGCTGACTCTGTTGGATAAAGTAATCACAATCCCACCAAGATTCAAAGAGAGGGACATAGTCCCCACCTTCAATAAGAAGGGCATCCAACTATTGTAGGTTTTTTTTAGCTCTACACCATATAAAAAAGGCCCTTATCTCCTTTACATGACAGAAAAAAGCTGGAAACAAAGGCCAAGACTTACTCTTAAAAGTATATATGCTACAGAGGGTAAATTCTCAAGTTAGGCAGATCAGTTCTGCCAAGTCAGGACCCTGAAAGGGAAAGAATGGAACCCTAAGATGTGGGCTGAAGACCCAAGTGTAAAGGCTTGATTCACCCAAAAATATTGAATAATTCAAATCTGAATTCTCTGAGCCTACAGAAGTGGTCCACTCCACCCTCTTAAAGAATAGTGCTCATTACTTCTCACCTACAAGACAATGCATGCCCAACCTCCCAGGATCTACCCCAACTTCCTCCATGGTCATGATGCCAATAACTATTACAAAGTCAAAATGTAACCTGGCCAGAGAAATTCTGAGTTTTTTAAGGAAATAAAGACACTATTCACAGAAGAAACTATAGAAACTAGTCATAGTGGGACCAGCAGAAGATGGGAAATTAAATATGGAGCTAGATTCTAGGAGTGCTGAATCAAGGGAAACCAAATATAAAGCTAGAGGAGGAAACATTTATTGACATGGTAGAAATTGCCCAGGTTACATCAATTAACAACCTGACAAAGATGTTGGGAGACACACCCAACATTCTTCTAGGACAGTTCTTAGAAAAATAAAGAAAGCTAGAGCACATTCTATGTGAACTTAGAAATGTCAGAAATGTTGTGGCAGAGAGTAGAAGGAGAGATCAAAAGGCTGAGGGAAATGGTCATGATAACTGTGGATATGTTATGTAAATCCAGAAAATACAATGGATGAATTTGCTTCATAGGTAACCCCTGGTATACACTCTTTTTAAAATTAATAATGAATACACTGATGAGAAGGGCACCAACATGATGGAGAATTTCAGCAACACTCCTCTTCTATAGGTTAAGGACTGATACAAGGCAATTACAGAACTTGACTCTTTGATACCAATAAATATGACAGGATCCTAAAATAAGACAGGGTTGGGGAGAGGTAGAAGAGGGCCTTTTTTCATTAGGTACAAAATATTACTATATTTCTCACAGCTTTGGAGGCTGAGAGGCTGAGACCAGGATGAAAGCATGGTTAGTTGAGGGTCCTCTTCCAAGTTACAGATGTCTCATTGTATCCTCACCTGTATTCCACATGGTAGAGGGTGACAGGAGCTCTGTGGAGTCACTTTTATAAGGGGACTAATCTCATTCATGAAGGCTCCACACCCTCATGACCTAATCACCTCTCAAAGGCCCCACCTACTAATGCCATCACCTTTGGGGTTAGGATTTCAACGTATGAATTTGGGGGGAATACACACGTTCAGACCAAAGTAAAAGTCTTGAGTAGATGATATGCAGTTACCGATCTTCCAAATGAATTGGGATCAAAATGAGCTGGTCTTCACTTGAAACAGACAAGAGTATACATTAGAGTCCTGCACCAGAGACATGTTAAATTTTCCACCCCCTGTCATAATATAGTCCTCAGAGGTCTGGACATCCTGCAGAATATAACTGTACTGCACTCTATCAACAAATACGTATGCAAAGGACTGCTTGGGCAAGAAGTGAAAGATACATTGGAGGCACTGGTAGAACATATGCACTCCAGAGTGTGGGAAACAAACCCCCAAAACATACAGGAACCTATAAGTATTCAATAAGTATTAAGGTGGCCAATTACCTGAGTCACACTCGGATATTTTCTCCACTGTAATGAAGAAATTATTTAATCTTGTACCTCCAACCATAAATGGAAAACACACCTAATAAGATTCTTCAGACAGGATATTTCACACTTATGAATATTGCTCTGATGCACATACCAGGTGACATCAATGGCTGTCAGTGTCGACTGTGCAGAAAGATAGAAAAGGACATAACAGCCAGTTCAGTCTATGCTGTTGAGTAGCTCTGATGCTTGGACCATATGATCTGGCAAGCCTAATGCTGTTAGATATATAACTAGGAATAAAATATGCTTTGTGGAGTTCCCAGTAAGGCCCAATGGAAGAATAACAAGGCAGACCTCCAGTTCCTGAGCAAGACTGACATGTGCAGTGGAGAATTTTGAAAAGCACAGATGGCATGTATATACATGATATACCCTTAAGTTTATGCTCATTATGATATTACAAGAAATTATCAGTCCCTATTGGAATTTGATAGTGATGGAACTCATTACTCTGAAAATATAGGGAAAAAGTAAAGAATTTATCTTGACTTTTCTAATCAAATTTGATTCCAAAAAAGTCAAATCGATAAGGAAGTTTTATTTTTAACATAAGTAGTCTAGCTAATAAATGGAGAAGGGATAATCAAGATAGAAATATGCCATTTGGCAGTACCTAATAAAATAATGAAAACAAAGGATATAGGGGAAAAGTACAAATGAATGCTAAAACCATTACACAAAACATTGATGGAGAAATTTATGATGATGATATCTGTTTAACAACTTACTAAAAGTAGGACAAATTTTATGATTCATGTGATTTGATAGAGATCTGATAAGAAACACACAGCATCACCTAGAAAACATCATTGACTCCCAAAGTTAAACAAGATCCTGAATCAAATCAAACATCCAGTTTATAGCAAACACAGGGTTGGAGGAATAAGTTTAATACACCATGCCAAAGCAACCAGGCATATACAGAATCTGGGATATTCTACAGTATAAATGACATGGTTTCTAAAAATATGTATACATGTCAGTATACAAATATACACACAGCCTTCTCCAGAATACAAAAGAGACAGACTTTGAAATAATAACAAATGCAGTATAGCAATGTAGAATTTGTATGATGTGTGCTATGTAAGAAACTGTAAAATTCATACTTGAGACAGGACATTTTTAATATGGACTAGATATTTGATAATTACTATCTACTTATTTTGGTATGATAATGGTAAGTTTTTGTCTAGAAATAGTCATTATCATTAGGATATATATATGAAAGATTATGAATGATATGACTTGACTTGTTTTGACATACTTCCAACAAAAAAGGTGCATCTGAAAGATAAAGTTCGAAGAAGGTGAAGAACTGCTAAATCTGTGAGAATGGCACATGGGCCTTCAGTATACTTTCCTATTTCTCGTGTACATATCTAACACTTTCTCAAATAAAGAAAAATAAAGCTTTTGTTGATTTGAAAGACCAATATATAAAGAAAAAATGAATTTATAAATAAAAAACTTTAAGTATGTAATAGGCATATCTTCCCTAACATTTACAGGAAATTAAAAATCTGTTAACAATAGGAATCTACGACATGAATATCAAACTCACAGATAAATGGAGAAACACACAGATATATTTGCTTTAAAAATGTGTATTTTCTTATAGTGTGTCTTCTACAGGCAAAGAATCTGCATGGTCAAGTGTAAAATCCGCTAATGTGGACCAGTCAAAGACTTAGTTTTGAAACTGCATGAGCCTTCACATCTTCTATCTTCTACAACCCTAGTTCAATGTTTCATTTCACTTTAAAGTTTGGGTTCTCACTGAAATTAACTAGATAGTGTATCTGCCTTGTTATCCACTCTCCTAACTCCCACCAGTGAGTTTTCACATCCTCATGTCTGCTTATCTACCATCAGCAAATCCTGTAAATAAGTGTCAGCAGAAACTGCAGGAGTGAGTTCTCAACATCCCTGCTGATTAGACAGAAATCAGCCTGATTCTTAAATGGCCTTTATCGAAATGAGAAAGGTCATGCAAAACACATTCTGCTTGAAAGCCTTGAGTCAGAAACTGGAAATGTAGGTCACATGCTGGAAAATGTGTAAAGTGGTTTCCAATAGATGTGTAGATTTAAATTGTGTTGAATCTAAATCTGACAAACTACTGAATGGTATTTAAAAAAATTCTGTTCACCTCCTGAATGGCCCTGGTGGTAGAGCTCCTGATCGCCAAAGGCTAACAGTATACCTTCACACAGACATCCTTTTCAGCCTTTGAACTGGGCACACAGGAGACCAACTATCCAAGTTCCCCTCTCTGCTTCTCTTCAGTCAATGAATTTACGCAGATCTGAGCCCAGCACTCCTTCAAGATGTCTTCAGCTGTACTGTGCCTGTTAGTCTTTTGCCTACTCAAATGCATTCCCTTTTACCAAGAAAATGAGTTGTAATATATACACTACAGGTTTGAGCCTATGACCTGCCCCCTTATCATTTCAATGCCTTTGTCACCTCAATATATTTCATAATAGAAAAATGCACGCATCTAGACAAATACATAAATAGAGCAGTACTGATCATTTTGTTTAGGGTGTGGTAATTATTTTAATACATGACTGTTTTGTAGTCTTTGGGTTAACGTGGCTGCCTTAAATTCTGGTGCAAAGTGTGGTTTGAATGAAGTGGATCTTTTCATGGCTACAGAGTGCTCAATAAAAAGCAAAATTTATGTAGGGGCTTCAGTTAATGAAAACAGATCTACAAAATGTTCATAGTAAATTAATTTGTGAGGAGCAGCAGTTCTTTATCTTATTCTAGTCTTTAAATTTCAATAACTTGAGACAAGAAGGCAAGAGCGAGAAAGCACATAACAACATTACCTTCTGAATGATACTGTGTGTATCTCCCATGTGTTCAAGTATCTTCATTTCTCTTTGTAATGCCAAGCTGATTCTCCTTAAGAGAATCCCAGCTTGGAACCATATAATTAAATCAGAAAAGAACAACTGCAAGTTAACAACAAATACTGTGTGATAATACAGACAGCAAAATGGTAAAGTTAAATGTATAATCCTTCAGAATTCCTATGGATTAAATAGCAAATAGGTAGACATGGGTGGTGTGTGGAATTATATAAATAGGGATATAATTGTGGTGACATAAGAACAATAACTGGAGAGAAAAGTGCTAAAATGCCCCAGTAATTTAGTAATATATGAGGGAGAATTTGTCTGAGCTATTAAGTGCCAATACCAGTAAATTCCAAGGACAGTGAATCTTCAATTAATTTTCCTCGTAAAGTCTTTGAAGGGCCTCCGGGCTTATTCAGATCATTATAATTGCTTTACAGGCCCTAAACAAGAACCCTATTTGCCGTTAATCAAAGAGAAAGTTTGCAGCTGGGAGCCTATAATGACTACATTCCCTTAAAGATTCAGAGGAATTTTTTTTTCCTTCAAATTAGTAAATGTCTCAAAATTTTAAACATTAAAGAAAACATGGTACAGATATTTGACCATTTTTCTTCAAACAAGTCAACAAAATCCACTATTTAATTCAAAATGCCATGTTTTTTGCTTTTGTTTGCTTTCACTCAGCAGGGTGGCCTGGAGTAAGTCATAAATGATTACAGCAGATGAGTTTTTTAAGGACAACTGTTTATAATTTTTCAAAAAGTTGGCATCCAAGCTTCCACAAAATAATATTGAATGGATCTCCCCTCACATCCCTTCTCTTTACCACAGTGACTCTATATGCTTCCTCCTTTCATCTCTGAAGTGAAGCTCCTTTGCCAAGGGCTCAAGGCCTCTTTATAAGAACAAAAGTTCTTATTCTGATGTGCCTCCTTCTGTTTTTTTTTTTTTTTTTTAGATATTATCAATTTCATTTTAGTTTGAAAACACTTCTTTCTACTGAATACCTCCATTCTTCCTAAAAATATTCTTAGGTCTCACCTCCAAAAAGTACCCTTCCTTTATCTTTACAAAGCCATTGATCTATTCATCCTACTCTCATCCTTCCTCTGTCAAAGCCACAGACCAAGAGCATTAGACTTGTCTCCTCTAACTCAATACTTTGTTATACTTATCCCTCAACCCTTTGAAATCTGGCTCATATAAGCCGTCCTAGTTCATCTCCCTTCATATAAATGATAGCTGGGATTATCCTACTGAGGTATTCATAAACATTTCTCTTGGGCTTACATTAAATAAAAATGGTAAATTGTGTTAGAGCATTAAATTTATGTAAAGGTGTTTTTCTGCAGAAAAGTTATTTTAATTAAGCAGTTGTAGTGGGTTTAATAAATAATCCCCTAAAATCCATGTCTACCTTATTTGGGATTTATGTCTTTTTAGATATAATTAGGTTAAGATGAGACACGACTAGATTAGGGTAGATTGTAAATATACCAAGACCTAATAACCAGGGAGACACAGATAAGAAGGCAATGTGAAGATGGAAACAGATTGGAGTGACACATCTATAAGCCAAGGACTGCCAGCAACAACCAGAAGCTGGGAGAAAGGCATGGGATGGTTTCTCTCCCAGAGCCTTCAGAAGGAACCATTCCTGCCAACACCTTGATTTCCAACTGCTTACCACCAGAAATGTGAGAGAATATATTTCTGTTAAGTCACCCAGTTTGTGGTAATTTGTTATGGATATCCTAGGAAACAAATACAGTAGGTAAAAATATTATTTTCATATAAAATAAAATATATATTTCCAAATAAAAAAATGTGAAATATTTTTACAAAATTAATAATAGAATAAGATGGAGTATATCATAATATCACCAGTTTTTACCCCTACCTCCATGCCCAAATAGCTTTGTTTTCCTTTGTTGTTGGGGTATTTTGGTAGGAAGATTGAGAAATACTATTCTTTGAAAATAGTATATCAGAGAAATACTATTCTTTGAAAATTCATTGTTAAATGTTACATTCAAAATCCTCTTGGTCTTTGATATTCTCAAAATTTTAGCAACATTTAAACCATAGACCAATATATTTTAAAAATAAACGAAACTTTCCTTTTTTGTCTTGTGACATGGAACCACCAACCTTCACTTTCCTACCTTCCCACCCTGTCTGCACATTGGGCTCTTAATTTCCCTCTAACCACTCCAAACATGGCATTACTTTCTCAGTTCTTCTTGGTTTCCTTTTAATATGCACAGTCTATCATCTATTATTACTTTGAGTTAATCCAAAATATAAATTTCAAATCACTTCTTCAGCCTGTATTTCCAACAGCCTATCAGACCTTTTCAGCTATATGTTACATCAACTTCTTGTCTATTAAATTTGCCATCATGTCCCACACTGAACTCATTATCCAAACTTTCTTATATTTCTGACAGCTTAGGTATTGAACTTCTTATGGTCATGGCATGAGAATTCTAAAGTAAACCAAGCCCAACCCTTTGTTACTCTTCTCAGTCCTTCTCTCCTTCATATAACAGATAAAACGAATATAACATTTATTGATTGCTTTTTTCTTTTCATGGTAGAAACTTAGCTAGGTGCTATTTGATTAGTCATGGTCCCAGCAAGAAACACAGGGTACACTCAAAAAGAGAAATTAAAATGAATAAAACAGAGGGACATAGCAGGGTTAAAGAATCAACAAGGAGCATCCTGGACATAGGAATATGCAGCTGGCTCTTATCACTCCAAGACCTAAGGGGGTAAGGGAAAAGGGTGTTATCAGAAGCTGGAAAGGAGAATGTGTAATGAAATTGTGAGAGAGGGGTTATAAAACAGGAATGCCACCTTTTATAAAAGGTTCTGCAGGAGGAAACTCAAAGGAAGAAATACCTCAGCTTTACTTTCCTCACCTCCACTTCAATTCTTATCTCTTACCTCCTGTTGGCTGAACTCAACCAGGAACAAAAATGCAAAGGGACTTGAAGCATCCCAAAGAAGTCAGCTCCTTGGTGCACAGAATCAGATGGAAGAAGGTAGAGAATCAATCTTAGGACAATACATTTTATTGTTGAATACCTCTAACATATTTTTTTAAAATATGTTCATAGTTTTTACTGTCTTGAAGTAGATGTATCATACACTCTACTCCTTTTCTAATCTACCCCTTTTCCTTTCCACTGTAATGTCTTGAATAGCCCCTGTCTAGGTTTTCTCTGTCATCTTTTTTGTTTTCTTGGTTTGCTGCTTCTATTTCAGTCCATTTTTAGATGGTGGTTAGTTTAATAATTGTAAATAATAGCAATGACAAAATCTTTCCCTCAATCAAAAATACAGAGAGTTTCAACTCCAACTGTAAAGAACTTGGTAGTCATCACTCTTATCCCTGTGACAAGAAAAAGCTGAAGAAATGGAAAAAAAAATAACTTGCTTGGACCCATTGCTGAACTAAATCTGCAGTGCACACTAACACCATCTATCTGGACAGACATGTATTAGTTATAAGTAGTTTTGGTGGCATTCACATACTTAAATTTCTTCAAAATATTCATTTTGATATTTAAAGTAGACAATTCCTTACATACTTACATCCATAATAAACTCAGTAATAAATGTAGCGCCCCATCTTCTTTGCTAATGTTTCATATGGAATTAGAATGGAAGACAGTTTCTAAAATCCTATTACTTTGAACTAAATCCAAATATTTCTTTAAGGTCAAGATTTACTATGAGCTAATTATTGTTTTGAAAGAAAAGGCTACTTAATTTACAATATGATTTTAGCAGCTGATATTTAAGATAATAGACTTGTACTATAAATATCAAGAGGCTACAAAAATAGAGTGCTGAAGTAAATGACAAAGTCTCCATTAAGTGGCCACATTAAAGTCTTAAATATTATCACTGGTATGTCTTAGCAATATAAATGAAGATCAATTTTAATTTGATATGGTTATTTATATTTAAGGTTATACACATACATTTTCTGTTGTGTCACAAATATCAAGGGAGAAGCACCATGTCCAATTAAAAATCATAATTATGATCAGAAGGCATGATAACATCTTATTAATTATATCTTTTAGGCCAAGCCAAGAATCTGTTAAATACTGACTATATAAATACAGATTTTAGATGATGCAAGAGAAATGTAAAAAAAGTAATTTAGAAAAATAAGCTATTAGAAAGACAGCTCACTTGGAGAAAAATAAGATAGTTAATGAACACATAATGACAATGATTGTTTTGTAATGTAAAATGAAAGGTATTCCTGTATTTTATGCATTTGTAAAACTTGTAACATAGAAGACAGTGTTAAAAGATATTTTAAATACTTAAGTCTACAAGACTTGGTTATAAATTGAAAACTGGGTCAAGGAAGAAGAAGAAGTCAGAGCTGATTCTCAAGTTTCAGACTTGGGCAACTAGAAAGATGCTGTTGTTTTCATCTGAGATGGGAAATACTAAAAGAGCAATGAGTGAAGGGAGGGGTGTTTAAGAGATTGATCTTGAACACGATAACTGTGAGATGTCTGTAAAACACCCACGTGGGGATGTCAAGATAGTTCATTTACATGAGGAATGCAGGCAAGTCCTGAGATCTGGTAATTAAAGATGAGAAAGTTCCAGAGTGGTACTTCTAATTTCATTGAGAAGAAAAGAATTTGCCTTTGGTATGTAAGACATAGGATGAAGGGGAAATTGGAGGGGAGAAAAGCGCTGAAGTATTTTGAAGCTTACACTCTTCCATAGAGTGAGAAATAAAGTTTTTGAGGAAACAAAAATATCAACAGATTTGAGACTTTGAAGTTGGAGATCATGAATTTATAGTCATCTAGATCTGCCACTTAGCAAGTTTCAGCCATGTTTGGCAGTTCAAAGGAAAGAGCCCAGGAAACAGATAGTAGGGTTCTTGCCAGTGGGTGCATAAAGGGAAAATAAAGCATTAATAAGAGTGTTATTGATATCTTGAATAATCAAATACAAGCTGTATAAAGAAGGGAGAATACATGTGAAGGGTAACAACAAAACAGATGCATCATTAGGAGGATAGTTCTTCTAAATTGAAGAACAGCCCTGGTGCAGTGGTTGAAAAGGGGATTGGAAGAAGAGGAGATTGTGGTAAGAGATTTATATACTTGAATTAGTAATTTTGGAAACAAACAAGAGGGAATCAGGAAATTCTCCAGGGAAGGAGAGATCTGCTATGTGCATAGGAATGTGAAGTGCTGTTTTGATTGAAAAGGATAAGAACCTTAGAATGGTGGGAGGGAAAGTTGGGTAAGTAGAATCAGCAGAGTTTATTTTTGATCCAAGAGACAAAAAGGCATTTTAGTTTCTTAAGCATACATATGGCTCAAACTCTTTTTAAAATATAGGCTTGTAAAAACAAAGTTAAAAATCTAACAGTATTACAATTTACCTTGCTACTCACAATTGAAGACAAGAATGCATGTAGTCATTCAAAATAAATGACACAATATAAGGATAAATAATGTCTAACATCAAAAGAATGAAAAAATTAGAATCACTTCCCATACATGTTTATTTGAAGTAAAATAGGACTGTAAATGTTAAAAATTGTCAAATTGTTGACATAGCAATTCAAAAAGAATAGTTGTAAGAATTAACCTGAATACCTATGACATAATGCAAATATGTTAGCTTTATGAAAGTTTTGCTTCTCCCTCCTTGGTAGACTCATACTTCAGATCCATATCTAAGTTTAACAAACTCACAAAAGAAAAAATAAATAGAGTCTTCTCAGGTACATGGAGGATTTTCAGCAAGGGGAGAACAAGATTATAGAAATTTGGGCTAAATGAATGTGAGTCTAAAAGTTAAAAGAAATAAAGTGCAAAGGAAATGAAACTAAATAATTGGGATGAAAAGATGTCATGAATTGTAAATGAGATTTGCTCTGAGGAGCTGACTCACACATGCAAAACTTTCTGTGAAAACTTGGAGTAAAATAGACCATAATTTTACTCAGGAAGAAAAAGTCTTATTTTTTTCTAATGCCATTTAGATAATTATGAAAAGGACAGAGTAATTACCACATACTTGTTTGAATGGTAAGACTTTGATACTAGAACAAAAATTTGGTTTAGGAAGCAATCAGGAATTTTCACTTTTCCCTCTTTTATAGTAAAGGTAAAGGCAATGGATTAAGGAGAATATCAGATAGAAAGAAGTTGATTTATAAACTACATCTATATAGAGAAGTAAGCTCTCATTTTCATCAAATAAAAATATTTCATTCCTAGCAGTTTTATTATTTATTCTAGAAAAGAAGAGATATCAAATTTAACAGATTCTCCAGACACCAGAAAGAATCCTAATCACAGAAAGTAGAAACAATCTTCTCTCTTCACCCCAATATCATTCCCCCAATACTGTATAGAAACACCTATTCATGCCTATGTTGACCATATACACACAGGTAAATGTACATGCACAGACTCATAAGAGACCAGACCAGAAAAGCAACTAGGGAAAATAATGACTCCTAATTTAAAGTGTAGGTTAAATGCCAACCTTGCTATTAGATGAATATGCTATGACTAATGAAATCCTTGGCTAGGTGACCTGCCACCTCTTCAAATATTAGCCCTCAAGTATATATAATGTGCACACATTCATTTACCACCATTTACCCATCACCTTATTTAGAAAACACTTTCTTTCCTAATGAAATTTCAACTATATCCCAATTGGTGTGTGTACACATACATCAGGGGATTGTGTGTTTGCTATCAGATTAATACACTGTCTTTCTACTCTCTTGAACGACTGTTATTGAGATTTATAAAAAAAAAATGTATATGGATAGAGACATTGGCGAACTTCCAAATAAGAAACAAAATGAGCTAGATATACTGCAGTTCTTGATGTTCCTGAAGGAGCTAACATTTTATAAAATAATTTTTAAATAAACACTTTAAAAAAAGTCCTATCAGAAATATGTCTGGGGAGCTGGGGGAAGATGGCAGAAGAGTAAGACGCGTAGATCTCCTTCCTCCACACAGATACATCAGAAATTCATCTACACGTGGAACAACTCCTACACAACATCTACTGAACGATGGCAGAAGACCTCAGACCCCCCAAAAGGCAAGAAACTCCCCACGTACCTGGGTAGGGTAAAAGAAAAAAGAATAGAGACAAAAGGATAGGGATGGGACCTGCACCAGTGGGAGGGAACCATGAAGGAGGAAAGGTTTCCACACACTAGGAGCCCCTTCGCAGGCGGAGACTGTGGGTGGCGGAGGGGGAAAGCTTCAGAGCCGTATAGGAGAGCGCAGCCACAGGGGTGCGGAGGGCAAAGCGGAGAGATTCCCGCACAGAGGATCGGTGCCGACCGGCACTCACCAGCCTCAGAGGCTTGTCTGCATGGCCACCGGGGCGGGCGGGGCTGGGAGCTGGGGCTCGGGTTTCGGGTGTCAGAGCGCAGGGAGAGGACTGGGGCTGGCGGCGGGAAGAGAGCCTGAAGGGGTTAGTGCACCACGGCTGGCCGGGAGGGAGTACGGGAAAAAGTCTGGAGCTGCCTAAGAGGTAAGAGACCTTTTCTTCCCTCTTTGTTTCCT
This sequence comes from Mesoplodon mirus, assembly GCF_964341445.2. Classification (NCBI taxonomy): domain Eukaryota; kingdom Metazoa; phylum Chordata; class Mammalia; order Artiodactyla; family Ziphiidae; genus Mesoplodon; species Mesoplodon mirus. Next base: position 23,352,268 of record NC_138986.1, on the reverse strand, counting down.
GGTACAAAAGGAGAGGGGATTAAGAGTGCTGCTTAAAGGAGCTCCAGAGATGGGCGCGAGCCATGTCTAAAAGCTCGGACCCCAGAGAGGGGCGTGGGACACTGGGGCTGCTGCTGCCACCGCCAAGAGGCCTGTGTGTGAGCACAGGTCACTGTCCACGCCACCTTTCTGGGGAGACTGTGCAGCCCGCCACTGCCGGGGTCCCGGGATCCAGGAACGGATTCCCCGGGAGAGCGCATGGTGCACCTCAGGCTTGTGCAACATCACACTGGCCTCTGCCACTGCAGGCATGCCCCGCACTCCGTACCCCTCCCTCCCCCAGGCCTGAGTGAGCCAGAGCCCCTGAAGCAGCTGCTCCTTTAAACCCATCATATCTGAGCGAAGAACAGATGCCCTCTGGTGACCTACAAACAGAGGTGGGGCCAAATCCAAAGCTGAGACCCGGAAGCTGTGAGAATAGAGAAGAGAAAGGGAAATCTCTCCCAGCAGCCACAGAAGCAGCAGATTAAAGCTCCACAATCAACTTGATGTACCCTGCATCTGTGGAATACATGAATAGACAACAAATCATCCCAAATTGAGGAGGTGGACTTTGAGAACAAGATCTATGATATTTTCCCCTTTTCCTCTTTTTACAATGAATTATCCCAAATTGAGGAGGTGGACATTGAGAGCAAGATTTATCAGTTTTTTCCCCTTGTTCTCTATTTGTGATAGTGTATTTGTATGCTTCTGAGTGAGATTTTGTCTATATAGCTTTGCTTCCACCATTTGTCGCAAGGTTCTATCCGTCCTTTTTTTTGTTTGTTTGTTTTGTTTTGTTTTTAATTTTTAAAATAATTTTTATTTTAATAATGCTATTACATTTTATCATACTTTATTCGATTTTACTTTATCTTCTCTCTTTTTTTCCTACCTTCCCTCCTTACTCCCTCCCTCCCTCTCCCCTCCTTTCTCTTTCATTCATTCTTTCTTTCTTTCTTTCTTCCTTCCTTCTTTCCTTCCTTCCTTTCTTTCTTCCACTAATTCTTTCTTTCTAATTTTTCTCCCTTTTATTATGAGCTGGGTGGATGAAATGCTCTTGGTGTTGCAGCCAGGAGTCAGTGCTGTGCCTCTGAGGTGGGAGAGCCAACTTCAGGACACCGGTCCACAAGAGACCTCCTAGCTCCACATAATATCAAATGGCAAAAATCTCCCATAGATCTCCATCTCAACACCAGCACCCAGCTTCACTCAACGACCAGCAAGCTAGAGTGCTGGCCACCCTATGCCAAGCAAATAGCAAGACAGGAACACAACCCCACCCATTAGCAGAGAGGCTGCCTAAAAACATAATAAGGCCACAGACACCCCAAAACACACCACCAGACGTGGACCTGACCACCAGAAAGACAAGATCGAGCCTCATCCACCAGAACATAGGCATCAGTCCCCTCCACCAGGAAGCCTATACAACCCACTGAAACAACCTTAGCCACTGGGGACAGACACCAAAAACAACGGGAACTACGAACCTGCAGCCTGAAAAAAGGAGACCCCAAACAGAGTAAGATAAGCAAAATGAGAAGACAGAAAAACACACAGCAGATGAAGGAGCAAGCTAAAAACCCACCAGACATAACAAATGAAGAGGAAATAGGCAGTCTACCTGAAAAAGAATTCAGAATAATGATAGTAAAGATGATCCAAAATCTTGGAAATAGAATAGACAAAATGCAAGAAACAGTTAACAAGGACCTAGAAGAAGTAAAGATGAATCAAGCAACAATTAAAAACACAATAAATGGAATGAAAAATACTCTAGATGGGATGAATAGCAGAAAAACGGAGGCAGAAGAATGGATAAGTGATGTGGAAGATAAAATAGTGGAAATAACTGCTGCAAAGCAGAATAAAGAAAAAAAATGAAAAGAACTGAGGACAGTCTCAGAGACCTCTGGGACAATATTAAATGCACCAACATTCAAACTATAGGGGTTGCAGAAGAAGAAGAGAAAAAGAGGGGTACTGAGAAAATATTTGAAGAGATTATAGTTGAAAACTTCCCTAATATGGGAAAGGAAATAGTTACTCAAGTCCAGGAGGCACAGAGAGTCCCATACAGAATAAATCAAAGGAGAAATACGCCAAGACACATATTAATCAAACTGTCAAAAATTAAACACAAAGAAAACATATTAAAAGCAGCAAGGGAAAAACAACAAATAACACACAAGGGAATCCCCATCAGGTTAACAGCTGATCTCTCAGCAGAACCTCTACAAGCCAGAAGGGAGTGGCAAGACATATTTAAAGTGATGAAGGAGCAAAGCCTTCAACCAACATTACTCTACCCAGAAAGGATCTCATTCAGATTTGATAGAGAAATTAAAAACTTCACAGACAAGCAAAAGCTGAGAGAGTTCAGCACCACCAAACCAGCTTTACAACAAATACTAAAGGAACTTCTCTAGGCAAGAAACACAACAGAAGGAAAATACCTACAATAACGAACCCAAAACAATTAAGGAAATGAGAATAGGAACATACATATCGATAATTACCTTAAATGTAAATGGACTAAATGCTCCCACCAAAAGACACAGATTGGCTGAATGGATACAAAAACAAGACCCATATAAATGCTGTCTACAAGAGACCAACTTCAGACCTAGAGACACACACAGATTCAAAGTAAGGGGATGGAAAATGATATTCCATGCAAATGGAAATCAAAGGAAAGCTGGAGTAGCAATTCTTATATCAGACAAAATAGACTTTAAAATAAAGACTACTAGAAGAGACAAAAAAGGACACTACATAATGATCAAGGGATTGACCCAAGGAGAAGATATAACAATTGTAAATACTTATGCACCCAACATAGGAGCACCTCAATACATAAGGCAAATATTAACAGCCATAAAAGGGGAAATCGACAGTAACACACTCATATTAGGGGACTTCAACACCCCACTTTCACCAATGGACAGATCATCCAAAATGAAAATAAATAAGGAAACACAAGCTTTAAATGATATCTTAAACAAGATGGACTTAATTGATATTTGTAGGACATTCCATCCAAAAACAACAGAATACACATTTTTTTCAAGTGCTCATGGAATATTCTCCAGGATAGATCATATCCTGGGCCACAAATCAAGCCTTGGGAAATTTAAGAAAATTGAAATTGTATCAAGTATCTTTTCCGACCACAAAGCTATAAGACTAGACATCAATTACAGGAAAAGATCTGTAAAAAATACAACCACATGGAGGCTAAACAATACACTAATTAACAACAAAGTGATCACTGAAGAAATCAAAGAGGAAATAAAAAAATACCTAGAAACAAATGACAATGGAGCTTTGATGACCCAAAACCTATGGGAGGCAGCAAAAGCAGATCTAAGGGGGAAGTTTATAGCAATATAATCCCACCTTAAGAAACAGGAAACATCTCGAGTAAACAACCTGACCCTGTACCTAAAGCAATTAGAGAAAGAAGAACAAAAATCCCCCAAAGTTAGCAGAAGGAAAGAAATTATAAAGATCAGATCAGAAAGAAATGAAAAAGAAATGATAGCAAAGATCAATAAAACTAAAAGCTGGTTCTTTGAGAAGATAAACAAAATTGATAAACCATTAGCCAGTCTCATCAAGAAAAAAAGGGAGTAGACTCAAATAAATAGAATCAGAAATGAAAAAGGAGAAGTAACAACTGACACTGTAGAAATACAAAAGATCATGAGAGATTACTACAAGAAACTCTATGCCAATAAAATGGACAACCTGGAAGAAATGGACAAATTCGTAGAAATGCACAACCTGCCAAGACTGAATCAGGAAGAAATAGAAAATATGAACAGACCAATCACAAGCACTGAAATTGAAACTGTGATTAAAAATCTTCCAACAAACAAAAGCCCAGAACCAGATGGCTTCACAGGCGAATTCTATCAAACATTTAGAGAAGAGCTAACACCTATCCTTCTCAAACTCTTCCAAAATATAGCAGAGGGAGGAACACTCCCAAACTCATTCTACGAGGCCACCATCACCTTGATACCAAAACCAGACAAGGATGTCACAAAGAAAGAAAACTACAGAGCAGTATCAGTGACGAACATAGATTCAAAAATCCTCAACAAAATACTAGCAAACAGAATCCAACAACACATTAAAAAGATCACACACCATGATCAAGTGGGTTTTATTCCAGGAATGCAAGGATTGTTCAATATACACAAATCAATCAATGTGACACACCATATTAACAAATTCAAGGAGAAAAACCATATGATCATCTCAATAGATGCAGAGAAAGCTTTCGACAAAATTCAACACCCATTTATGATAAAAACCCTGCAGAAAGTAGGCATAGAGTGAACTTTCCTCAACATAAAAAAGGCCATATATGACAAACCCACAGCCAACATCATCCTCAATGGTGAAAAACTAAAACCATTTCCACTAAGATCAGGAACAAGACAAGGTTGCCCACTCTCACCACTCTTATTCAACCTAGTTTTGGAAGTTTTAGCCACAGCAATCAGAGAAGAAAAGGAAATAAAAGGAATCCAAATTGGAAAAGAAGTAAAGCTGTCACTGTTTGCAGATGACATGATACTATACATAGAAAATCCAAAAGATGCTACCAGAAAACTACTAGAGCTAATCAATAAATTTGGTAAAGTAGCAGGATACAAAATTAATGCACAGAAATCTCTGGCATTCCTGTACACTAATGATGAAATATCTGAAAGTGAAATCAAGAAAACACTCCCATTTACCACTGCAAAAAAAGAATAAAATATCTAGAAATAAATCTACCTAAGGAGACAAAAGACCTGTATGCAGAAAATTATAAGACACTGATGAAAGAAATTAAAGATGATACAAATAGATGGAGAGATATACCATATTCTGGGATTGGAAGAATCAATATTGTGAAAATAACTATACTACCCAAAGCAATCTACAGATTCAATGCAATCCTTATCAAACTACCACTGGCATTTTTCACAGAACTAGAACAGAATATTTCTCAATTTGTTTAGAAAAACAAAAGACCCCGAATAGCCAAAGCAATCTTGAGAACGAGAAATGGAGCTGGAATAATCAGGCTCCCTGATTTCAGACTATACTACAAAGCTACAGTAATCAAGACACTGTGGTACTGGCACAAAAACAGAAAGATAGATCAATGGAACAGGATAGAAAGCCCAGAGATATACCCACGCAGATATTGTCAACTTATCTTTGATAAAGGAGGCAGGAATGTACAGTGGAGAAAGGACAGCCTCTTCAATAAGTGGTGCTGGGAAAACTGGACAGGGACATGTAAAAGTATGAGATTAGATCACTCCCTAACACCATACACAAAAATAAGCCCAAAATGGATTAAAGACCTAAATGTAAGGCCAGCAACTATCAACCTCTTAGAGGAAAACATAGGCAGAACACTCTATGACATAAATCACAGCATGATCCTTTTGGACCCACCTCCTAGAGAAATGGAAATAAAAACCAAAATAAACAAGCGGGACCTAATGAAACTTCAAAGCTTTTGCACAGCAAAGGAAACCATAAACAAGACCAAAAGACAACCCTCAGAATGGGAGAAAATATTTGCAAATGAAGCAACTGACAAGGATTAATCTCCAAAATTTATAAGCAGCTCATGCAGCTCAATAGCAAAAAAACAAACAACCCATTCCAAAAATGGGTGGAAGACCTAAATGGACATTTATCCAAAGAGGATATACAGACTGCCAACAAACACATGAAAGAATGCTCAACATCATTAATCATTAGAGAAATGCAAATCAAAACTACAATGAGATATCATCTCACACCAGTCAGAATGGCCATCATCAAAAATCTAGAAACAATAAATGCTGGAGAGGGTGTGGAGAAAAGGGCACACTCTTGCACTGCTGGTGGGAATGTGAATTGGTACAACCTCTATGGAGGTTCCTTAAAAATCTACAATAGAACTACCATATGACCCAGCAATCCCACTACTAGGCTTATACCCTGAGAAAACCATAATTCAAAAAGAGTCATGTACCAAAATGTTCATTGCAGCTCTATTCACAATAGCCCAGAGATGGAAACAACCTAAGTGTCCATCATCGGATGAATGGATAAAGAAGATGTGGCACATATATACAATGGAATATTACTCAGCCATAAAAAGAAACGAAATTGAACTATTTGTAATGAGGTGGATAGACCTAGAGTCTGTCATACAGAGTGAAGTAAGTCAGAAAGAGAAAGACAAATACCGTATGCTAACACATATATATGGAATTTAAGGAAAAAAAAATGTCATGAATTACCTAGGGGTTAAACAGGAGTAAAGACACAGACCTACTTGAGAATCGACTTGGGGATATGGGGAGGGGCAAGGGTAAGCTGTGACAAAGCGAGAGAGAGGCAAGGATGGACCTATATAAATTACCAAACGTAAGGTAGATAGATAGTGGGAAGCAGCGGCATAGCACAGGGAGATCAGCTCGGTGCTTTGTGACCGACTGGAGGGGTGGGATAGGTAGGGTCGGAGGGCGGGAGGGAGATGTAAGAGGGAAGGGATATGGGAAGAGATGTATATGTATGACTGATTCACTTTGTTATAAAGCAGAAACTAATAAAAAAAGAAAAGTCCTATCTAATTTAATTGTTGGTTTCTACTCATATTTACTTAAATCCTCAGAATGTCTACCTTCTTTTCATTGTCTTTAGATGTGTTAAGAACACAGAATTTAAAGCTTCCTGCTAAAATCAAAGCCTTTTATTAAAGGCATCTGTATTTATTCTGTGTTTTCATCTGGATGGTCTTTATAAAGTCCATGCCAAGTGGTTTTCTTGTGTTTTCTTGATTTACTTACTATTAATGATCTTTTTGAAACAGCTCTAATCATTAGAAAACAAAATATCACTTTTACCAAGGCCTTTTAGTAATATCCATTATTCACTGCCAGCCTCATCTTTTAGAGCCATACGGAATAGATCCAGCCCCTCATCTGTGAAACACACATATCTCTTCTTATGTGAGTAATAATGAAGCACATCAGCGACAATAAGGAAACTTTTGAGCTTCTATTTATAAAGCAAAGGATCTCACGCATTAAAAGTTCTCACTCCAGTTGTCTTAGGGAGTCTTTAGAATATGTTTCCTTGTATGAGTCTTATGTGTGGATACCCCTGATCTCCATCTTATATTGTCCACCATCCTCTTCTCCTAGATGTTTTCATCTTCCAACTGTAGTTTGCCATGTCCATCAGTGTTACTTCTCTGAAAGAATGACTTCCTTTTGCATTCCGAACCAGCAAAATTTCAAAATAATAGCAGTAGAAGAAGCAGTAGTTGCAGTAGTAGTAAATTTGCATTCTTTCAAATCGTTTCTGGCCTTTCAAATAATGCTTCTCATTGATATGGGATGTCATTTGGGATTATTTTGCCAAAACTTCAACAATCCCCTGTATATTCTATCAGTAAAAGGTACAATTATTACAACTCTCTTCCTAGGAGCAACAAATATTTGTCTATTGTTCCTAGGGCTGGCTAGGATTCACCATGTTATCACATCTGGTTCATTACACATATTATTTCAATCCTACTCCACAGGCAATCATACTTCGTTCTTCCTCATCATCTGAGACACACGCATACCATGTAATAAAAATTGCTGAGTATAAATCAACCAATTCTAATATAATATCAGGTTCAACTAGACAAATCTGAATTATTATTAAGTACAACCAAGATTAGATATGCTACAGAATATTCTGTCTTTTACTGTCTAAATATGCTTGTTATTTCATATGTCCCTTACAATTCCACTAAAATTTTCTGGACATTATGCTTTATTATTTTGTTTTTTTTGATAGCACTGTTAGGATGTGATTGATGCCTCCAAAATAAACACAAAGTGAGTTCTAGCTCATTGTGAATATATCACAAAATAATGTGGCATACTAGATAAGAGGAGGAGCTCTGGTTTCCAGTCCTCTGGGATAAATTCTAACTTAACAAATTGGAATAGCCTTTATTTTTTGGTATTTGGCACAAGTATAAATTTAGGCCCCTGACCCGTGACTTGCCCTACAGTTCTACCCTCAAAACAGGAGAGGCCCAAAGGGCATGGGTGTGGACATCCCAGCCCATGCATCCAAGCTCTATTTCCTCAGCCCCATCTCCTAAAGCAGCCAGCCTTTAGTTATCCTCAGCCACCATCCAGGTCTATGGGTGTACACACTGGAAGCATAGTCCACCTTCTAGAATGTGGATCATCAAAAAGCCCACATAAGGTGAAACAGCATGATAAAATCATGTAGAAAGGGAATTCTAAATTCCACAGTACCAGGTGCATGGTCTAGAAAGGGCAAAAAGCAGATTCACACATTCCGTTGCCCAGACACCTTACTCATTGTTCCATGGTGCCTGATGTGCCAGAGAATGGAAGGGGACCTTTAAAATCCTAGCCTTAAAGTAAAAGCCTACTGTGTAAACTGGGTGACTTGCCCACTGCAAGCCAAAAATTGTCAAGGGCATAGTGTAGATGGATATAACAATCTCTTATTAAAAGTTATCTATTGGGGCTTCCCTGGTGGTGCAGTGGTTGAGAGTCCGCCTGCCAATGCAGGGGACATGGGTTCATGACCCGGTCCAGGAAGATGCCACATGCCGCGGAGTGGCTGGGCCCATGAGCCATGGCCGTTGAGCCTGCGCGTCTGGAGACTGTGCTCCGCAACGGGAGAGGCTGAAACAGTGGGAGGCCCACGTACCGCAAAAAAAAAAAAAAAAAAAAAGTTATCTATTGTTATTTTTATTCAAATTTTTGACTACTACCACCACATTAGCCTATTTTACAGACCTTGTGAAAGAAAAATGGAACAATATTTTTTATTAGATTGTTTTAACTTTTTCTTCCTAATTTCCATTATTCTTACTATTTTTTTTTCCTCCAAGATCAATGTAGTGATATTTCTCTCACTATACCACCATGATGCTAAACTTAGGTTTTACATTAAAATGGGGCAACTAGAAAAGTTTAAGAAAAGGAAGTGTTTAAGGGCACACTTCCTCAAACCTCACCCTTTTGTTAATACCACCTCTACTTCCAAAATGAGTCAAGGCCCTCATCTTTCCTCCCCATATAGAACTTTAAATTCCTGAATGCTAGAAAAGAAAACCAAAATACTGGGTGTCCTGGAGCCACCATATATAAAATCACCAGTGTCAGATGGGTCATACTCACTATTCAGCAGCACTTTTTTTTTTTTTTTTTTTACATTTAGAGTCAAATCCCTATGCTGTATCTACAGTACCAACTCCGCAATTTCCATAACCTTCCTTCCAAGGCCATGCCCAGCACCACTCTCTATTCTCTAATACCCCTTCACACAGGTGCTTACCCACTACTTTCCCAGTCCTGTGTCTTAAAACTGATTTGAATCTATCTAATGTTTTTCTTCATCCCAAATCACTTTCACATCCCTTAGCACAATAACTCTCTCTGTCAATGTTCTAGAATCTGTGCTATTCGGCCTCCCCCAATATACCTTTATCCTTAAATCCTCACACTGTCATCTTCTTCCTTCCCATGAAGACTTTTCTTCTTTCATGAACAAAAAGTTCCCTTGATCTTCTAGCTATAATTCCACTTACTTCTTTTAAATCCAAGTATCTTGAAATTTAAACTGTGGACACTTCCTCCATATCTATTCTTCTTATTACTTCTTAACCTGGCCTTATCTGCCTCTGTTCCTTCTGCTCAACTAAAGCATTCTTGATCACATCAGAGAATTTATCATTGTCTAATAATTCTTCTATTTCATTATTTTATTGACCTCTTTATAGCATTTTACATGTTCTTATATTTTCAACTCTTCTTTGGATTTCTGTGTCATGACTTGATCCTAGCTTTTCTTACCCTTATCATTTCTTCTTTATATCCCTCTCACCATCTGTACCTTAAGTACTGTAACTTCAATGATTTATCCTATTTTCTCTCAAAAAGTGTCTTCTTGAGTCATTTTCTAAACCCTATGGCTTCCAAAATGTATACCGTTAGCATTTATCAATTTCAAAATCCCAATATTCAACTGCTTTTTGACTGTGTTAGCCCAAAAGTAAGAAATGTACCTCAAACATTGCATGTCAAAAACTAAATCACTGCTATTCCCACTAAACTGTGTCTCCTCTAATAGTATTATAGACAATACATCAACCACTCAGAATTCACTAGTAAATACAAATCTATTTCTTCTTGAGTTTGGCTAAGCAGATACTTCTTGGATATAACAGGAAAACATAATACAAAAATAATGAACCTCTAAATTGGAATTCATAAAAATATGAGAATTGTTTTCTAAAGACACTCTTAGGGGAGAGAAAAAAACTACCCACAAATTGGATTAAAATATTTGTCAATCATATATATGCTTATGGTAGACTCATAACCAGAATATATAATGAATATTCAAAACAAAAATGTAGGCGAGTAAACAAACCTAAATAACATATGGCCAAAGAACCTGAATGAACACTGAAAATATCTGTATCAGTAGTTGTTTTATAGATTCCTTATGATTTTCTTAAACACTCATGCTATACTGGATGAAAGCTAATTTTACCTCTTCCCAATCCTTATGACTTTTACTTTTTTATTGCCTTACTGCAATGGCTAGAATCATCAGTAAAATTTTAAATAGAAGTGGTGCAATTCTAATTCTTTACCTTAGTCTTCTGGCAGAAGAGCATATTACTTTATTTTTATTTTTTTAATAAATTTATTTATTTATTTTTGGCTGCATTGGGTCTTTGTTGCTGCGCGGGCTTTCTCTAATTGCGGCGAGTGGGGGCTACCCTTTGTTGCAGTGCACAGGCTTCTCATTGTGGTGGCTTTTCTTGTGGCAGAGTACAGACACTAGGCCCATGGGCTTCAGTAGTTCTGGCTCACGGGCTCTAGAGCGCAGGCTCAGTAGTTGTGGCACACAGGCTTAGTTGCTCCAGGGCATGTGGGATCTTCCCAGACCAGGGCTCGGACCCCGTGTACCCTGCATTGGTAGGCGGATTCTTAACCACTGTGCCACCAGGGAAGCCCTGAGCATATTACTTTAACCTCTGTAGTTTGTGAGCAATTTGTGAGGTGATATTTTTACACATTTTTCTCAAATTTTCAATCACTCTTTACACTCCAATGAAGATTTTCTAACGCTGATTTTTTTCATTATTTATTAATTGGCATTCTACTGCAAATAAAAAAACTTTGTTTATATTAGTATGGGCTCATGGACTTTATTTTACAATAAATACAAGTGGTATACTTTGGTACAGAGGCAAATTCTGATTTGTCTACTCTTGTGTACTTTTTTGAGCATCCATCTCACGTCGCCTTTGTATCTCTATTTCTGTCTCTATTTTGTTCTCTCTACATATAAAAATATATATGCATATACATACATTTTATACTTTATAAATATATATATATATTATATGTAAAATCTACTTTAAGTATAATAAGCATTCACAATACCTAATTATTTAAAACTCTTTCATCATTAGATTCATATTTGTTTCTGGTATGTTGGCCCTGAAATATCATGTATTATTTTTAGATCCTTAGATATGACACCATTTCATAAATTTTACACATACACATTTATAATTTTCTTAAATACTTACTTGGCATAATTTTGCAAAATCAACCCATAGAATTGCCTAATAATTCTTTCAATAGGGAGTAGATTGTCAAGTATTATAAATCTTATGAACTATGAATTTTCATTTTGAAATTTCAAGCAAAATAAGTTATGTGACACAAATTTTAATCTTTTTAAAGAACTTGAACAGGTTAGCTAAGTGTACCAGTATCTCAAATTGTTTCAGGAAAAAACTTTATGTCCTTCCAAATTACTGGACCAAATAAAACAAAAACAAAAAACTCTGCCATTATTCCTATCTGTTTCACATAGCAAAATTCTAAGTGAACATTTATCTAAATTATAATTTTATCTTTTATATTCATTTATGACTAGGGAATAACTTTCCACATACAAAACTGCCTATAACAAAATTGGCATGAATTGTTGGCTGCTGCTTTCAATCCAGAATGGTTACGATTTTCCAACAGAATATTATAAAATGAAAATTAGTTTACAATATAAATTCAACACAAAGAGACCTGAAAAGTGCTTTTTTCCCTTTGGAAATCTAACAGTTCAAGTTAGTAAGATGAAGTTAAATATATTTACCTGTGGCATTTTTTTCCTTCTAAATGCTGAAATTCTAATAAATATGTTGTGTCAGAAATCATCTAAAGCTTGTTACTAGTCAAGAGTTACAAGACAGATGCCTAACACAGTTAACTGAAAATGAAATTGGTTTACAATCTAGTCTCCTTTGTTTAGTTATATTTAGTTTATATGCTTGCTACTTTTTTGTTTAATAAGAAGACTTTCTAGTCCTAAAAATTGTGAAAAAATAATTAAAATTTTTTGAAATGTGTATCTATTTTACCATGATGAATTTTATTTGCAAATATTTTTTATCATAGTTAATGATTTTTGTCATATTTAGGACAATATGTTAGCATTACAGCAATGCATTTACCATGAAATTACATTTCATAAAGTCCTTGAGTTCCACACCTTGAGTTTGATTTCTCATCTTCCCTAATTCTAAGTATTCAGTGGTTTATGTGGTATTTATGTTTCTTTAATTTGAAATTTAATAAAATAGACACTAAAATAGGAAGAGAAAATGTAACCTGTACTTTCTTTGAAAGCAGAAAATAATGTATTCCACTGAACAGCTGGGTAACTTTCATGCTTTATGCAAATTAGTTCAAAAGTAACAAAAGTAGAGAAAATGTAAGTAGATGACTATCTCAAAGTGCAAATGAATGCAAATTTTCTACACATTAAAAAATGTGTGCATACACTTATTTTAAAACCCCATTACACAATCTTTAACAGAAAATAAGATTTCATATTTTTGCTGCATAACTATAGGAGATCCAACTATGATAAAATATTTTCACCTGGAAACAGAATAAAATGAACTAGATCATTTTGGACATACAAAGTAAAGAGCAATATGGGATCATAACAGAAACAATATTCAGATTTAAGAATTCCACATGCTATTTTAATATCACAGAAAACATAAATAGCTTTTTTTTTCCATTTTAATATCTATCCTTTTTCCACCAAGCATCTCTCACTCCAAAAGGAAATAATCTTAAGGAGTTCCATTAATCACTATAACTTTTCTATGTGAAATAATTGTTTTAAATTCCTTATATCCTTCATTATGTCGTATATATCATCTTTTTCTTATCCTATAAATCTGAAAACAATGCAGTGATGATGTATTTCAAATGACCTTTAAATTGAAGTCTCCAATTGATATTCAACAATAATATTCTAAATTACCCACATTTTAAAATTATGTAATATATACGTATCACAACTAGACAAATTGCATACATTAGCCTATATCATTGGAATCTTTATATTCGTTTTTTATTGGTTTAGATCTTAAAGTTTCCTATATTGAGTTTTCTTGGGGTAAATTTTCATAAAAAGATAGAATACTGCTTTGAAAACATGTAAAGAAAATTTTAATTTAGGCTCAATGTATAGCATTTCTACCATCACATATTGAAATTCATGGTAAATAATGTAGAATCAGATAAGCAAAGCAGAGAGTAGGTAAAAATCAATTTTGTATACATTTGATGTTCCAACAATAGACACTACCATCTCATGTATCCATTTTTAAGTCTTACTTAATTTGAAATAAACACTGTTATTAAAAGAAAACACAGTGAGGAAACAGTCTTGCTTTTTCCAATCATTCTTTGTTACTCCTAGTATAAATTTCACTTTTATTATCAAATATGAAATACTTGAGTCCAGTAGTTATACTTTTATTGCTCAACTATTTCAAATACACTTAAAATGTATTTAGGAAGTAGGATATATAAACACATACCAACAAAATAACTTGATTATGTACACACCAAAACATCAAATCACATCATCATGGAATAGGCATATCTTCATATTCCTCATCTATGGTAACTTGATAAAAGATATCTGTTTGATTCATACACAAGTAAAATGGTAGCTCATCAACTAAATATACATTTTCCAGATAAAATCATTTTGTCTGCGATGCTTTTCCTAGGCCAAGTTTGCCAGTCCATCCTTTGCTTCTAAGTATTTTAATCCTTCTACTTTGTGTTGTAGTTTGTCTGTGTTACTTGACAGTGACCTCTTCCAGCACTGGGGCCAGAGACAAGTTACTGGAGACCAGATCATGTATAATTTACCTTTATAAATTAAATATTCCCTGTCGAAATGAGCTTTCCAAAACACAAATCTAATTATCTCATCCTTCTGCTTCAAATACACTCAGTGATTTCCCATGTATCTACAGAGAGTTTAATATAAATACCTTCACTATCTGGCTTTAACCTGGTCCCCACACCTCTGCCCTAATAACTGTTAACTTTAGCTCTATAGAACTAGCATTAGCACATCAAACTCTCATGGCTCTTTCACACTTTGACACAGATGTCTGAGAGCTAGTCTTCAAAAGGCCTTCAAACTTCATCTGATACAAGAGGATCTTCCCTACACGAGGTCCAGTCAATACAGTAGAAACACAAGGATCTCTTCACACCTACCTTTTAATCTTCCTTCTTTCCTCACAGGTAACTGCTGTCTAGAGTTTGATATTTTATGTATTTTATATACTTTAAAAACATATTTAAACTTATGGGAACTATTTTTGCATTTTTCTTATTAAACCTTACCTGTTAAATATAAGGCAAATATTGCTCATCAATTCATTTTTGTATTTACATTTTCTTAAATGTGTATTTTGTAGTATAAAGTTTTTTTCCTTTCTAAAGCTGAATTGTAGAAGTCCTTACTTTACTGCTACTAAGAATAGCCTAAATTAGACAGGCCCTGTCTATCTCACAGTTTTATTTAGTGGTTTGCTATATTGTTTTCTACAACCTTAATAGTTTATTTTTTTAAATTCACAGTTTTAGGCTCTTGAAGTTTTGTTGTGAAGGAATTTCTACATCACTTTTAATACATATATAATTTTATGCAACCCATTTATAAATAATTTATCCTTCCCTCTATAGGTATGAAATGTAAACCTTTCTCATAAATTACATACTCAAATTACATTTATCTTTTTCTGCACATACAATTTCTTTTGAAAATTTACTATAGCATAAAATATGGTTACTTCCTGGCTGTTGTTTCTCCTCCTAAGAGAGCAGAAGAGTTGCAGATGGGCTAGAATTGTCATCTAGCAAATGGAGAGGTAGCCTCCACTGATACATTTTGAAGAAATGATAGAAGAAAGAGAAATTTCTGTATGATCATTTTTCAAAAGTTGTGAGCTTAATGTACGGGTTCCTTGAAAGTGTACTAAAATCTTTTATCTCTTTGAAAAAGATTATCAAATCAGACACATACACAAATGAAACAGAATCATGTGCCCAGAAATTAACTCATGCATATACAGTCAAGGTCAACTAATATTTGACAAGAGAGCCAAGAATATTCAATGGAGAACAGGTAGTTTATTCAATAAATGGTCTGGGAAAACTGAATACTCACATGAAAAAGAATGAAACTGGACCCTTATCTTACACCACTCAAAAAAACTAAATTGAAATGAATTAAATGTAAGTTTTAAATCTACAGTTTATTGTTGAAACAAACTGAGTGTGTTGATATAGATTACCTATTGTTATATGTATGTATATAAGAAATATCTGGGGGAAAAAAGACAAAGATAAAGAACTTGAGGATATAAATTGTCATTAAACAAGCTTTGGAACCCTTAGGAAAAAAGAATATGTTTCTCGTGTTTTTTCATTTAAAATTTTTTCTTGGCTACTAATGACTTGTTCCATAAGAACTTTAGAAGCAATGTGTCAAGTTTTGTTAAAATATTTTATAATTTTTACTAAGATTGCATAAATTAACTTGGTAACAATTGCTATTTTTATAATACTAGGTTTCCTCTTAAGGTACATGATATGCTTCTTAAGATTTTTTAAGTAAGGCAAGCGTGCTAAGCTGCAATGAAAAGATTGATAAATTTGATTAATAAAAATAAACAATACAGAAATGAAATCTACTTCTTTCTCAATAAGAACCATATAATTGGATAGATATAGATGATAAATGCATATATGGAAATATCTATAAATTTTGAATATAATTTATATTTATATGCATATATAGTTTTGTTTCAAGGTTATAGTGGTCTTATATAAAATATGATAAATACTCTCTATTCTCCAGAAGATTTTGTACAAGACTGTAATGAGTTATCCTTTGAAAGCTTGTTGGTAATTCTCCCAAAAAGCCATCCAGGGCTGATGTCTTCTTTATACTAAGATTTTAACTACTACTTTGAATTCTTAAATAGATATGCAATCATTTAGGATTTACATTTCTTCTTGAGTCAGTTTCAACATTTTTTCTACTAGGATTAGTCCTCTGTGTCCAAGTATTTAACTCAATGACAAAATATTTCTTTTAAAGTTTGTAGTTGCAGTCAAATTTTCACTTATATTTGTTCTTTTCTCTTGTGTTTTTTGGCCAATCTTGCAGAGTTTGTTTTGTAAGTTTTTTCAAACTTGTATTTGGCTTTATTTCCATTCTAGTTTTGTTTTCTCTGTCATTAATACCTGCTGTAATTTTTATTATATTCTTCTTTCTACCTTCATTTTGTTTATTTCATTTTATTGCTATTTTGCAGTGTTTTTCTAATTCCTTAAAATGTTCATCAAGCTGTTGATTTCTATTTTCAATAGTTTATAGATTTAGATTGCACTTGAAACTTTTGCTTTTACTGTGTTGCCAATTTTTGATGTGTATGATTTATCATTCTGTTCTAATACTTTTACATTCCTATTATGATTTCTCCCTTGACCCATGAGTATTTAGATTTTTTAATTTCCAAAAATATGTCCTTTTACAATTTGGTTGTTTAAAAAAACTCAGATTGTTATCAGATAATTTGTTCTATGTGATATCTATTATTTGATATTTGTATAACTATGTAATTTGGCATGCAATTTATTTTTGTGAATATTTCTTAAATGAATGGGAATAATGTTGGATGTAGACATCTATGCATGGCCCCTAAGCATAGCTTGAAAAGTCTGTTGTCAAGGCTTTTATAGTTTTGCTGGTGTTTTATCTCCCAGGTTGGTCAATAACTGAGAAAGATGTTTATTTCTCACAGTTCTACAAACTTTTCCTCCTACTTTTTATGGGGACATATCCCATCATATAAATCATTTCTCAAGTCTTTCCTGATGGATGTTTGGGATATTTCTAATAATTTGTAATTGCATTCAAAGGTGTAATAAGCTTGGACATTTATCATTTTTAATTCTAATGAGTAAATCTATGATAGCTTTTGAGAAGTGCAGTTGCTGTCAAAGGCTATGTTCAGTTTTAATTATGCAAGGTATTAGAAAGTCTTGCTGAGACAATTTAGGTAATTTAGGTTTTCATACAAATATTAATATTAAAAATTATTAAAGTAACACTAAATCCAATGTAATATTATCTCTGAAAGACACATTTTATGATTTTTTTTGCTGTCTATCATTAGAGCCTAATAAAGTACCTGGTATATAATAACTGCCTAAACAATATTTTTGAATTAATACATGCTACAATGCACATTTGGTATTTTGGCTACTTTGCACTCATTTTCCTTTCTATGACTAACAATGCCATGCTGATTTTGTATTGAATAAATCACCCATTCTTCAATCTCAGTCAATAGGCTTAGGATTGCTTCCAAACCCAGTTCCTGAGTGATAATGAAAACTTGTCATTTCAGGGCTTCCCTGGTGGTGCAGTGATTAAGAATCTGCCTGCTAATGCAGGGGATGCAGGTTCGAGCCCTGGTCCAGGAAGATCCCATATGCCGCAGAGCAACTAAGCCTGTGTACTATAACTAGGAGCCTGTGCTCTAGAGCCTGAGAGCCACAACTACTGAAGCCTGCAGGCCTAGAGCCCATGCTCCATAACTAGAGAAGCCTCCTCAATGAGAAGCCCGCACCACAATGAAGAGTAGCCCCCGCTCGCCGCAACTAGAGAAAGCCCGTGCGTAGCAACGAAGACCCAATGCAGCCAAAAATAAATAAATAAATAAAATTAAAAAATTAAAAAAAAAAAGAGAAAACTTGTCATTACAATGGGCTCAGTGGTTAATTCAGTGATAGGTATTTGACCCAATCTCATCCAGTGAGAGGTGGTGAGACTTTCTTGGACAAATTTCTTGGCAAATTTAATAGGATTTAAACGTGGGATGAAGAAAGCCTTACGTTGCTACTGTCACTTTGGCACTGCAAGGAGAGAACCTCTCTAGGAATGAAATTCACAGAAGATATGTGTAGCTGAGAGAATGAGAAACAACAGGCACTAAAGACATATTAATCCTATGAACCTGAAATGCCTAAAATCAACTCAATTTCAGTATTTTTCAATAATGTGTGCTGAATGATACTTTTCTTAAGCCAGTTTGTGTTGAATTTCCTGTCATTTTCAATTAAAACCCCTTTAACTGATTCATGCATTCTTTAATGTAATATTTATCTCTATTTGATCCTAGTTAAATACTCCTATACATCACTAATACATTTTCTTTTCTTTTTTTTGTAATAAATAATGCATGGTTTATCAGGGTATTAGCCTTCTTGAAGTAATTTTATCTTGATTAATTCTTTCTACTTCCTTAGAATAATTTATGTACAGTGTTTAGGTTTTTTAATTTAAATTATTTTTATACAGCAGGTTCTTATTAGTTATCTATTTTATACATATTAATGTATATATGTCAATCCCAATCTCCCAATTCATCCCACCAACACCCACCATACAGTGTTTAGTTTCTTGATACGAATATTTAGTTCAAAAAAGTAAAAGAATAGATTAATTTGAAATTTGAATGCTACCTGAGAAACTTTCAAATCTATCCCATTAATTTTGATAAAAAGTTATATAATGGCCTTTATTTCCTTAAAAACCCTTTTTATTCATTAATGATTTGGGAATATGTGCAATAAAATATTTGCATATATTTTATTGCACAGAGGCCAATGTATATAGCCAATATAGATTTTGTTTTTAATATATTACCTTTCTTTGTATGTGATAAAGTTACTATTTTGTACGTGATAAAGTTTGCTATTGTTTCATGCCCAGTTAAAAAAGACAATATTTACTTAAAAGTCATAACATTTGTGTTTCCAAACTAAGTATAATTTTTCATTACATTACATTAATATCATAGAAATCCACCATTGTGCTTAATATTCCATATACTTTTACTATAGCAAATATAAGTTTATTAGAAAAAAGTTTCATTGTATCAATGATAAACTAAATTTTCCTCAGCTTTAAATTTCTCAACTCTAAGTTCTCCTTGAATACTGGTTTTCATAAACCTTACTGGTTTACATAAACCTTACATTAGTGGTTTATAATTAAATATAAATCAGATTAAAATTTCATAAAGTAACAGTTTCCAGAAAATACATGGAGCATATTATTGGTTTCTTTTACAAAGTTTGATGTGTAAACAACGTTTTAAAGAATGAATTTCTTTCTAATTAAAATTTTTAACTATTTCCCACTTCAATTTTGTTTAGCTGATATAGAAAAGTTATCACTTAAATCCTATACTTTAAAGTAGGATTACTATTTATCTGTCCATAAATCATTTCCAAGATATTTTTTCCATTGCAAAAATTACTGAAAAGTTTTACATATTGAAATTTATGTGTCAAATATGGCAATCACACAAGTATTGCATGACCATAATTTTGAAGACTGCCCCATTCCTTGTGGCTTATGTAGTCAATACCAGTCATATTAGTCAATACCATAAGGTGAGAGATCAACAGTGACAAAGGCAAAGAAAATGGAGCAAATAATATGACTTGAGTGTATGCACAAAGATAGTATTGATAAAGGAAAATGAGATTTTCCCAACAATTACAGTAGACAACGTAACAGTCATAATTGAATGGACTCCACACTGTAAATGAAAAAGCAGCTATGGGCTATTTCAGTTTTGATTCTATAAAGAATGAGTAGTAATGTTCCCAGGAGTTAATGGGGCATTCACTGACTCATGAAAGTTTAGTGAGTAGAAATGAACCGCTCATTTAGCATCCAAACCACTCTGAAGCGGTACTTGTGGATTAATAAAGCCATTCATCCCTGGGGCTCAAATAAGATTTAATATTGACTTTAGTATACACTATCAAAAGCCATCCAGATGAATCATGGCCTGATACTTTTTATAAGAAGGAAAACTTGAGAAATCTTAATAGAAGGAGCTGGCAAAGCAAACAACTGAATTGTATCTGACATATTTGAAGATATTAAATAATTTATCTTATTCTTACACATTTGAAAAAGTATAACCATGTATCTGGACTATCTGCCTGGGGAGGTGAGGTTATTGAAATTCAATCGATCTTGCACTTTTTTGTGAAATAGATATGCATTCTGTCTTCCTTCTTTCATCATGCATTTTTAAAATATATAAATACATGGTTATAAATACGCTTATAGAAAGTGATTTAATAAGAAGAAAATAAGAGAAAAAGGTTTTTTTTTTGTTTGTTTGTTTTTTTTTTTTTGCGGTATGTGGGCCTCTCACTGTTGTGGCCTCTCCCGTTGCGGAGCACAGGCTCCGGATGTGCAGGCTCAGCGGCCATGGCTCACAGGCCCAGCCGCTCTGCGGCATATGGGATCCTCCTGGACCGGGGCACGAACCCGTATCCCCTGCATCGGCAGGCGGACTCTCAACCACTGCTCCACCAGGGAGGCCCGAGAAAAAGTTTTAAAAACACATGAATTCCATCTAGAGGTAACCATAAAGTTTTGCTTCATTTTCTTGGCATGTATAAACACATATTTTATGATCATGTTCCTTACATATTTTGTAAGTCATGAATCCAACCCACTGCATTAATCTTCCTTGGATGTGCTTTTATTAAGAGGAAATTAATCACCACATTGCAAAATCTCATAATTTTCAAAGACATGAGCTTTTCAAGAAATGATAAAGAATTGATTTTTACATGGCTAACAACTAGGTAAATTGAGCCTCAATTACTAAATGAACTTTCCTAAATCATCAGTCATTCTGCTTATCAAGTGTTTCAGCTTTAAAATACAAGTCACCCAGAAGAGATTTTTATTTTGCCATAGATGAGAATAGTACCTTGTGTGCACACACGTGTGTATATGTATTTATACCTCAGTCCTGGTATTTTTTTCATCAGTATTTCCTCACTAAGAAAAATGATCAAAGTCCAGAGTTAATTTCTCCCAGCAGCTGAATTGGTATGGCTTGTTCTGAAAAGAGGCCCACTCACTCTTCTTGTAAGGCTTTCAGGTTCACTGCACAATTCCAGGCCTCAATCTGCATAAGAATGCTACCTTGGCTACAGGCCTGAAATATTAGTGGAATAAAGCTCTGACATCAGCTGCTCTCCCTACTCAGAGTGTAATTATGTGTTAGAAAAACCGTGCCTCCTGCTGGGGGCTGGCTCCTCAAAGTCCATGTACAATGCTTCACCAGCCAAGGACAGTCTTTGAATGTCTTTGCTGCTCACCGTTCCACCAAAACCTACATATCCCAGGATTCCATTTATCAAATAACTCTATCCTGGCTAGAGTTTGCTTCAATTTTTTCCTCTGCTTCTCTATAACTCAATTGTCACCCAAACCACAAACCTTAGAAACACAGTTCAGAAGTCCTGACTTTTCTTAGCCATCTCCAATAATTCTAGTTCAAAAATGTCTAATTTCGTCCTTTGTCTCCCTCATTTCTTTAATCACAAATAGTAGATGATAATGATCATCTAGTTCCTATACACAAAGTGGTTAAAAACACAGGACTATCCTTATAATAAATTTTATTTCATATACAACTGAAGTGAGTTTTTCCCTGTCTTACACAGTTGATCTGAAGGAAAATCTATGATAGTTACTGAGGGAGTTGAAGAAAAGAAATAACTTATATTACAATATATTTGGAGAGACGAAATGAAAATATAAGCAAGCAACATAATACCATGTCACAACAGTATATAGATATGATACTCTCTGCTGCAGAGAAAATGCAGATAAACATGGACTGGAGAAGTCAGAAAAACTTTAGGATAACATAGGACTTTTCTGAGCTATGAGAGGTGACTAAAGTCAGGTTCCTGGTACACTACAAAATGTCAAGTGAAGATGACAGTATGAATATATGTAGTCATATACAGAGACAAGGCCACTAAGAGAACTTCAAAACAAGGCCATTACAGTATAAAATTGGGACTGATGAGTTTCTCAATAAGAACATGATTTCAGTAAGTAAAATTTCAGGAGTATAGAGAAATACGTGGATTCTAGGAGATCAGATGTGTGTGGGTCTCTATGGAAATTATCCCATTTTTAGATGATGTAGGTCTGGATGAAGTGATAGAATGTGGAGATGAAAGAGCTAAAGCTAACTTTATGGTTTACAGTACTGTCATTGGGATAATATGATATTAAAAACAAAATAGAGACATTTGGATTAGCTTAGTTTTTGAGGAAAGGCACTAGGGAAAAATGCAGTTATTTGCTTAAATAAGTTTTCTATTTTTAGGCCACAAAAGGGAAAAAATACAGAACTATCTAACTAATCAACAGAAGGTAGACCGGTATGAAGTAAAAACATTCATCCAAGATTTGTCTTGGGTCGATTTCAGTAAAAATCATTGTTACATCTACCCCAAATTCTCATTTTAAAACAATAACAGCTGCTAGGGCTTCCCTGGTGATGCAGGGGTTGAGAGTCTGCCTGCCGATGCAGGGGACACAGGTTCGTGCCCCAGTCCGGGAAGATCCCACATGCTGCCGAGCAGCTGGGCCCGTGGGCCATGGCTGCTGAGCCTGCACGTCCGGAGCCTGTGCTCCGCAATGGGAGAGGCCACAACAGTGAGAGGCCCGCGTACCACAAAAAAAAAAAAAAAAAAGAAAGAAAAAAAAATTAAAAAACAATAACAGCTGCTAAAATTGAGTGCTTACTATGGGCCAGACAGTATGGTAGACATAGTATATTTGATTTATCATGGTAAGCCAATAAAGTAGGGCCATAATTTATTACAATGTAACAAATGAGAAAATGGAAATAAAGGGAAGTTTACAAACATTTTAAAGGTCATAGAATTTGGAAAACACAGAGCTAGAGTGTAAGTGTGCAACACTCTATTTTACTGCCTCCTTCTCAAATATAAGCCCCTATGTATAAATTTTACATTCAAATCAGCCCATTAATGTGGACGTTAATGACTGTAAAAATATCATTTACTTTTTGAATCAAGATGGACAAAATGAGAGTTCACCCATATTATATGTCTATTTTCTATTTTTAATTAAATCCTTCTGGCCCAAATTTCAAGATGATCTTAAAAAAATTGAGGCTGACACATTAGTGTTATTTATTATTAGGCCCAGAACATAGGATGACTTATAAAGTTTAGTTGATATTATCTGCAATTTCACTGATTTTTCTGTGAAGAAATCCATTTGACCAGAATATGTACAAATATAAATGACAAAGTAGCTAGCAAAGCATTTGTTATTATATTGCAAATTGTCCTAAGCCAGAACACAGATTAGTAATAATTTTACTCTAAGATTTCATTTAACCAAGTGTTTGAGAGAGGGGAAGAGATAAATTATAAGCTTAAGGCATAATGATTCTCCTTTATGGATATAATTAATTTTTTTTTCTCTTTGGTACTCTTTCATACTTGGCTATGGTCCTACATTAAATCATGTATTTCTAAATAATCTCCTTCAACTGAAGTTTCTTCCACACATCCCCCAAAATAAATGTTTCCCAATTCTTTCTTTGAACATCCTTTTCATTTTCTCTATGTTACTTTGAAAATATCACTGACGATGATTTAAGCCTCAATTCCAAATTTACTTTTTGTGCTCCAGACCCCACTTTTCTATTTCAAGCCATTCTTCATCTACATCTCTTCAAAATCTGTTTCCAAACTATCCTCTCTGCCTCCTTCCCCCTCCCTTACTTTCAATAATTTCAGCATCCTCATTGTTGCCATGCTATTATCAGTGGACCAATTTCATATACCTATATCAAGTTGTGCAAATTCAGGCTCCACAAGTTTTACTGCATTTCTAAATTCACCATTTTTGCTTATCTATTACTCACCTTGCTCCCAGAATACTGAAATGGCCCCCAACTGATTTTCCAGTCTCTTCCTTCATATTGCTTCAAAATTCATAAACCAAACCATAGCTCTCATCTTTATTTCTTAATTTAACCTACTTCCACTAAAAAATTAACAAAGAGTTCTAAATTTCTCTCAAAATAGAACTCACTTAATCAAGAATTCAAGCTCTCACATAACCAGATTTCTATACACCATTCCAATCTTAGTCTTCATCATACCTTTCATACATATTATATTTACTCAAACTGGAATCCTATTTCTTCCAAATAGGTCTTTCTTCATATGCTTTTTCTTCTTGTGCTATTCTCAAAGTCAGAAATGTCTTACCCTATGTGTGGGAATTTCCAGATGGTACCAATCTTTTAGCTCTTGAGATCCAGCTCATATTATACCATCAGTAGAAAGCAGTTTTCCCGGCTTCCTAAACTGAAAAGTAACTACTTCCCTCCAACACATTTTCATTTATATTCTAACACTAGGAATGTTTAGCCTTATACTGTTGTTTTTATTAATTACTGTAAAACAATTTATGCCCAAAACCAGTGGCTTAAAGCAATAATATTTATCATCTCATGGTTTCTGTGTGGCAGGAATTCAGGAGTGTTTAGTTGCCTTGCTCTGGCTCAGTTTTGTCATGAAGCTGTAATCAAGATGGCATCTTGGGCTATCATCATCTGAAGTCGTGAATGAGGCTGAAAGATTCATTTCCAAATTATGCACTCACATGTTGTAAGGAGGCCACAGTTCCTTGCCATGTAAGATTCCACATAAGGATACTAAAATCTCATGACATGACATGTCCTCATGACAGGGTCCTTGATAGCAAGTGACCCAAGAGGAAGAGGAGAAAGAAGGAGGCATCCACAAGGTCTCTCATGTTCTATCTCATGTACTGTCACTTCTGGCTTATTATTTAGAAATGACTCACTAAGTCCAACCCACCCTTAAGAATTAGGCTCCTTATATTGATTGGAATAACAAAGAATTCATGGACATATATTTAGATTACCAGACTTATCTTTAATGTGTATTTTTCTACACTATTTACTTAAAAGCAAGCACCCTGCTTGTTTTTTTGTATCCCCCAGGAAAGCTCTGTGCTATGTACGTTCTTTTATATCTATTTGTGCTCATGCACTTGATTTGATTAATATTTACATATTTTGTGCTCAGAACTCTAAAAAAGACCACTTAAGTAGTTTTAGCACAAATAAAATATTTGAAAGTTTATTTAGCTTTTCCTTAGAATACTCAATATTCTAATGTGAGTCTACTGAATGCAAGAGCTTGTAATCTTGTAATCAGTAGCATATTAGCTAAGAGTTGTATCTTAGCTAGATTAAAAAACACATATTGTATCACTTCTGTTTCTAGACTACGGAGACTGGCAGCATAGAAGAGCTGGCAGTGAAGATATGTCACTTCTAGACTTTCATTTTCAATGGACAGCCTAGGTTATTTCTGGTGATTGTTTTTCTCTTGGTGTTTTATATAATAGTGTTTTTGTTAAATCTTTTTAAATGCCTCTTTTGAATGACAAACTTACAGTTCAAGAGATTTAAAAGTAGATGCTGCACGCCATGCCTTTTAAACAGTTTTCAATTGACAAATCATTGAGATAAAAACATATGTTTAAACAACTATTCTTATACTTTCCAAAGAGTTAATTTTGGATTTATCACTTTAATATAAAACAAATATATTTTTATTAATAAATGTATTACTTTTCCTATATAAGAAATGATATTTTGAATAATTAACAGATCATATTTAAATGTTTGAATATAGAATAAGTTTTACACATTCTTATATTAAAGTTCACACTTTGAAACGCAAGAACTTAATCTTTTTAAACAAATGGCTATAAAAACCCTATTCTTGAAGACAACTTTGAATTCTTTTAATTATAAAAACTATCTACTTAAGATAAAATTCTGTTTGCCAAAACAAAAGCTTTCATCTTTTCAATATAAACTCTGAGTATTAGGTAATAACGTGTAACTTCTGAACTCCAATTCAGAAATTCTTAAAGATACAATCAGAGAATACTCAAAACATTTACCCAATGCTTTATGTTATAAGCTGAGTATATCGTACACTCTAGGTTATGTGGTCATCTAAAAGCGACAGTCATAAAGCTGTTTAAATTTTAATTATCTGCAAGGAGTCTGGCTCAAACATCCCTATATATTTCCCTTCATTTTGGCGTTTTGGATACAGCAAAATTCATAGTAAAATGAACCCAAATATACAATAAGACATTTTCCTCCATTTCTGAAGTTATAAAGGAATCAGACAAAACCACAGTAAACCATAAGAAAATGAAAGATCCAGAAGTAAGCCCCTCAATAAGCAGATGTTTCTCTGGCAGAGGTATAAACCTGGGAGGAATAGCACAATGGGGTCACTGGATAAATAAATCCAGGAACCTGAATCTGCCTGAGAAAATACATTAGGTCATAGACAACAGATAAATGTAGCATAAATAAAGGGAGTTTGTGTTTTAGTAGTCTGAAATTTTGCCTGATTAAGGAAAGTGGTAAAATAGAAAGTTCAACAGTACTTCCTAACTTTTTTATCCTGGTCTTTATTTCTCACTTTCTTATATTTTTAACCAAAGGAAAGATACTAAAAGCCTCAGTTTGCAACATTCATGGGTGATAAAGCTGAACCGTAATATTTTTTATCCCATTTTTCCCCCTCAAATCAAAATATTTAAAAATTTGTTTTCTACCTAGCATTAAAAAAAAACCCTACTGTGAATGATTTTTAAAAGGTGAAAAAAATAGAAAAAACATATTATGTTTCTCATTTTTAAAGATAATTTTCCATCTTTTATATTTTATATATATAAAACATAAGTTTAAAGTATACAATGTGAAGATTTGATATACATAGATATTGCAAAATGATTACCTCATTTATTTTTATATTGATATTAGAACCTACAGTAGGTAAGATATTTGCTTTTGTTTTGAAGTATTTATTTGGGACTTTTTCATACATTGCTAATCTAGGAATTATTCATAGAATTATGCTTTGTGTCAGGAAAAAATTGTCTCCCTGAAGTTATAGAACAATTTCCCTTTTATGCCAAGTAATGTGTGTATTTTCCAGAAGGAAGAAAAAAACTGACTCAGCCCACTCATGTCTAAACATTGCTGCCATGCATGCATGCAAAAGGCAGTCTGCAGCGGGCCCAGAGTGTCTGGCTGTGCAACTTGGTCACGAGAATTTGCTCTGCCTCCTGAAAATCTCTCACAACTCTAAGTCCATGCACATTTGCGGAGCTATGTGGAGAATATGAATGAATATTAATGTTACTTTTCTAAAATGAACCTTCACTTGTAAATCTATTTGATGAAATATATTGAATGCCTGTATATAAAAAATAGATATTTATCTGTAGAATAAGGAATCACTGGGGCAACCTGCCCACCATGTGTGTGTCTATAGTTTGGCAATGGAGTCATTTTTATAGCAAGCACAATGATGCTACACTTACATAGTAAAAATACAGTGGACAAAGGGGTCATGTTGTAGTAAACTAAGGAATAGATACTATTTTTTACAATCTAAGTAATAATAGAAACTTCTGAGAAAAATGCAGGACAAGCTGTTTAAATACAAGATTATATCCCATAGCAAAAGTATTTTTATAGTAAATAACTAAGTTTATTTTCTAACAATTTTATTTGTAGGATAAGAAAATGGATGAATATTTTCTCCAAAAGTGATTAATTTTCTAGTTATTTCATTTTTTTCTATTTATTTACTAGTTGATCTTTAAATTTCAAGGCTATGGAGTATTCATTTTCCTTCAAATAAATGTAACAATTAGTATTTTATATCTTTGAAATAACAAGTTTATTGCCAATAAAAATAAAGACAACAACAACCCATAGGAAACAGAAGTATGAAAAGACAGGAAATTTGATAAGGCTGATCTGGGAAATTCCAATCCTCATTAGAATAGTGCTCCAAATACTCCCGTATCAGATTACTATGTGGTTATTATTGAAAGAAATAAATATCTTCAAGGGAAAACAAAATGAAATAATAATCCTCAGTATTTTGTTGTGAGGGACAACAATTTTGTCAAGTATATTGCTTTTTCACCACATCTAAGTGGTAGGGTTCATTTTAAATGGCTATTTTTATCATTCTTTTATTATGAATTTTATAATTCAAACTTTTTCAGGCCAACAAAAGCAAAACATTCTCATAAAGGATACCATTCCTCTTGTTCTTTCCTTTTATTTTCCTGTCTTGTTGGAACTTAACAAAATTGATCCAAATGCTACAAACCCCTTTGTCAATTTCTCTATTTCTTTGCTATGGCTCCAGATTTCTTCTAAGGCCACATATAAGGCCGAATTAGTCTCTGTAAATAATGAAATTAAGAAAATTGGAAAGCATCTTAAAATGCATGTCACTAGAATCCTACATGATGATGTCTTTTTAAAGCACATGTGATACTTGGTTATAATTTACACATCTATTGCTAGTTTC
The DNA here is from genome assembly GCF_964341445.2 of Mesoplodon mirus. Lineage (NCBI taxonomy): Eukaryota > Metazoa > Chordata > Mammalia > Artiodactyla > Ziphiidae > Mesoplodon > Mesoplodon mirus. Next base: position 23,323,445 of record NC_138986.1, on the reverse strand, counting down.
AAATCATTTTCTAAATGTAGCTAATTCCATCATTAAGTTTTTCCTACGTTGGTCTAAAATCTGATGTTTTATAACTTCATCCATTTATAAATATCTATCACTCTTGTCCTTACTTCTTTCAGGAGTCAATCATTCCTCTAATTCTTGGAAGTCCTAGGAAATTTTGGTTCTAATAAAGACATTTCATTTCTATTACTTCATATATTCCTCCCTAGTAATACATTCTATTTAGTCAGTGGGGGGAAAAGAAAAAGAAAAAGATGACATAAAGACCTGAGGCTTCAGGCCAAAATTTTTCTTTTTATAAGGCACAGACCCATTGAATCAAGGACTACCCTACCCCAGGATGACATCATCTTAATTATATTTGCAAAGACTTTTTTTTTTTTTTTTAAACAGAGACACATTCTGAGGTAATGGGGGTTTGGTCTTCAACATGAATTTGTGGGGGGTCCAAATCAACCCATAACACATTCTACTGGCTCATTTCTTTCTTAAAATGTGCGGCTGTTAACACTTCTCAGTATACCCATTAAACTTCCATTTTCCTATATTGTTCCTGAATCAAATTCTATCATTTCAAATCCCCATTTTAAAAAAGTCCTAAGGCTGTTGTTCTCCTCTTCTTCCCCCTTTTTCTGCTATGGCTTTATTTTTTTTTTCAATTTTTATTTTAATTGATTTTAAAAAATACATTCATTAGGTTTTGGAGGGGCAGAATTTTGTCAATTGTCTTTAGATCTACCATTTTTGCCCCCAATGCCCAATTTTAATAATGCCATTTTAAAATGCTTCAAATGTTTTGTTAATGGTCACTAGTGGAAAGGAATAGAAATTGCTGAAGTGAAATCAATACATTTGTCCCTTGGTATCTGCAGGTTATTGATTCTAGGACCCTAGGGAATACCAAATCCACAGATGCTCAAGGCCCTTCCATAAAATGTACTTGCATATAACCTAGGTACATCCTCCCATATGCTTTAAATCATCTTTAGATTACTTATAATACTTAGTACAAAGTAAATGCTATGTAAATAGTTGTAGATACAACATAAATACTGTGCAAATAGTTGCCAATGCATGTCAAATTCAACTTTGGCTTTTTGGAACTTTCTGGAATTTTTCAAATTTTTTGATCCATGGTTGCCTATGGGAAGCCCACAGATATGGAGGGCTGACATAATTGCTTGCTAAACAATTAGTTTCCTCAGTTTTAAGAGATTTTGAATCAAATTTGTTGGCTTATTCTCTAAGTGGACATAGTATGCTTGATAAACATAGTGTTAAAAAATGTCCAGAAATATTTTTAATCTCTGAAAATATTTGAGCAATGTTGGAGAAGTTAATTAAAATGTTACTGTTTCCTGAATAGAATTCATCTTCCAAGAAAATGGAAGATAATGGAGATAGATTTCACCTCATTTTTTTTTTTTTTTACTTTTCATGTTTTACAACTTACCATGAATTTAATTATTTGTTTTGTAGACTTTTTCTAACATCCTACAAGGAACAGTTTATGTTTTGAGTTATTCAGTGTATGATATTTTTAAGATATGAGTTAAATGATATAGATACAATGTGAGTGAGTGTGTGTTTTGAGAGGTGAGTGCTGGTATGTCCAAGTTTGCATTTCTTTTATAAAGCAGACCAAAGATAAAAAGCTGGTGGTGAGCTCAAATTATGTGAAAAGGTACTGAATAGTATGACAGTTTATAAATGCACTATACTGTAATTATGATTGCTTAGCTTTATTTGGTTAGGAGTACCTCATCTATGAATACTGTCAGTTTTCATGTAAATGTCATTTTCATAACAATTTAAAAAATGACTTTGATGGTTTGTGTGTTTGCATGTACACACATACACACATGAATGTCCTTGAGTAACTTTTGAATGGCCCCTAAAGCTCTGTCCTCAATTTATTTTAATATCCCTTTAGAAGTTTGTCAAATTCTTAGTAAGATTTATTTTTCAGAAACCCGTAGTGGCATTATTTAGTCTCTAAGATACACTGAAGTTTGACTCTTGAAATGATTTTAGGTTTTATCCTGGGACTGCAGTCAGACTTTCTTTCTCCAGCTCTCTGCTTCCCCTCTATTAACCTCTCCCAATAATCAGCAAACACATAGCAAAACTTCAATAACTTCCTGTTGGCTTTTGTCTTGTGCTCTGTAATCGTGAGGCTTAAAAATGTTTTAATCAATATTGAGATTTGTTTGAAATGTTACCCATGCTTTATTATTATTGAAGAAGTTAATCACAGTCCCTCCACTAGCACCCTGGATCTAAATGTATGTGAAGAAATGGAGCGAGACTGAAGACAGCCACTGAAGGAGATCCAGCTCATTAAAATTAAATATCATTAGGGACAAGAACTGACGTGAAGTAAAAAAGTGATGGATTTACTCAGCTTACGTAATCATAATACTTTCTTTTGAATATTAAATATCTTAGAATGGGTTTTATACCAGTGTTAGCATATAGGAACTTAATTTTTAAAACAATATTCTGGTATTTATAAATAGTGCTACAGTACTTTAAACAAGTAAGCTAAAATGGTATCATATGCTTTTTGACATGCAATTGACTTTCCTTTTATTTGCCCACTTCCCCTTGTTTCTGTTCAAAGAGGACATTTTCCATTATCAGGTAAATAGTAAAGATCAGAATATGTCATGAAACCTATATACCAAAAGAAATATTAGGATGATACAATACTTATGTGGACCTCGGGAATTACACTTTAAAAAAACACTCAGTGGTATTAGTCAACAGGGTAATTGAGAGCAACTCTCCCAGTAAGAAGAACTAGAAAAGTTACACAAAATATTAAATTCTGCATAAAAGCATCAAAGAGATATTACGGAAGTTAAATTAGAATTAATGAATGCCTATTTGTTAAAAAAAAGTGAAAAATCTCAAGAAATTGAAGATAATCACAACTCTAAAAGTCGACCTGTATATAGAGTACATCACGGAGTCCTACAAATCAATTAATAGAACATAATCAAATTTAAAAGGGCCACCGACTTAACAAGACACTTCAAAAATGGCAAAAGTTGTTCAACCTCCTTAGTCTCAAAGTAATACAAATTAACACTAAAGATAGATACCTATACAGTCAACAAACATGGCTACAACTCAAGTCTGAATACTAAATGTTGCTAAGGGTATGAAAAACCTGATATGGATAATCTGGTACTTTCATAGACTGCTAGAGTATAAATTGATACTGTCACTTTGGAAAGCTGTTTGGCATTTTCTACTAAATTTGAATGAATGCATACTTCATGACCCAGAAACTTCATATATATTATGCATGTACATGTGCAGCAAGAGATATGCATATTTTGTGAAGAAGCTTCTTCTGCATAAAACATAAAACAAGGTAAATCTATCAACATTGGAATAATTGCAAATTGATAACCAAATTTCAGTATATTCACAGTACAGAATACTCTAAAGACTAAAATAATCATATACAGGTATTTTTAATACTATGTATAACTCATAAGCAATGTTGAGGGAAAGGTATTAGATACAGAAGAATATATACAATATAATAGCACTTACATAAAGATTTAAAACCTGCTAAAGTTAATCTATGGTGCTAGTAATAAGGATTGCCCCTAGGGAGGAGTAGGTAGGAATAATTCTGTGGGTCATAAGCATTTCTGGTATGCTAGTAAAATTATTTTTCTTGACTCAGGTAGTAGATATATGGATGGACTGACTTTGTGATATTGTTTTTGCTGTACATTTATGATGTATGTACTTTTCTATACCTATGTTACTTAAATTAAAAAAATTTACATTTTACCACAATGTTGTCTCAGAAAATTTTTTACTTTTCTAATAATTTTTCATTTAACTCCTAAGAGTCAACTAAAGAAATTTCCATTAAATTTTAAGATTTATAAAAATATTTCAAAGGAATATTTGTAAATTTAAAGCTAGTGGGTTTAAATATGATAAATTGAATACAACTTTGGATAACTGGAAAATTTCTTGTTATTTTTATTCTCATAACAGTACTTCCTTACCTCATTGAGAAACTAAGATAGAGATAGCACATTATGATAAAGCCATGAATTGACATATGCTTGGTGTTACTTAACTTCATGAACATTCATTAGAAAATTAGCACCAAGACCAAATTAGTTAACTAAGCCAACTTTTTTAATATATATACATTTTTAGTAAAAGTGTCAACCCACTAAATGCAGGTACATATAACACTGCATATAAACATTCATAAACTATACCAAGTCTTGATTTATTCAGATTTAACATACAATGATGAAACTGTGACCCCAAAGTGTGCAAAGTTAAAGCCTTCAACTGCAGTTGAGAGGGCAGGAAAACCTGGGGATGGGGGTGAGTCAAGAATGATGGGTAGCCTGGAGGACCAGTTTTAACTAATTTTTTGCCTAATGTATGTATTGATATTTTAGTCTTCATTTAATTTTGTTTCTTTTAATATTTTTATTATTTTTCTCATTAACCTGTTTATTTTATCAATATCTTGAAAAATATCGGTTGTTAAAATAAGTTTCACTGTTTTGCTGCAATATCACTAGAGGTATATGTACATTCTTATGGATTTGCAAATGTTTTGAATGATGACAAGGAAACTGCTTGATTGATGGACTGGGAAATAGATACTTGTAAAATTAGTAATTAATTTGCCATCTCCTCTCTAGATATTTCTTCAGTACTGATTCCACATGAGACTCACAGATATAATAATGGGACAGATGATTTTATGAGCAAGGAAATTTAATCCAACATGAGCCTATTTGTGGTTTTACTAATTTTCAGCAGTAAAGATCTTTTGTTTATTTGCATTTTGTTTCTGTAACTTGAAGACCTACAGGACCTAACACACTGTAGAAATCACTTAGGAAAATATCCCCATAAAAACATAAAAACAAAAAAACAAGTCATTTTTATTTTGCTGTGCAAAAGCTTTTAAGTTTCATTAAGTCCCATTTGTTTTGTTTGTTTGTTTGTTTTGTTTTCATTACTCTAGGAGGTGGGTCAAAAAAGATCTTACTGTGGTTTATGTCAAAGAGTGTTTTTCCTATGTTTTCCTCTAAGAGTTTAATAGTGCCTGGCCTTACATTTAGGTCTTTAATGCATCTGGAGTTTATTTTTGTGTATGGTGTTAGGGAGTGTTCTAATTTCATTCTTTTACATGTAGCTGTCCAGTTTTTCCATAACCACTTATTGAAGAGTCTGTCTTTTCTCCATTGTATGTTCTTGACTCTTTTGTTGTAAATTAGGTGACCATATGTGCGTGGGTTTATCTCTGGGCTTTCTATCCTGTACCATTGATCTATATTTCTGTAATTGTGCCAGCAGCATACTGTCTTGATGACTGTAGCTTTGTAGTGTAGTTTGAAGTTGGGGAGCCTGATTCCTCCAGCTCCATTTTAGAACAGCTCCCAAGGATTTGAAATGTAAGAGATATATCCAAGTAAGGCAGTCAAGAGAGCTAGTGCTTTTTGTTTCATTGTTTTTTGATTAGGGAGAGATAAGTTTGTTCATTTTCACTTTATTTTTTTAGGACTTAATAAAAATAGTATTATTGTTAAATTAAATATCTCACTAATGGGAGGTTCAGTTATGTCTCCAGTAGAAATTATGATTTGGCAAAGTTACATAATTCAGGGATTGAATGTAAATCAGCTGAGATGGAATAGTAATATTTGTATGTTTCATAAAATCACTAGTAAGATCTCTCTTGAGTGTAACTCAGGAAATGCTAACATTAGCTGCAGAAATTTGATTTGGTTTCTGATTAGGTTTTTAAACATTTTATTTTATAATACAACTACATAATATGCTGTTTTCTTTCATTGCTTCACAAATTAGATTAGAAAAAATGTATAAAGTATATATGATTCTAAATATTTTAAAGAAAATTATTGGTTAAATGATACAATGTGAAATTCCTAAGAATTAATGTATAACCAAATATAAATCAATATATTAGTTGTTAATTTAGCCAAATATACTTGAATACTATTAATTATAAATAGGTATATACTAATGACCCCCCAATGTTGGCATCACTGCACAAAGTACAATAGATGATAAAAGTAGGAGAAAGTCATTGCCTTCAACATGTTTATAAATAAGTTAGATTGGATTATAAACACATGTAAGGACACAACTTGTTAAAGTTTAAATGTGGTATATCCATAAAGCAACTGAAACAGTGTCATAGATTTAAAAATAATTGGACATTATTATGAACTATAAAATGGGAAATGGAACTCATATATATTGACTGCATGCTCTTTGGTATGATTATTCAAAATGGAAGATGAGGTAAAGTACACAGCAAGATGGGGAGAATGCATTATAGGAAGCCTCCATGGAAGAATCACGAGCAGAGTCTTGAAGTTTAAAAAGGATGTTAGTAAATAGCACCCAAGTGAAAGGAGGTAGAAAAATTTACTCTAGGCTCAAAAAATAAATGTGCTTAAGGTGAATGGTTTACTTAAGGGAAGTGTAGGAGGTAATGTAATGTGGGAAAAACCCCTGGAATATTGTCTGGCAGTCCTTCTGAGGGAGAGACTAGAGCATAATGGTGGTTTTGGGGCTCTGGTACCAGGCTTCTGGGTTCCACATCTCAGTCCTGTCATTTATGTCAGTTACTACATCTCCTAAAACAATGAGCTACTACTTAATAAAAAGTTACTGCATACCAGGCACAATTCAAGGCATACTGCATATACTAATTGACTTAGCTGTGACAAAAACCTTATTAAATAGGTGTAATTATCATCCACTCTATTACAAATAAAGAAACTGGGGCATAAGGAAATTAAGGCACTAAAATGTATGTCATTAAACACTATGTACACTGTCTGTCTAGGCTTCTATTTCCTTCAAAATGAAATGCAGATATTAATAGCCTGAGTTTCCCTGAATTTCTGTGATAAATACATAATAATCGCTCACAAATGTTAACTGTTATATTAAATAATTACTAGATGACTCCTCAAAAGTAGTTTGGGTTTTTTTTGGCTGTTGAATGCTAGGATAGGGAGTGTAGGTACTATCCTTCAGTCAATGCAGACACACTGAATAATATTTTTTAAACATAATTTGGAGTTTTGGGAGACTCCCATATCTGGAGAGACAGAAAGTTATCAAAACAGAAGGTTATTGTACTTTCCCAGCAACAGGATACTCAGGGCTAACAAGAATGCTACCAGGAAAAATAATAGTTGATGTAAAATATGGGTCTAACTGGCATGAAGGATGAGAAGATATGGGGAAAGAAGAGCAATCCTCTTGGCACAAGTCATATAAAAACAGCCTTAGTACATACAAATCAAGCAGTGGTAGAAATATTGTTTTGCGATGGAGAGTAGAGTACAGTTTTACTTTAGAAAAGACAGTTTAAAATGCACACGTTTGCTAGGAAATATATGGTAAATAATTTGAGTCAGGTATTTATGGAGGAGGGGATGGTGGAGATAAAAAGGAAGTTATTCACATGGGTATTAAGATGTATTAAGGGTATTAAGTGTTAATTAAGATGAACACTTTTAAATAATGTATAATTCAGGTGTACTTTTGGGTCAAGCACTATCCAATGACCTTGCATGAATTTTGCTGTTAAATCTTCACAACCCTACAAAGTAGATTGTTTTTAGCCCTGTTTTATAGGTAAATAATTTAGATATAAAGTTTAAAAGACTTGCACAAGATATCAGGTACCTAATTAAGTGACTAGGTGGGAATTGATAACCGAAAAATGGACTTATAATGTCCAATCATTTATAATAAAATCATTACCAGTAACATTTTATAATTAGAAAATACACTATCTTCTGGGAGCAAAAAAATATAATTCTCTGTAAACTATATTACATACTAACAAATTGGACAATGTAGATGAATAAATTCCTAAAAACACATGACCTACAAAGACTGACTCATGATGAAATAGAAAATCTAGTACTCTAGACTGATAATTAATAAAGCAATTTTGGGAGGTATTTGATTACAGATTTGAACAAAAGTCTAGTACCAGACAGTTTCACTGGTGAATTCTACCAAGCATCCAAAGAATACCGATCCTTCTCAAATGCTTCCAAAACAAATAGAAGATGAGGGAACTCTTCTAAATCCATTTTATGAATCCAACATTATCCCGATATTAAAATCAGACACAGATGTCACAAGAAAAGAAAATTACAGGCCAATATCCCTGATGAATATAAATTCAAAAATCCAGCAAAATATTAGCAAACTGAAATCAATTCATAAAAAGGATCACAGACTATGGTCAAGGGGAATTTATTTCAGGAATGCAAGGATGGACCAACATCCACAAGTCAGTCAATGTGATACACCACATTAACAAAATGATGGTAAAAAATCATATGATTATCTCAATAGATGTAGAAAAAATTACAAATTTCAACATCCATTGGTGATTAAAATCTCAAAGTGGGTAAAAAGGGAACACACCTCAACACAATAAAGGCTGTATATGACAAGCTCACAGCTAACTTCATACTCATAGAGAAGCTGAAAGCTTTTCTTCTAATATCAGGAATAAAATAAGGATGGCCATTCTCAATTTTATTCAACATAGTATTGGAAGTCCTATCTAAGTAATTAGGCAAGAAAAATAAAAAGGCACCCAAATTGGAAAGGAAGTAAAACTGTCACTATTTGCAGATGACATGATATATGTAGAGAAACACTAAAATCCTTAAAGATGCCTTAAAAACAAAGTTAGAACTAATAAATTCAGTAAAGTTGAAGGATACAACATCAATGAACAAAAATCTGTTGCATTTCTATACACTAATCATGAACTATAAGAGAATACAAGAAAAACTACAAGAAAATATTCAAGAAGCCAAAATAAGAAGAAACAGGTTTTCACAGATGGGAAAACTAGATTATAAGTAGAAAGACTATAGAATTAAACACAGTCATATGAATAATTACATTATATGTAAATAGACTAAAGACTCCAATTAAAAGACAGTGGTAAGACAGGATAATAAAGTAATATACAACTATACGCTGCCTACAAGAAATATAGTTTAAATGCTAAACACAAAGATGTAAACACTAAGCATGGGGAAACCACTGTAGCTGTATAATTTTCTGACAAAATAGACTTTGAGACTAGGACTATTACCAGAGAGAAATGGAGACATTTTATAATGATGAAAGGGACAATTCATCAGTAAGACATAACAATATTTTCACACTTGATGACAGCGTGTCAAACCACATGAAGCAAAAACTGGCATAAATAAAAGGGACTTAGAAAAATCTATATATATAGCTGGGTATTTTAACAACCCTTACTTTGTAAATGATAGAACTAGACAAAATTTATTAAGGATAAAGATGATTTGAAAAACAGCAACATACAAATTCATTTCAAGTTCACATGGAAAATGATCAAGATAGATCATATGCTGGACCATAAAATATATAAAAATATACTTCAAAGATAATATTACACATTCTCTGACCAATGTGGAATTTAATTAGAATATCCAGATACTTGGAAAGTCAATAACTGATTATTACATAACTAATAGATCAAAGAATATCACAAGAGGAATTAGAAAATAATTTGAAGGGAATGAAAATGAAATTTAAACAATTTGTGGGTTGCTGCTAAAGTGGTGCACATATGGAAATTTATAGCTTAAATTCTCATATTAGGAAAAAAAGGCTTATTAATGAATGTTACCTCCTCAAGAATAGGAAATGAGAAAATTAAGCCCGAAGTAAACAGAAGGAAGGAAATAAAAGCCAAAATAAATTAAAACAAAACAGAATAAACAAGGGATAAAGTCAGAGTTAAAAGTTGTTTTTATGAAAGGGTTATGTAAATTGAGAAATCCTTAGAAGACTGTTGTAGAGAAAAAGAGAAAGTTCAAAATACAATATTAGGAGTAAGAGGAAATATTAATGCAAATTTTATAGACCTTAAAAGGATTAAAGGGACTGTTATGAACAACTTTATGCCAATAAATTTAATAACTTAGATTAAATGGACAGATTATTTAGAAAACACAACTTGCCAAAACTGACTGAAGAAAAGGTAGAAAATCCAAATAACTCTTTATCTTTAAAAATAAATTCTTAACTAAGAAGATTTGGGGTGTATATATATGCAATGGAATATTACTCAGCCATAAAAAAGAATGAAATAACAACCATTTGAGCAACGTGGATCAACATAGGATATAGCATACTAAATGAAGTAAGTCAGACAAAGAAAAATATATGATATCACTTATGTAGAATCTAAAAAATAAAAATGAGGGCTGCTGAAGGGGGCATGGAGAAGAGGGAGTTATTCCTATCAGTTCTGGCTGTTTGTTTGGGAAGTGGATCTGCTGCTGCCGGAGCAGTCCAGAGGGAGCTGCGGATCATTTAAAAAAAATAAGAAAAAATTTTAAAAAATAAAAATGAATCTATACACAAGACAGAAACAGATTCCTAGACATAGAAAACAAACTTATGGTTACCAAAGGGGAAAGGGAGGAAGGGATAAATTAGGAATATGGAATTAACAGATACAAACTACTATACATAAAATAGGTAAGTAATAAGGCTTTACTGTATAGCATATGGAACTATACTCAATAGCTTGTAATAACCTAAAATGGAAAGCAATCAAATATATATATATATATATATATATATATATATATATATATAACTGAATCACTTTCCTGTACACCTGAAACTAACAAATTATAAATCAACTATATTTCAATAAAAAAGAAGAACTTTCCCACAAAGATAACTTCAAACCACATTGTTACACCACTGAATTCTACAAAAAATATAAGAAATGATACTTTCTATAATGACATTATATTTATAATATAAATATTATATATTTACCTGTTATTACACACTAGCAAGGTGAAAATGAGAGATACAGAAACATTAACCCCAAATGCTGGTGTTGGCAAGAATGTGGAGCATCCTGAACTCTCATTAATCTCCGATGAGAAGGTAAAATTGTGCAACCACCTGGGCAAACAATTTGGCTTTTTCATTTTTATTAAAGTTAAATGTATACTTCATTATGAGGCAATTCTGCTTTTAGCTATTTAATCAAGAGAACTAGAAACATACATTCAGAGAAAGATATTTAGAATAATGAAAGGCTTTATTTATGATAAATAAAAACAAAAACTCTGGTCCAGCAACAGGAAAGTGAATAAACATAGTGCATTCCTACTGTACACTATTAAGAAGCAACAAAAGGGAAAAAACTACTGATATATGCAATGACATGCATGGAAATTAAAGAGAACTTATGTTGAGTGACACAAGCCCAAGTTATGTGTACATAAGATGCTATTCCATTTATATGAAGTTAACAGAGAGAACTAATCCACCATGGATAAAAAACCAATCAGGACAGTGGTTGCCAATGCAGTATTGGGAATAATAGTAAAGGGAAATGTAAGCAAAGTGTCTGGGGTGATGTGAATATTCTAGCACGATTGGAGTGTGGGGTTCCATGACGTTACATGCATATCAAGATTCACTGAATTTGGGACTTAAGGTCGTATTTCACTGTGTGTAATGGAGGGCAGGAAGAAATGGAGCTTAACTCTCTAGTATAGTAATACAGTGGTTTCAAATTCTAGTCATATGGACAGATAACATTTTAAAGCAGTGGCATTAAAATAGATTGCCAATTTTCATTCTGCCAATAATAGACACGTTAAAATATACTCACGTGCAAGTTCTGAGAAATCTTTGCTCTTTCTAGGAAAGTTTTTGAAAGGTTATTTTAACATTTAAAAATGTATGATGGAAATAGCTCTGTCACATATTTTAGAGAGTAACATTCTTTAAGTATTATCTGCAAATACTGTATGTTCTGCTACTATTTTATATAACAGTTTGTTTCATCCCTATCTTGTCTATAGATACATTTTATAATGAAAATATGTGCTATTGCCAATAATCTCAACATGCCAGATTTAGAACCTACAGGGATGAGACATGACATGCCTCTTCAATTCTGATTTCTGAAGGAAACCGATCATAGTACAGATTAGAAAAAAAATATTTAGATATCTGTGATTAAATAGAACACAGAAGTGATTTCCAAGCACTATGTCCTGATACTTCTCCCTTATCAATAAGGGTATAAAGAAGTTCTATTTCTTGACTTCGTTCTCTTTTGAAAGCCCAGTGGGATGTGAGCAATGTGCCCCTCCAAGTTCTGTAGGAAATAACAGGACCAATTTTATTAAGTGAGAGAAATTAATTCCAAGTTGGGCCTTCTTCAGGGTTCATCTCAGTTCAGGTAGCTTTTATGGCTATGTCCCACTAACACAGGGCAAAGTTGGGGGAGTAACAGTTGTGTCAACTGACAATGTAGTTAAGGGCATTTTCTATCAAAGTGGACATTAGGCAAGACATCCATCTTCTCATCTGGCCTTCAGACAGTAACACAAGACACACAGGCCACTGCTACGTTCTCCTCACCATGACTGCTGCCAGAGCTTCTTTAGGTTCACTTGCTCTCTCTGTTACATCTATATTTTATCCCTGATATTCCTCTTCCCATTATACCAGACCCTACATAAGGGAGTTTGTCCTATTCCAAAACACTCAATATACCTCCTTTGAATTAGCATGCATTCGCCTCATTTTTAGATTTTATTTTCTTTTTGAAATTCAAAGGCCAAAACTAATTTCTTTAATTATGAGTTTTGTATGTCACTCTTTGTGCCAGTGAGCATGAAATATCCTATCTTACTGGGATGAGAAAAGAACCATGTGTACAGTAAATCAGTGTGGATATAGCAAAAATCCCCAAACAAATATTAATAAGTTGAAACACTATCACAATATACATCCTATCAAATAAAGTCTGAACTAATCAGAGAAGATAAATGCCTTCATGATGGGACTCCCTTAGACTTCTCCAACCACATCTACTCCCCAAGTCCTCAACTCCAACCTCACTGATCTTTTTCAGTCCTTAAATACTCCAAGTGATTTCTGTTTTCAGCGCTTTTATATTATACATCATTCCTCTACCAGGAATGCTTTCCGCTTCTCAAGCATACTAACAAATTTCACATCCTTCTTGATACTGAAAAGAAATAACTGAACTAATCTACACCACTTTTGACTGTTAATCCCTTTATCTTTTTCTTTCAACCATGAAAATATTCACAAAGAAGTTTCATTTAAACAAACAAAAAAACACCTTTTCTGTGAATTTAATAGTGAATTTGAAAGAATTTGAGGTCATGATAGCAATTTGTTTTTGTCAAGAAAGGGTTCCCATTTAAAATAAAGTTTGGATGTCTGTCTCTTAGGTTACTGGGCATTTAAGGGTCTTCTGAAGGACTTCAAAGAAACAGGTTACCTCTTCCTTCAACTAAATACAAAAAAAGTCTGCTGAAACTTCCATGGAACCAATCAATCTTCAATACCTGCCAATACAGTTTCCTTTACTTTTTTGGGGGGAAGTCTTTTCACACTGCATTCCAGACCCAAGATGTCTGTGCTCTGGCTTCTCGCCATGATCTGCCTTCTCCTCTTGAAGGAGAAGGCCTAACTGGAGGTCTAACCAGAGATGTGTCTCTTGGGACTTGGGATGAATCTTTTCTCAAGCCATTTCTAAAACTGTGTTCATAAAAGGTGTTTTTCGTGGAAATTTACTCATATTATGGTTTCTGTATATCCTTGAAGTAGACATGTGTTCACAATATTAAAATATTGGGTATTGATTTGATGCCATCACTTGATTTCAAGGGAAATCATACCTCTATATCAAAAGCATTGTTATCAGGTTAATTTTTCAATTAAAAATATAAACTCATTGCTACATTTGCAAAATGCAAATAATAGATACAGTGAATTGCCCATGATAAACTGCATTAAAGAACATAAATTTTATTGGAACGAATTTTCTATGAAAGTATTCTGGTTTTTGTTAAGAATGTAGAGCAAGTTTCAGATCTTTTCTGTGATTAAGAGTTTGATAATCTTTGAAGCAAGACGCTGAGAAACAATTTTTGATTTATAGTGAAATAAATAGTGCAGTAACAGACATTTTTCAAGGTTAGAAATTCTCTACTCAACGACATGGCTCCATAAAGACAGAGCCTTTATAAATTATTGGGATAATTTCATTCAGAGTTCAGGTTTATTTCACTGAGGCCAACATACTGGATATAATCCTTAGGAAAACAATAGCAATCTGGCCTGTTTTATGAATAGATGGGAAAGAGGGTCAGGAGCAATTTACCAATTCACTCAGCAGTAAAGATAATTACTGTTTTTAATGATAATGTACTACAGGCCAATCTAATTGGTTCATGCCTCATTTTTAAACTGTTCTAGCTTAATAAGTGCAAGAACATTATATATACTTTGCTTGGCCTAAAAGCACATGATATTGAAAATCGACCTTTAAGTGATTCCCAGTGTAGTTCTGTACTATTTGTTTTGGATTATTGGAAGTCTTGAGTATTTTTAGCTAAAATGTGTACTTGTGTTATACATTTTCATAGGTCCTCATTTCCTCTATGTTGTGCCCATTAGGACACAGAATACATTGAGAAAGCATGGTCCTGAAAAGCACACAGCAGAAAAGTAAAAAGAGAGGACTGTTTAAATTATGTGAATTAGAGAAACAGGGTCAGAAGGAACTCGAAATATTTTCAGTTGGATCTCTTTCTGTATAACAAATGAATTGCATTTATTTTTTCCTCAGTCATTTCAAATGAGTGCTGTGTGGCATAAATTGTTGTATTTATGATTCTAAAAGTATCATGCTTGAAACATGTTTATTCTCAATTTAAAACAGGTAATCTTTTCAGTTTCTTAATCGTCCCTGCTGAACAAATGATTTCTTTTTAAAGCAATAATTTTGTCCTGTTATCTTTTTAATACTCGAGGGCCAGAGGGTATTGAGAGCAATGCTAAGATCCTCCGTTTCTTCTACCACCAACTTAATTGCCGAACTGAAACTCATTTCCCCAGCTGTTGGGCAGATTGTCAGATAACATCTTACATCTCAGCCCCCTTCATAAAGAATGTCTTCAGCTGAAGGAAGTTGGTTCACCCAAGGTTATGCCGCCTTCCTGATGCAGTACACATCCAATGACTGATCAATATGCATGATATTGGATAAGCAGACTATTTTCCTCAATTCAGGCCAATTGTGCAGGGCCATCTTAGCTCCAGGACTCCCTGTGTGACAGAGTTTTGCTGCTGTTTTGCAGTGACTCTGGTAGCCCACATTTCCCTTCCCAACTCACTTGCAGACAGTTGTTGACAGCTATAACACTCCCAAATTAACTTCCTGCATGTAAGTATCTCAGAAGCTGCTTCCCAGATAACCTAACCTGTGAAGCTACTTTATTTTTAACCTGTTTTCTAGATCATATTTCTAGTTTTGTTTTTTTATTTTTATTTTGTTGGTTGAGTGTCCTTAACTAAACTGTTGTTTTCAATACATATTTGTTATTCAACAATTTCTTATAACAGTGGTTTGGACAAAGATCATGAACGAATTGTCATAACCATTTATGTCAACAGCTGACAAATATTTCAGTAAAATCCAAAACATTAAAATTTTATAGATTTGAATTTGTATGCATCTTTTTTCATTTACTTCAATCATACCACCTAAGAATACTTTGGAAAATATCACTTTTAACTATATTCCCAAGTAACTATGATCCACAATTTATCTGCAGCCAGAACTTCATTTTTCCAAGAAAAAAACTGAGGCTCCAAGTGAAGAAATTAATTTGTGAAGAGCAAAGGATAGAATGAAGCTCTTACTAAAATTTGAGCTTTGGATATATAATCTTAGTGATTCTTCTAATGGCAATATATAATTATCATGATGTTTGTGCTAGCTCACATACGGAAAAACATTTGTTTCCTTAACTTTAATAATCTTACAGTAACTGCCCTCCCACCAAAAAAGAATCTTAACACTTGTCTTAGTTTCAGCCTGTGAATTTTACTTAGAGAAATACTTCTCCCTCATTAAGCCAGTGTAATTTAGGTAAAATTGTCTCCACCTGCTCCACAGGTAGAACCTATGGCAACAGCTCCCTGTAGCTCGTTTGAGTACTCCATTCGTCAGCCTCAGTGAGAGTGTAGGGATGGACATGTGATTCAAGCCAACAAAAACCAATCTGAATATTGCTTCCGTGACTGGGAAGAGGTATGCTCTTTCTTTTCTATTAACTTCAGGACATTCAAGACTGATTGGCTCCAAGCTACCTTGCCGCAAAAGTGAAAAGTATTCTGAGAATGGAGCCAACTCATAAAATAGAGAAAATAGCTGAGCCAAGATTTAGAAAAAAAAAATTTGTTATGATATAATTATCTAAATCCCTGTTTCCATCCAAGCTTGAAACTAAAATAATCTCTGGACTATTCTATACTTTTTTGTCCTTTCTTGAAATGGTATGGGTTTCTTCATTTATCTTTTCAGGATAATAATATCCCATCACAGACATTTCCTGAAAATTATCTGAAATAATGAATTTTTTATTAGTTGAACATTTATCATCTCTAACATGTATACTAAATATAGATTTTCAGGATTGTTGTGCTTGAAATAGATGGTATAGTAAGAACTCAGGGAATCATATGTATTATATAAATCTGTCTCTCGCATACAAGTTGGTGATAGTTTTGAGTCCTTGTTTCTGCTTCTGTCTGAGTTTGGAATATAGGGGTGGAGGACAGGGTTGAGGCATTAAGAATGAACAACCCTTAGGTTGAGAACAGTGAAAAAGGAGGAAAAAAAACCCCAAAGTGTTAATACTATTTTGTTTTTTCTCCCAATTTACCTACCAAATTCAGAAGAACTTGGTTTATTAGGCTTTTTATAACATGGCTCACAACTACATTTTCCCAACACTGTGAATTTTGTCATAGTTTTCTGGAATGTTATTTGAAATTCCATTGCTGATCAAGAGTAAAAACTGCTGACACTTCTGGTTCTGCATGTAAGAAACTCAGAAGCCACCACTCAGTCCTACTAACAAGTAAAAGGCTTGAGAAGATGAAAAAAAGCAACAACTCTTAAGAGAGCCTTAAGAGAGGTTAGGTCACAGGGCTAACAGAGGTTCCCAAGAATGGAGAGACCAACAGACAAATACAAAGAATAAAAACTTAACTGAACAGAGATTCAGAAGCATGAAACCTCCATGAGAACCGCTGCCGGGTAGGAAAACAAGAACTATAAGTGATGAATTGCTGAGGCTAGGCATAGATAAATCTAAGAGTTATAAAATTCCAGGGGCACCCAGTCATAGGGCAGGACTCACAGTTTTGTGAGACTTACATCCAGGAGCTCAACCAGGTCCTCGCAGTGAGTATCAGAGAAAAATCCTCTCCTGCTTTCCACAGGAGCTGAGGAAGAGGAACCATTTTGAAATGCACTCTGGCGTTCTGTCCTTCTTAAGAAGCCTTGTCTTCAGGAGAAACTAATTAAGCAGAGCCTAATCTGCTGGTGTAGTATCGGAATTTAACTCACCTGGGGGAAGGAAATACCCAACTCCAGCCAAATCTAGTCTTCTACCTGGATGAAGGGAAATACTCAAATATCGCCCTAGCCATCCTCTTTCACTTAATGGAGGGGAAAACAAACACACAGGCAAAATCAGTTATGAAGTTAACAGTCCAGAGGCATAGGCCTACTAAACACAGAGACCTAATTACAGGACTATGGAACATCCCCTCCCCCAAACCTCATCTTCACATAACAAAGCCTTTTAGAGCAGCTCCTTTTACCCGGTATATCATGTCAAGGAAAAATTAGGAAGCATACCAAAAGACGAAAAACAATTAGAAGAGACAGAGTAAACATCAGAACCAGACATTGCAGGGATGTTGGAATGATCAGACCGAGAATTAAAAACGGCTAAAATTAACATGCTAATGGCTCTAACTGACAAAATAGACAGCATGTAAGAACTGATGGGCAATGTCAGTAGAGAGATGGAAATCCTAAGATAGAACCAAAAAGAAATGCTAGAGATAAAAAAAAACACTGTAACAGAAATGCAGAGTGCCTTTTATGGGCTCGGTACTAGATTAGACACAGCTGAGGAAATAATCTCTTAGCTTGAGAATATCTCAATAGAAGCCTCTAAAACTGAAAAGCAAAGAGAACAGAGATTGAAAAAAATGGAACAAGATATCCAAGAACTGTGGAACAACTACAAAATGTGTAACACATGTACAATTGGAATACCAAAAGGAGAATAAAAAGAAAAAGAACAGAAGACCTTTTAAAACAATGACTGAGATTTCCCCAAATCAAAGTCAGACATCACAGCACAGATCCAGAAATTCTAGAAAACACCAAGCTGGATAAATACCAAAAAACTACACCTAGGCATATCATTTACAAATTACAGAAAACCAAACATAAAAAATCCTGAAAGAGGAAAAGGGAAAAAAATATCTTACCTATAGGGGGGCAATTACATCTGACTTCAGTAACCATGCAAGCAGGAAGAGAGTGGAGTGACAATTTTAAAGTGTTGAGAGAAAAAAACTCATCAACCTATAATTTTGTACACTGAAAAATTCTCCTGCAAAAGTGAAGGAGAAACAAAGACTTTCTCAAACAAACAAAAATTGAGAGAATTTGTTGCTAGTAGACCTGCCTTGCAAGACATATTAAAAGAAATTCTTTAGAGAAAGGGAAAAAATATATATGTCAGAAACTCAGATCTACATAAAGAAAGGAAGAGCGTCAAAGATGCTACCAGAAGGATTAAGTGAAGATAAAATAAAAACTTTTATTTTTCTTATTATTTATTTTCTTGAGGTATAGTTAACATATAACATTGTATTAGTTTCAGGTGTACAGTGTAATGATTCAACATTTGTGATATTGTGAAATGATCACCACCATAAGTCTAGTTAGTAGCCATCACCACACATAGTTAAAAATTATTTTTTTCTTGTGATGAGAACTTTTAAGATCTACTCTCTTAGCAACTTACAAATATGAAATACAGTATTACTAACTAGAGTCACCATGCTGTACATTGCATCCCCATGACTTATTTTATAACTGAAATTTTGTACCTTTTGACACCCTTCACCCATTTTATCCACACCCCCACTCTCTACCTTTGGTAGTTGCCAGTCTGTTCTCTGTAACTATGAGCTCACTTGTTTTTGTTTGTTTTGTTTTGTTTGCTTTAGATTCCACATATAAGTGAGATCATATGCTATTTGTCTTTCTCTGACTGACTTATTTCACCTAACACAATGCTCTGAAGGGCCATCCATGTTGTCAAATATGGCAATATTTCCTTTTAATGGCTGAGTGTGCATGTGTGTATGTGTCTGTATACATACACAGCACATTTTCTTTATCCATTCACCTGTCAGTGGACACGTAAGTTGTTTCCATTAATAATGCTGCAATGAGTATGGGGCACATATACTTTTCATACTTTCATAAAAGTTTTTTTTTCCCCCTTTGGAAAAATACCCAGAAATTGAATTGCTATATCATATGGTAGTTCTATTTTTACTTTTTAAAGGAATCTCCATAATGTTTTCCATAGTGGCTGCACCAATTTACATACCCACCAACAGTGCATAAGCTTTCCCTTTATTCCACATCCTTGCCAGCACTTGTTACCTTGTCTTTTTGATAATAGTCATTCTTACAGGTCTAAGGTGATATCTCATTGTGGTTTTGATTTGCACTTCTCTGATAATTAGTGATGTTGAACATCTTTTCATTTACCTTTTGGCTATCTGTATGTATTCTTTGGAAAAAAAGGCCTGTTCAGATCCTCTGCCCATTTTTGTAATTAGATTTTTTTTTTGCTATTGAATTGTATGAAATCATTATATATTTTGGATATTAGCTCTTTGTCAGATATATAATTGCAAATATTTTCTCCCATTCTGGAAGTTGCCTTTTCATTCTGTTGATGATTTCCTTTGCTGTACAGAAACATTTTAGTTTAATGTATTCCCAATTGTTTATTTTTGCCTTTTCTTACTCTTAACTGATCTAACAGGGAATAGTGTGTTCAAAATAATAATAGTAACAACATAATCAATTATATGTGCTAATGTATATATTATATATATGCTATGTATGCTTATGTATGCTTATATGTAAGTGAAATGTATAATAGTGATGATAAAAGAGATGGGAGAGAGGAATGAGGATTATTTTGTTATTATAAGGTACTAAACAACCTGTGCAGTGTTATAGTGTTATTTGAAAATGAAATTTGATTAGTTGCAGATGTATATTGCAAACTCTAAAAAAAGTAAAAAAGTATAAAATATGTTAAGTAATGAGAAAACATGGAATCATAAAATGCTCAATTAAAATCATAAAAGGCAGGAAAAGGGGGAAGACAAAAATAGGAACAAGAGCAACAAATATGACAGATATTAACTTAACTGTATTAATAATCACTTTGAATGTCAATGGTCTAAGTGCTCTAATTAAACAACAGAGACTGACAGAGTGGATCAAGAAACAGCCCCCAACTATATGTTGTCTACAAGAAACCCACTTTAAATATAAAGACACAGATTAAAAGTAAATTGATGGGAAAAAAATTACCCTGCTAACACTAAGCAAAAGTAACCAGTGATAACTATATTAATTTCAGGAAGAGCAGCCCTCAAAGTAAGAAAAGTTTATCAGTGATAAGGAAGAGCATTACATAATAATAAAAGGGTAAATTCTACAAGAAGATAAAATAAGCCTTCATATCTATGCACCTAACAACAGAGACCCAAATGATGTGAGACAAAATCAAAGAGAACTGCAAGGAGGAAAAGATGCATCCACTATTGTAGTCGGAGACTTCAACATCCCTCACTCAGAAATGGACACAACCAGCAGACAGAACATCAGTAAGGTCATAGTTGAACTCAGCATCATCCATCAATAACACAGCCCTCACCAAAAAAATGTACAGGTGGAAAAATAACATATGAAATGATGCTCCATACCACATGTTATCAAGGAAATTAAAATTAAACAAGATACTGCAACACATCTATTAGAATGGCCTAAATCTGGAGTTCTAGCAACAGTAAATGCTGGCAAAGATGTACAGCAATTGAAGCTCTCATCCTTTGCTGGTGGGAATTCAAAACGATACCATCACTTTGAAAGACAGTTTGGTGGTTTCTCATAAAACTAAACATGCATTTACCATACAATCCAGCAAATGTATTCCCTAGTATTTACCCCCCAAATTGAAAACATGTCTGCAAAAAATCCTGCACATGTTTGTTTATAACAGTTTTATTTATAATTGCCAAAACTTGGAAGCAACCAAGATGTCCTTTTAGTAATGGAATGGATAAATAAACTGATGTGTATTTATAAAAGTTATAGAAATATTACTCAGCACTAAAACGAAATGAGCTATCAAGCCATGAAAAGATATGGAGGAACCTTAAATGCATCTTAGTAAGGGAAATAGCCAATCTGAAAGGGCTACATGTTATACAATTCCAAATATATAACAATCTGGAAAAGGCAAAACTATTGAGGATCAGTTTTTGGAGTAACAATATCAGGTGATTTCTGGGGGTGGATGGAAGAAGAAGAAGAGCACAGAGCAATTTTAAGGCAGGGAAAATAATCATAAATATATTATAATAATGGATACATGTTATTATATGTTTGTCTAAGCCTGCAGAATATAAAACACCATGAATGAACCTTAATGTAAACTATGAACTTTGGGTGATTATGATTTATCAATGTAAGGTCACTAATTGCAACAAATGTAATGAGCAGAATCACAACTCTGACGAGTGATGTTGATAATAGGAAGGCTGTGCATTTGTGGGGACAAGAGTTAAATGAGAAATACCTGTACCTTCCTCTCAATTTTGCTGTGAACCTGAAACTACTCTGACAAAAGCTAAATATTTTTTAAAGTGTTGATTAGCATAAGTCATCTTCTCTGAAGTATCATATGCCAAAAACAATGGACATATTACTACGTTTTGAGGAAAATAACCCAAGTCTTCCACATATCAAATTGTAGATCATAAAATGTATCATTGATGTAAACTCTTGAACAAAAAATCTTAAAAATAATATCTAGCTTTGAAAGGTGAGTCAAAATGGTCTAATTAATGGAATGATAGTTGATTATTTTTAGCACCAAGCCTGATTAAATATAATATGATCTGAATAATTGAGGTAAAGATATAGGGTAATTTTTAAAAGTGAAATAAATATATTTTTTCAAAGATTAAAAAAAGTGTGAAAGCCAACCATATGCTATTTATCAGCGTTACACTTGAAAATGCCACAGAAATAATGACAATAAAAGAATATTAAAATATTATGTACATTCAAAAATATAGATGGCTTTACAATATTTATAGTCTACAAGACAAATAATAATTAAAATATTTTATTCAAAACATGCACAAAAATATCATGGTTTATCTTTCTATATCACATCAAAGTACAGCCATCACAAACCTATGTAAAAAGGGCCAAATAAGGTATCAGCACAATATACAAAGCATTACAAATTAAAAAATAAGGAGCATTTAAAAAGAAAACAAAAGTAGCAGGAAACTTGAACCTATCTCTTTAAGTTGTTCTCAGATCAAGTACTGAAATCATGCTTGACACCTGATGCATTAAAAAAAACTCAGTAAACAATTAAATTAATGAAACAAATAAAGCAACAAATAGGTTAATTAATCAATATTAAATTATGCATAAAACAGAATAAAAATCATATAGTTAATAAGGTTTATCTTATTAAACAGTTTAACCTGAAAATAATGACTATAATTACTTTTTACAGTGCCTACATGTTCAGTGTAGGTTAAAAAATTTAACCTACAGGTTTCTTCAGGTTAAAAAATTATAGTGCATAGTCATTGTACAATTTTTTGAAAATATGTAAACGTAAATAAGGAGAAAATTTTATTTAAAAATATGTCAGTATATAGATTTTTATATCTACTAAACATCCAGAATTTCCACATTCAATGTTAGTCATAATCTATATCTTGTCATATGTGATTCCAGTTTGTTTTTAAGATGAGTGGAAACATTTTGAATTATCACTCAGTTACTTATGAAAAGTATTTAGTGTCTCATAAAATATTGAAAGTAAGGGTATTACTATTGAGTTATTATTATAACACTGGATTGAATAAGAGCCAATGAGAATAACAACAAAAACAACAAAAAGAAACCAAATGAGAATAGAGCAAAACTAGTGTAGAAATAGAAAATTTGATAGCTCACCCTTCCATAGTCAACTCTACAAGTTATAGAAATATAACTCTCCCAGTAGAAATTTGCAACACTATCCCCTACTTTGTAATGATTCTCAAACCAGTGTTATTTCTGAGTCTAATATGAGACTGCAAGTTCCTAAGAGTTTACCATCACTGTTTTTAACAGCCCCCTCCACCATGCCCTAGTAAGGGGCATGGAAAAACTGAGAGGCAGGAGAGCAATATTGAACTCCCATAGTCATGCAGATGACTATCAAAGCGATGTAAATGAGAGCCTGTAATTTCCGTATCTTCAAAGATTTTTTGGAGGCTGGCTATGGTTCCTCAAATGGCAACATTAAAGATTAAATTATTTGGCTTTAAAGCTTTCAGTCTTCAGAATTCCCAGAATAGTCATATTCAGTCATTTAGCATCATTTCGGTAATTACTTTATTGAATTATTTTCTTACATGACAGCTGATTACAAGTGACTAGGACTATGGCTTATAAAACCAAAAATGGGGAAAGAGCCATTACATGGATAAAGTTAGGCCTGACTGGGACAATGCAATGAGAGTTTAGGACAATCAACGGTTCACATAAGTCTACTGAAAATCTTAAGTAAGGAAAATCCAAGAGGAAGAAAATGTGGGCAGAGTAGATGTTGGTGAGTGTTAACTTTGTCACCTAAATGTCCCAAGTCCTTCAGCTTTCTGAGTTCACTTTTCTTGTCAATATTCAAGAAAATATAATTAAAATCCTTATTCTTGGGATTGCAAGAAAGCTGATGCCTTTCCAGTATATCTAAGAAGCTTCAAAATTATTTATATTTTCCTAACTAAAGGAAAATTTCATGTCACTTCTTGCTCCTAATTATCACTAAATGCTTTTTCTTTGATAAACCATAACCAGTTTATAGTTGTAAGTCATTTCTGTTGATAATTCCTCTGGTCACTTTGTCCCAAAACTTGGATAAAAACTTCTATCTTCATGTTCCAAGGAAGTAGTGATAGATGTTCTAAAGTGTTTGACAAACTTTGCTATAGACATGGTAAATTTACCTAGCCTGTAAACTAGAAGAATTGCATGCAGAAAAAGAAAAAGAAAAAAAAAACATAAACATATCAGACATCACTTCAGTGACAGTGGCAAAGAGGAGCTATATGAGAATTATACAAGAGATTTAAGATTCTCAATCCAGAGCTATATCTTTTTCACTGTGGATCCCTACCTAAATTTAGTGATCTTCACATAATAGGCACATGTTGCTAATAAACAAATAAACGTCATTGCTCTTCAATACGATAAATCATGTCCTTTTAACTGGAATTATTCTCCAGTCATCTTCCACCTTGGTACCTGTGTCTCCTTAAGTCTACCTCCTCTTTTCCATCTTACCTCTATGAGTTCCCAGGCCCAACCACATTCTGTTGTTCTTCATTCCTTCTGCGTTTCCATGTTTTCATCTAGTATAATTTTCTTTCTGCCTAAAGACCTCATCTGTACTTAGTTCAGTCTCTGGTCTACTAGAGATGAATTCTCTTGTGCTTGTTGGTATGGAAGTGTATTTATTTTGCCATTGCTTGTGAAAGCTATTTTTTTTGGAGGGGGGGTAGAGAATTGAAGATTTCGCTGATATCATATTATCTTTTCAAATATTTTCCCACATTCTGTCTCTCCTCCCACTCTGAAACTCCAGTGACATGTCTTTATGCCTCTTTCATCTTTTCCACGTCTAATACATTCTTTCTTTCTCTTTTTTTTTACCTTTTTGCTCTCCACACTTCCGTCTATATATATTATAATGACCTCTGTTTCAGTTTATTAGCACTGTTTTCTGCTGAGTCTTACCTGCTATTAAACCCACTTATTACCTTTATCATTTTAGATATTTATTGATTATTTTTTACTTGTGAGACCCTAGCTTCTGAAATCGGTAATCCCTCCATAAACATAAACTCTCATTGCAAAAGTAAATTTTATAGTGGTGGTAGTGTATTCATGCAGATTTTTATGAAGATTTCTTATAATAAAACTTACCGGAACTCTACTTAACTTCTAAATTGACCGAGTATTTTATAAGCAATATCAATAGAGGTCCAACTCTTCTTCCATATTTCTGCTGCTCCTATTTATTCTCAAGGTAGCTGCAAATTTTCTGTTACTGAATATGATAATTCCAGTTTCACCCCTGCATGCCAGCCTCCACTGAATCTGTGTAATTATCGGACTCTTCCTTTGCCTCTGACCTTGCCTTATATCTAGATTCTTGCTTCCTGACCTTTGCTTTGCACTCTCCAGCTTATTTCTCTGACATTATTCCTGCCACTCCATGTAGTCCCCCTCATTCACTTCAAGATCGCTTACATAAAGCAGATGGAAGTTTCTCTGTCTTCTGAACAAGGATGGCTAGGTTCATGAAAGAAATGTTCACAATCAATGTGCCAAGTTGACTTTCTGATTGCTTAGAATATTCTCTATAATCTTTTCTCCTAAAGCATTCCAGAATGATCCAAGAAAACACCCTGCATTTTCTTCCATGAACCTTGATAATGGATTCAGCATCACTGTCTATCAAGAGCACATTGGACTGATTGAAACATCTTATTCTTCAAGAGTGAGTTGGGGAAGAAAAGAGTTTTCTATAATAAGGAATTCTTAGTAATCATTACAATAAAATACATATATGAAATCTATTCTATACTCCACACTCATTTTCCCCTTCTATTAACATCTTATTGTAGTATGTAATATTTCTTACAAATAATGAACCAATACTGATACATTATTATGAACTAATGCTCATATTTTATTGAAGTTTCCTTCATATTCATCTAATGTCCTTTTTCTGTTTCACGATCTAATCCATTACATTTAGTTACCTCATCTCCCTAGGCTTCTCTTGACTGTTTCTCAGACTTTCCTTGTTTTTGATGACCTGGACATATTTGACTAGTTCTGGTTAGGTGTTTTGTACAATATCCCTCAGTTGATTTGGGGATAGCCAAAATGTTCCTTCAGTTTTTAAGTAAAAATAAAAGACACATTGTTCATTTTCAAAAAGAACTTTACTGAACAACATATTCACACTTTTGTTCCACTACCTTCTGCCATTTATCATGAAGCTTCATAACTCCATCTTCCTCCAAATTTTTATCTTTTTGAGCAAAGAACAGTTCCAGGTGCCATTTACAGTCTTCCAGGGCACTGAAATTTTTTCCACTAAGAGAATTTTGTAAAGACCAAAACAAGTGGAACTCCAAAGGTACAATGTCTGGTGAATATGGGGAATGAATCAGAACTTCCCAGTCAAGCTGTAACAGTTTTTGCCTGGTCATCAAAGAAACATGCGGTCTTGCATTATCCTGATGGAAGATTATGCATTTTCTGTTGACTAATTCTGGATGCTTTTTGTCGAGTGCTGCCTTCAGCTGGTCTAACCCAGAGCAGTACTTGTTGGAATTAATCGTTTGTTTTTTCTGGAAGGAGCTCATAATAGGACTCCCTTCCAATTCCACCATATACATAGCATTACCTTCTTTGGATGAAGACCAGACTTTGGTGTGGTTGGTGGTGGTTCATTTTGCTTGCTCCATGATCTCTTCTGTTCCAAATTATTGTACAGTATCCACTTTTCATCACCCATCACAATTTCTTTTAAAAACGGAACATTTTCATTATGTTTCAGTAGAGAATCACATGCGGAAATAGGGTCAAGAAGGTTTTTTTTTTTTTTTTTTGCTTAATTTATGTGGAATCCAAATGCTAAAGTGATTCACATAAACAAGCTGGTGCAAATGATTTTCAACACTCGATTTGGATATTTTGAGTATGTTGGCTATCTCCTGTGTGGTATAACATTGATTGTTCTCAATGTCTCACTTTGATTGCTATCAACTTCAACTGGTCTACCCGACTGTGGAGCATCATCCAGTGAGAAATCTCCAGCATGAAACTTCACAAACCATTTTTGACATGTTCAATCAGTAACAGCACTTTCTCCATACACTGCACAAATCTTTTCTTGCATTTTAGTTCTGTTTTTACCTTTCTTGAAATAATAAAGCATAATATGTGGAAACTGTTTTTCATCTTCCAGCTTCAATATTAAAATGGCTACACAAAAATTCACCAATTTTGATGTCATTTTTTTTAATGAACGCTGATATGACAGCTGTCACATACAATCTAACAAAATTGTTTTGAATGAAATTAAAGACAGCTAAATACTACTAGAGCCATATTATGGACAACAACCAAAGAAACTTTTGACCAACACAATATTTTCCTGTTGGATTTCTCATGATTAAGCTGGGATTAATTGTTTTAAATGAGATATTGCATTTTTTCATCTCTAAAATATCTCTATTTAACAGATTTTGTTTTCTGGTGAAATTCAGCATCTTGTAGTCTGCTTTCTTGGCCATGTTAATAAAATCTACTTTAGAATCCATGGATGATATTGTTATCATCTAAAGAATTCACCCTCTCTTCTAGAAGATGTATAGACTGGAGGTAGATAACCTTAATCCAATCAGGCCCTGGGCTGACCTGCATTTGGCTGATGCCTTTATAATGTCCAGTGTACCTTTGGTTCACCATGCATTTGGAATATCCCTTAAAATACCTCAGTTGAAATTCTGGGGTGATTATAAAATCCTCACCTCTTTGACGATTTCTGAACTACATTTTTTTTCTTTTTTGCTCTGCAAGGCTGTGGAACAGTTGGCTCTGCCCTCCAGCAGCTTTCTGTCTAGTTTTTTATTGTCCCACCATTTGCAATTCAAATACTCAATATGCATCTCAAGGGAAAATTGGCAGAGTTTCTGGATCAATTCCCTGTATTCCCAATCTCATCAGGATTTTGGCTCCCTCCCATTCTTGGTTGCTTTGGCATCCTTAAACTCCATTTGTTTCTCCAACCCTGTGATATTGCCAAAAACTGTGCTGGCTTCTTTCTTATTAGCAGAGGACAACATTCTTGGTGTTGGCTAGGATTTGAGCCAAGAATTGACAAATGCCCCAAGATAGAATCAGCTAGAGATTTCCCTCTTTTGGAGATCTTGACCCCTAGTGTCTTGTTTACTTCAGCAGTTTTCTAATATCTTTAAAAATATATTTTTGGCATTTAATCTTTTTTTTTTCCTTTTTTCTGGTTGTTATTGTACAGAACACTGGACTGCTGCAAGATATATCAGAAGTCCAGGATTTCCATCTTCTTAACTGTATTTTACATAAATAAAATACACTTTTTAACTTTTTAAAATAATAAATGTGAATTTATTAAAGTAAAAATAAAAACAAATATTTTGAGTTTAGAAGCAAGAAGAAAAAGTCCATAAAATCTTGAAATCTTTCTACCTGAAATATATCACATCAAAAAGCAAAGTAACACAAATAAATTGAACAAAATAATGAACATGTACAAGAAAATGAATTATAAAGAATATTATTTTTAGAAGGAATAGAATTCAAGATAAAATTTCATTTTGGAAAAAGGAAGGATATTTTATGTCACTGAATTCATTCTTCAACATTGATCTAGAGACTCTACATGGTGAAATCAGAGAATTTAAAAATAAATCATAAAAGTTAGGTAGAAAAGAGCTTAAACTGTTAATATTTGCATTGCATATTCTTTCTTCTAGTAAATTCAAGACATTTTCATGGTACATTGTTTATATGTTGAGCTAATTTAGGAAGTGGTCCACATAAATGATTAACATATAAAGTAAATATAAGTTTCCAGAATAAAAGCAGTAAAAATTAGAAAACAAAGGGAAAGAAAGACTAATACCAAAAATGAATAAAACTAAATGTGTAGTGCAATAATTTTTTTTAATGCACACAAAAAGGAGGTTTGACTACATAAAATGTAACACTTGTTCCTGGATGAGAAAATGTCATATTATAAAATGTCCATTTTCCCCATTTCAACTACAAATTCAAAGTAACTCCTTTGAGCTCACGTTCCCCCCACCTTGCCACCTGTCAAATGTTTTAAATGGGACTGCAATGATAAAAGAAAAAAATAAGTAACAATATATGAAAATGTTTTGAAAACATGAGCAATGATGAGGCATATTCTTCAAGATATCAAAATATTTTAGAGGACTTCCGGGGAAGACGGCGGAAGAGTAAGATGCGGAGACCACCTTCCTCCCCACAGCTACAACAGAAATATAGCTACACGTGGAACAACTCCTAAAGAACACCTACTGAACGCTGGCAGAAGACCTCAGACCTCCCAAAAGGCAAGAAACTCTCCACATACCTGGGAAGGGCAAAGCGGAGAGATTCCCGCACAGAGGATTGGTGCCGACTGGCACTCACAAGCCCAAGAGGCTTGTCTGCTCGCCCGCCGGGGTGGGCAGTGCTGGAAGCTGAGGCTCGGGCTTCAGTCAGAGAGCAGGGAGAGGACTGGGGCTGGCTGAAGGGGAATAATGTGCCACAACTAGCCGGGAGGGAGTCCGGGAAAACTCTGGAGCTGCCGAAGAGGCAAGAGACTATTTCTTCCCTCTTGGTTTCCTGGTGCGCGAGGAGACGGGATTAAGAGCACTGCTTAAAGGAGCTTCACAGACGGGCGCAAGCAGCGGCTGAAAGCGCAGAGCACAGAGACGGCCGTGGGACGCTGGGGCTGCTGCTGCCACCACCAAGAGGGCTGTGTGTGAGCGCAGGTCACTGTCCATGCTGCCCTTCCGGGAGCCTGTACAGCCCATCGCTGCCGGGGTCCCGGGATCCAGAGATGGCTTCCCTGGGAGAACGCACAGTGCACCTCTGGCTGGTGCAAAGTCACGCCGGCCTCTGCCACTGCAGGCTCGCGCCACACTCCATGCCCCTCCCTCCCCCCCGGCCTGAGTGAGCCAGAGTCCCCGAAGTGGCTGCTCCTTTAAACCTGTCCTGTCTGAGCAAAGAACAGACGCCCTCTGGCGACCTACACACAGAGGCGGGGCCAAATCCAAAGCTGAGACCCGGGAGCGGTGGGAACAAAGAAGAGAAAGGGAAATCTCTCCCAGCAGCCTCAGAAGCAGCAGATTAAAGCTCCACAATCAACTTGATGTACCCTGCATCTGTGGAATACATGAATAGACAACACATCATCCAAAATTGAGGAGCCAGGAGTCAGTGCTGTGCCTCTGAGGGGGGAGAGCCAACTTCAGGACACTGGTCCACAAGAGACCTCCCAGCTCCACATAATATCAAATGGCGAAAATCTTCCAGAGATCTCCATCTCAACACCAGCACCCAGCTTCACTCAACGACCAGGAAGCTACAGTGCTGGTCACCCTATGCCAAACAACTAGCAAGACAGGAACAAAATGCCACCCATTAGAAGAGAGAGGCTGCCTAAAATCATAAAAAGTCTGCAGACAACCCCCAAACACACCAGACGTGGACCTGCCCACCAGAAAGACAAGATCCAGCCTCATCCACCAGAACACAGGCACTAGTCCCCTCCACCAGGAAGCCTACACAACCCACTAAACCAACCTTAGCCACTAGGGACAGACACCAAAAACAAAGGGAACTACGAACCTGCAGCCTGCAAAAAGGAGACGCCAAACACAGTAACATAAGCAAAATGAGAAGACAGAAAAACACACAGCAGGAGAAGGAGCAAGATAAAAACCCACCAGACCTAACAAAAGAAGAGGTAATAGGCAGTCAACCTGAAAAAGAATTCAGGATAATCATAGTAAAGATGATCCAAGATTCTATTTCCCAGATCCAAAATCTTGGAAATAGAATAGACAAAATGCAAGAAACAGTTAACAAGGACCTAGAAGCACTAAAGATGAATCAAACATCAATTTAAAACACAATAAATGAAATGAAAAATACTCTAGATGGGATCAATAGCAGAATAACTGAGGCAGAAGAACGGATAAGTGAGGTGGAAGATAAAATAGTGGAAATAACTGATGCAGAGCAAAATAAAGAAAAAAGAATGAAAAGAACAGAGGACAGTCTCAGAGACTTCTGAGACAACATTAAATGAATCAACATTCAAATTATAGGGGTTCCAGAAGAAGAAGAGAAAAAGAAAGGGACTGAGAAAATATTTGAAGAGATTATAGTTGAAAACTTCCTTAATATGGGAAAGGAAATAGTTAATCAAGTCCAGGAGGCACAGAGAGTCCCATACAGAATAAATCGAAGGAGAAATACGCCAAGACACATATTAATCAAACTGTCAAAAATTAAATACAAAGAAATCATATTAAAAGCAGCAAGGGAAAAACAACAAATAACACACAAGGGAATCCCCATCAGGTTAACAGCTGATCTCTCAGCAGAAACTCTACAAGCCAGAAGGGAGTGGCAGGACATACTTAAAGTGTTGAAGGAGAGAAACCTGAAAGCAAGATTACTCTACCCAGCAAGGATCTCATTCAGATTTGATGGAGAAATTAAAACGTTTACAGACAAGCAAAAGCTGAGAGAGTTCAGCACCACCAAACCAGCTTTACAACAAATACTAAAGGAACTTCTCTAGGCAAGAAACACAATGAAGGAAAAGACCTACAATAACGAACCCAAAACAAATAAGGAAATGGGAATTGGAACATACATATCAATAATAATCTTAAATGTAAATGGACTAAATGCTCCCACCAAAAGACAGAGATTGGCTGAATGGATACAAAAACAAGACCCATATAAATGCTGTCTACAGAGACCAACTTCAGACCTAGAGACACACACAGATTCAAAGTAAGGGGATGGAAAAAAGATATTCCATGCAAATGGAAACCAAAAGAAAGCTGGAGTAGCAATTCTCATATCAGACAAAATAGACTTTAAAATAAAGACTACTAGAAGAGACAAAGAAGGACACTACATACTGATCAAGGGATCAATCCAAGAAGATAAAACAATTGTAAATATTTATGCACCCAACATAGGAGCACCTCAATGCATAAGGCAAATACTAACAGCCATAAAAGGAGAAATTGACACTAACACAATCATAGTAGGGGACTTTAACACCCCACTTTCACCAATGGACAGATCATCCAAAATGAAAACAAATAAGGAAACACAAGCTTTAAATGATACTTTCAACAAGATGGAGTTAATTGATATTTATAGGACATTCCATCCAAAAACAACAGAATACATATTTTTCTCAAGTGCTCATGGAACATTCTCCAAGACAGATCATATCTTGGGGCACAAATCAAGCCTTGGTAAATTTAAGAAAATTGAAATTGTATCAAGTATCTTTTCTGACCACAATGCTATGAGACTAGATATCAATTACAGGAAAAGATCTGTAAAAAATACAAACACATGGAGGCTAAACAATATACTACTTAATAACGAAGTGATCACTGAAGAAATCAAAGAGGAAATTAAAAAGTACCTAGAAACAAATGACAAAAGAGACGACGACCCAAAACCTATGGGATGCAGCAAAAGCAGTTCTAAGAGGGAAGTTTATAGCAATACAATCCCACCTTAAGAAACAGGAAACATCTCGAATAAACAACCTAACCTTGCACCTAAAGCAATTAGAGAAAGAAGAACAAAAACATCCCAAAGTTAGCGAAGGAAAGAAATCATAAAAAGCAGATCGGAAATAAATGAAAAAGAAATGAAGGAAATGATAGTAAAGATCAATAAAACTAAAAGCTGGTTCTTTGAGAAGATAAACAAAATTGATAAACCATTAGCCAGACTCATCAAGAAAAAAAGGGAGAAGACTCAAATCAATAGAATTAGAAATGAAAAAGGAGAAGTAACAACTGACACTGCAGAAATACAAAACATCATGAGAGATTACTATAAGCAACTCTATGCCAATAAAATGGACAACCTGGAAGAAATGGACAAATTCTTAGAAATGCACAACCTGCCAAGACTGAATCAGGAAGAAGTAGAAAATATCAACAGACCAATCACAAGCACTGAAATTGAAACTGTGATAAAAAATCTTCCAACAGGGCTTCCCTGGTGGCGCAGTGGTTGGGAGTCCGCCTGCCGATGCGGGGGATGCGGGTTCGTGCCCCGGTCCGGGAGGATCCCGCGTGCCGTGGAGTGGCTTGGCCCGTGAGCCATGGCCGCTGAGCCTGCGCGTCCGGAGCCTGTGCTCTGCAGTGGGAGAGGCCGCGACAGTGAGAGGCCCGCGTACATCTTCCAACAAACAAAAGCCCAGGACCAGATGGCTTCACAGGCAAATTCTATCAAGCATTTAGAGAAGAGCTAACACCTATCCTTCTCAAACTCTTCCAAAATATAGCAGAGGGAGGAACACTCCCAAACTCATTCTACGAGGCCACCATCACTTTGATACCAAAACCAGACAAGGATGTCACAAAGAAAGAAAACTATAGGCCAACATCACTGATGAACATAGATGCAAAAATCCTCAACAAAATCCTAGCAAACAGAATCCAACAGCACATTAAGAGGATCATACACCATGATCAAGTGGGGTTTATTCCAGGAATGCAAGGATTCTTCAATATACGCAAATCAATCAATGTGATACACCATATTAAAAAATTGAAGGAGAAAAAACACATGATAATCTCAGTAGAGGCAGAGAAAGCTTTTGACAAAATTCAACACCCATTTATGATAAAAACCCTGCAGAAAGTAGGCATAGACGGAACTTTCCTCAACATAATAAAGGCCATATATGACAAACCCACAGCCAGCATCGTCCTCAATGGTGAAAAACTGAAACCATTTCCACTAAGATCAGGAACAAGACAATGCTGCCCACTCTCACCACTCTTATTCAACATAGTTTTGGAAGTTTTAGCCACAGCAATCAGAGAAGAAATGGAAACAAAAGGAATCCAAATCGGAAAAGAAGAAGTAAAGCTGTCACTGTTTGCAGATGACATGATACTATACATAGAGAATCCTAAAGATGCTACCAGAAAACTACTAGAGCTAATCAATGAATTTGGTAAAGTAGCAGGACACAAAATTAATGCACAGAAATCTCTGGCATTCCTATATACTAATGATGAAATATCTGAAAGTGAAATCAAGGGAACACTCCCATTTACCATTGCAACAAAAAGAATAAAATATCTAGGAATAAACCTACCTAAGGAGACAAAAGAACTGTATGCAGAAAATTATAAGACACTGATGAAAGAAATTAAAGGTGATACAAATAGATGGAGAGATATACCATGTTCTTGGATTGGAAGAAACAACATTGTGGAAATGACTCTACTACCCCAAGCAATCTATAGATTCAATGCAATCCCTATCAAACTACCACTGGCATTTTTCACAGAACTAGAACAAAAAATTTCACAATTTGTATGGTAACACAAAAGACCCCGAATAGCCAAAGCAATCTTGAGACCGAAAAATGGAGCTGGAGGAATCAGGCTCCCTGACTTCAGACTATACTACAAAGCTACAGTAATCAAGACAGTGTGGTACTGGCACAAAAACAGAAAGATAGATCAATGGAACAGGATAGAAAGCCCAGACATTAACCCACGGACATATGGTCACCTTATCTTTGATAAAGGAGGCAGGAATGTACAGGGGAGAAAGGACAGTCTCTTCAGTAAGTGGTGCTGGGAAAACTGGACAGGGACATGTAAAAGTATGAGATTAGATCACTCCCTAAAACCATACACAAAAATAAGCTCAAAATGGATTAAAGACCTAAATGTAAGGCCAGAAACTATCAAACTCTTAGAGGAAAACATAGGCAGAAAACTCTATGACATAAATCACAGCAAGATCATTTTTGACCCACCTCCTAGAGTAATGGAAATAAATACAAAAATAAACAAACAGGACCTAATGAAACTTAAAAGCTTTTGCACAGCAAAGGAAACCATAAACAAGACCAAAAGACAACCCTCAGAATGGGAGAAAATATTTGCAAATGAAGCAACTGACAAAGGATTAATCTCCAAAATTTATAAGCAGCTCATGCAGCTCAATAGCAAAAAAACAAACAACCCAACCAAAAATGGGCAGAAGACCTAAATAGACATTTCTCCACAGAAGATATACAGACTGCCAACAAACACATGAAAGAATGCTCAACATCTTTACTCATTAGCGAAATGCAAATCAAAACTACAATGAGATATCACCTCACACCAGTCAGAATGGCCATCATCAAAAAATCTACAAACAATAAATACTGGAGAGGGTGTTGAAAAAAGGGAACACTCTTGCACTGCTGGTGGGAATGTGAATTGGTACAGCCACTATGGAGAACGGTATGGAGGTTCCTTAAAAAACTAAAAATAGAAGTACCATATGACCCAGCAATCCCACTACTGGGCATATACCCTGAGAAAACCATAATTCAAAAAGAGTCATGTACCAAAATGTTCATAGCAGCCCTATTTACAATAGCCCGGAGATGGAAACAACTATGTGTCCATCATCGGATGAATGGATGAAGATGTGGCACATATATACAATGGAATATTACTCAGCCATAAAAAGAAACGAAACTGAGCTATTTGTAATGAGGTGGATAGACCTAGAGTCTGTCATACAGAGTGAAGTAACTCAGAAAGAGAAAGACAAATACTGTATGCTGACACATATATATGGAATTTAAGAAAAAAAAATGTCATGAAGAACATTGGGGTAAGACAGGAATAAAGACACAGATCTACTAGAGAATGGACTTGAGGATATGGGGAGGGGGAAGGGTAAGCTGTGACAAAGCGAAAGAGAGGCATGGACATATATACACTACCGAACGTAAGGTAGATAGCTAGTGGGAAGCAGCCGCATAGCACAGGGATATCAGCTTGGTGCTTTGTGACCGCCTGGAGGGGTGGGATAAGGAGGGTGGGAGGGAGATGCAAAAGGGAGGGGATATGGGAACATATGTATATGTATATCTGATTAAATTTGTTAAATAAAAATATTTTATATTGCTAAAACAATTAAACACTGTGGGAATTGTACAGAAATAGGGAAAAGCAGATAATGTGAAAAAGAGTGGCCAGGGATTTTAAGTTGTCAACCACATTTAGTGGAGAAAGTATAAACTATACAATAAATATTGTTGGAACAATTGACCATTACATTTCACCATAACAGTTGACCATTCATTTGGAAAAAGTAGTTAATTAAGTACGTAAATGTAAAATCAAAACAATATATGTACTAAAAGAAAACTATTTTATTTCTCTTAAATATTAGTATGAAGAAATCTATAAAGGAAAGGATATACAAATCTAAAGGAAAAGATTTTATAAACTTTAAATCTTTGGTTCAAAAAAGAAATCAAATTTGGAAAAATACATGTATTTAGAAAGAAGAGTAATTAAGGAAAAGACCTTATTAAGTGAGCATACTATACAAATAGACAATTCGCAGTAAAAGATTATCAAGTGTTTACTAAAAGTTTGTCTCATTCATAATTTTCTGGCATATGTATTGACTATTTCACCTTATTAGAATGGAAATGCCAAATCAGAGCAGGAACCTGACTTGCATTGTTTATCACTTTGTCCACAGTTCCTAGAATAGTGTTATTTTGAAACGTGGTAGATTTTCAATTGAAAAATATGTTGAATACATAAATAAATGATATAGAATATACAAATAAAATAGTAAAATATCCTAACTTTAAAAAGATGAATATATTTGTTGTGAAAACTGTGGGGACTGATGCCCTTTTATACAATTCTAGTGGTATTGTAAATTTGTAACACCATTCTGGAGGTCAAATGAAAACATGTTCAATAAATATTCAGAAATATTTTAATAAATTATAGTCCATTCATATCATGGCGTGTTGTGCAAGTGTTTAAAAGAATATGGTAGGTATAATGATATGGAAAAATCACCAAAATATATTTAGATGAAAATAAAAAAAAATAGAATAGAAAAAATAACTATACAGTATAATCCCTTTTATGTAAAACAAAGCTATTACTGTATATATCTGGTCCACCCCAACATGTCTTTCTATTTCTTCTATGTATTACCTATGTATCTATGTATATAAGCATGTATATATCTGTTTATCTATTTATCTAGTGAAATATTCATAATACTAGGAAAGAATCTGGAATTACACACATTGATTATATGTATTTAGGGTGAGGAAGGAAAATACAGAGGTAGATAAAGAGGAAATTTCACTTTTAAACCCATATATGTCTGATTTTTTTGTGACAGACATGGATTTGTGTAGTAGTTGTTACTAAAATGAAAAAAGTCATAGTTTAAAATTTTTCACTTCCTTGACTAAAGTCATGGAAGCTTTCACTTTTCAAGTCTATTAGCAAATTACATTTTCTTGTCATTTTTTATTTTTAAGATTTTTCTAATTCTTATTTTAAATTGCCTTTATTAAAATTTCTTCTTATTTAATTTTTTATTCTCCAGATTTGCTTGTTTCCCTCAGTGGAAGAACAGAATATCCTTCAAGCAATCTTGTTTAGCCAAAGTTGCATTTGTTCATTTTTAACTTTTTAATGCAATTTTGAGACAATGTCTTTGGAGTTAGCTTTGGGTATGAAGTTTAGTTCTGTTATTTAATAATTAGAGGCATAAAGCATTCCACTTAATTTCACCCGATCTCAGTTTCCAGACAGTAGAATGGGGATCAACTAAATAGCATATTTAGAGTGTCCCAGCTGGTTTCTGGCACATAGACTACAATAAAATTTGTTTTCATGTTCAATTGTCCTTACTAATAACGTTTATAGACTTCTTAAAATATTTAATAAATATAGTATAAAAATTATAAACCCCCCAAAACTTCTTGGCCAACCCAATATAAATGCCTTGAGACCAGATACTGTCTTTCATTCATTATTTTCTCCCCTAAAGCAGTTACCATCGATCTTTGGAAGTGATAGGCACTTAACATGTACTTGCTGAATTTAACTGAAAGCCTGAAATAAATGAGTATATCAGCACTGTTGTGAAGAAATATGTTCAATCATTTAAGAGTAGACAAATAAATATTTTCAGAGTTGTACGACTTATGAATTTATAGGGAGAGCCACCGCTCTTGAAATAATTATTTGAAAAGTCTCCTTTAAAACCTATATTCACTGTTGTTCATTTACTAGTTGCACCACTTTAGCCTACAAAAGGAAATTTTCAAACTTCAAGAATAATAGACTCTTCTAATTAAAAAAATAAATAAGTAAGTCGAATGGCCTCCTACTTGATAATCCTTTCTGGGGGTCCTTTGTTAGTATAAGCCAAGTGATAAGATTTCCTAGCAAAGCATTGCTCTCCCACTTTAAATTTTTTTTTAAAATTATAGCTCTCTCCAAAATGCCATCAGAGTACTGTTAATAGAGTAATGGTCTTCATCTTTGACCTATAAAACTATTTTTATTTTTGTAGTTTGCAATATTTGGGTAGGCAATGCTAAAAATCTGTGTGTGGGCACATGCAGTGAAATAATGGAGAAATAATTAGAAGAGAATCCAAAATATAATAGCATAACACATTGAATTACTGAGGGTTTTTTTTTTAAATTTGCCATACAAAGTATACTTTAAATTAAACAATATGAAAACTTTTATTTTTCTTTTACTTCGTTTTGTAACCATTTCCTATTTTTGCATAAAAACAACAGAATTAATTTTTTGGCAGACCCTTGTATAGGGAGAACTGTGAATTCCTTCTACTATTCGTGGAAGTCACAAAAAGAGTCTACTGCTGTAAAATGTCCTACATATAGTTGAAATTTCTGAAAATAAGTTGAGACAAGAAATTATATCCAGAGACTACTAGGGAGATTTTAGCTTCTCAGTAATTATCAATAACTAATGAACAATTTAAGCTTACTAAATGAGTAGATAGATAAAAAGATTGATGAATGATAGATGATGATGATGATAGAGATATCAATAGAGAGATCAATAAATAGGCAAACATACATGAACATGACCCTTTCCTCCAAATCATTGCTAAATTTTGTTTTAAACAAGTATGAATACTTGCAAATATTAGTACCTCCACAGCACTTCATAGCACTTTATTATTATTTATAATTTGAAAAACTGATATACTATCATTTGTTTAATCTATGGTTAACTCTGGCATGAAAGCAAATTGATAGAACTTTGTTTCTATTTTAAACCTTTATTTAATGTAGTGACAAAAGTGAAGAAAAATTTAGCTAAAACTAAATCAGCAATCATTTTATTTTGTTTGTCAGTTAGTGTGTAGAACATTGACTGATAAATGTAACTCTTTGATATTCTCCCAACTTGATTCAATGCTATTTACAGCTCTGGAACATAGTGTTTTCCCTTCCTCCACATGACTGATCTTAAATACTCTATAAGTTCCACATTTATTCTACCTAAAATGTGGATGAGTGAAACTGATTCTATTCTGCCAGGACTGTCAATAATAAATGATGGGATAAGGTAGATGTCCTACCACAGAAGAAAAAAAAAAAAAAAAGACAAAGGAAGAAAGGGAGGGAGGAAGGGAAAAAGGAAAAAGCTAATGAGTTTTGAATCTGTTCCATTAGCAATGGTCATGATTGCTTGGTACATGGGGATAAAAGATTATTATAAAATGGTCTATTAAAATAGTAGAAAATTTCTCAGTAGTTTAAATACTCTAAATTTTTTAAATGCTATACTAGCTAACAGAGCTGTAGTAGATTGAATTAAGCTTCATTATTGATTCCCCAAGACTTTGTTGGTGTGCTTCCCATTTAAACACATTATCAGATACTTAAAGAGTAATTTATAATGCTTTGAAGAACATTTGCTTCATTTAAAATAGCTAATAACATCATTCAAATGAGAGAAAGTGTCAGGATTTAATAAATGAAAACACTGGATGCAGATATAATGTCCATTAGAACATGAGCCAAACAGATTTTATAACGTCTTGAATAAAATGTTTCAAATATAAAACTCTTAATAATTGAACTGCTTTCTAAACTATGATTATGAAGAGTCAATTAAATAATTATAGTTAAGAACATCCATGAAATTATGGAGATATACTAGAAAACAGTCTTGGAGCTGTAAGATTTCAACTCATTTGTAACTCTAAAAATGGCTTTCTGTTTCAACAGACATTTTAATATGTTTACTAAAATTTTTACATGAATACTAATATTGCATGTAAATTTCCAGCTTTCTGTAAAATTGTCTCATTAGTAATATTTTCTGTTTGATATTTTACAGAATGCAATGTCTAGTCAGAATTTCAATGTAAGTTTTTAAAGAGGAGAAATAGTTATTTATGTTAATGTGAATATTAATGTATTATATATTCTGAGCATTAATGTGAGGCATTGGCAAAACTTCTTCCTTAATTCTCTTACTAAGAGGTTAAATTTATATTAAGCAAATTAAATAAATATGGGTAAAAATTATTCAGAAATTCTTAGTCTATATTCATATTTCATTGCTCAAGTAGTTTGACTTGATCATTAACATGCTTGACTCATTCAATCTAAACATGGTACCATCTAGTTTCAATGAAAGAATCTAGTATTTAAATGGAGGAGCTAATTCTAAGTCTTAAACATTAGTGTTTTACCACTTATATCTGGAACTAGATGTTTTTAACATATGAGCCAACCACAATTCAATTCAAATATATAATGTTTGGGGGGTCAAAGCCAACTATTTTAGATTCCATCATATAAAATGTTTTATTGTATCATTGAAGCACAATGAAAAATTACTAAATTACTTAGGTTAATATTCAAACATACAGAAACATTGTCTATTGTTTCCATAGTAGATTGATGAAAACTTTTCTATTTGTGTTCATCTGAAACTCAAACTCATTTTCTAATCAGTCCAACATTTCAATTTTAAGGTTATTAGAATGAAAAATATATATCATAGCCTTCTATATGCTAACTACTTTATTTACTCCAATTATATTTTAGTTATATAAAATATTCTGAATAATTTTAGTAAAGCATAGCATATAATGGTCCACATGGAAAGAGCTCCATTTATACAAATATTTATTGAAAGGCAAATTCTGGTCTTTTGCAGTGGTACAAATGAGAACACTGTTAGTACACTTTTAAACTTCCCAGACATATTATATAGTAGTTGTTCTAATTCACTATGGCCAGCTGACATAATTAACTTAGGCTTTATTCTACTTATTGAACCAGAATTGTACCTCAACCTGCCATTTGGAACTTACCTGAGGGTGCAAACAGCTTGAGTGTCTTTATAAGATTTATATTTATCATACATATATATGTATAATAGAGTACACTTATTAAGTGTACAATGTTAGTTATTTGCTGCTATAAACTGAGAAAATAATATACTTGAAGACAGATTTTCCCCAGGTGAGTCATAGAACACTCCCTCTGTGGGAGGTTGTTAGATGCCTTATGAAAGAGAGGTTTCCTTTGTTTGGAAAATGTTTGAGAAATACTGGATTAATTCTATTTTAAAAGATATATTCGGAGCTTTTCATAAATGCATATCAATTATACCACCGGTAACATGGAAATATTGAAAACAGTGTTGCACAATCCAACCAGTAGTTTTGTTTTTTGCATATACTAGTAATATATCTAAGTCAGACTTTAGCTCTATCCTAGAAATTAGATATAATATTTTCTTTATCTCTCAGTTCTCAGTAAACTTTAATTTCCATTTTGACTCTTTTTTTTTACTTGCTTTGTGAGTTAAATGTAAGCTAGTCAACTACTGTAGATGCTCCTTGTGTGTACTAGAAAAGATACATTCTCTAATTATTGTATACTGTGTTCCATTAATACCCATAAGGACAAATGTTAAAGTTGAAGTTTTTTACCTTCTTGCATTTCTTTTTATCTACTTGAGTTATTTGTTGAAAGCTATGTTGATATTTAATTGTTTTGTTGGAAATGTCACTTTATAATGTCTACATTTCTTTTAAATACTTTGAAATCTTATCAGGTATACATATTTTGGAATAATAACATATTTCTAGTGAACTGTTACTTTTATTGTTAGATATTGAGTCTTTACTTAAAATATTTTTTCTTCCTATCCATTTTGTCTGACATTAAATTTCTATTGACTTTCTTATTTTTAATAAAGTTTTTAAAATTAAAATTAGATTTCAAGAAAGGTTGCAAAGGAGGCAGGAATGTACAGTGGAGAAAGGACAGCCTCTTCAATAAGTGGTGCTGGGAAAACTGGACAGGGATGTGTAAAAGTTTGAGATTAGATCATTCCCTAACACCATACACAAAAATAAGCTCAAAATGGATTAAAGACTTAAATGTAAGGCCAGAAACTATCAAACTCTTAGAGGAAAACATAGGTAGAACACTCTATGACATAAATCACAGCAAGATCCTTTTGGACCCACCTCCTAGAGAAATGGAAATAAAAACAAAGATAAACAAATGGGACCTAATGAAACTTCAAAGCTTTTGCACAGCAAAGGAAACCATAAACAAGACCAAAAGACAACCCTCAGAATGGGAGAAAATATTTGCAAATGAAGCAACTGACAAAGGATTAATCTCCAAAATTTATAAACAGCTCATGCAGCTCAATAGCAAAAAAACAAACAACCCAATCCAAAAATGGGCAGAAGATTTAAATAGGCATTTCTCCAAAGAAGATATACAGACTGCCAACAAACACATGAAAGAATGCTCAACATCATTAATCATTAGAGAAATGCAAATCAAAACTACAATGAGATATCATCTCACACCAGTCAGAATGGCCATCATCAAGAAATTTAGAAACAATAAATGCTGGAGAGGGTGTGGAGAAAAGGGAACACTCTTGCACTGCTGGTGGGAATGTGAATTGGTACAGC
Organism: Mesoplodon mirus; assembly: GCF_964341445.2. Lineage (NCBI taxonomy): Eukaryota > Metazoa > Chordata > Mammalia > Artiodactyla > Ziphiidae > Mesoplodon > Mesoplodon mirus. The sequence goes on along the minus strand of NC_138986.1, from coordinate 23,280,415 downwards.
CACTATGGAGAACAGTATGGAGGTTCCTTAAAAAACTAAAAATAGAACTACCATATGACCCAGCAATCCCACTACTGGGCATATACCCTGAGAAAACCATAATTCAAAAATAAACATGTACCAAAATATTCATTGCAGCTCTATTCACAATAGCCCGGAGCTGGAAACAACCTAAGTGTCCATCATCGGATGAATGGATAAAGAAGATGTGGCACATATATACAATGGAATATTACTCAGCCATAAAAAGAAACGAAACTGAGCTATTTGTAATGAGGTGGATAGACCTAGAGTCTGTCATACAGAGTGAAGTAAGTCAGAAAGAGAAAGACAAATACCGTATGCTAACACATATATACGGAATTAAAAAAAAAATGTCATGAAGAACCTAGGGGTAAAACAGGAATAAAGACACAGACCTACTTGAGAATGGAGTTGAGGATATGGGGAGGGGGAAGGGTAAGCTGTGACAAAGCGAAAGAGAGGCATGGACATATATACACTACCAAACGTAAGGTAGATAGATAGTGGGAAGCAGCCGCAGAGCACAGGGAGATCAGCTCGGTGCTTTGTGACCGCCTGGAGGGGTGGGATGGGGAATGTGGGAGGGAGGGAGATGCATGAGGGAAGGGATGTGGGAACAGACGTATATGTATGACTGATTCACTTTGTTATAAAGCAGAAACTAATAAAAAAAAAAAAGAAAGGTTGCAAAGATAGTAGAGAGTGTTTGTTCCCTTATCCCTCACCTGGTTTCTTCTAATGTTAGCATCTTACATAACCATGGTACATTTGTCAAAACTAAACCAAAAAAAGAACCACAAAACAACATTGGTACATTGCTATATAAACTAAACTCCAGATGTTATTTTGATTTTGCCAGTTTCCCACTAATGTCCTTTCCAGGATAACACATGTATAGTCATCATGTCTCATTCATCTCCTCTGGTCTGTGACTGTTGCTCAGGCTTTTCTTATTGTTCATAATGATGTGAGTGATGCAAGGTATTGTTCAGATATTTGCAGAATGTCCCTCAATTTGTGTTTGTCTAATGTTTTTCTCATGACTAGACTTAAAATGGTATAGGTTTTGGGAAGGAAGACCACAGAGGTTAAGTGCTATTCTCATCATATCCCATCAGGGAGTGGCTGATGTCAACATAATTTATCAATGACGATATCACGTTGGTCACTTGGTGAATGAGGTGTTTGCCAGGTTTTTACATAGTAAAGGTAATGATACTTTCTTTTCACCCTTTCTGTACTCTATTCTTTGGAGCAAGTTAAGTCCAGCCCAAACTCAAGGGGGAGGAATTAAGTTCCAATGAGAGAGGAGAGTAGTTATATATATTATTTGGAATTCTTCCCTGAAGATTTGTCTCTTCTCCCTCATTTATTTATTTTTTCAATAATTTATTTATATCATTATGGACTACGTATACTTATTTTATATCTTGGGTTGTAAGTTACCTACTTTAACTTTTATTTGTCAGATAGTGCCTTGCCATGTGCTTTTCATAAACAACATAGTTGAACATTTAAAAAAAAATTATTCTCTCAATTTGTCTTTTCTATTGTGAGATGGCCTGTTTAAAATTACTGAGACTACTGAGACACTGATATATTGGTATTTGCTTCAACATACTTTTCTGTTTCCCTTCATCATGCTCCAGTATTAGTTTAGCTAATAAATAAGTTAAACATTCTGTATTTTTATTCTTTTAATTGTTACATTAAAATAAAAATCTGCATATTTGATGCATTCCATATTAGTCATTATTATATTTTTATTAGTAAGTAATTGCTTACATTTACCCACAATCTGTAAGATAATTCTACTGGGTATGGATTATAGGATAACATTTTTCTTTCTTCTTCTTTCTATACCTTTAAGATTTCACTCTATTTTCTTCTGGCTTGCATAGTATTTGATGAGAAAGCTATAATTCAGAACTTTTACCTGGCTCTCTGTCTTCAAGATTTGTCCCCATCTTCAGTTTCAGCATTTTATAATATGCCCAGTTGTGTTTTTATTTGTATATACACTTTTGTGGGTACTCTCAACTTCTTGGATTTATAGTTTCCTGTCTTTTTTTAATTTGGGGAAGTTTTCAGGCATTTCTTCAAATATTTTTTTATGTCCTTTTCTCTTTCTTTTTCACTTCCGGGATTTAAATTACCCATATGCTAGACCATTTGACATTACTCAACAGCTATCACATGCTCTGTTGTTCTTGTTTGTTTTTAGTGTTTTGTTTTTTGGGTGTTTTCTCTCTTTTTCTTTACATTTCAGTTTGGATGATTTCTAGTGTCCTATCCTCAATGGTTCTTTATCCCTGCCATATCAAAGCTGTTAGTCTGTCAAAAGAATTCTTCATCTTTAATAATGTCTTTTTATTTCTACCATGTACACTTTACCTATTAAAATATATTATTTTCTATCTCTATGATGAAATCCCTATCTGTTTATCCATGCTGTCCATCTTTTCCTCTAGAGCCATTTAAATATTTACCAGAGCCATTTCACTGTCCCTGTCAGGTATTTCCAACAACTATATAATCTCTGTGGTTGTTCTCTTGTCTGCTTTACCTTTTGTTAATGAGTGTTTTCCTCATTTGTTTTTTTGTGTGTCTCATTATTTTTGGTTCAATGATAGACACTATGTGAGAAAAACATTTGAGACTGAAGTAAATAATATTTACACCCAGAATGAACACACTTCATCTTCTGTCACACTGTTATTGTGGGAGATTGAGTTTGTCTAGTGAGGAGTTGAGCTGGTTTGACTGTCAATGTTGCTATAATTATCTTCTGAACACACTTGCTTCAAATTTTTCAAACTGTGTGCAATTGCTACCACGTGGTTAGTGTGGGATCTAGAGTGCTAAGGACTTTTTTCGGTATCTGTGCTCCATCCTCCACCAGACTGTTCTTGATTATTACTCAGTGAGTCTTGTAGGGGATGCAGGGAAGATGCATTTAGTTCCTAGGACTGCTGTAACAAAGTACCACAAACTGGGTGGATTAAAACAAAAGATATATATTCTTTCACAGTACTGGAGGCTCCGAGTCTGAAATCGAAGTGTTAGCAGAGCCACGCTTTCTCTAAGTCTCTCTGGAAAAATCTGTTCCATGCTTTTCTCTAAGCTTCCACTGTTGCCAGCAACTCGTGGCATCCCTCAGCTTGTAGCTGCATCACTCTAACCTCTGCCTCCATTAGCGTATGGCATTCTTTCTGTGTGTCTCTGTTGGTCTCCTCTTCTTACAAAGACACCAATAATATGGAGTCATGGTCTACCCTAATGATCTCCCCTAACTTGATTACATCCACAAAGACCCTATTTTTATTTTTTTTCCCTATAAATTTAGTTATTTATTTTTTGGCTGCATTGTGTCTTCGTTGCTACACTCAGACTTTCTCTAGTTGCAGTGAGTGGGGGTTACTCTTCATTGTGGTGCACGGGCTTCTCACTGCGGTGGCTTCTCTTGTTGCAGAGCATGGGCTCTATGTGCATGGTCTTCAGTAGTTGTGGAGTGTGGGCTCAGTAGCTGTGGCTCACGGGCTGTAGAGCACAGACTCAGTAGTTTTGGCACACGGGCTTAGTAGTTGTGGCAGACGGGCTTAGTTGCTCCACAGCATGTGGGATCTTCCCGGACCAGGGTTCGAACCTATGTTCCCTGCATTAGCAGGTGGATTCTTAACCACTGTGCAACTAGGGAAGTCTCAAGACCATATTTTTAAATAAGGTAACATTCCCACAAATAAAGTACTGAAGGGAAGGGTTTAGGACTTAAAAATATCTTTTGAGGGGTGGGCACAGTCCCCACTTATCACAGAGTTAGTTTCTCAGTTCTTCTTCACCAGCCTACTTTATACTATTGCTGTGTGCTTGGTTTTGAGATGGCTCTTTGTCAGCATTATTGCCCACCCTGTATTGTGTCTGAACTCTGCCTTGTATTTTGGGAGGTCTTGAGCAGGAGGGAATTGTGTGTCTCATCCCTGCAGTAGCAGATATCTTCCTACTGCTGTTGGAATATTCTGTCCCCTGGCAGGTATTCTTTCCCTCTGCCATAGGCAAAAAGCTCTTCTTTTACTCATCTCTCATCCTCAAATGCAGTACCTGGGCTTTGGGGCAGGATGGACTTTTACTCCTCACCCAACAGCTTCCAGTTCTTGATTAACATCTACAAATGCTGTAGGTGGTGGGTAGGGTTTCTTGTATTTGTGTCATTGAGAGGAGCCCTCTGAAGTTTTCTGACTAGACCTCGATCTTTCTCATGAACTTTTGGTAGAGGATCATGGAAAATAGCTGGTGAGTGAGTGTGTACTCTTCTCTCTGGTGTTCACAGAGGTTCTAAACCTTTACAGTGTACCACATTCAGCTTTTTGGAATTTGTTCAAATTTAATTGTTTCCTCCCTCCCACCTTGTGGTGGACACTCACCTCTTCCTCTAATACTCTCCCAACAGTGAAACTATTTGCCCCGTCTTTGGAATTTAGCTGGCTATCTTGTGACCTTAGCTCTCTGATAGACTCAAGAAAAGTTAGGGTTCTGTAGATTATCCAGTATTTTCTCCTTGTTAGAGTGGGAACAATGTTCACTTGGCTTTCCATATCTAAATGGAAGCAAACTCTATTATCCACAGTTTAACACCAGTTTTTTTTTCTCACATATTCACAGGAATATTTCTGTTCAATTTTCTAGTTCCTGCTACTTATCATTTGGAAGATATTTTATTGAAAACATATTCACAGAAAACTATCTCTCCTATTGCAGAAGCTGGAGTCAATCTAATTGTTTCTTTGTAAATTATTTGTTTCTTAGCTAAGGGTAAATTTAGCTCTTACATTTATCATTGATATTCTAAATTGTACTAAGAAATGTTTGTCTTTGGTCGCTCAGGCTGCTATAAAAAAAGTACCATCCACTGGGTGGCTTATAAACAAACAGAAATTTATTTCTCACTGTTCTGGAGGCTGGGAATATCAAGGTCAGGGTGCCTGCAGATTTGGTGTCTGGTGAGGTTTCCCTTCCCGGTTCATTGATATGTCTTTTTACATGTGTCACATGGCAAAACAGGGTGAGGGAGCCCTCCATATCCCTTTTATAAAGGTACCAATCCCACAAACATGTAGTTTATAGCAATGTCTATGCTTGAAATATTTTCCATTATTTCTGTTTGAGAACCATTATGATAGCCATATCTGAGGATTCATGACTTAATTTTGGAGATTTCCCAGGCTTATTTTGAATATTGCCTTTCCCTCATTGTCTTTCATTAGTATTTCTGGAAAATTTGGTGGATATATTTTGTACATTCTAATTCTATCCTTCATTTTTTAAACTTCTATTATATACATTTTAATTTCTTAACTTTTCATGCCAATCTTTATTTCTAAAATAAATTTATTGATGCCTTTTACATTACTTTGTTAAATTGTTGTGTTTTGATGCACTTTTACATCTATGATCATTTTAAGCTTATTTATTTATGGTTTCTACCTATGATTTTATTAACTGAGATTCTTTGGTGTCTTGTTCCAATGTTTATGGTTACTGCTGAGTCTTGCTTGTGATGGATCATTTCTTCATGTGTATTTATAATTTTGAAATGTGATTTCATATTTCTTAAGGATTTAGCTACGGGAATCCTGTCTGGATGAGAATGAGAGAGTGGCTTTCCAGATTTATGTTGGCTTATTATCAGGTACCCTAGGGGCATGAGTAACTAGAGATTAATCTTATATTTTTTCTTCAGATATTCTAAACCCAGTATATAACCCAGTTTAAAAAACAAGCCTGTGGTTCTTTTATTTCTTTCTGATATATTTTGTGGTAGATGATTTTTAAATATATAGTAATAAAAGAGATGTTTTCCTTAAAGGGAATATCACAAACATTATTCATCCAATAAATTTGTATGAAACAATGGTTAACATTCAAATCATTATACTCCAAATAGGGAGAATAAAATAATAATATTATAGCATTTGCCTTTAGGCAATTTACCTTTGAGTAGTAAAATAATAAAGCAAGAAAGTACATAATAATTGTAATGCAGACAAATCTAAGGCTTTGAGTAACACACCACTGTAATGAGGAATTCTCAGAAGGAGGGATTTTCATTTCTCTACTTAACTTTCTTTATTCTTTCCAATACTCCAGACCTGAGAATTCCTATGTGCCTAATGTGTTTCCTCTATCATATTTTCCCACTCTTTAACCTTTAGTCCTGCCTTCTAACATGATTTCACAGCTCATGATATACATACATGACTGTATGTAGATATAAAAGTTCAGAGCAAATAAATTGCATTCAATCTAAAGAACTAAAAGTAAACCAAACATTAATTACATTTGAGTCACAGTGACCTCTAACTTTGGATACCCTGCTTTCTCTTTAACTAACAGTCCCTCACATAGTGAAAATCTTTTCTAAACAAAGCTGCTTATATTTTATCCTAGCTGGCAAGCAAGTAACAGTTATAAACCTAACATTAGTTGCTGGGGTAAAGACTAATTTTGGCCTCATGCACTTGGTGACTCTGGCAACCCTTTAAGAAATGGTTATATATGCTTAGTACATAATACCATAATTTAACACGATGCCTATATGGTATATAGGAAGCAAATATTAGCTGATTCTGAAGGTTTTTGGTTGTTTGAATCTGATAGCATGGACCATCTCTAGGACAGGGAGAAGTTTATACCAAGGGCATTAATTGAAATAAGCTCCAACAATTTGGGACGGGTATCATTTTACCTTTCTTTAACCATAAAGATTTTTGAATTGCAAATATATAGTATGAACATTTATTATCCCTCTTTGCTGCTTATTTTTCTCCATAATACTTTTGACATGCTTTAGGGTCTACTGATTAATTGTTTGTTGTCTGCCAGTGGAATAAAAGTTCCACTAGGAGAGAGGTTTTATTTGTTTTGTTCGCTGTTTGTGCACATAGGAGGCTCCAAGCCCACCATTATTTGATTAATTCAGCTTTTATCTCAATTTACTTTCACCAAAAGAGTGAACAAATCTGGTTTTTTCATCTAGAATCAGACATTCACACCTGTGGCTTCAGAGGAAGGATTGTATGGAATGTAGGGCTCCTGAAAAAATAGGATATGGAACAGAAAAAATGGAAAGTGTCTAGCTCAGTACTGCTCTGAAATAATTTCTTATGATCATGTTATCAAAAAAGAAAGAGAGGATGAGGGAGATGAAACTTCTTTAAGGACACAAAACAATAATCTGATAGAAAATGAACTTGACCCCAAATTCTCAGATTCAGTATTTTTTAACAACTGCAACAACAGACTAAATAGAAGTCCTCAAGAGACCATTTCACTTCATTTGAGATCATACATGCTGACATAATTTGGCCCAAGATTAAACATCACCGGTCAGTGAAGCTAGGCCCAAGAGAAAAAGCTAGAATTTTTATTATATTGATAAATTCCAGATTAGGAAGAGAGACAAGACCATCTGATTGATTATTCTTGGGGAAGTAAAATTATCCATTTTATAAAGAAAGTGGCAGAATATGATTAGATTAAACTAACTGTATTATATAATCTGTCTCCAAAGGATGTTTTTCAATTTTTTTCTTTTATAAATGCAGATACATTTTTATTAAAACTATAACTAACTGTAACTCTTGCAATATGCAATACAGTAAATTTGAGGTAGAATGGCAGCCAGAAGATAAGCCTTCCTGATTTTGAGAAAAATGCAGCTTTCAATACTTTGAATACATTTCATAGTTATTAATTTTAGTTACATATATATATATAAATAAAATGTCAAGATATAAATCAGTTAAGAAAAGAAGTAAGATAGTATATGAAAACTTTAGTAGACCTGAATTACATGGCAATACAACAAAAAAAAATATTCAATATATACCATATAATATAAATTTTGGGGGGAAACATTTAATATTTTGAATTATCACAAGTTGGGAATAATGTAGACTAAGTATATCACATAAATCACATTTTATAGTTAAAGCATTGCTCTTACTTTGTCCTATTTAGCCTGTTGGATATTATTTTCAACCTTCCACTGTTCTGACCACATGCATTAAAATTTTGTCAGAGGTTGTGAATAATCACTTATCTTTGATGAATAGTTAATGAAATGCAGGGAATGAAGATAAGGAAGAGCTGCATTTAGTTGGAGTAGGAAAAAAAGACACTTTCAAAGAATTTATAATGATAAGTGAATTTTATCTTTTGCTTGCTGTTATAATTATATCCTTCCCATTTTAGGTAATATTCTAGTTGATGAATGAAGGTAAATTATTATTGAACTAATGAGTATTTGAAACATTGAAGTCATTAGCAATTGTCCTGAAGGCTCTCAGCTTCCATGGTCCTTAGGACCACTGAATTATATCCTGCCAAAGAGTGGATACATTTTGAGAATTTCAATCTAGAACTTCAAATATATAAAAGGAAGATTGCTTGTTTGACTTTCAGTTTGGACACCTCATGCTTATAAATTGATTTTTACATAATTCAATGTGCCCAGGATTTCACCATGAAGTGTATTGGAGTGTTGTCTCATCAGTGAGGAGATTCAAGGATATCAAGTGCAAAAAGGCATTCAATAATGGATGTAGTAATTGTTATAGCCAAATATGTACCTATATACACAAGTCCACTCCCTAATCATATGAGATTACATGAAGTCATTAAGCTATCTTTTCTATGTCAGTATAGGTGAACGGTATTTTCTATGTAGAAAATGGCTCCATACGCTCAGTTATTTGTAAGACAGTCACAGTACATATTAGCATCTTTCCTAAAGCAGCATCATAGAACACTATTTAAAAATATGTTTCATGATTTATTTTTGAGAATTTAATCACTCAACATTAATTAAAATGGAAGAAATGTGCCTCTTTTTGGGAATAAAAAATCCTAAGTATCTTTGAACAAATACTTGAAATAGTCATTTGAAACTGAAGAAAACTGAGACCGTGTTGGCTTTAGCTAGTGTTTAGATTCCCATCTTATCTATTTGTTCTCTCTAGAATTGAAGAACTCTTCTTGCATGGTAACATCTGAAGTAAATAACTTGAGGGCAACATAAAATGTACCATCATTGTTAGAGGCATCAGTAAAGTTCCAAGTAGCCAAGTGAAGAAGAGAACAGGATTGTTTTGTGTTCCAGATATAAACACAGCAGTTATCCCTGTCAGCAACTGCTATTTGGATGAATGTATGAGCTTCCCTTTAAGATCCAAAGCAATTTTTCTTGCTATCTTTAATCATTTTTATGCATTAATATTTGGAATATCACCAATGTTAAACCAGAAGTTAATGTTATGATCTATTTATTTTGTGAATGATTCACTTATCCTCCGAAACAATCTATGCCTTTAGAAATGAGAATAGTGCCTATCTCAGAGGGCTGAGCAGTGCATCTGAGAGGTCCAAGGGGGTTTCTGTGTGCAGATACTGATGCATTTCTTGATCTGTGTCTGGAAACACAGATGTACTCAGGTTGAAAACATTCATCAATCTGTGCTATTATGTTCTGTTCACTTTCTGGTGTGTATATTTCACTTCACTAAGTTTACCCAAAAAGTAGTCATGCTGTTTTGCAACTATTTTCTAAAACAAAAGTTAAAATAGTACAGAAAATTAGATTTCTTACTCACATTAGATCATTCTGGGATATGTTAATAATATAAAAGCAATGAGACTGATGAATGGTAAAGTGATATGGACAACACAATATTAAATGTCAACTGAACTGCTGCATTATCCTCTTTTTAATTTTTAAAAAGGCTAAGGCTGGCATGACAATAACCAGTGCTTGAGAATAACTTTATAATTTATGATCTTGTGCAACATTACTGCTTGATAAATCTCCCTTAAAAGAATTACGTTTGCAATTCTGTTAAGGAAGATTTGTCACACAGTAATGTTTATTACATACAATTATTACATAGTCATATATACATTATTGTAAATAATTAGATATATAATACATTTTATAATGTATAATATAGTTATAATTAGATGCATAATAACTATATAAACTATTGTAAATAATTAGGGTAATCTACCATTATTATTACTTGTCTACAAAGCTAAATTTTGAAGATTCTATTCTCTTCAATTTTGACAGAATATCTCTTGTATTAATTAAAATTTAATGTGACATTGATTACTTTTGAATTCTATTTATGTAGCTACTTTAAACCCCCATACTCAAAATACTTAAAAATATTAAGCCAATGATTTTAGAGATACTGAATCTACTTGGTGGCAAACATCTCTTTTTAGGTTTAGGGTGTGAGAAAATGAAAATGCATAAAATAAAAGTTAGGTGATTTGTTTGAGCTCACTATGATAAAAGAACAACCCAAATGCTTCCCATCCTATCATGATTTCTGTTCATTGATCAACAATATCAGCATTTTAAAGGTAGAACCAATTTTTCCTTGAGGAGCTTCAAGACATAAGTATCAGGAAGTTCTACATGCTGAAAAAAACGCATGTACTCTTTGTGCCAGATTGTAATTTCTTTCTTGCCTAAAATATACCTTTCGCATTTTTTCCCAAACTGGAGTCCTACAATTTTCCCTGTGCACCAAAAACTCTGAGTTAGGGCTTTATGTAGCAACTCACTCAGCAGATGAACATAGCAACACATGTTTCTTACTACCATGTTAACAAATCCTTGCAGAAGAGCAAATGAAAAGATCTAATAATCCAAGTCAAGAGGGATTTTGAGCAACTGTCTAAATTGTTCAGTCACAGATCTGGGCCCAGTGGAATTATCAGCCCCTGAAAACCAGCTGCCTGATGTCTTTGCTGTGTCATTCCATGCATCTGTGGCAGCTCTAAGCTTCCCCTCTGTGTTAGACAAGCAGGTATCACAGCAGCAACCACTGCAGTGCATGCCTGCAAAGCCTCTCCAGGGTCTATACACCAAACTGCTGGCAAACAGGACTGGATTGGAATTAGAAGCTTGCATTTTCTACCCAGAGAAATAAACAGTACACACCCTAGAAGACTTTTCCTCTTCATTAAAAATTACAGATGAAATTTTGCTGCAGGAACATTGCTCAATCCCCCACCATCTCAACAAGTTCATACTGTGTAAATATTGCGATCTTAATAAATAAATACTGAAGCACAGCTGGCGCCGGCAAGATATCGCTGTTAGGTTGCTGTGGCCCTGTTATCACCAGTGGGTGTTACTAATTATTCTCAGAACTGAGGCTGTGTAATAGGAGGGGAAAGGAATGCAGAGGAAAGTCAACAGAGGTTGAAACAAAAATAAAACATTGTTTGTTTTGGTCCATAGCAAGGGCATTCCACCCTTGTGAAAAACAGAGATACATATAGCGTAGGTCTGTGAGTTGCTTTTCTCCGTAAAAATGATTTAACAACACTATTTATTTCAGCCCTTGATTGCATTCCAGCTGATTAAAATTCACACCACTTGTTTGTAAGGGCAAGAGGAGGTAATTGGGGTGTTCAAAGGACAGCACTGTGAACCTGAATGTCTTAAATGAATGAGTTTACCAAGAGAAAAGATTTTTCTTTTCTTCCTCCCTCTTATTCTGGCAGGTGTGTTAATGACCTAGCTTTGCACATTGCACACAAAAGAGGTTCATTGTGTGTAACTGTCTTGACTTGAGAAAGCAGCTGCTCTTTAGGCATATTGTCAAGAAGGAAAGAAGCTGCATATGAATTGGTACCTTCTTTTGAAAATGCCAAGGTTAATTTTTAATTGCTGGCAGCAGAGTAGACCTGATGACCACAGCAGTCCACTCAGGTAGAGCTGGTGCTGGTTGATCAAATTATTGCTGCCTCTCAAGTCATGTTTTTTTTTTGTTGTTGTTTTTTTGACTTTGAGCCCAATGGATAAGCAGGGAGAGTACTGTTAAAGTGCTTCCGGCATTGTGTTGTGCTGGTATGTTAAAGAAGCGCCTCTCGATTACTGCCGTCAGCATTTCATTACACAACAGGGAGGTGTGACTTCACACAATGAAAATTACCATACATATAAGTAATACAGTCTCTCCTAGTTCCTCTCACTTTGTTTCTTCTCCCCTAGTCTACTCCCGGCAACCCTACTTAATCAACCCTCAACACCCTCTTTTCCCCTCCTATTGTTAAAAGGATTTAGATTTTAAGAGATGATTTGGAGCCAGCTGTTCTTGTGCCTCTCACAGGGACATCTCTGTCCCCTAAAATCTATTACCGGCTCTGAGACTGTTGGCAATCCCCTGCTGCTTTATTCAAAAATGTCTCAACAGGAGGCAGTACATTCTGGGGTTTTTCTAGCCTAGGGAAGAAAAACTTTCAATACTTCCTGAAACTGTAGGGAATTTTCTGTTAGGCAGAGTGTGTTTAGAAGAAACTCATGTTGTTTCTTAGTTTTTCTTCTTGCCAGGATTATTCAACCAAGACCATTCTTCCTGTTATTGTGTGTCCCAAATAAATGTATAAACCAGATAATAAAGCCATTATTGCCTGCAACAGATTGCATTTGTTTTGACTAATCCTATCTGAATGTTGTTTCTTTTGTTGCCTGCTTGAGTCACTTTATTAGTAAAGTGATATTCACTTCAATTAAACAGAGAACAAAATTAGCTTCTTGTATTGTTCTCAAGCATAACAAACATTGATGTCAGGGGCACAATTCAGAAAGGCAATTATTTGCTAGTGGGATGTGTGCACAAATTGGGTACTGCTAACTTCTCAAACTTTGGACAGCACCATTCTCATTTCCTGCATTAATGGCCTTCTATAACAGCAAACCATCTAAATCCATCTTTGTAAAGATATGATATCATCAAAATGAATATAGCAAAATCTAATGTTCTAGCATTTGTTATGATATATCTGTGTTTCCCTGGAACATTTAAAATATCATGTGACATTCCCCTGAGTTTCTTTGCACAGGTTAAGAACCATGGGTTTAGAGGTTAGGTTTTGCTTAATGTATTGACCTGGATCAGTATCAACTGTCCCTATGATGTGTTTCAGAAATTTTTAATATGAAAACAAGGAGTACACACTGTCAACTGAAATTTTAATGGATCTTGATTTTCCACCAAACCTAGTAGATCATTTTCCATGTTTTCCTTAGACTAAGTCATGTATTAAATCCATATATAATCATTTTCTCCTATTTTATTACCTATTGGTCACTGATAAACAGCAATGGATTCAGCCACAGCATGCCATACAGTGAACTGAGGTATGCTCTCATACATGAGATATGAAACTGAGTTCTCATTATTATCCAAATTAAAGATAAAATTATTTACTAATTTGAAGGCTGTCACACCATACTCTCAACTAATTTTAATAAATCAGGACCTACAGGTCCTGTGGCTTTATTTCTGTCCTGTTTGCTTCTCTGAAATTAGAAACTGTAATGCACAAGTGTATCTCTGGGTTATCTCTGGGGAAGTCCCTTTATCCTTGTTAGGAGACAAGACTGTGGGCTGGGATCATTTTACAACTGTCATGAGTGAAGTGTGTTAGCTATCAAATACTATACTTCTGAGACATGAAGAAGACTCCCTCTGGAGCCACTAATGTGTTTGGAATAGTTCATTAGTAAACACTATTCTTAGGTAAATTCACACAGAAGCTTCCTTTTCCTAACTCACTCATCCCTACGGATTATTCCCAAGCCTTGTAAATTGCAGGACTATTACTGCTTTTTGCCAATTTTATAGAAGATAGTTATTTGCCTCCACGTGGCCCCTTCAGCCAGGGTTACAGTCTAGTGGGAGAATATCCGTGTTATCTTAATATACGAGGCTCAAGTTTACTTTGTAGTATCAGAGTTTTGTTTTTGAGTTTTTGTTTTGTTTTTTTAATAAACTATGAATACATTTGCCCTAAATAATATAAAATATCTTTGTTTTTTTATGTACTTATTTTTCAGTATAGTTTTTTATAAACATCACAAAAATTTCAAAGGATGTTTCATTTGTTTTTATAAACCTATTGCCTAGATTTTATTCTTAAATCTTTACTTGAAAATAATTCTAACAGTTGATTTTCTAAATCATGGTTATAATCATCACTAGAGGTTTTGGATGGTCCTAGAATGCAGTACTTTGAACATTTTATTCAATATAATATTCTCTTTTGGTATGAAGAAATTATCCTATAATATTAAAAATATGACTATTCTTATTTTCTCTAGATCAAAGTTTTATTCTAGAGCAATCCATATATCATAGACCTGACCCTATAAAGGTCACATCACTTAGATCATAACACGTCTCTCACACTCTATCTCCCCTACTCCCCCCAGAACCTAACACCAAAACAAAAAACCAAGACTGTAAAACTGTATCTATCCATGTCCTTTATCATCAAGGAATACTTTCACATTTAAAAAGACCTAGTATATATTTTTGAATAGCCACAGTTTACATTTTGCACCTTTTCTTATATCTTCTAAAAACTGCATTACTTTCTACTCTCTTGAAAATTGGGTGAAATTTTCTAGTTGCATAATGATTAGTCAACTTCCTTCTCAGAAAACACCCTATATAATAGAAACACAGACAGACACAATAAAAATACAACAAAAATAGTGCACAGTAAAACAAATATATCATACAATGATATATTCCATGTATCATGAGAGAAAAACATTCAGAATGGGGAGATAAATGTTCAGTTGAACTGTGTCAAGAAAGTTTTTGTAGGGACATTGGAAACACACTGAAAGGCAAAGAATAATTAAGGGATGAGTGAAGGAGACTGAGTGGGAAGAGAAGGTATCAACAGCATCATAAGCAAAACCACCGTGACATGAAAACTGTTTTATGTGTTTATAGGACTTAAAGCAGTTTGATAAGGCTGAGATCTAAGTGTGAATATGTGTGTGTGTGTGTGTGTGCACGTGCAGGATAGGGGAGAATGGTTGAGGATGAGTGGGTTCTTGCTCGAGAAAAGCTAGAAAGGTACAAGTGAACAAGGCCAGTTTCTTGAGGACTTTTAATCAACGTTGTTTATGTTTGGGACTTAGTTAATCACTCCAGCAGCCATGTGCAGGATGAGAAGGAGGGCTCAGAACCTACGTAAAGAGATCAGATAGGAGATTAAAGAAGAGACCATTAAAACTGTCGGTTCTCCAGTCAGACACGTTCCAACTACTTAACAGTTGCATGGCTGTGGTGCGAAAGGTTACTTAACCTTTCTAAGCCCTATAATGAGGATGGTAGAACTTACAGGTGGTAGGAAGTCTAAATAAGATAGTTCATAGACATTGATTAACTAACTCATTAAATGTCACATTAGTGCCTAGGAAAGGAGGAAGATGATGGATTATATCTGTTAGAGGTAGATTATTTAAAATACGGTGATTGTTAGATATAGGCAGTGAAAGATAAAAGAGAATCTAGAACAGAGGTCAGAAGCCTGCACCCTGTGGGCCAAATCTGGCTTTCCATCCATTATGTAAATAAAATTTTATGGCAACAGAGACGTAATCATTTATTTATGCATTGCCTTTGGGTACTTTCTTGTTACAATGGCAGAGCTGAGAAGTCACGATGGAGAACTTATGACTCTCAAAGCTGGAAAGATTTACTCTCTGGCCTTTACAGAAAAAAAAAAAAAAATCTGTGGAGCCTGAGCAAGATTTGCCATTTATCATATTGGCATATATTTAAAAATTAGAAATCAGTGTTCTCAATGGTGAGGTCTAGTATTAGCAATCATGCTTCCCACAGCGCCAACTTGCCCTTTAACCACCCTTAGCAAATCTTCCTAATCACTTAAAATCGCAAAAGTATTTTTTTTTTCTTCTTTTTTTGCGGTTTGCGGGCCTCTCACTGTTGTGGCCTCTCCCGTTTGTGGAGCACAGGCTCCGGATGCGCAGGCCCAGCGGCCATGGCTCACGGGCCCAGCCGCTCCGCGGCATATGGGATCCTCCCAGACCGGGGCACGAACCCGTATCCCCTGCATCGGCAGGCGGACTCTCAACCACTGCGCCACCAGGGAGGCCCCCGCAAAAGTATTTTTATTTGTTGTTCTCCAGTATGATTTTACAGAAAAAGAAGTGTGATTTAAGGGCTTCGGAGAAGGCTACTGAAACCAACAAACCAAACAAACAAACGCATCCTCTGGCCAGTCTTGATGTCTTAATTCTATCCCTGAGGGGTCAACAAAGATATTAAGTCTTCAAATTTCTACTCAAAATTAAATAAACTTAAATATGCAAACATAAACAGGTACACTGTATAGACTGTTGACAACAATATTTATGACTCAGAGGTGGGAAGGCGGAGCTAAAGAAAGAAAGGAGTGGGGAGGAGGAAGGAAGGAATTATGGAGAGTGAGGGGTAGATGCAGGAGTCAAAGAAAGAAACTTTGGGGTCATAATTAGGTGTCTGAAAGAAGAGCAGAGAAATAGGAAAACATGGATTTGGATAGAAGCTTACCTACTTGTCTCCTCTCACCTTGGTATGTAACCCTCTCTATTAAAATGCTCATTTCATACCCACCAGTATACACAGTTATTGGAGAAAAAGGAGCTTATGTTTATTTTTACTCACTTGGGAATAACTAGTATTTGAATTTTCAAAGAAATTCCTAATGATACAATTTATAAAATTCTCAATTATGAAATTTTAGACCCTGTGTCAAGAAAATTGGAGTTATCCTACCTCTCAAAATATCACATCACATTTAAGCATGACTAATGCATTACAGCAGCGTCTTTTAATGAAGAGTGACAGTAATGACAAGGGAGGGGGGGGTGGCATGATGGACTTTGGATTCAGAGAAAGTTGAGCTTTTATGTAGATCCACCACTTATTCATTCTGTTACCTTAAACAGGTACCCCAATTCCCTACATTTCAACATTTTCCTGTATAAGATGAGAATAAAAATATCCCACATGGTACTTGTGAAAATGAAAATCAGATATTACATGTAAAAAGCATAGAGTCATGTGTCTAGCATGTAGTATATGTTGAATAAATTGCAAGTGTTACTGTCATTGTTGTGACTATTATCATTAACAATAATGGCTGAATTCTAACAGAAAAAGAGGTTAGTAGTTAATTGCCAGGAGACTTGTATATGCTTTGAATTGAGGGGAAAAAATCAGAGTGCAGGCTTTAGCTGTGCATTGTTCAATGTTCTGTTGGGATCAACATTGCTCCCTCCAGTCCACAGATGCTCACAGCTCCAGTAGCTCACACCTTTCTAAACCTAGCTGATATAGGAAATCATCAGTTTTCTTATAAAAAGCTGATGGAGCAGTGGTCTATTTAGGATCTATAATTAGTACTGTAACGAGATATGTAAACTTGACAGGTATAGGACACTGATAAGAAATAAGAGGTTCTGGTGCATGGGAAGGACAGGAGTTTAAGATGACCAGGAGAATAGAATTTTCTTTGCTCTGCAGGTTTTCCCATTTAAGCAGTCCCTGTGACTCCCTAGAAATTTATACCTCTGTAGAGATACAGCAAATGGAAAAGTGTTCATTTCCAAATCTGTCCCCCTCTGAGGAACTCCCCTGCTGGGCTTAAGCCGACTGTTCATTTTAGGCCTCATTTACTATTTTGTCTTCAGAGGTGTTTTCAATATGAAAAAAACATAAAAGCAGTAAATCAAAACAAAGTTGCTTTAATTTCATTTGTTCTTAACCTATTCATAAAAAATAAAATATTTAAAAGCTGCAGGATTCAGAAACAGAGGAAATACAGTTACAAAGATTGGATTCAGGTTTCAATAAAGAATTTACTTGTTCAGATATTTAGGTCAGTAGAATGAAAAGCCTATTTCCAAATATCTCCATGTGATATTTTACCATTTAAAAGTATTAAAATCCATTAGTTCCACCTCACCATATCCTTACTACATTATTAACCCTACTTAAGGCAGAATTTGATGTAGCTGGAATTTGTGATTATCCCAAAATTTTGGCAAGTTAGTCATAGAAAGGAAATTAAAAATTAGAGTCCTTGATTCTCAGGGGGTTAACTCCTAAGGCAGTATTAACTCTGCTAGAATCACTGTTTGAACTTAGAAACTTACTATTTAAAGAGCATAGGAAAATCATACAAATTAAATTAACAGGGTGAGACTGAATAGGTTTTTGAGGGATAAAGCACTTTATGTCTATAGATATTGATTGAGGTGGAAGCAGGGCTAACTTACTGCGTGTTTCACAAAAATGATACACAGGGTTAAGGAAAAAAAGAAAAGTCATTCTAAGTGGTTTATAACAATTTAAGTTATTTGCATAAGAAATATAAATGAAGGTGAGGTCCATTTGTTTAAAGGTGAATTCACTAGATGAAATACAACACTAAGTGATCAAAGACCTATAACAGGTCCACTCAACTTTTGGAAGAAATCATTAACACCAAAAAGCCTTGGTTTGTTTTATAAAAATAACAGACAGTAGCAAAGAGGACAGAATATAATGAATGGCTAGCAGATAGTGGAAAAAGATATTAAAGAGCTGAAAGGCAACTATCTTTGGTAACAATTGAGAGAGCTTTTAGCCAAGTCACCTTGATAGTTACTGGACTGGGCTCTCTTAGGGGTTGTACCAGTGACTACTTCCAATTTCCACTTAACAACAAAGCAAAAGAAAAACCTCTCCTTCAATCTGTCATTCTACTCAAAAGTGATAAATCTCTTTAAGAAAATGAAGACCTGAATCTTATCCTGGAGGCTTGGGAAGTTTATTAACTTTTCTTTAGTGTCAAGAGTTCAGAATTTCTCAGCAGATTTTCGCCCTGAAACTTCATTTTAGAAAGAAAAATATTCCAGAATAAATTAAAAAGCTAAGCAGTGGTTGTTTAATATCCCTCTCTTATTGGATAAACCAGTATTAAGCTTATATTTGAGAGAGCGAAACATATCTAAAAAGAAGGCAAAGATTACAGCTATCTGAAACCATTCTTTGTATTTCTTTGTATCCTTACCACTCTTGAAAATGGATGAATGAGAAAGAAAGACTTACACCTAATAACTATGATGTCTGCCTGAACAGTGATTCTGCTAAGAACATTAGGCCCAACAGGGGGTCTTCTATCTTGAGTGTGACGTAATGAGATCATGGCATGGAGAGGATCCTTGGCCTCCCAGGAGCCAACATTTCAATTCTTTATCTTGTTGTGAACCACGTATATGGTAGAGGACAGAAACATAACAGGGGGTGCATACCTGGAGACTGTCTTGGCCCTTTATTACACATGTTTCCTAAATGGTTCTTGTTTATGTACCGGCTTAGTAGGGATTATTGCTATGGATTCTAGGGTCATAGAGTGTGAACTTTTAGCATGCTGCCATAAGAAGAAAAGAATACAGTGGGGAATCAGAATAAATACAGATTCTTGGAACAATAGTAAAGAAAACTAAATGAGATTTATAAAACTCCAAAGTCAAATTTTTGTAAAGAAAATTTGCCTTTAGAGTTCCTGGCCTTTTAAATCAGATTGCCACAAGTATAGTGTAAGAAATGTAGTCAGCAGGAGCAGAGAATGTAGGATATTTTTAGTGAATAAAAACTATATTTTTTCGGAAGAGATTTAGGGTTTTATTTTGAAATAATTATAGATATACATACAGTTGTAATGAATAAAACAGAGAGATCCCATATACCTTTTACCCATATCCCCCCAATGGTAACATCTTGAAAAATTATCATATATTTTCAGAACCACAATATTAACACAATCTATTGATCTTATTAGATTTCTTCAGTTTTACTTATTTGTGTGTGTTTGTGTGTGTGTGTGTGTGTGTGTGTGTAGCCCTGTACAATATTATCACATGTGTATGTTTATGCGTATACCATTTTAGTTAAAGTACAGATATGTTCCATCACCACAAGTTTCCTTGTATTATTCCTTCATAAGGTTTAAATTAAACTGAAAAGGAAGGGAAATTCTTATTTAAAAGACTGATTGAATTCTAGAGGTCAGAATAGATATATATTAAGGGGAAAGTGAAATACACATAGACATAACTGCCATTAATGATGGGGATAATAAATACTCCTTGTTGGTTATTAGTGGGTCATATGGGGTGATTAGGGACAAAAAACATTTTCAAATCAACTTTATTGAAGTATATTTTGCATACAATAAAAGACAATCACTTGAACTCATACTGCTCAATGAGTTTTGACAAATGTATTTACCCATATAACCACCATATGACCAAGATATAGAATATATCCATCTCCTCAGGCAAATATTGATCTGATTTACATCACTTTAGATTTGTTTTGTATATACTAGAACTTCTTATGAATTGATTCACACAAAATATAGTATTTTGTGTTTGACTACTTTAGCTCATCATAATCTTTTTGAGATTCATCTCTATTGTTATATGCATCAATGATTTATTTCTTTATATTAGTGAGACATATTCCATTATACTCATATGCCACAATGTTATCCATTTATCAGCTTATGTTTATTTAGGTTATTTAGTGTTGTTGGCCACTATCAAAAAAGATGCCATGATAATTTGAGTGCAAGTGTGTGTGTGCCTGTGTATGTGTGTATGTACATACATTTACACAGGGGGTGTAAATATTTAGAATTGTTAGGAAGTATGGTAAATATATATATTACTTTTTAAGATACTGCTATCAGTTATAAATGAGAGTTCCAATTTATCTACATCCTTGCTAACACTTGGATTGTCATTTGAAAAAACAAACTTTAGCCTGGTTGTGTACAGGTAACTCATTTTCTTTTAACTTAAATTTCCCTGTTAATGATTTTCAGCATCTTTTTATGTGTTTATTAGCCATTTTTGTTGTTTTATTTTGTAAAGTATTATGTGTCACTGGCAAATCTTTGCCATTCCTTGGCATATGGAAGCATCACCCCAATCGGTGCCTTTATCTTCAGATGGCATTCTCCTTGCACGCATGTCTGTCTCCAAATTTGCCCCTTTTATAAGGACATCAGTATATTGGACTCGGGTTGACCTCACTCCAGTATGACCTCATCTTAGGTAATAACATCTGCAATGGCTCCATTTTCAAAGAACATCATATTGTGGTTAGGACTTCAACATATGGATTTGGGGCATATAATTCAATCCATAACAAAATTCATAGAACATAACATGGATATACATGGACCAATGAAAATGGGCCTTTGTGAACCAAGAATTATGGTTACTCATTTTCTCTTTCTACCTCTTTCTTATAGATGGCACTAAGTTTCTTTTATAGCTTATAGCTAATAAAAACAACATAACATAATATTTAATCTGTTTCTTCTTGCTCTGGCAGGAGTGTATTAAGGGATTACACTTGAATTATAAACTTTAAAGAGGTAGCATTTTGGGAACGTGTGTATGTGTTCTATAATTGTGGATCAAAGGCTGGTTTTATAATATCCACATGTGTATTTTTGAAAACTTGTGGAAAAGTAGGACCTATGAGAGGTTGGGGTCAGGGAGTAGTTCTGAACGGGTATACTGTTCCAGTGACAACACCAGCTGTGGACCTTGCATCCGTTCTTACACTGAACCCCTCTGATTTTGGCCAGAGTATGATGAGAGTGAGTGAAGGGAAATTTTGGAATTTGAATTTAACTTGATGTGATTAGAAGAATGGAATTATTTCATCTTAAAACCTTCTCTTCTCCCTGTCAAAGGCAGGGTTAGGAGATTGGTGAGTTTGCCCTGGCAACTCAACTGAGCTGAACTCAAACAGGGAAGTAGAATGTAGGCTGCTTGACAGTACAGTGTGTAATGTGGCCTTGTCTTCAAATTTTGTGTTGTTTTGAATCAATTGAGAAGCTCAGAGATACCATGGAGGGATAATCAAAAGGTTTCAAATCCATGTATGTCAGAAGTACCATGAGGAGGTCATAGAGATACAGCAACAAGGATCCAGGAAGCACAATTTCTCCCTAAAAGGGGCATTTACAGCTCTGACTCATTAAACCATTCCAATAACTATGTGGGGTTGAAAGGCACTAAGAAGCTCTGAGACTAGGTAAAAAAAAATTATCTACCATCTTTTTCCCTTCCCACTGTACCGTTCAAAGACAGCAGGTGTTGATCTAGATAGGTCATATTACAGGACCCTGACTGCACCCATTTATATCAAGGGTAGTTTTCAAAAAGGTCTGAAGATCCAGGAAGCCATGTAAAAGGTGCTAAGATCTGATGTTAGGCAGTCATTTATAAGATTAACGGGAAATCTTTCTAAACCTCTTCTCCCTAAAAATCTAGAGAAGTATAGTATTGTTTGGGGCCTCCACCCTTGTCTAGTGAGCAGCTGGCTCTAGGCTTCTACACTGGCCCAAGGTAACCAACTGACCATAAGTATCAGGCCACATTACCTCTTTTAGACTCTCTCCTACATTCCTCTTCCATCTTGCTTTGCTGCCACCCAGACCCCAGGCTAGTGCCCATCATTCCTCTCATCAGACTGGTGAGAACGAAGGTCACAATGGTTTTGGTAGTTGTACGAAAATAGTTAAGACAAACTTTAAAACTCTCATTATTCAAGGAGTTCTTGAAGACACCCTGGAATTGACATTAAAGTCCTTTAAGTGGGATCAATTGCAATTTGTTCAAGGTCTAAACAGAATTTTGGACTAAGCCCAATAAAATAATAAAGTATTATTTTGGTTGCATGAATCCCCCTCAGGAGTTTTGGTGGCAGACTTGCTTATTTTGGGCAGGATTCAGGCATTACTGCCTCATTAAGTCAATTACCATCATTAAACTCATTCTCAGGTAGCTCTTATTACCATGTCATTTTAACCATGCTTTCTAAAGTTCACCTTTAAGTGTTTTAAAACTAATTTAAAAAAATCTGATAGGTATTGGGCAATGGTTTACTCCCAATTTAAATGACAATGTCAGTAAAAATACTTTTACAAAATTAGTTCATTTACCATGTTCTCAGTTGCTATGGTTCAAGAAAAGAATTTCCCTTAAAAACAACACCAACCCAAATAACAGAAAGGGAGAGAAGTTTTGTATTGGTTTGTTTTCATTGCTATTATTCAGGACATTATTTTTGTTCCCGTTAATATTAAGAAGACTACAAATTTAAAGTAAAATTAGCCATTAGCTGTTGCTTGTTACTTCTTCATAGGCTTATATCAATATTTTCATTTAAAATACAGAGCAAGTCATTCACACTGACATTATGAGCAACATTGGAGCTATGATTTTGAGTGTTTAAAATATTTCTGTTTAAATTGTTTTGATTTTGTTTTAAAATTATTTAAGAAACTAAGTTACAGATGTTGTATGTGCTTTAAAAGTATACAGTGGCCCTTAAATTTGTGTCCTCATATGCTGTATTGAAAAGAAACTATCAATGAATTTCAAATGCAATATAAGTTTTTCCTTTGGAAGCTACAATGGACAGCAATTTCTAATCCTGTTATTTTTCAAATGTCACATAAATATTTCAAAATTAAATGCAAGGTTATTTCTTCTTTTTTTTTTTTTTTTTTTTTTGCGGTATGCAGGCCTCTCACTGCTGTGACCTCTCCCGTTGTGGAGCACAGGATCCGGACGCACAGGCTCAGCAGCCATGGCTCACGGGCTCAGCCGCTCCGTGGCATGTGGGATCTTCCCGGACCGGGGCACGAACCTGCGTCCCCTGCAACAGCAGGCGGACTCCCAACCACTGAGCCACCAGGGACGCCCAAGGTTATTTCTTTAAAATTTAAAATGTAACTTTAATATGTAAATAACTGATTTTTCTCAAAATATTTTATATCTCTACCTATATGATGGTATATCTAATATATAATCATAAAATTTCACATCATGGTTTTAGTTTCAAGTGTTAAAATTAAAACTACTGAGACATTTCAAGATTTAAGTATTTTATATATATACATATATATTTATGCATATTATGGGATAGTGTTTTAGGTAAGAAAATATTATTGTACCAGGAATTAGAATATCTATTCTCTCTTCCACCATTAACACATGTTTAAAATTGGGCAAGTGATCTAAACCAGCATTTCATAACTTCTTGGTTTCAGGGCCCATTCTACATTCTTCAAAATTACTGATGATCCAGAAAAGCTTTAGCTGATTGAAATTAAGACTTAGAAATTAAATTTATGTATACTATTAATTCATTTTAGAAATAGAAATATAATACAAATTAACATTAAAATATTTTCATGAAAATGGTTATATTTTCCAAAGTAAAAATCTTTGGTGAGAAAAGTAGCATTGTTTTACTTGTTTTCAAATAACTTTAATGTCTGGCTTAACAGAAAAGAGTGAGATACTCATCACTGCCTCATACATTTTATTAGCCATCAGAGCAATGGCTTTATCACTCATCCTATAACTTCTGAAGAACTCCATTGTACACTCATTGGAGAATGAATGTAAAAAAATGCAAATGATGTATTATTAATATTATTATGAAATAGTTTGACCTCTCAGATCTTTTAATAGGACTTGGAGTCCCGAGAAGCCCCTGGAAGAAACTTTGAAACCACTGGCTGAAACCTACTATGCCAACATATTTTTCTATGCACTGGAAGGCATTTAAAGTGATAACAGAATTGAGAGAAAGAAACCGAGGGAAAAGGATAGGACAGAGAAATAAAACTAAGAAAAAGCAGGTCTCAATTAGAAACTTTTCTGCATACTCACATGGTTCTCCTAACATGATCCCACCTTAATATCAATCAGCTGGCTTTTTATTCCCTGGTGTACATCAGTCTAGTTGGAGGAGTGAACTGGGAAAAGAGGAAGATAATACATGGGTAGTGGGATACAACTTTAGGCATAGGATTGCCAAATAAAATATAGGACACCAGTTACATTTGAATTTCAGATAAACAAATAATTTTATAATACAAGTATGTCCCAAATATTGCATGAGACATACTTACACTGGAAAAGTATATGTTGGTTATCTGAAGTTCAAATATAATTGTGTGTCTTGCATTTTTATTTGCTAATCTGGCAACCCTGTCTGGGCCAGGAGGCTCCTGTTTGGTGAAGGGCAATCTGAGAAGGGAGCAGCTGTTAAGGCATTAGCTGCTATGACACTTACAGCAGGTGAGGGGTCCTGAGCTGGCCACCAAGGGGAACAGAACAGGGTACCAACAGGTTCCGTACAACATCCTATTTAGTTTCTGATAATGATGGTTATTAAAGTAATAAAACACAAGCAAT
Organism: Mesoplodon mirus; assembly: GCF_964341445.2. Lineage (NCBI taxonomy): Eukaryota > Metazoa > Chordata > Mammalia > Artiodactyla > Ziphiidae > Mesoplodon > Mesoplodon mirus. The sequence goes on along the minus strand of NC_138986.1, from coordinate 23,255,238 downwards.
TATTTTATTTTCATGATCCACTGATTCTTAGTTTAATAGCAGAATCTTTTCCAAAAAAGATTTCCAAAATGGAACAAAAATAACAAAAACATCTAAAAGATCAATGCTACTGCTGTCCTTTACATAAATTAGATAATATTTACTTCGATCTATCAACAGCAATAAGGACAGTTTTAGAAGAACATGAACCCTGACCTCAGAGCTTTGTAGTTTTGTATCATGTGTGTAAATTGATGATTTTTATGAAAGTCTGGGTTTAAGTGAACATTCTCACTCATAAGAGGATCTCTGTGTTTTCTACTATAAAAAATGTGATTATTACCCCATTTCTGGTTGAGAAATACCAGATACTTTTGTTTATTATTATGTCTAGCTAATATACAATATAAAATAGAAAGTTGTGAATGTACGTGACTGTGCCCAAAGAGCCACATGATACACAGTGTGTCAGATAATAATGTGAACTGTATCTGGCTACTCACCAGGAGCCCGGGAGAAAATTATTTGTGATACCAAATCAGAATAAAACATAATGGTAGGATTACAGAGAATGTGGGTGTCTGTCATACAAAGGTTCCTTCTTTGTATGAAGTTTCCTTCTTTGTGAACAAATATTGGGTTATCACTTCCTAAGTCATTAGTACATATGTTAGGTTAGGGTCCCCAAAAGTATTTCTTCAAATAAGAGTTACGTGAAAGTGATTTATTAGAACATGTTCCCATGAAAACCATCAAGGAATAAAGTGGGACACCAGGGGAAGTCATGCAAGGCTCTTGATATGAGGCAGTCTCAGAGGACAACTCTGGCTCCAACCCACAGTAGAGCTCTGGAGACCAGGAAGGACACATCTTAGTGCCCTCCTGATCAGACCGAAGGGTGAGAGTATTTATGTGTCTGTATTTGACATTTTTTTGGTTAAGGACTTCACTTGTGGGAACATACATTCCCAGACACTCATAGCTTACTGTGCTCACAGACTAAAAACAATGAATAAGAGCCTCACAAGATGCAGTGGTTTACATGCCCGCTTCCTCTTTTGAATTACATGAGAAGAACCTTATAAAATATTCCAAACTTAATAAATTATGTCACCAATATGGATTTCTTTGCTTTGCAAATATCAAAATACCAAGAGTCAATGGACACCATGTTGGTCCTTTGACTTCCCTTTTCCAACATCCCACCTGCTCTAAGGCTTAAAAAAATGGTCAATAAAGTTAGGAGCAGTAAAAGTTTCTGAGGGAGGCACTGAGAGTCAGCCTCAGTTCCAGGGCTCCTCTTAACCTGTCTAGTGTTCTTAAACCTGTCTGCTAGAAGGAAAGTGGAGATAATCAATTTGGCTCAAAAATGTGCTTCAGGAAAGGAAAATTAAAACAAAATTTAACAAAATACAAGTAAAGAATCATGTCAAATCTATAACTCAAGACTAAGTAATACTTGAAGAGATCATAGAAACTAGCCTAACCAGGTACATTTATTTTAATATTAATCACTAATCTGTAGGCTTTCAACAACCAGAGATCTTACTCACATTAGCAGTAATAAAAGAAAATTTATTGGCTCATGGGATTTAAGACAGGTTAGAACTCCTGAATTAGGGATTTTGTGTAGCAGGAATGTCCTTGGACCTCAGAAACAGCTAAAACTAGAACTTGAACCCCCTCCATACTCTTGCCTCTCCTGTTCCATTTCTTTATTCTCTTTTCTTTCATTACAAACTCGTCTCCAAGGAAAGACTGATTCATCTTGAAACAATCATGGTTACAATTCTGCCCTCCACTAGCCCCCTCGTCTGCACCCCCATTGTGACTTGGTGGGAGTGGAAGTAGGTGTGAGCAGTTCTTGTGAAGAGAATGGAGAGGGGCTACATGGAGAAGACAATAGGTATCTTCTACAATCTTCACTAAACAAATAAAAAATACTTTATGAAAAAGATAGGATGGGGCCTCCCTGGTGGCGCAGTGGTTGAGAGTCCGCCTGCCGATGCAGGGGATACGGGTTCGTGCCCCGGTCTGGGAGGATCCCATATGCCGCGGAGCGGCTGGGCCCGTGAGCCATGGCCGCTGGGCCTGCGCATCCGGAGCCTGTGCTCCGCAACGGGAGAGGCCACAACAGTGAGAGGCCCGCATACCGCAAAAAGAAAAAAAAAAAAAAAAAGATAGGATGAACTGGAACAGAATAAAACGTTGAAGCAAATAGTAAGACATATTTTCTCCCTTCTTCTTGAATAGTGTGCAAATGGAGAAATATCAATGGAAATGGGAGTTTTTATGCTTTTCCCTAATGTAGTTCTACCCTCATTGTCTTGCAAGCCGTTCTTGAGGGAAACATGTTAATTTCTGAATTAGAAAATAATGTTTTAAACTGAAAGCACAATTTAACTTAAAAACTAGAATATAAAATCACATGAATCTTTTAAAAAGAAACAGGGTAAAAGATATTGTTAAGTTGATTTAAGAAAAACAGAAGAGAAAATGTGGAAGAATGTCCTTCCCCCTCAAAGTAAGTGTAACATTCAAATATAATGGTGTCACCATTAAACTTTGATTTCTGTAAGGGTGACTCAATGATGGTGAGAAAGTTTTCATAAAATAGTGGGAAATTTTCTGCCTAAAAAACATAACTGGACAAGGCAAAAAATGGAAAGGAGAGCCCAGATCTCTACTAATTTGGAAAAAGTGACAGTATTATTGTGACATCATTGTGACCGATGAGCAAAGATAGGGGGCTCAATGTCCCTCAAAGAAAAGTTGTGAACCACTCCTCATGGTTCTCCAAGGGAAAGGTAAATAGTGAGGTTCTGGCATCCCAACTATTCTAATGGAGATTAGACGATAGACAATTCTGTCACAATCATGGTTATTCCTTTAATGCATTAAATGTACTCTTGGGTTTGAACGGCCTAGGAATTCTAATTCTTGTTTTAATCATATCAGTACATTTGTAATTCGTTCAATCAATACTTCTCAGTATGATATAATGACATAATAAATACATTGAATTTGAAGGTTGTAAAGGACCTTAAATGTCTAACCTATCCTGCCAAGGGAGAAATAGCTTCTATTACTGAAAGATGGACATTGCTAACATATAGCATTGCATACTTTCTGAAGCATCTTATTACCTGTTAAGCACTTCTAATTTCTGGCAAATTCTTCTAACATAGAGCTGAAAATTGCCTCCTTAAAACTTTCACATATTGGTTTGGTCTTATTTCTGTCTTGTGGAGTTCAACAAAATCTGAACATTTTTCTATATATTACAGTATTCCAAATATTTGCAAAAAATTATTATAACCTGTTAAGTTGTCTCTTCTCCATATCAAATAGTCCCAATTCCCTTAGCAAATGCTGAGCTGGTTTAAAAGTATTCCTTACAATATCAGAGGCTCTCTTCTTCTAATCATTAAACCCCCAAGCTAAACAATAAAGCAGGTGTGCATTTAGTACAAAATAGAGTAAGATTTTTTTCATCCTGATTAATACAACTTAATATTATGCAAGCTATAAAATAAATCATCCTGTTTACTTTCACTGTCTCAATACCATTACTTTTTGGAAGCAAGAAGTTAATAAGTTAATCAATATTTTTTTTTAAATCCTAAAATTTTCCATACGTTTTACATAAAAAAAAAAGTCATGTTTTTGAAGGACAATTTTTTTAAATTTCATGATTTCTATTCATATATGCTTTTGGTCTCAGTCGACTGATTCCACATATTATAACCTTTTTGAACCCTAAATCTGCCATTAATGCATTAGCTATCTCACCCAGTATTATCATCATGATTCCACTCAATACAGATTTTTTGAGCGCTCATTAATTATTAGATACCTTATACCTTAATAGCTGCTAATGATAGGGTGTTAATGTCTTGTTCTCATAGAGATTATAGTATGGTAAGTGTATGAATATGGTCTGATATCTAATTTTAATGAATATTTGCAAATCTCAGCATCCACCTCACTTGCTATAAAAAATTTTGTACAAGCACACAAATTTTAGTAGAGTGACTATATAATTTATTGTTGGAACTGGGGTGCTTTTGAGAATGAAAACAATGTTATTAACAATTATAAAGCAAAGCAAAACCAAAAAACTCAAGGGGGACTTACCTGGTGGTCCAGTGGTTAGAACTAGGCGCTCTCACTGCCAGGGCCCCGGGTTCGATCACTGGTCAGGCAACTAAGATCCTGCAAGCTGCGAGGCACAGCCAAAAAATGAACAAACAAACAAACAAAAAACAATTACACCTATGTAACATTCATAAACTGGCAATGCACTATTTATATTAAATGGTCACCTTACATTTAAGAAAAATTCTACAACAAATTTCTCTTTGAAGTATTAACACTTTAGCATTCAGAAGTGGTATGTTTATTGGTACCCTTAATTAAGCAAATTACAAACTTATCAATAAGGAAAACTATGCTTTTTCATAGGGAAAATTTTATAAAACATATGGTGCAGTATATTAGCCAAGGCTTTTTAGAAATATAACTAGTTTTGGTAGATTATGTGTTGGATTATATGTATATGTTGCATCTGAAATTTCATAGATAGTTTTCTAAACATGCCTTCCTCATATTCCACTAATATGTACTTTTAATATATATAATAAAAAATGTTTAAGTTGAACCAACTGAAATAAGATTCTATCACTTGATTACAGGTAACAATCTTTGTGATTTTTAAAATTGGTATGAAGTCTCAGAAACTGTTTCACCAGATAGAGCATAGTTAGCATACTATTATTTCCTTTTAGGTTTTCGTGTAATTCAGGATAGCTCTGTTATGGTGAAGTAATTAATACCATCCAATCTCAATGATTTAACTACAATGTTTTATTTCACTATATGCCTATTGAAGCTTATTAAGGGTCTCTGTTCTTCATGATTATTTAGAGAACAGGGTTCCATGATTACCTGTACTGGGAAGGTAATCACTAAGATTGTTTACAGTGTCATTTTTTACAATGACAATTAAATGCCTCCACTTGCAAGTGATACATGACACTTCCATTTGTATTTTGTTGGCCAATTCAAGCCATTGGGCCAACTCCAAGGGGATGTGCACTCCTCCTGTGTGCCTAAAGGGCGAACTGTACAATTTATGTTTATCTTAATAAACTCCTACAGCTCCTTTTCATTAACAGCATATTGATAACTCTTTAAAAATGTTTGCAGACAAATTACTAATGGAAGTCGAGGATTCTTTAATTTTCTGGGTTAGTTCACAGTGTATGAAATTAGTTTTTAAAAGATACATTTCATAATACAGGGTTAAGTCAATTGGTACAAATAATGTTTTACATAATGACTAATCTTATGAAGAATTTATAAAAAAATGTTTTTACTATAATTTAGAGCCACCAGAATCTCACAAACATAGAAGTAATCAATGCTAGATATATTTTTAAACTAATTCTGGGAAATAAACAACTATTTTAAATCAATATAAATATTGACAAAGAAAAACAGTGAAGGAATTTAATAGAAATGCTGGACCCCTTTCAAAGATTTTATTATTGTTAAGTGGTATGGGCTATTTGCAGTCATAAAACACAAGGAAAATATGTTTTATCATTGAAACATGTGTTCAGGATTCTTATCAACCTATCAGTTGTTAATTACTACAGACACTTTGAAATACTACCAATGTAATGTGGCTGTTGAGTTTTCCATACATTCTTAACCACATTTATTTCTAAAAACAGGAATTTGGGGCACACATATGTCCAGAATTTAGATTTCTTAAAAATATGTGTTGTTAATGGCAAAAAGAAATTTGCCTTCTGTTTTTTTAGGCTTAATTATTTGGTTACTTTCTGATAAGTGTATTACTTTTTTTTTCTTTAAGAGAAATATCAATTAAAATGAACCTCACATAGTTTCTGTTGAAAATACTTTTATTCATTTATTAAAGGTTTGACATCATTCTCTATTGCACGAGTGTTTGTGTTTGTCTGAGCATGTATGTGTCGACCAGCACAAGGCCTCAAGGATGAAAAGTCAATGATAGAAAATAGAAATGCATAAAAATGAATCCATGAGGAAAAAAGTCAATAACTAGGTGAAAGTGACCTATATGCAGGAGAAATCAAAATGCATCTTCTCCCTGGATTCAATAAGTAACTATGTCTCATACAATAATATTTGATTAAGTATCAGTCATATTTTCTACCTTATACATTTTTGTAAACATAAAAATTGAATTTCTGCCTTGGTCAGCAACAGAAGACAAAACAGAAAAAGTAATTAAAAGTATATTACCTATATACATAAAAGATAATTTGGTATAGGAATCTAAACCTTGAATTTATTTTTAAAGCACAATGCTGGTTTTAAAATAAAATGAATTTCAGTATGTCAACACAGCCTCCAGAAAAAGTATTTTCAAATAAGTGTAAATAATATATGTGGTATTGTTTTATTAGCACTTTTTTTTTGCCATGAGGCATAAGAGTGTGCTAATATAAACATAGGAAAGACATTTCACTCAAGATAGGCAAATTGCAAGGGAAAAAACTACACTCCAGATCTATTACAGTTATTTTGAAGCTCATGTTTTCTAAATGCTTTTGCTTAGAAATACAATTCAATTTTATTCATTTCTTTATTCTGTGCTATACAGACAAAATTTGTAACTGGTGAGGAGTGGCATTGTAATGCATAAAAGTATACATGACATAGGAAAGTGATTTGTTATATACACGCATTTTGCTATTCTTTCCACTATCATAAAGCTTTCCATATATCATGATTAGCGAAACTAAATAAAACAGAATCTCTACTAATGGATGTCCTTTCTCCTAGATTGTACTTGACATCCAGATATTTGTACATTTGCCCACCATTCTGGAGTAGAGGGTTAGGGCTTAGTTGTTTAGAAATTCATAGGTCAATTGCCTGTAATTTCCTTTACCAGTTTACCTCTTTGTTTTTGAATTATGGACAGTGCCTCGTACAGTAAGAATCTTTTCTCTTTTTCCATCTCTGTACTGTTACCAACCTTTCATTGTGTATTATACTTCCTTAAACAGAAACCTGATGATTGACCTAGATCTCTCCACCTCATTTCTTTCTCCTCCAATTCAAATCAATCTCTTCATAACTCTTTCCAACCTCAATCCATACTCGACCTAGTTTATTCTTGAATCATTTTTCATATGAAACACTAGAATGAAAGGGATCTAATGTAGCTTCCCTTACCTAATCCTTTAATTAATAATAAACATTTATTGTACAACATATGATGGATTAGAAATCGATTTTATATGTCTTATCTCACAGGCTCTCCCAATAACTTTATGCTGTAGGTGGGAGATTATCTGTTATACACAATTAAGAAAAAATAAACTTGATTCCTCAGCAGCAGTTAATATCAGTTCTCATGACCCGTATCTTGAATTGTTATATTTGCTGGCCTCAACTTCCATGGCACAGCACTTTTTTTCTAGAGCCTCTTTGTTTTCAGTATCCTTTGTGGATTCATTATATCTAACAGGTCATTTAATATTTAAATTCCTCAAGCCAGTTCCAAGGTCCTTTTGCTTTGCTCCCATCATTATATCTCTGTAGTCCATTTCATCACCTCCAGTTCAAAATTCTCCTTGGAGTTCTACATACATATTTTGAGTTAACTTAATATTTCTTAATATTCTTAATATTTATTAATATTAAGTTAAAACATGTATGTAGAGTTTAATATTTCTTTTAAGTGTTTCTTGGGCATCTCAAGTTTTACGTTTAAAGTTAAATTTATTGTCTTCCTTTCAAACCTTACTCTCCTATGGTATTCCTTTTACCAGTGAGGTCAAAAGCATCTTTCTAGGTGTGCAAGCTAAAAATATAAAAGTCATCTTTTACACTTCTCTCTTCATTACCACTCTCACCAGTGATCAAATCTCCTAACAAGTTTCAACTGTAACTTTGACCAACATTTATTCTTCATTTTCACCATTACCACTTTACACCAATCTAGGAAACCTTTACCCTGGAGAACTGCTTTATAATCCTCATTTTTTAACCTTATGTATTCTTGGACAAGTTTTATCCATTCAAACTGATATTTTGTATGAAGTTTTTCCTCTCAAGGCATTTGATTTTCTTTAGCACTGGGGACCACAAAAAATGGAGAAGGAAAGACAGGACAGATTTCAGAAATTTTATGAACATAGGGAGATAAAGTTTGGAATTGAGAGTTACCATGGCAGCCAGCATTTGAGGGACACAGATGGCACAGTGGTTGTTCCTTTGACATATTTTAATTATTATTAAGCTAGATGTGAAAAGAAGCAAAGAACCCAATAAAAAGATAATAAGACAGAGCAAAGTTTCTGGAAGTATCATGATGTTAAAAAGAAAAAAGAAAGAAAGAAATTCAGGATCAGCTATGGAGGGAGGACTACAGGAAACAGCTCAGGCTTTCAGTTGGGACCATGCTGGAATGAGACTCAAGGATTGGGAATGAAGGAGGAATACAATGAGCCTTAGAAAAGAGATCCTGATCCCATTGTCAATTTCATTCCCTAACTACATTAGAGTGAGGGTTCACTACTCTAACAGCCTATTGCAATCAATGCACTTGTTATCCAGACCTTAACAATATATTATAGTTAATAGCTGTCTTTTAATAAATAATGACTAGGCATATAAAAAATCATGAGTCAAGGCATGTACAGATACAGAAGCAAGATAATGTGAACCAGTGATCATGATAAAACATGGCTTTAAAAAAAAAAAGCAGACTGGCATTCTGGAATTAGCAAACAAGAGCTTTGAAAATGATAAAGCAAGTTCTGAAGAACTAGGAAAATTCAGCCTTCAGCCTAAAGGCTAAAGAGAATTGATACCAGGTGAAAACTTGATCCAAAAGAAGGGATGCAAAGCATGGGAAAGAGAAAAATATGTAAGTAATTATAAAACATTATTTATGTTTAACTGATTAAAATAAAAATAAAGTATATTTTGATGTTTTTAATAGATAAATATATTGATAGAGACAAAATATATCGAAACAGTAGCCCAATGGATGGGATAGAATTTAATGGAATTATACTGTTTAAGGTTCTTAGAATGTCTATAAATAAATATAATATTAATTCAAGGTAGAATAGGATAGTACATTCATCACTGTTTTACTTCTTAGAGAAAGAACTGAAGTGATAATATAAAGAGGGAGAAGTACATAGGTAGTGGAGGAGATAAAATGAAATGCTAAAACAATTCTCAATCGATACAAAAAAGAAGGCAATAAAATACTAACAACAGAGAAAAGAACAGATGGAACAAAAATATAAGCAGAAGGACTTAAAAGGTAAATGCAATCGTAGTATATAATTACATTGAATGTAAATGCAGTAAACACTCTAAATAAAGGTTGAGATTATAAGACTGTATAAAAAAAGATCCAATTATATACATATATATTTTTATCAAAAATATTTTATACAATATGACACAGATGGTCTGCTAGATCACATCTTAGGACACACAAAAAAGTATCAATTTAAAAATCTGAACTCATATAAAATATGTTCTCTTATCACATGGAATTAAATTAGAAATTGGTAAAATATGTCTAAAGGTTCCAAGTATTTAAAACTTAATGAAAATAGTGACAAATACATGGCTCAACAGTGAAATAAAGTCATATTTAAACTGTATAATAATAAAAAGGCATATTATCAAAATATGTGAAACACAACACAAGCAGTATTTCTAGAGAATGTTATATCTATCTATACTTATATCAGAGTAGAAGAATATTTTAAAATCAAAGGTATAAGCTCTGACTTTAAAAAGCTAGATATTCCATACACTTATTTTTTATCCACGTGATCTGTATTAAATTTAAGGAGATTTTAAAATCTCCTAGTATCAATATATTTCAATTTCTCCTTGGAGCTTCTGTAATTTGTGCTTCATGAATGTTTTGCTGTGTTACTATATGCCTAAATATGAATGCATGTATATAATATATACTGTATTTTATTTTATAATTATAAATATTAGCATTATAATGTGGGGTCTTGTCTTCACCCTTTTTTAGTTTGAGTTCTATGCTGTCAAATATCATGATATTGGCCCTTGCATTTTTAAATTTAGATTAGCCTATTTGTTCTTTCTACTCTTAATCTTTCTGTAATATCTTTAAGGAGGTTCTCTGGCTCACAGCATAGTGTTGGATTTTTTGTTAGACAGAGTGATTTTTCCTTTATAAGAGTTAATTTGACCAGATAAATATATTCAACTGAAATTCTATCAGAGAAAGAGAGGACAAAAGAAAAGCAGAGAGAGAGGGAGAGAGAATTTTACAATGTGATCTGATCTCCTTCGCTTTCTTTCTCTCTCTCATATATATATTGATATGCAAGGATTCTTGTCTTTTTGTCTAAAAAGTTATTATTGTATAGCACATGGATAAAATATTTCCATTCTCATCCTCTTCTTCTTTTCTCCTCCCCCCAGTCCTCCTCTCTCTTCCTCTTCCCCTTCATCATCTCCTTCTTCTTCTTATGGCATATCTAATGATTCCCTACTTCAAACATTATGAGCATTTTTATGTCTGTTTCCTCCTTTACCAACAGCATCTAATTTGAACATATTTTTTTCTTTCAGTAAACACAGGAAATCAAGTTTATTTTATTTTTATATTCTCTTCTCACTCTCCAACAATTTATGTTATTCTATGTCTATATTGTCCAAATATATCACCATAACATACTAATATCTTCCTTAGGTTCATCAGTTAGGCTGAGCTCCACCAATATTCATTGTTCAACATAAGCCTTACACTAATGATTAACTATTCATTTTACTTGTCTAAAGCTCACCCATCATTTGATTTATGAAAAGAGTTCTTGAGAACAACATCCTGAGGATCTTGCACTGTGTGGCAGTTTGTCTACAGCCATTCATTATACTTGAAATCCAATTTGCCAGGATATAAAACCATGACTAAACTGGCTTTCTCTGTGCAGGCTAAAGTATTACTCTATTATCTCTTGGCATAAATTGTTGCTGTAGAAAAATCTGATGCTAATTTGATTTTCTTCCTCTTAGAAATGGGTATGTCTTTTTTGATTTCTGAAGATTTATTTCAAAGTTTAATAGTATTACTAGAATATGTCTTGGCTGATCTAAGGTATTTTTTCTAGTTATGTGCTGTGACATCCTCATATATAGGTTCAAGTCACATTTTATTTCAGAATATATACATTAATTACAAAATTTTAGTGTTTGCTCTGGTCCAGTGCTTTGATTTTCTCCTATAGAGACTCCAGTTATCTGTATGTTAGATCTTTGTTGTCTATCTTCTTTAACAATCACCTTTTCACACATCAAATTTCTTTCCTCTATATCCTCTTTTTTATTATTTTCTCCTTTCTATGTTTCACTTATTTTATGATGCTATTTGTGGTGTTTACTTACCTTTTGTGTTTTCTAGGTTAATCTTCAATATCACAATAATTTTTTTTGGTAATTTTAATCCTTTCCTGCATACTATCAGCTGCCTTTTTAAGTTTTTCTTTATATATATATATATACATAATTTCTGAATTTCTCAAATTATACTTTAGATTGTTCTGTTTATACCTCATTACATTCTTAAATTACATGATCTTGTTTGTGATTATTAGCTTAAATATTATAGATGCTTTCTATATATGTGTTTCTGTTAAGCATTTGTTATCTCTTATCCTGCTCATTATTCTCTGTATCTTATAATAAATGTCTCTTCTCTTTCCTTTAACAACTGTCCCTGTACTTTTCAATAAAACTTCTCCAAACAATTTCTTCTCAGTGCTGGTTTTTATTCTGGAAAGGGGCTTTATTTTATAATTTGAGAGTTTCTTCATTACAAAACATTCTGGCATCTTTTGACCTTCTACAGTCCTTTTGTATTTGCCTGTGAATGGGAGATTGATAAACTCTTCCTTAGTTTTGGCTGTGTTCCCAGATTATTCCATTGAGATTTCTGTTCAAGTTGTGACTCCTTAGTTTGGTAGCGACAACTTACATTTTGGAGTTTTTTTGCTGTCACAAATGTAGAAATCCCTTGGCCTTTTCTCCTGTTCCTCACAAATAGTTACTGTTTCCACACAGGTCTTCTATATTTTGATGAATACTTTTCATTCAGTATTTTTTGTTTCTTGTCCATAGGTATCTCACTTTGTCAGCCAAATTGCTCATTCTCTATTAGTGGAGGTGTTCATAGAGATACAAACACTATATCTCTACTGACCTGCCTAGCTAACTGAAATTTTTATCTCAATACTGAAAGATGAATTGTAAATTCTAAACCAAAGAACCTTAGAAAGCAAACTGATAAGCATTTTAAACCTAGGATTCAACAAATTAGCTGAGGTAAGAGATTGCATATTATCTTCAAAAGTCAACTATTTGACTACAAAATTGATTATGTATAATTTATACATTTAAAATAAAATTAAAAATGTTTTTGCAGCAGGGTCAGAGGGGTCTGAGTATAAAAATTTCTTGTTATTACTATTTATTATTTTCTTTTTCCTCATCATATTTTTTCAGTTATTGTTGTAAAGCTTCCCTGCTACTTTTTTACCATTGAATTGTGACAGATGTTTAATGAAAGTTGAAAGTGTTATTATTCAATACCATAAGCTTTTCAGAAGAAAGACAATATGCAAATTTAAATCGTAAATAACTGAAGTGTGAATCAAGATGTTTTCTCAAAGGAATACATAACGAGTATCTTTAAAAAAAGATAAAATATAATAGCCTTAGATTTAAAGGATTATGAAATTGAAGAGTGAATAATTCCAAACTGCTTCATTATTTTTAGGAAAAAATTTAATTTTTTTCACTAGAATATCTACCTAGACATGGAAGAAAGTGACTATAAGGCTCATTAGATAAATGGCTCTGCCAAGAATTCCTATATAACTAGAAAATATCTTCTAAAGGAGAGAAATAAATGCAGTTGAAAACTGGTTATCTTGCAAAATCACCAACATTCTGGGGGAATTTGTTAAGTAAATTATGGATCATTCTTTTGATGGAACATTGCTTTTATAATGATATTTTTAAAAAATTTAATCTAATGAAATATGTTCATGTTAAATGGTGTTTATGCATATATTTATGTTTTGTCAGGGGATAATTACTCCCACACATTGTTTCTTTCCAAGTGGACAATGTTTCATTGGTGAAGCACTCCTGACCTATGTCTATCATTTTAATCATTATCTCCTCAAGGTACATGGAGAATTTTAATATTATTGGTTTATTTGAAAGGAATCGATTGTTTATAATCACCTCAGTTGTGAAATTTTGTTTTGGGACCAAGGTTTTTGCCTGAAGCAGAAGTTCATTCTTATATCAGATGATCAATATAAGCAGGGAACATCCTTCAGGTTGGGGAGCTGTTTCAAAGTTGCCAGTGAACAGGTGGGTAATTCTGTTTAATTGTGGTATTCATTTAGCAGATGAATTTGGCTGTCATACCAGGTAACTTAATCCTTATTGATAGTATTATTTTTCTTTATTTTTTTCTCTTTTTTTTCACAAAGTGTACCAAAAGGAGGGTACTGTTTAATAGGTCACCACAAAATAATTTCCCTTGTTCATCTAATGATTCACAAAGATTCAAATGTACATGTCCATCAACAGATGAATAGATAAAGATGTATATACAATGGAATATTACTCAGCCATAAAAAAGAATGGAATAATGCCATTTGTAGCAACATGGATGGACTTGGAGACTGTCATACTGAGTGAAGTATGTCAGACAGAGAAAGATAAATATCATATGTTATCACTTATATGTGGAATCTTAAAAAATGGTACAAATGAACTTGTTTACAAAACAGAAATAGAGTCACTGTTGTAAAAAACAAACTTATGATTACCAGGGGTAAAAGGGGGGGAGATAAATTGGGAGATTGGGATTGACACATACACACTACTATATATAAAATAGATAACTAATGATAACCTACTATATGGCACAGGGAACTCTACTCAGTACACTCTAATGACCTATATGGGAAAAGAATCTTAAAAAGAGTGGATATATGTATATGTATAACTGATTCACTTTGCTGTACAGCAGAAACTAACACAACATTGTAAATAAACTATACTGTACTAAATTTTTTTTTAAAAAAGACTCAAAGGCAACTGCTTGAAGACACACACACATATTGAAATTGAGATAATTCACATTTCAAATTCCCCTGTAATTTCAGTTTAAGACACTCATGTCATTTTCACTATGCAAGAAAATATGAGTTATTGCTCAATTGTTTTGAATATTAATCCATTATGTCATGGAAGTATAGTGCAGATGCCAATTGTGGATCTAGAGTTAAAATATTTAATTCCCAGTGGATGCTTAAGGTAATAATGCATAATTTAGGTTTTTTATTCACCTGAACACAAATTTTCATGACCTAATTTTAGAAAGAATATTCCAAAAATCCTAGCAGGTTAAATGGTGGAATAATATTAAAAAGAGTTAGACTTATAGATGAAGTGATTAAGAGCCCACACTTGGAGAATTAGCAAAAATCAATCCTGATTTAAGAACTGTATAAACAAATGAACACTACCCAAATATGTGTTTACCACTTTAATAAAGGAAGCTGCTATAAGAAGGAAATTTTCATCCACTCACTGAAGGTGTGGACTACATAGATATCTCCTTGACCTTAATTATATACCACTAACACTATAAAAGAATATTAAATAGGATTGTTTGTATATTGTTTTGTAGGAAGTATATCATGATATCAGGCTATTTAACTTTTAAACTTAAATATACAGATTAGATAGACAAAGCTTTTTTTTAAATATGTGTAAAATCACACATGTAAAGTTTCAAAGGAAGTCTGTCAATACATTACTAATGACTGATTCTCAGTAGTAGGATAATAGATTATTTTTATTTTTGTATTTATGTTTCCTCTATATTTAAAATTTTCTACATTAGGATCAGCAAATAATTGATAAGAAAATAAAGCTGGCACTGTGTAAACTAAACATCTGGGTAGTTAGTTATATTTTTAAATGTTCAATATGTTGCTTTGACATTAGATATTTTGATATATAAACTCAGTGAAAACCTTCATGAAATCTATCTTCTCTATGAAAAATGACAAAGATTTTGATACAAGTGCTGAAAAATATAGAGAAAACTGACTTCCATACTGGGGCAATGCAGCCAACAACCAGATGTGCGGGCTTATTTCCTACCAAAATGATTTCTTATCTATATCTTGCTTTATGATCCATGAGAAAACTATCATATTCTACTAATTATGGTACATCTTATTCAAAATTACAACATTATGAGCATATCTGTGGATGCAGAGTTTGTTCATTTTTTTTGTCAGTGAAAATTACAAGGCTGTAAAATTTCCATTATTTTTTTTTCTGTATAAGAAAAATCAGAGATCTTTACTATAATTATATATTCTTTTCTGGTAATTTATAAAGAGTAGGCAAATAAGGATAAGAATTAGCATTGTTTTTCATTCATATCCTCTTGAAGCTGTAGGATAATTTTTTGAGGTTTTCATCTATGATTTTCTAATAGAGGTTCATCTTCAATAGAGTGCAAAAGAAAAGGCTCATAGCAACATCTCAAGTCTAATTTTGGTATAATACAATATAACATAATATAATTTTTAAAGTATTTCATGATTTAGAAAAGACAAAATTTTTATAGATCAGATTACTGTAAAATTCTGACTTGCCAATCAGGCACAATTTGGTTTTCCTTGACATTACCCTTTATTTGAAAAGTCACTTTCCTTCTCCTTTGAGAGTATATAGTTATAAATTGAAGACAGTAACATTGCATTGGGAAGCATACGTTAAGAATGATCTTTATTTTACTGTCACAAGTGACTTTTTTTTTCTATTCATTCCTGTCCTTGGTGTTTAGAAGAACTTCATAGGACCTTCAGGTAAATTTTAAAGGAGTTACTCCCTTCATCTTCATTTACACTTCGCTACCTTTACTGAGTATCATCTTTCATCATCTGAAAAATACAACAGTGACCTAATATCTTAACTTTTATATTATTCTCATAGCATTACCTTTAATGGCATTTTCCTATTATCCTAAATCAATGGACATGAATGGATTATTTATTACATGGGACTGGGTTAATTGAATAATAATTTAGAAACCAATATACTTGGTCCATTTGTTAAAATGGTCAATCTTACTCTTCCTATTTCTCTCTGCAAACATGTTAGGTAAACCAGTCAGCTTCTTTATTGTGCAGAGTTTAAAAAAATGTATAACTACAAACAAAAAATGTATATCTACAAACAACAAATGCTGGAGAGGGTGTGGAGAAAAGAGAACCCTCATACACTGTTGATGGGAATGTAAATTGATACAGTCACTATGGAGAACAGTATGGAGGTTCCTTAAAAAACTAAAAATAGAACTACCATATGACTCAGCAATCCCACTACTGGGCATATACCCTGAGAAAACCATAATTCAAAAAAAAAAAAAAGAGTCATGTACCACAATGTTCATTGTAGCTCTATTTACAATAGCCAGGACATGGAAGCAACCTAAGTGTCCATCGACAGATGAATGGATAAGGAAAATGTGGCACATATACACAATGGAATATTACTCAGCCATAAAAAGGAACAAAATTGAGTTATTTGTAGTGAGGTGGATGGACCTACAGTCTGTCATACAGAGTGAAGTAAGTCAGAAAGAAAAAAACAAATACTGTATGCTAACACATATATATGGAATCAAAAAAAAAATGGTCATGAAGAACCTAGGGGCAAGACAGGAATAAAGACGCAGACCTATGAGAAAATGGACTTGAGGACATGGGGAGGGGGAAGGGTAAGCTGGGACAAGGTGAAAGAATGGTAGTGTATATATGGACATATATACACTACCAAATGTAAAATAGCTAGCTAGTGGGAAGCAGTTGCACAGCACAGAGAGATCAGCTCGGTGCTTTGTGACCAGGTAGAAGGGTGGGATAGGGAGGGTGGGAGGGAGGGAGATGCAAGAGAGAAGAGATATGGGGATATATGTATATGTATAACTGATTCACTTCGTTATAAAGCAGAAACTAACACACCACTGTAAAGCAATTATATTGCAATAAAAACGTTAAAAAATGTATAAGTAAAACACAAATAAATTAGAAAAGGATATA
This sequence comes from Mesoplodon mirus, assembly GCF_964341445.2. NCBI lineage: Eukaryota > Metazoa > Chordata > Mammalia > Artiodactyla > Ziphiidae > Mesoplodon > Mesoplodon mirus. The sequence goes on along the minus strand of NC_138986.1, from coordinate 23,238,046 downwards.
AACATAATGCCTAAAAGTGGAAGTATAATCAGTCAACACACTTTTGAAAACATTTTTAATGTCTCTGGAAATAAGCTTGCAAATCAATCTGCAGTGCAGTGCCATATCAAATAAATAAATATTCTTCAGATAGTTAAACAATTCTATTTAATAAGGTTGAAAATGACACACTCATATTTCCAGTGTCATGAAGAATTGGTAAAAGTCTTTTAAATCAGCAATATGTAACAGGCTCTAATGATATGTAGATACTTGGAAATAATAATTATACACATGAAAACTTATCCAAAGGAGACAATCTTTAAAAGAAATATGATTTACCCAAAGGTCTTCTTAGGAAAATGTATTATTTATAATGTTAGGTGAAGTAAGTATAATATATCCAAAATATATTATCTCATGATGAAAACAACATTTAAAATTATTTTCAGAAAAAAAAGTTGAAAAATGCATATTTTAATGGTGATATCTGGTAATATGCTGGGTGATAATATATTCTCTACAATTTCAAAAAATTTATCTTAAATTTCCATGAGAAAAACACTATTTATATATATATATATATATATATATATATATATATATATATATATATATATGTATGTAGTAAACAAAACAATATTATCTTTCCTGCAAATCCTCAACCTTACTTAATACTATTCAGTCAGAATAGCTAGTTGGATTTTGGTATTAAAATTCCTTTTTCATGTAAAAAAATCAGCTCTTTAATGTCAGTGCTCTCTACATTGTATAAGGCCAATATCTGATGTATAACAATACCAATTGAATAAATGCTTATTAACTATATTAGCCAATGAAGTGATAATGCATACTTTTTATCCACTTTTGTTATTTCAAATTATCTGTTATATTATGACTGCTATATAGTCCATTTAGCTGTTAGTTAAAAAATCTTATGTGGTTGTAATTGTGCACATTGATGTTAAGTTTTTTCTCCGCTTGATTTATCTTAGCACTAATTTAGATTTATATATAATTATATATGATTTTTATAATGCTACTATCTTAGAGGCATGAAATTTCATTTTTAGTACACTGACTTTGTTAAATTTAACATAGCTCAGCATATACTCCAATATTCTCTTAGCTCTACTATATTACAAGTTTTTAAAATAAATGAATTCTTAAATCTCCCAAATATTTTCATTTTCTCAAAAATGTTTACATTGTTCCTTTTTAAAGTGTCTCAGATCATTCTGTTACTTGAATTTCTGTTTTGAATTTGATTTATTTTTTAGACTTGATTGTTCTTATTTTAATGTTGCAACAATATATTTTTATACCAACTCTGTTGATCAAATAATTGAGTATGTAGGTGATCAGACATGACAATTATTAAGTGCTTTCCATGTGCTTTGACTACTCACTAAGAATAGAGAAGCACACAAGGCAAAGTCCTCCTGAGTCTTATATAGCACTCTATTTCATTCCTGTTTGCATATCAAAACACCATGCATGCCCCACAAGGAGAGGTAATAATTTAAAATTATTTTGTGTACTTTCTATGAGTTATGACTAAAATTGTTATTAAATTTTCAAAATATTCCTACAAACTTTTGCATTCCTATAACATGTGTGAACACATAAGCAAGATTTACGAACAAATAGAGTTCAACAATGTATATGCAGACCTTCGTGTCACCACAACCAACACACATCCCCCTTCTCTGTCTTTACAGAAAGTCACTACTCAGAATTTATTGTTAATCATTTCTTTGACTTTTTTTAACGGTATTGCTAAATTATATATGGATTCGTTTTGCCTGTCTTTTTAAATATATTTAAATGGAATCTTTCTGTTTGTATTGTTTGTGACCATTTTGTTATCAGCCCATATTAATATTATTGAGGTTCACCCGTGCTAACTTGAGAAGTAGTTCATTCTTTTTCACTGCTGCACAGTATTCCATTATATGACTATTTAACCATTTATTTATAATCCCACTGTTGATAGGCATTTGAGTTTTTTTTCAATTTTTGGTAATTAAAAATGATAGGATTTGAAGGATGTAATTCATATAATATTTGAAGATCTCATAATGAGACATGGAAAAACATGTGCTGAAGATACAAAGAATTTGTAAATCTCATTTGTAATCTCTTGCTCTCTTCCTGGTATCTAACCAACCAGTGGAAATTCTTGATTTCACCTTGTCTGCCCACCGTTTCTTGATTTTTTAAACTCCTAATGCCATCTCTTTCTGTCTTGACTCAGCATTAATGGCTTGAACAATCAAGCTCTTCTCTATGACTTTGTCCTGATATTATAACTGTCCATAATAGAATCATTTTTTTTCCAGTGGTGTGCTGGAGGTGGTTGTTACTACACCCAAGACTTAAATTTTCTTTTAAACTCCATCTTCATTGAAATGATGCTGGTAGCTTGAAATCAGTCAATACAAGAGTATTTGTGCCATGAAAATCAGTATATGCAATAAATCAGACACTACCACCCACAGGTAGCTGTGAAATATTTACCACCACGCTAGCAAATCTTTGGAAGTAGAAAGACTGTGGGATATAGAATCAGACATAATTTAGGCTCTAGTTCCAAATCTTACCAGCTATTTAATCTTAGAAATACATCTAAGCCTCTTATTTATAAAATAGGGACAGTATTTTTTAATTTGATAATAATTAAATGTATAAAAATAGAGAGTTAAAAGATTTGAATCAAATCAGAATTCAGTATATGTTTGTTGAGTCTATTCTGAAACATAACTGTTAAATATAAACTGAAAAGTTACATGTAACACATATACACATATATACCTTACATAAAATTAAGGTGTGTACTGGGTTTTAAAAGTCCTATATAATCATGTTTTTCTTCTAAACATCCTACAGGAAATTCATGGATTTCCAATCTCTTGGAACATATGAAGTTTACTTGTCATTTTTCTATTAAATGGAACAAAGCAGAACACCACCAAAGCACATGGCATTCTTTCAATCAATGTAAAATTTCAATTTATATATATTTAATATTTCTTAAATAAAATTCATTATGACTTATTTACATATTTAGCTTTTATTGGATGTGTACATACTGCTTAATTACTAGGAACTATGCCAGTTTATTCTCAATTTAATTTTTTTAAACCCAAAACATTTATTAAATGACTACCATATGTTAGTATGCAGGTAATGGTTACAGAGATAAATGAAGCATTGTCCTACCTTGAAGGTCTTAACAGTTTAGAAGGGGTGACAGTCATATAAATGAATGACTATAATAAAATATGATAATGATAATTATGAAATTTTATAGAACGTAATATGAAAGCATAAACAAATGAATGAATGTCTGCTTCATTATAACTAGCCTGTGTGTTGATCATATTTAAATATGAGGTTTCTTCTGTAAAAACATTAACTAAAACTATAAAAAAGTTTCTTTCTCATGTAAATATTAGAAACATCCTGTAATTTGGGAGGAGAAAATATCTAACAACACAAACTCATCAATAGCAAATAATGATCACAAGTAAGGATGTAATTTTTTTTCCAAAACAACCTTATGATATGACAGTTCCTCCTAATTTATGACCTGCACTACAGTTCTAAAAGTCAGTGTTCATTTCTTTCAACCTTAATGCTATTACCAGAAAAGCAGTACAGAGTCTAAAAAGGATATAACATCCCATTGATTCAGAGCTTCTTTGGCTCTCCTTAAGAATTAAACATCATTTATGAATATTTTTATATTCATAAATTATATTTATTAGAAAGGCTTATTGGTTAATAATCTTTGGGCATATTTACTAAAGTAGTAAGACAATCTCTGAGACTGCAGCTCCAATTTAATAGGCAGCAGAAAAGCAAAACATACTTAGCCACATGAAATACAAATGAAAAACAGGTCCAGATAAAATTTGTTCCAAATCTTGAGAATATAAAGAAAGATACTAGCATTTCAAAATTTTACCCTGGTTGTGGAGAAATAATTATATTTTGTATATTTTTTTGTGGGTACATTACTCTATGATGTAAATTCTAAGTTTTGGGACATGTAAGGTTACGGGCATGTGTAAGTCTAACAAAGAGAATTCAAAATAAAACCAAAAATGAAAATAGAGTACACTTCCAGCTCTTCAAATGAGGCTACATGATAACATGGGAACCAAAATTGTTCACTCACTGAAGTCACCATGACTTTGGGTACACTCTACTACATCTTTAGCATTCCTATTTCGAATGTAAATTTATTATACTACCATTGAAAGGACTTAATCACATTCCTTTTGTGGAGGGATCTAGTATTTGTATAAGGTGGTATGAAAGCCTACTACTGATGGAGGTAAAGCAAAATGTTAGTTCGGATGATTGCTGTTTTCCATGTAGGGAAAACACTTTAAATATTTTTTGATACCTGTTATGAAGTGAATTGTGTCCTCCCAAAAAGATGTGTTGAAGTTCATCCATGGGAATCTCTGAATGTGACCATATTTGGAAATAAGGTCTGTGCAGATATAATCAAGTTAAAGTGAGATCATACTGGATAATAGTAGACCCTAAACAATGACTGGCATATTTTTAACAAGAGAGAAATTTGGGCAGCAACATACAGAGAAGAAAACCATTTGGAGATGGAGGCAGGAAAATTCATGTATAAACCAAGGAATGCCATGGATTACTGAAACCAGCAAAAGCTAAAAGAAATATTCCTACCCTAGAAACTTCAGATAATGTATGGACTTGTTGATTTTGGACTTCAGCCCTCTAAAACTGTGAGAGAATAAGTTTATACAGTTTGCAGCAATTTGTTAAGCAGCCCCAGGAATTTAATACAACGTCCATCCCAGATAAGAAAACATTATATAAAGAAATGTTATACTTTTCCACTCAGATAATTCTCTAGCAAAGAATCAGACATTTTTTTCTATAAAGGGTTAAAAAGGAAATATTTTTTATTCTGTAGGCCATATGATTTCTGTCACAATTATCCAACTCTGTCATTATGGCACAAAAGCAACCATAGGCAACATATAAATGAATGAACATTGCTATTTTCCAATAAAACATGATTTACAAAAACAGGTAGCTGGCCCATGGTCTAGACATTGTCTTGTACTGCTTTTCTTCTACTTTCTCATTTTCATATAGATTTCCCAATTTATTTCCCTTTGGCTGTGGGAGATGTGTTCTCTTCTTGGATTTTAGATTGATATTACTTGGGATATGTTACCCAGATGTGATAAGGAGAATAATGGGCCCTGAAAGATGTTCATGTCCTAGTCCCTGGCATCCTGTAAATACGTCACCTTATATGGCAAAAGCGACCTTGTGTATGTGATTAAACTAAAGATCTTCTGATGGTGAGATTACCTGGACTGTGTGGTCCCAATGTAATCCTAAAGGTCCTTATAATAAGGAGATGAGAGGATTAGAGTCAAAAAAAGTAATATGAAGCAAAAAAACCAAGAAAGAGAGAGACTGGAAGATGCTGCACTACTGACGTTAAGATAGAGAACGGGGCCACGAGCCAAGGAATGCAGGGGATCCCTAGAAACTAGAAAAGGTATAGAAACATTCTTCCAAGAACCCCCAAAAGGAATGCAGCCCTGCTTACCAATTTTAGACTCTGACCTCTAGAACTGTAAGAGAATACATTTGTATAGTTTTAAAGTACTAAATATTTAAAATTTGTTATAATAGCAATAGGAAAGTAATAGGCCAGGTTTTTGTATCTTAACATTCCAAGATTTTCATTTAGATTCTCTTTACTAATTTCCATGTACTACAGCCTCCAAAACTCAACAACTTATTCAGTGTTTATTGCTGGACATACCCCATAATCCAAGGCCTACACACTGGGGCCATGGTTTTCTGAAGGATTGAGAGAAAAATATGGAAAAAAACAAAAACAAAAAAATCAAACTTTTCAAACGTGAGCTAGCCTCCTTGAATCTGTGTGATGGCTGAATGTGGCTGACCATATATGGTAGAATACACAAACCTAATCTTGAAAAAGAACTGCACCGGATGTACAATACTCGTGGTCTAGACCTAAGGGCCTCTGACAATGTTGGGCTAGCACTGATTTTTCTACTGGAATCACATTCCCTGTTGGGGAAGACTATTATTCAGTATAGTTAGGAGATGAAATAAACCAGCATTGGAACTCAATTCTTGTGAGATTACTGTTAGAAAGAGGCAGTCATCAGAATATTACCTGGAAGAAGGGCTCTCTCATACATCCCTGGAAATTGATTTTAATACTAGTTTATATTTTTTCTTCTAAAATCAGTAGGAAACATCTTACATGATATGCAAAATAACACTCTAGATATAGGGAATACAGCCATTGTAGAGTGCTCCTAGTTTGTTCATATGTTTCCCCATCAACTTCAGTGCTGAACCTGGGTAATGATAATGTCTCTTGAGGAAGTTACTGAACCTCCAATTCTTCCCAAACCAATCACTGCAAGAATTTTAACTTTCAGTGTAACAGCCCTTTACTGGAAACTAAACACGTACCCACAAGCCTGGCAAAAGAGTATCTCATTTCATTTCCTTTTCAATCCTTTCTCCATCTCATAATAGCATCCCTTGGCTCTGAATGTCCCCAGCAAGAATCACTTCTCACCCAGGCTCCACTGGGGACTTGAAAATTCCCTGCATCTATGTCTCCAGAAGAAACAAAGTGCAATAGAAGATAGTTTATCTGAAGGATACACAAAACACCCACAAAACATACTTGCTCTATAATTTTAACAGATGTTTATCCACATGATAAAGGAGCAAGCTACTGTAATAATTTTAAAACTCTCTGCTTTAGTTAGTGGTGTTGGTGATGACTGGATCAATTGGAGTGTGGTGATGTCTTTAAGGCCCATTTAAAACCCTAAGACAGGGTGGTATAGATTATAAAAAAAATGTTGATTATGGTTCTAAAGGAGTTAGGGAAAAAAAAACTCTAAGAAGGAAACTCAGAGCAAAAGCAAACAGATGACAGGGAGGGGAAGTCACAGGTGCATTTACACTTCAAAACCTACCAAACTTTACATTTTAAATATATGCCATGTAATACTTGCCAATTACATCTAAATGAAGGTTTTGGGTTTTGGGGTTTTTTGTTTGTCTTTTAAATCAGAAGAGAGTACTGAGGAGAAAGCAGCATGTTAACATTTAGAGATCTGACAGAGAAGAACACTGGAAGGCAAAGAACTTGGCTACAAATAGACTGTATTTAAGGACTATTATTAACATGCTAGTTCCTTAAGCAATCCTTGATGGCAGACTGGATGGTTTGAATAACTTTTCAGACCCCAATAAATCTTCCTTTAGCAGGGTCCACAACACATTATCTCAGTCTACCTGAAACTCACATTAAATATAGCCATACACTTACATAATATGAGAGAAAGATAAAGAGATTATTTGATATTTTTCATTTGTGGCTATTTAACACCTATTAATACTGAGTTGGTATATTTCTTCTAGTATTTTAGGGTCAGTAAATTTATTTTTCCTCACAGATCTCAAATGTTCTTCTAGGCTCTTGAAAAGGCTATAGGGCAGAAGGCTACTTACAGAGCCTACTATAAAAAAAAGGCTCAGTAGGAAACTTAACCCATTAGGGAAAAGGAAGAAAATAATTTTTGTTTTCTGGAAAAGGGGAAGAATAGCAGCTGAAATCCTAAGGAGTACTTAAGTGCAAGTGTTTAAATCATACCCCTCTCCAGCACTTTTTAAGCACTCGGTAAATGTTATTTTAAAATATTATGGGCTCTTGATTATATTCAGTAGATAATAATGGTTGAGTTTTCTCACCCAGTCTAATCCTACCTCAGCTTACATATTACTACCCGAATGACCATAACACAACTGTATTATTTAACTTCACTGATCCTTTTTAAATTGTGAAAGTAACATGAAATAATCAACTTAAACTTTTTAAATTGATAACCATCACATAGTAAAGAACCTGACATTTTCATTATTGACAGCCAAAATTCAATATATACCAAGTGTTCACTTTAGAGACATTAACATATTTAATTTTTAAAGTAACCTTATGAATGTCATGTTTTATTATATCTATTTTAATGAAGAATATAATGCTCGACTATAGGAATTTTTTTTTCAAATCCATATAGCCAGCAAATGTGGGATTGATACTCAAGCCTCTGAGTATGGCTACAGCACCTCTTCATCTTTGTGGATGTCATTTTATTTTTATTTTTTATTTTTAGTTAATTAATTTATTTTTTGGTATGCGGGCCTGTCACTGCCGTGGCCTCTCCCACTGTGGAGCACAGGCTCTGGACGCCCAGGCTCAGTGGCCAGGGCTCACGGGCCCAGCTGCTCAGTGGCATGTGGGATACTCCTGGACTGGGGCATGAACCCGTGTCCCCTGCATTGGCAGGCAGACCCCCAACCACTGTGCCACCAAGGAAGCCCCGTGGATGTCACTTTAAATCAAACAGATAGATTGCACAGTTATAAAATATTTAATTTTTGTAATAAAGACTTATTTGTTAGATATTATGGGTAATCACATTGTTGTGGAACCCTTCTTATCTAATGCATAAGTTGCAAAAAATTTTTATTTGGGGTTCCACAGGGTTCCACAGATAAGCTGGAAGCTTTGAAAATGGATACAGCACTTCAATCCAAAAAGATTTCTACCAAAATATCAATTAAAGGGAAAAAAAGGCAGAAATCATCTAGTGGAATTTGTGCCTGCTTGGATATTTGTAACAAGAAATAATATGATGATCAATACTCAGGAGAATACATTTTGCACAAAAAATAATATAATATCAAAGATAAGATAACAAATAAGATAACTGGCAAGCAGGAAAATATTCTACTGTCTCAAAACACACCACAAACATACTTCACAATCAGCATCTTAATAACAGATTTCTTCCCGATGATTTGTGTATCACAAAAATAAATTAGGAAGGTACATGATATTCTATTACAGCACTCCAAACTACTAATCTTAGCTTCATCAGAAACCCTAAAAGTCTAAAACTATTTGTCAAGTGGCAATACGCTGAGAATTGCATTATGTTCTCTTGGCAGTGTACTGAAAAGTTTTCAATTTTCATGTTTTATAGCTCCCTGGAATCATTAGCACACTTCCATTTTAGAGGCTGTGCTAAATTCAGCACAAATTTGAGTGAATAGTTTGAGGAAATAAAAGTGAGGGGTAAGATTCATTTTAATAGTTGGGGAACTTGACTGGGAAAATGATCTGTCAGTATTTTTCTGGAACACAACACTATGTAATTAGATTGGTGGAATGAAGGGAGATAGAAAGGACAAGATTAGATATTTTTTGGGGGGAATAATTATCCTTGAGAATGCAGTTAAAACTATGTGAGCAAGATGCAGCCTGGAAGATGGCAGAATAAAAGGACACGTGTTCACTCCCTCTTGTGAGAGCACTGGAATCACAACTAACTGCTGAATGATCATCGACAGGAGGACACTGGAACTCACCAAAAAAGATGCTGCACATCCAAGGACAGGGGAGAAGCCGCAATGAGATGGGGGCTCAATTACAATAAAATCAGATCCCATGGTTGCTGGGTTGGTGACATACAAACTGGAGAACACTTATACCACAGAGGTCCCCCCACTGGAGTGAAGGTTCTGAGCCCCACGTCAGGCTTCTCACCTGGGGGTCTGGCAGCGGCAGGAGGACTTCCTAGAGAATCAAACTTTGAAGGATGGTGGGATTTGACTGCAGTCTTTGACAGGACTTGGGGAAGTGGAGACTCCACTCTTGGAGGGCACACACAAAGTAGTGTGAGCATCAGGACACAGGGTAGGGAGCAATGACCACATGGGAGACTGAACCGGACCTACCTGCTAGTGGTGGAGGGACTCCAACAGAGGCAGGAGGTGGCTGTGGCTTACGGTGGGGACAAGGACACTGGCAGCAGAAGTTCAAAGAAGTGCTCCTTGGCGTGAGCCCTCCCATAGTCCACCATTAGCCCCACCCAAGAGCACTGGTAGGATCCAGTGCTGGTCACCTTGGGCCAAACAACCAACAGAGAGGGAACTCAGTCCCATGGATCAGCAGACAAGTGGATTAAAGTATGACTGAGCTCTGCCCACCAGAGCAACACCCAGCTCTACTCACCACCAGTCCCTCCCATCAGGAAGCTTGCACAAACCTCTTAGATAGCCTCATCCACCAGAGGGCAAACAGCAGAAGCAAGAAGAACTACAATTCTGCAGCCTGAGGAATGAAAACCACATTCATAGAAAGAAAGGCAAAATGAAAAGGCAGAGGACTACATATCAGATGAAGGAACAAGATAAAACCCCAGAAAAACAACTAAATGAAGGGGAGATAGGCAATCTTCCAGAAAAAGAATTCAGAATAATGATAGTGAAGATGATCCAGGACCCCAGAAAAAAGAATGGAGGCAAAGATTGAGAAGATGCAAGAAATGTTTAACAAAGACCTAGAAGAATTAAAGAACAAACATGTAGAAGAATTAAAGAACAAACAGAGAGGAACAATACAATAACTAAAATGAAAAATACACTAGAAGGAATCAGTAGCAGAATAACTGAGGCAGAAGGACGGATATTGACAGTAACACAATAATAGTGGGAGACTTTAATACCTCACTTACTCCAATGCACAGATCATTAATAAGGAAACACAAGCTTTAAATGGCACAATAGACCAGATAGATTTAACTGATATTTATAGGACATTCCATCTGAAAAAAGCAGATTACAATTTCTTCGCAAGTGCACATGGAACATTCTCCAGGATAGATCACATCTTGGGTCACAAATCAAGCCTTGGTAAATTTAAGAAAATTGAAATCATATCAAGCATCTTTTCTCACAACAGCTCTATGAGATTAGAAATCAATCACAGGGGAAAAAATGTAAAAAATACAAACACATGGAGGCTAAACAATACATAACTAAATAACTAAGAGATCACTGAAGAAGTCAAAGAGGAAATAAAAAAAAGCTTAAGACAAATGACAATGAAAACATGACAAACTAAAACCTATGGGATTCATCAAAAGCAGTTCTAAGCTGGCCAGTCAGAATGGCCATCATCAAAAATCTACAAACAATAATAACTGGAGAGGGTGTGGAGAAAAGGGAACCCTCTTGCACTGTTTGTGGAAATGCAAATTGATACAGCCACTATGGAGAACAGTATGGAGGTTCCTTAAAAAACTAAAAATAGAATTATCATATGACCAGCAATCCCATTACAAGGCATACACCCAGAGAAAATCATAATTCAAAAAGACACAGGCACCCCAATGTTCATTGCAGCAGTATTTACAATAGCCAGGTCATGGAAGCAGCCTAAATGTCCATTGACAGACGAATGGACAAAAAAGATATAGTACATATATACAGTGGAGTATTAGCCATAAAAAGGAAATAAACTGGGTCATTTGTTGAGACATGGATGGACATAGAGACTGTCATACAGAGTGAAGTAAGTCAGAAAGAGAAAAACAAATATCGTGTATTAATTCATATATGTGGAACCTAGAAAACTGGTACAGATGAACCGGCTTGTGGGGCAGAAATAGTAACACAGATATAGACAACAAATGTATGGACACCAAGGGGTGAAGGTGGGGGGATGGCGGTAGTGGTGGGATGAATTGGGAGATTGTGATTGACATATATAAACTAATATGTATAAAATAGATAACTAAAATGAACCTGCTGTTTAAAAAATAAATTAATTAAATTAAATTTAAAAACCTATGTGAGCATAAAAACTGCATAGTCAAATCTTAAGTGGAAAGAAGAAAAAACATAGAAAGATTATGAGCGATTAAGAAGGACATCTCAATAGAAGTAGAAGGCAAAATTCAGGCCTTAGATCTAATAGAATTTATTGTTTTTATGCAAACTGAATCATTAAAGGATCTTCTTTGTTGTTGTCAATTGTGTGTACTTGTATTACACTAATAATTTTTGCAATTTAATTCAAATTGAAAAAAGTATATACTGCTTTGTTCATGCTCTCAATTAAATTATAGAATCCTTGAAGAAGAAACTGTATCCTTTAGTTTAATTATGCATTATGCTATGCATATTTTTCTTATATAATATCGAGTCAGAAAATCTTAGGGATTTTTAGGTAGATATCATCATAGGTCACAGGTAACTTTATTTTTCATATGTTGTTTGCCTAACTCAGTACCAAAATTCATTCTTTGCCTACCAACATAAAGGTCACTTGCCAAATGCCCAAACAGAATCTCTTACAGATTTTTCCCAAGAAAAGGCAAGTTTGTGTTAAAAGTTCGGAGGTATTGTCCCAGGTAGCTCACTACTGTAGAGTTCTTCTTCAAGCTATCAGGGCTTATGTTTAAAATCCATCTGAATCATATATGTTATTACCATAATGTCTTTGCTTTAACATAAACATTTTCCCCTATGTATACTGTGGATTAAATCAGGAAGTAGGAAGATGCTTCAAGTTTATCCTATGGCCCTGCCAAACTCTCTGGAATAAAATTGAGTACCCACAGGTTATGGTTACCACAGCTTGAGAAGAATAGACTTATGGGAGGAGACTTAAAAATAGACATGGGGCAGAGGAGTCAAGATGACATACTAGGAGGACGTGGAATTTGCATCTCCTCACAACTAGGGCACCTACCAGGCACTGGTGGGGGACCACAGACACCTAATGGGACAGTAGGAACCCCAAGCAACTGGCTTGCAGGATCTTTGTTCCCAGGCTGGAGGTCGGGCCCAAGCTCCTGTGGTGGGAGCTCCAAGTCCAAACCGCTGGACTAACAGAGAACTTCAGACCACAGGGAATATCAATCGGAGTGAGGTCTCCTGGAGGTCCTTATCTCAGCACCAAGACCCAGCTCTATACAACTGCCTGAAAACTCCAGTGCTGGTTGTCTCAGGCCAAACTACTAGTAAGAGAGGAATACAACACCATCCATGAAAAAAAAAATGACAAAAAAATTTGTTACAAATGAAGGAGCAAGGTAAAAAGTTATAAGACAAAATAAATGAAGATGAAATAGGGAAACTACCTGACAAAGAATTCAGAGTAATGATGGTAAAGATGATCCAAAATCTCAGAAACACAATGGGGAAAATACAAGAAACTTTTAACAAGGATCTAGAGGAACTAAAGAGCAAATAAACCGTGGTGAACAACAAAATTACTGAAAGTAAAAATACTCTAGAAGGAATTAATAACAGAATAACTGAGGCAGAAGACCAGATAACTGACCTGGAAGATAAAATAGCAGAACTAACCACTGCAGAGCAGAATAAAGAAAAAGAATGAAAAGAATTGAGGACAGTCTCAGAGACCTCAGGGACAACATAATGCACCAATATTGGAATTACAGGGGTCCCAGAAGAAGAGAAAAAGAAAGGGTCTGAGAAAACACTTGAAGAGATTATAGTAGAAAACTTCCATATCATGGGAAAGGAAATAGCCAATCAAGTCCAGGAAGCACAGCGAATACCATACAAGATAGAACCAAAGAGAAGCACACCAAGATACATATTAATCAAACTATCAAACATTAAATAGAAAGAAAAAAACATTGAAAGCAGCAAGGGAAAACCTACAAATAACATACAAAGGAATCCCCATAAGGTTAACAGCTGAATTTTCAGCAGAAACACTGCAAGCCAGAAGGGAGTGGCAGGACATATTTAAAGTGATGAAAGGGAAAAATCTACAACCAAGATTACTCTACCCAGCAAGGATCTCATTCAGATTCCATGGAGAAATAAAATCTTTACAAAAGCAAAAGTTAAGAGAATTCAGCACCACCAAACTAGCTTTACAGCAAATGCTAAAGGAACTTCTCTAGGCAGGAAACACAAGAGAAAGAAAAGACCTAAAATCACAAACCCAAAACAATTAAGAAAATGGCAATACGAACAAACATATTGATAATTACCTTAAACGTAAATGGATTAAATGCTCCAACCAAAAGACATAGACTGGCTGAATGGATACAAAAACAAGACCTGTATATATGCTGTCTACAAGGGAGCCACTTCAGATCTAGGGACACATACAGACTGAAAGTGAGGGGTTGGAAAAAGATATTCCATGTAAATGGAAATCAAAAAAAGCTGGAGTAGCAATTCTTATATCAGACAAAATAGAGTTTAAAATAAAGACTATTATAAGAGAAAAAGAAGGAAGCTACATAATGATCAAGTGATCAATCCAGGAAGAAGATATAACAATTGTAAATATTTAGGTACCCAACATTGGAGCACCTCAATACATAAGGCAAATGCTAACAGCCATAAGAGGGGAAATCGACAGTAACACAATAATAGAAGGGGACTTTAATGCCTCACTTTAACCAATGGACAAATCACAAAAAATGAGAATAAAAAAAGAAACACAAGCTTTAAATGACACATTAGACCAGATGAACCTAATTGATATTTATAGGACATTCCATCCAAAAACAACAGAATACATTTTCTTCTCAAGTGCTCATGGAACATTCTGCTGGGTAGATCATGTCTTGAGTCACAAATCAAGCCTTGGTAAATTTAAGAAAATTGAAATTTTATCAAGTATCTTTTCTGACCACAATGCTATGAGACTAGATATCAATTACAAGGAAAAAACTGTAAAATATACAAACACATGGAGACTAAACAATATACTACTAAATAACCCAGAGATTGCTGGAGAAGCCAAAGAGGAAATCAAACAATACCTAGAAAAAAATGACAATGAAAACACAACAACACAAAACCTATGGGATGCAGCAAAAGCAATTCTAAGAGGGAAGTTTATAGCAGTACAATCCTACTTCAAGAAACAAGAAAAATCTCAAATAAACAACCTAACCTTATATCTAAAGCAATTAGAGAAAGGGGGAAAAAATGGAACCCAAAGTTAGCAGAAGGAAAGAGATCATAAAGACCAGCTCAGAAATAAATGAAAAAGAAATGAAGGAAATGATAGCAAAGATCAATAAAACTGAAAGCTGGTTCTCTAAGAAGGCAAACAAAGTTAATAAAACATTAGCCAGACTCATGATGAAATAGAGGGAGAAGACTCGTACCCACATAGTTAGAAATGAAAAAGACATAACAGCTGACACTGCAGAAATACAAAGGATCATGAGAGACTACTTCAAGCAACTATATGCCAATAAAATGGACAACCTGGAAGAAATGGACAAATTCTTAGAAAAGCACAACCTTCTGAGACTGAACCAGGAGGGAATAGAAAATATAAGCAGACCATCACAAGCATTGAAATTGAAACTGTGAATAAAAACCTTCCAACAAACAAAAGCCGGGGACCAGATGGCTTCACAGGTGAATTCTTAGAGACATTTAGAGAAGAGATAACACTTATCCTTCTCAAACTCCTCCAAAATATAGTAGAGGCAGGGACACTCACAAACTCTTTCTATGAGGCAACCATCACCCTGATACCAAAACCAGACAAAGATGTCAGAAAAAAGAAAACTACAGGCCAATATCACTGATGAATATAGATGCAAAAATCTTAAACAAAATACTAGCAAACAGAATCCAACAGCACTTTAAAAGGAGCATACACCATGATCAAGTGGGGTTTATCCCAGCAATGCAAGGATTCTTCAATATATGCAAATTAAACAATATGATACACCATATTAACAAATTAAAGGATAAAAACCATATGATCATCTCAATAGATGCAGAAAAAGCTTCTGAAAAAATTCAACACCTATTTATGATAAAAACTCTCCAGAAAGTTGGCATAGATGGAAACTACCTCAACATAGTAAAGGGCATATGATAAACCCACAGCCAACATCATTCTCAATGGTGAAAAACTGAAACCATTTCCTCTAAGATCAGGAACAAGACAAGGGTTCCCACTCTCACCACTATTATTCAACATAGTATTAGAAATTTTAGCCACAGCAATCAGAAAAGAAAAAGAAATAAAAGGAATCCAAATCAGAAAAGCAGAAGTAAAACTTTCACTGTTTGCAGATGACATGATACTATACATAAAGAATCCTAAAAATGCTACCAGAAAACTACTAGAGCTAATCAATGAATTTGGTAGAGTAGCAGGATGCAAAATTAATTCACAAAAATCTCTTGCATTCCTATACACTAATGATAAAAAATCTGAAAGAGAAATTAAGCAAACACTCCCATTTACCATTGCAACAAAAAGAATTAAAAAACTAGGAATAAACCTACCTAAGGAGACAAAAGACCTGTATGCAGAAAACTATAAGACACTGATGAAAGAAATGAAAGATGATACCAAGAGATGGAGAAATATACCATGTTCTTGGATTGGAAGAATCAACATTGTGAAAATGACTATACTACCCAAAGCAATCTACAGGTTCAATGCAATCCCCAACAAATTACCAATGGCATGTTTCACAGAAGCAGAACAAAAAATTGCACAATTTGTATGCAAACACAAAACACCGCAAATAGCCAAAAAAATCTTGAGAAAGAAAAACGGAGCTGGAGGAATCAGGTTCCCGGACTTCAGACTATAGTACAAAGCTACAGTAATCAAGTCAGTATGGTACTGGCACTAAAACAGAAATATAGATCAATGGAAGAGCATAGAAAGCACAGAGATAAACCTAAGCACCTATGGTCAACGAATCTATGACAAATGAGTCAAGAAAATACATTGGAGAAAAGACAGCCTCTTCAATATGTCATGCTGGGAAAACTGGACAGCTACATGTAAAAGAATGAAATTAGAACACTCCCTAACACCATACACAAAAGTAAACTCAAAATGGTTTCAAGACCTAAATTTATGGCCAGGCACTATAAAACTCATAGACGAAAACATAGAACATTCTATGATGTAAATCACAGCAAATCTTTTTTGATCCACATCCTAGAGGAATGGAAATAAAACCGAAAATAAACAAATGGTACCTAATGAAACTTAAAAGCTTTTGTACAGCAAAGGAGAACTTAAACAGGACAAAAATACAACCCTCAGAATGGGAGTAAGTATTTGCAAATGAGGCAACTGACAAAGGAATAATCTCCAAAATTTGCAATCAGCTCATTCAGCTCAATATCAAAAAAACAAACAAGCCAATCCAAAAATGGGCATAAATCCTAAATAGACATTTCTTCAAAGAAGATATACAGATTGCCAACAAACACATGAAAGAATGCTCAACATCACTAATCATTAGAGAAATGCAAATGAAATCCACAGTGAGGTATCACCTCACACTGGTCAGAATGGCCATCATCAAAAAAATCTACAAACAATAAATGCTGAAGAAGGTGTGGAGAAAAGGGAACACTCTTGCACTGTTGGTGGGAATGTAAATTGATACAGCCACTTTGGAGACCAGTATGTAGAGATTCCTTAGAAACTAAAAACAGAACTACCTTATGACCCAGCAATCCCACTACTGGGTGTATACACTGAGAAAACCACAATTCAAAAAGAGTCATGTACCACAATGTTCATTGAAGCTCTATTTACAATAGCCAGAACATGGAAGCAACCTAAGTTTCCATTGACAGATGAATGGATAAAGAACATGTGGCATATATATACAATGGAATATTACTCAGTCATAAAAGGAAACAAAATTGAGTTATTTGCAGTGAGGTGGATGGACCTAGAATCTGTCATACAGAGTGATGTAAGTCAGAAAGAGAAAAACAAATACCATATGCTAACACATATGTATGGAATCTAAAAAATAAATAAATAAAAAATGCTCCTGATGAACCAAGGGGCAGGACTGGAATAAAGACGCAGATATAGAGAATGGACTTGAGGACACAGGGACAGGGAAGGGTAAGCTGGGACAAAGTAAGAGAGTAGCATTGACATATATACACTACCAGATGTAAAATAGATAGCTAGTGGAAAGCAGCTGCATGGAACAGGGAGAACAGCTGCATGGCACAGGGAGATCAGTTTGGTGTTTTGTGACCACATAGAGGGGTGGGATAGGGAGGGTGGGAGGGAGATGCAATAGGGAGGGCACATGGGAATATACATATGCATATAGCTGATTCACTCTGTTATACAGCAGAAAGTAACACAACACTGCAAAGTGATCATACTCCAATAAAGATGATAAAAAAATAAAATAAAATAAAGGGAAAAATTATTTAATGGATAAGTAAAATGAAGAGCTTGTTATTTTTAAAAAATAGAAACAGACCTCTTTAATTCAGGCCAAGAAGAAAAGAGATCTAACACAAGTAGCATTAGAGATAAGAAAGGATAATACCCATACCCGAGTTTGACTGTTATTGCTCCAATGCAAGGAATTTTGTAATAATAACTTAAAAAATACATATTATTATATTTTATTACATTATATTAAAATTTATATTATAAAATTGTTTTTTGTCTTGAAGCAGAAAAGATCATTTTTCACTTCTAATGGAGCAATCATCAATAAAATATCAATAACTGACAAATTTGGAAAATGATTAATATATTTACAACAAATGCAAAGGTTTTATGAGAGATTTAGTTACATTTCTTAGGTTGCATAAAATAAATGTTATTTTTCTACAAAATATAGTAGTATGGAACCCGGCATCTCTAAAGATATTTTTTTCATTTGAGATATTAAAGATGCATGATGATGGGTATATGATACCTATTAGATTTACATAAAATATTTGCCTAAATATAATGTTCAGAGTAAGTACAGAGTCTTTGTAATGCTATGTGGTCACAGTTTATTTTTCAAATAACACCCTGTTTTTTTCTGAGTACAAAGGAAACATGGGCTCACTACACAAAATTTGAATGTCCTCTGAAAGTATAAGAAGTTTTTGTTTAATTCAACCCCTCAGAGAAAGATGTACATGTATGTCACACTTTCTTATATCTGTTTTATAAAATTCATGTATTCTTTCATTCTATATTTTTCATATAAGATTATATTTGATACATATTGAATCATTATGCTGTATACCTGAGACTAAAATAATGTCATATGTCAATACCTCAATAAAAAAAATGCAAGGAAATGGGAAAAAAATAGACATGGGGAAGCCACTTCTGACACAACAACATGATGAGCCCCAGAGACGCATTCCTCAATGAAACAGGTGAAAACAGTAAAAATGACAATGACTTAAAGTCTCTGAAAATGGCCTTAAAACTATACAGTAAATATATATTTATTTAAATAAACCTACAAAATTTGGTAAGAACTGTGACATTCTGTGATATTTGAACCAAACCCCCCTACCTTCCTTCCCCACAGATAAAGAGATTGAAATTCTACTCCCCACTGTTTCAACTAAGAACACAGGTTTCCATCGCCACACAGCTCCCAGTCAGAGGTCTGTCTTCCTAGGAAGGGAGAATATTAGCATTTCTCATCCTGCTCCCAGCTATCTGTTAATAAAGTGAAGTTCCAGGTGGGTGTGGCAAGGAGTGGGTGATCCCTTCTTCCACTTAAGTCCAGTTTATGGTATGGAGGCTCTTGGGTGCAGCAATGCCTGCCCTGGCTTAAGGGGTGGGGTTTCCATAACAAGAGAATAAGTCAAGGAGACATGGAACTGCTGCCCACCCCTTCCACCAAGCCCTCAGCTCCTAAAGTCACACAGAGGAAAGCACTCCATTGTCCCTAATCTCAGCCCCATGGTCATGACTCAAAGATTCTTCCAAGGGGTGGTGGTGGTGAGGGGGAGAAGCCAAAAAACAGGGAGCTCCAAATCCTCCCCTAAAGGAACTGTTCTTCATTTGTAACAGCATAAGGGCACTCTTCAAATAAATAGAAGTGTAGGGAAAAGCAATTGGGACTTGATTGAAAGATTCACTGGAGATATTGAATAAACTATAGACTCACCAGGTTCCCAGAAATAAAAGGGGAAAGAAATAGCTGAGGAGAACCCTCCTGGAGTCACAGCCAATTATCAAACCGTGGCCTCAGGGACTTTCCCTTCAAAGGAACCAGAATTTTATTGGGCTAGTCTGTGAATTCAATACATGTCTCAGGGCACTGTTGAAAATAATAGAGAAACCTCCTGTAATCAGTAGAGGTTAATATCTGGGTGTAGTCAGGGAAAGAGACACTCAGAGATGGCCTTGCCAAAACCACAGACATCCCAAGGTAACAGTGGACTTTTCCAAAATTGCATCCCCTGAGGAGCAACATCAGAGACTTACCACTGTGGAAGGAAAGATATCAACTCCCCTAAAATAATCCAACCAGTCACTAAACAAGTAAAGGAGAAAATAATAATAACAAGCTTGGGGTGCTATTATATATTATCAAAAATGTATAGTTTCAAACACAAAATTATGAGATAAGCAAAGAAATAGGAAAGGATGCCCCATACATTAGGTAAAACAAAAAACAACAACAACAAAAACAAGCAGGCAACACAAAGAGTGCCTACAAGAGTGCCTACATGTCAGAATTAACAGGCAAAAATTTAAATAACCATTATAAATACGTTCAAAGCACTAAAGGTAACCATGATAAAAGAAGTAAAGGTTGATATGATAACAATGTCTCATCAAATAAAGACTACAAATAAAGAGATTGGCAATGTATAAAAGAATGAAATGGAAATTCAGGAATTGAAAAGTTGTCATCTCTAGTATTTTCACAGGTGAAGGGAGCCATGCCAGAGGCTTCCAACATAATGGCTCTTCCAGGGAGCCACCAGGGGGAACTGAGGGGCCAACGTGTCTAACAGGGTTGTGTAGATTTACTATGCCCTGATTAAGGTTTGCTTGCACAGTTGAGAACGTCTATTGCTACCACAAATTCTCAATAATTTTGAGGGTCCTGGAAGTGCACCATGAAAATGATTGGGTAGTTTTCTCAATCCACAGTAGTAAATGTTGGAGGCACATGTATAGTCTTGGTGAAGGAAAATTTAGTCACATGCTTTCAACAGTCAAATGTTTGGCCTTATATTACCAGAGATGGGTCTGAAATACATAAGGCTATCAGCCAGTTAGGGTTGCAATTGGGGAAGTATAATGACAAATGCCTGGGGTTATTTCCACTTCCTATGGGGAGGTTTATGGTTACGGAGAAATAAGCTATTCACTAAAGCCACTATACATTGGAATTTCAGCTGGAACTTGCATATCAAGTGGGTAGGTGTGGTCCAGCAGGGCCAGGGAAGCCTATGACCTGGGGAAAATAGCTAACCACCTGATGGGGTCATCAAGGAATATTGGAAAACAAGATGATCAACATTATTTTTCCTTTTTACTTTTGACTAGTTTAGTGATTATGAAGATAACCAGTAAAATATATGACCTGGGGTGGTGTTATGAAATTGAGTTAATTAAGGAAAAATGGCATAATACATGAATCAAGAATGGCAAAAAATGAGGAATCAAAAAATCAAATATTTTTAATGTGCCGGTTATGTGTCAATCATCTGTGCTTTGTCTAGAATAAAGTTAGAAATGTAATACTCTTGCTTAAGGAGCAAATACCATTACTGAGATCCAGAAATAACCCTAAGACATTTAGGTATGGCTGTCTTCATCTCTTGGTAATTTTTTATTAGCATCAGAAAAATACAGGCCATAATTTTCAAGTGTATTTCTAGCCAATTACATAGATTTATCATGGAAATGACATAATTTAATTAAATATTTTCAAAAATAAAGTAAATAAACATTCTGAGACTATTTCTACATAAAATATTCATACTTCCTCTTTATTTCAGTAGCTACTACTGTTCTTCAAATAACCTCATGCCCATTACTGTATGCTCAAGAAATCCTTTCCGATATTCTTAATTCATATTCTAGAGTTAACATGTATTGTTGCTATGTGTTGCATCACGCCATATATTTAAAGTAAAGGACCAATCATGTCCCTGGATATGAATAGTTCTAGGCTTTTCTCTGCAGGAGAGTTGTTATAATCAAGATAAAGCACACATTCTGGTAGTCTCTTGGAGCTGCAGTCAGGAGTAAGTGCTGTGCCTCTGAGGTGGGAGAGTCAACTTCAGACACGGGTCCACAAGAGACCTCCCAGCTCCACATAATATCAAATGGCAAAAATCTCCCAGAGATTTCCATCTCAACACCAGCACCCAGCTTCACTCAACGACCAGCAAGCTAGAGTGCTGGCCACCCTATGCAAAGAAACTAGCAAGACAGGAACACAACCCCACCCATTAGAAGAGAGGCTGCCTAAAAACACAATAAGGCCACAGACACCCCAAAACACACCACCAGACGTGGACCTGTCCAAACGAAAGACAAGATCGAGCCTAATCCAAAAGAACACAGACACTAGTCCCCTCCACCAGGAAGCCTACACAACACACTGAAACAACCTTAGCCACAGGGGACAGACACCAAAAACAAAGGGAACTACGAACCTGCAGCCTGAGAAAGGAGACCCCAAACACAGTAAGATAAGCAAAATGAGAAGACAGAAAAACACACAGCAGCTGAAGGAGCAAGATAAAAACCAACCAGACCTAACAAATGAAGAGGTAATAGGCAGTCTACCAGAAAAAAAATTCAGAATAATGTTAGTAAAGATGATCCAAAATCTTGGAAACAGAATAGACAAAATGCAAGAAACAGTTAACAAGGACCTAGAAGAAATAAAGATGAATCAAGAAATGATTTAAAACACAATAAATGAAATGAAAAATACTCTAGATGGGATCAATAGCAGAATAACTGAGGCAGAAGAATGGTTAAGTGACGTGGAAGATAAAATAGTGGAAACAACTGCTGCAGAGCAGAATAAAGAAAAAAGAATGAAAAGATCTGAAGACACTCTCAGAGACCTCTGGGACAACATTAAATGCACCAACATTCGAATTATAGGGGTTCCAGAAGAAGAAGAGAAAAAGAAAGGGACTGAGAAAATATTTGAGGAGATTATAGTTGAAAACTTCCCTAATATGGGAAAGGAAATAGTTAATCAAGTCCAGGAGGCACAGAGAGTCCCATACAGAATAAATCCAAGGAGAAATACGCCAAGACACATATTAATCAAACTGTCAAAAATTAAACACAAAGAAATCATATTAAAAGCAGCAAGGGAAAAACAACAAATAACACACAAGGGAATCCCCATCAGGTTAACAGCTGATCTCTCAGCAGAAACTCTACAAGCCAGAAGGGAGTGTCAAGACATATTTAAAGTGATGAGGAGAAAAGCCTGAAACCAAAATTACTCTACCCAGCAAGGATCTCATTCAGATTTGATGGAGAAATTAAAACCTTTACAGACAAGCAAAAGCTGAGAGAGTTCAGCACCACCAAACCAGCTTTACAACAAATGCTAAAGGAACTTCTCTAGGCAAGAAACACAACAGAAGGAAAATACCTACAATAACAAACCCAAAACAATTAAGGAAATGGGAATAGGAACATACATATCGATAATTACCTTATATGTAAATGGACTAAATGCTCCCACCAAAAGACACAGAGTGGCTGAATGGATACAAAAACAAGACCCATATATATGCTGTCTACAAGAGACCCACTTCAGACCTAGAGACACACACAGATTCAAAGTAAGGGGATGGAAAAATATATTCCATGCAAATGGAAATCAAAAGAAAGCTGGAGTAGCAATTCTTATATCAGACAAAATAGACTTTAAAATAAAAACTATTAGAAGAGACAAAAAAAGGACACTACATAATGATCAAGGGATCGATCCAAGAAGAAGATATAACAATTGTAAATATTTATGCACCCAACATAGGAGCACCTCAATACATAAGGCAAATACTAACAGCCATAAAAGGGGAAATCGACAGTAACACACTCATAGTAGGGGACTTTAACACCCCACTTTCACCAATGGACAGATCATTCAAAATGAAAATAAATAAGGAAACACAATCTTTAAATGATACATTAAACAAGATGGACTTAATTCATAGTTATAGGATATTACTTCAAAAAACAACAGAATATACATTTTTTCTCAAGTGCTTATGGAACATTCTCCAGGATAGATCATATCTTGGGTCACAAATCAAGCCTTGGTAAATTTAAGAAAATTGAAATTGTATCAAGTATCTTTTCCGACCACAATGCTATGAGACTAGACATCAATTACAGGAAAAGATCTGTAAAAAATACAAACACATGGAGGCTAAACAATACACTACTTAATAACGAAGTGATCACTGAAGAAATCAAAGAGGAAATCAAAAAATACCTAGAAACAAATGACAATGGAGACAGGATGACCCAAAACCTATGGGACGCAGCAAAAGCAGTTCTAAGGGGGAAGTTTATAGCAATATAATCCCACCTTAAGAAAGAGGAAACATCTTGAATAAGCAACCTGACCCTGCACCTAAAGCAATTAGAGAAAGAAGAACAAAAATCCCCCGGTGTTAGAAGAAGGAAAGAAATCATAAAGATCAGATCAGAAATAAATGAAAAAGAAATGAAGGAAATGATAGCAAAGATCAATAAAACTAAAAGCTGGTTCTTTGAGAAGACAAAGAAAATTGATAAACCATTAGCCAGACTCATCAAGAAAAAAGGGGAGAAGACTCAAATCAATAGAATTAGAAATGAAAAAGGAGAAGTAACAACTGACACTGCGGAAATACAAAAGATCATGAGAGATTATTACAAGCAACTCTATGCCAATAAAATGGACAACCTGGAAGAAATGGACAAATTCTTAGAAATGCACAACCTGCCAAGACTGAATCAGGAAGAAATCAAAAATATGAATACACCAATTACAAGCACTGATATTGAAACTGTGATTAAAAATCTTCCAACAAACAAAAGCCCAGGACCAGATGGCTTCACAAGGGAATTCTATCAAACATTTAGAGAAGAGATAACACCTATCCTTCTCAAACTCTTCCAAAATATAGCAGAGGGAGGAACACTCCCAAACTCATTCTATGATGCCACCATCACCTTGATACCAAAACCAGGCAAGGATGTCACAAAGAAAGAAAACTACAGGCCAATATCACTGATGAACATAGATGCAAAAACCCTCAACAAAATACTAGCAAACAGAATCCAACAGCACATTAAAAGGATCATACACCATGATCAAGTGAGGTTTATTCCAGGAATGCAAGGATTCTTCAATGTACACAAATCAATCAACATGATACACCATATTAACAAATTGAAGGAGAAAAACCATATGACCATCTCAATAGATGCAGAGAAAGCTTTTGACAAAATTCAACACCCATTTATGATAAAAAACCCTGCAGAAAGTAGGCATAGAGGGAACTTTCCTCAACATAATAAAGGCCATATATGACAAACCCACAGCCAGCATCGTCCTCAATGGTGAAAAACTGAAACCATTTCCACTAAGATCAGGAACAAGACAAGGCTGCCCACTCTCACCACTCTTATTCAACCTAGTTTTGGAAGTTTTAGCCACAGCAATCAGAGAAGAAAAGGAAATAAAAGGAATCCAAATCAGAAAAGCAGAAGTAAAACTGTCACTGTTTGCAGATGACATGATACTATACACAGAGAATCCTAAAGATGCTACCAGAAAACTACTAGAGCTAATCAATGAATTTGGTAAAGTAGCAGGATACAAAATTAATGCACAGAAATCTCTGGCATTCCTGTACACTAATGATGAAAAATCTGAAAGTGAAATCAAGAAAACACTCCCATTTACCATCAGCTCGGTGCTTTGTGACTGCCTGGAGGGGTGGGATAGGCAGGGTGGGAGGGAGGGAGATGAAAGAGGGAAGGGATATGGGAACAGGTGTATATGTATGACTGAATCACTTTGTTATAAAGCAGAAACTAATAAAAAATGGAAAAAAAATGTAAATCAAGTTTTACAACAAATTTTTTATTTCTAATTGGATGGCAAAACTGATTCAGCTTTGCTCTTAGGTTTGTCCCAACATATTTTTATGATGAAACATTCCAAGTATTCAAATTTTAAAAATGTAAGGGGACTCAAACTATTGGGAAACATGTAAATAATATTATCCCGTAAGATTAAGGCATCAAATTCCCCTCGATAACAATCATAGGCAGCATGGCCAGGAGAGCCCAGTTGGTGTGAGAAGAGCGGTGGCCATATGGTTGAGAGTTTAAAGTGGTAAATGCCCCTGGAAGCAAGAAAAGCCATTTAGGAGTCCATTTACTGCCCTGTAACTTAAAGAGCAAGGATTTTAAAAGACCATTGTTCTGTACAGTAATGCCAGAGGACCACAGGGATAATGGGAGTCCCATTGGATACCCTGTTGGAAAGCCCAGTGCTGTCTTATGTGGGCAGTAAAATGGGACCCTTGATCTGAGTCAATGATGTCAGAAGGGCCAAATGGGGGCAAGATACCCTTAGAAAAGAAAGAGGGTTACCTGTTTCAAAGAGGTGTTTCTGGTGGATGTAACTGGCAGTAGGCCCATAACAGTATCCATACATGTAATGGCTGGCAAAGCAGGTATTATCCACAGATAGAGGAAGCTGCCCTCTGAAATCAACCTGCCAGCAGCTAAAAGGGCTGGCCCCTCCAGGAACCAAAGCATGACAGCACAGTTTCCAGTGCACAGTGAATAAATATATATATATATATATATATATGAATTGTGTGCTATGTGTCAGTAAATCTGTTACTAAAAACAGATATGGACCTGAGGAGAAATGGTAATATGGTCAAAAAAGGGCAATTTATTTTTTTCTCTACCTCACTCTCTCATTTCAGCTTCCCACTTGTGTGACTCCATATATGTAGTATAAACATTCTAATTAGTATTTGTGAGGTATGTGCACAGAAAGAATCTTCAATGTAGACCATAATAAATTATTTGTAGTCTTTACTAGGATGAAATACTTCTCTTTCCACTGGAGAAAGTTTCCCATACTTAAGGCAAACATATACACGTCTTTTTCTTATTTAGAAATTAAGTAGAATGTTAGAAGTTATGTACATTGTAAAGGAACCTTCAGATTTTGAACTTGTTTCTTTATTTCATAGTAGTCAGCAGAGTAATACAGGTTAGGAATGTAGAGCAAAGCGATGCCTGCCACTTCGTCCACCATCTTAACCCAACCCATAGAGAAAAAGCTTCTGAGAGAGAAAGACCTAGAGTAGAGAAGCAGTGTCAGCCCCTCCCAGATCCAGCCTCTCTTCGTGAGGCACTGCCCTCACCCTTTTCCTGGCATTCCACATGGACACATGCTTTTATTTCACATCGGGATTCAAAACGTTTCCCAGAAGAATCAGAGATTTTCCAATTAGTGACTCAAGCTGAAAGATGACTATTTATAGTGTTTGTACCTGGTGTTAACTGGAGAAACCTGATTTATGTGGGTTTTATGTCCCAATGAGAAATGATCTGATTGTTTCTGTTAGAGTGAGAAAAATTTTGCCTACTGTAACTGACATGTGAAAGGCAGGGCACTAAGGACAGTGACTGGAGACTTGAAAGGAAACAATGCATTGCATCTGTTAATAGGATGGTTGAAAATATACATGCTATATATACTAGGTTACATACAAGGAGGATGGTCATTCCCGGGTAGTTATTTTTCATTTTTTTTTCACAACTCTAAAATATATGCATGCACAACAACTCAGGCTCCCAGAGCATATTTAGTTTTCCAAGGAAACTATTTATCACATTGTTTGGGTGTATAATTTATTCTAAAGTTATTTGCTTTGAATATATTGCTATTCTATTTTGTATTTCAGGGTGGTAGCATAGACTCAGAATATATATAGATTTCTAATATAAACCATTTACAATAAAAATCTCTTTTTCTGTGGTATGCATATAATTGACTTTACTCTTTGTCTTCTGTCAGATCAATGTGTTCTCTTTTAATCAGGATATTCTTTTTAAAAGAATAATAAGGGACCAAAAGTAGGACATGACATTACATAATTATAACGTGTAGAAAGCTATGTCTTAGATACCACAAGCCAATCAAAAAAAGAAGATTTCATCTCCTTTCAATATTGAAAATTAGTTCCTATTTAATTATTTTCCTGACAGTTAGATACTGAGGAATCAACCCAAGAGGGGCAAAAAGACTCAAAAGACATTATTTTTCTGAAACAGAGTAAGAAGGGAGAAGTTTCCTAAGTAGAAATATTCATATTTTCAAAATCAGATTAAAATTTTTTATAGGTGTTACATTATTCCTGTTATGAAGTCAGAATTTCCTATAGCTTTTGACTATATGTTACTTTATTTTGTTTGCCATTAATATTTCTATAGCATCAATATATTTTTTAAAATCATGGCATGTTTGGAACCCACATAATTTGAACTGTCATTTCTCCTAGAAGAATAAGTATTCCAAAGAATATGTAGTAACCTAATTAAAAAAAAAAAAAAGGAACATATGACAACTGGATTAAGAAACTTAGGAGAAAACTAGGAGCAGAATTATTTCAACTATAAAATTTGATTAGTGTATTTAATATTGATTTAAGGTAAAAGTTGATAAAAATAGGGAATAGTCACATTTGTTAATATAAGCATAAGAGACATAAGATAAGCAATCAAATACTTGAGGGACTTAAACATTATGCTAAGCTGTGTTGATAGGATCTGCAGGTATTAGGGAGCTAGGGATGCTGTGGGGATGGAAATTGCAATATTTAATGAGAATAACAATATTTCACAGTGTTAAAATATTAAACATATTATAAATATGAAACAAATCAATATTTTAAACACAATAAATTTTAATATTCTTTTTATTAGACCTGAATCTGACGTTTGGCAAATGGTCCTTTTATAAAGTTGTTAAATAGTTAGCATTAAATCAATTCAGTTAAAGTAATGTATAAAAGGAATGAGCAAATCATGGTACAGCCACAAAGGAGGTTGGTGTCAGAGCACAGAGAGATAGATGGTAAGAGACACATTTAATTTATTTTTATCAAGCTTTCATTACTTTGTTGTTTGAGTTATTATTTCAAAATACTTCATTAAAAATCTCAAATAAATTTGACTCCAAATGAAATTAGAGCTCCTTAACACCAAATAAAAGAAAAAAAAATTCTCACCTCTTTTTTTTAAATTGCTTTTGCTCTCACATCTTTTTTATTTTTTTAATTTTTTTATTAGTTTCTGCTTTATAACAAAGTGAATCAGTCATACATATACATCTGTTCCCACATCCCTTCCCTCATGCATCTCCCTCCCTCCCACCCTCCCCATCCCACCCCTCCAGGCGGTCACAAAGCACTGAGCTGATCTCCCTGTGCTCTGCGGCTGCTTCCCACTGGCTATCTACCCTACGTTTGGTAGTGTATATATGTCCATGCCTCGCCTTCGCTTTGTCACAGCTTCCCCTTCCCCTTCCCCATATCCTCAAGTCCATTCTCAAGTAGGTCTGTATCTTTATTCCCGTTTTACACCTAGGTTCTTCATGACATTTTTTTTTAAATTCCGTATATATGTGTTAGCATACGGTATTTGTCTTTCTATTTCTGACTTACTTCACTCTGTATGACAGACTCTAGGTCTATCCACCTCATTACAAATAGCTCAGTTTCGTTTCTTTTTATGGCTGAGTAATATTCCATTGTATATATGTGCCACATCTTTATCCATTCATCCGATGATGGACATTTAGGTTGTTTCCAGCTCCGGGCTATTGTGAATAGAGCTGCAATGAACATTTTGGTACATGTCTCTTTTTGAATTATGGTTTTCTCAAGGTATACGCCTAGTAGTGGGATTGCTGGGTCATATGGTAGTTCTATTTGTAGTTTTTTAAGGAACCTCCATACTGTTCTCCATAGTGGCTGTACCAATTCACATTCCCACCAGCAGTGCAAGAGTGTTCCCTTTTCTCCACACCCTCTCCAGCATTTATTGTTTCTAAATTTCTTGATGATGGCCATTCTGACTGGTGTGAGATGATATCTCATTGTAGTTTTGATTTGCATTTCTCCAATGATTAATGATGTTGAGCATTCTTTCATGTGTTTGTTGGCAGTCTGTATATCTTCTTTGGAGAAATGCCTATTTAAGTCTTCTGCCCATTTTTGGATTGGGTTGTTTGTTTCTTTGCTATTGAGCTGCATGAGCTGTTTATAAATTTTGGAGATTAATCCTTTGTCTGTTGCTTCATTTGCAAATATTTTCTCCCATTCTGATGGTTGTCTTTTGGTCTTGTTTATGGTTTCCTTTGCTGTGCAAAAGCTTTGAAGTTTCATTAGGTCCCATTTGTTTATCTTTCTTTTTATTTCCATTTCTCTAGGAGGTGGGTCCAAAAGGATCTTGTTGTATTTATGTCATAGAGTGTTCTACCTATGTTTTCCTCTAAGAGTTTGATAGTTTCTGGCCTTACATTTAGGTGTTTAATCCATTTTGAGCTTATTCTTGTGTATGGTGTTAGGGAGTGATCTAATCTCATACTTTTACATGTCCCTGTCCAGTTCTCCCAGCACCACTTATTGAAGAGGCTGTCCTTTCTCCACTGTACATTCCTGCCTCCTTTATCAAAGATAAGTTGGCCATATGTGCGTAGGTTTATCTCTGGGCTTTCTATCCTGATCCACTGATCTATCTTTCTGTTTTTATGCCAGTACCACACTGTCTTAATTACTGTAGCTTTGTAGTATAGTCTGAAGTCAGGGAGCCTGATTCCTCCAGCTCCGTTTTTCGTTCTCAACATTGCTTTGGCTATTCGGGATCTTTTGTTTTTCCAAACAAATTTTGAAATTTTTTGTTCTAGTTCTGTGAAAAATGCCAGTGGTAGTTTGATAGGGATTGCATTGAATCTGTAGATTGCTTTGGGTAGTAGAGTCATTTTCACAATATTGATTCTTCCAATCCAGGAGCATGGTATATCTCTCCATCTATTTGTACCATCTTTAATTTCTTTCATCAGTGTCTTATAATTTTCTGCATATAAGTCTTTTGTCTCCTTAGGTAGGTTTATTCCTAGATATTTTATTCTTTTTGTTGCAATGGTAAATGGGAGTGTTTTCTTGATTTCACTTTCAGATTTTTCATCATTAGTGTACAGGAATGCCAGAGATTTCTGTGCATTAATTTTGTATCCTGCTACTTTACCAAATTCATTGATTAGCTCTAGTAGTTTTCTGGTAGCATATTTAGGATTCTCTATGTATAGTATCATGTCATCTGCAAACAGTGACAGCTTTACTTCTTCTTTTCCGATTTGGATTCCTTTTGTTTCCTTTTCTTCTCTGATTGCTGTGGCTAAAACTTCCAAAACTATGTTGAATAAGAGTGGTGAGAGTGGGCAACCTTGTCTTGTTCCTGATCTTAGTGGAAATGGTTTCAGTGTTTCACCATTGAGGACAATGTTGGCTGTGGGTTTGTCATATATGGCCTTTATTATGTTGAGGAAAGTTCCCTCTATGCCTACTTTCTGCAGGGTTTTTATCATAAATGGGTGTTGGATTTTGTCGAAAGCTTTCTCTGCATCTATTGAGATGATCATATGGTTTTTCTCCTTCAACTTGTTAATATGGTGTATCACATTGATTGATTTGCGTATATTGAAGAATCCCTGCATTCCTGGAATAAACCCCACTTGATCATGGTGTATGATCCTTTTAATGTGCTGTTGGATTCTGTTTGCTAGTATTTTGTTGAGGATTTTTGCATCTATATTCATCCGTGATATTGGCCTGTAGTTTTCTTTCTTTGTGACATCCTTGCCTGGTTTTGGTATCAAGGTGATGGTGGCCTCGTAGAATGAGTTTGGGAGTGCTCCTTCCTCTGATATTGTTTGGAAGAGTTTGAGAAGGTTGGGTGTTAGCTCTTCTCTAAATGTTTGATAGAATTCCCCTGTGAAGCCATCTTGTCCTGGGCTTTTGTTTGATGGAAAATTTTTAATCACCATTTCAATTTCAGTGCTTGTGATTGGTCTATTCATATTTTCTATTTCTTCCTGATTTAGTCTTGGCAGGTTGTGCATTTCTAAGAATTTGTCCATTTCTTCCAGGTTGTCCATTTTATTGGCATAGAGTTGCTTGTAATAATCTCTCATGATCTTTTGTATTTCTGCAGTGTCAGTTGTTACTTCTCCTTTTTCATTTCTAATTCTACTGATTTGAGTCTTCTCCCTTCTTTTCTTGATGAGTCTGGTTAATGGTTTGTCAATTTTGTTTATCTTCTCAAAGAATGAGCTTTTAGTTTGGTTGATCTTTGCTATCGTTTCCTTCATTTCTTTTTCATTTATTTCTGATCTGATCTTTATGATTTCTTTCCTTCTGCTAACTTTGGGGTTTTTTTGTTCTTCTTTCTCTAATTGCTTTAGGTGCAGGGTCAGGTTGTGTACTCGAGATGTTTCCTGTTTCTTAAGGTGGGATTGTATTGCTATAAACTTCCCCCTTAGAACTGCTTTTACTGCGTCCCATAGGTTTTGGGTCGTCGTGTATCCATTGTCATTTGTTTCTAGGTATTTTTTAATTTCCTCTTTGATTTCTTCAGTGATCACTTCGTTATTGAGTGGTGTATTGTTTAGCCTCCATGTGTTTGTATTTTTTACAGATCTTTTCCTGTAATTGATGTCTAGTCTCATAGCATTGTGGTCGGAAAAGATACTTGATACAATTTCAATTTTCTTAAATTTACCAAGGCTTGATTTGTGACCCAAGATATGATCTATCCTGGAGAATGTTCCATGAGCACTTGAGAAAAATGTGTATTCTGTTGTTTTTGGATGTAATGTCCTATAAATATCAACTAAGTCCATCTTGTTTAATGTATCATTTAAAGATTGTGTTTCCTTATTTATTTTCGTTTTGGATGATCTGTCCATTGGTGAAAGTGGGG
Source organism: Mesoplodon mirus (assembly GCF_964341445.2). Lineage (NCBI taxonomy): Eukaryota > Metazoa > Chordata > Mammalia > Artiodactyla > Ziphiidae > Mesoplodon > Mesoplodon mirus. Next base: position 23,205,324 of record NC_138986.1, on the reverse strand, counting down.
TGTTAAAGTCCCCTACTATTATTGTGTTACTGTCGATTTCCCCTTTTATGGCTGTTAGTATTTGCCTTATGTATTGAGGTGCTCCTATGTTGGGTGCATGAATATTTACAATTGTTATATCTTCTTCTTGGATCGATCCCTTTATCGTTATGTAGTGTCCTTCTTTGTCTCTTCTAATAGTTTTTATTTTAAAGTCTATTTTGTCTGATATAAGAATTGCTACTCCAGCTTTCTTTTGATTTCCATTTGCATGGAATATATTTTTCCATACCCTTACTTTCAATCTGTATGTGTCTCTAGGTCTGAAGTGGGCCTCTTGTAGACAGCATATATATGGGTCTTCTTTTTGCATCCATTCAGCCACTCTGTGTCTTTTGGTGGGAGCATTTAGTCCATTTACATTTAAGGTAATTATTGATATGTATGTTCCTATTCCCATTTCCTTAATTGCTTTGGGTTCGTTATTGTAGGTATATTCCTTCTGTTGTGTTTCTTGCCTAGAGAAGTTCCTTTAGCATTTGTTGTAAAGCTGGTTTGGTGGTGCTGAACTCTTTCAGCTTTTGCTTGTCTGTAAACGTTTTAATTTCTCCATCAAAACTGAATGAGATCCTTGCTGGGTAGAGTAATCTTGGTTGCAGGTTTCTCTCCTTCATCACTTTAATTATGTCCTGCCACTCCCTTCTGGCTTGTAGAGTTTCTGCTGAGAGATCAGCTGTTAACCTGATGGGGATTCCCTTGTGTGTTATTTGTTGTTTTTCCCTTGCTGCTTTTAATATGATTTCTTTGTGTTTAATTTTTGACAGTTTGATTAATATGTGTCTTGGTGTATTTCTCCTTGGATTTATTCTGTATGGGACTCTCTGTGCCTCCTGGACTTGATTAACTATTTCCTTTCCCATATTAAGGAAGTTTTCAACTATAATCTCTTCAAATATTTTCTCTGTCCCTTTCTTTTGCTCTTCTTCTTCTGGAACCCCTATAATTCGAATGTTGGTGCGTTTAATGTTTTCCCAGAGGTCTCTGAGACTGTCCTCTGTTCTTTTCATTCTTTTTTCTTTATTTTGCTCTGCATCAGTATTTCCACTATTTTATCTTCCACCTCACTTATCCGTTCTTCTGCCTCAGTTATTCTGCTATTGATCCCATCTAGAGTATTTTTCATTTCATTTATTGTGTTTTTAGTCGATGCTTGATTCATCTTTAGTTCTTTTAGGTCCTTGTTAACTGTTTCTTGCATTTTGTCTATTCTATTTCCAAGATTATGGATCTTGGAAATGGAATCTTGGATCAGCTTTACTATCATTATTCTGAATTCTTTTTCAGGTAGACTGCCTATTACCTCTTCATTTGTTAGGTCTGGTAGGTTTTTATCTTGCTCCTTCACCTGCTGTGTGTTTTTCTGTCTTCTCATTTTGCTTATGTTACTGTGTTTGCGGTCTCCTTTTTGCAGGCTGCAGATTCGTAGTTCCCATTGTTTTTGGTGCCTGTCCCCAGTGGCTAAGGTTGTTTCAGTAGGTTGTGTAGGCTTCCTGGTGGGGGGGACTAATGCCTGTGTTCTGGTGGTTGAGGCTCGATCTTGTCTTTCTGGTGGACAGGTCCACGTCTGGTGGTGTGTTTTGGGGTGCCTATGGCCTTATTATGTTTTTAGGTAGCCTCTCTGCTAATGGGTAGGGTTGTGTTTCTGCCTTGCTAGTTGCTTGGCATAGGGTGACCAGCACTGTAGCTTGCTGGTCGTTGACTGAAGCTGGGTGCTGGTGTTGAGATGGAGATCTCTGGGAGATTTTCACTGCTTGATATTATGTGGAGCTGGGAGGTCTCTTGTGGACCCGTGTCCTGAAGTTGGCTCTCCCACTTCAGAGGCACAGCACTGACTCCTGGCTGCAGCACCAAGAGCCTTTCATCCACCCGGCTCACAATAACAGGGAGAAAAGGTAGAGAGAAAGAATTAGTAGAAGAAAGAAGGAGAGAGGGAAAGAAAGGAAGAAGGGAAGAAAGGAAGGAAGGACAGAAGAAAGAAAGAAAGGAGGGAGGTAGGAAGGAAGGATGGAAAGAAAGAAGGAAAGAAAGGAGGGAGGGAGGGAGGAATGAAAGCAAAAGGAAGAGTGAATGGAAGAAGGGAGGGAGGGAGGGAGGAAGGAAAGAAAGAAAGAAAGACAGGAGGGAGGGAGGGAGGGAGGAAGGAAAGAAAAAGAAAGTGGAAAGAAGAAGGGTGGGAGGGAGTGAGGGAGGAAAGAAAAAGAAAGAAGGAAAGGAGGAGCAGAGGGAGGGAGGGAGGAAGGGAAGGTAGGAAAAAAAGAAAGAGCAGGTAAAGTAAAATAGAATAAAGTATGAAATATAGTAGCGTTATTAAAATTAAAAAGTAATTATTGAAAAAAAAAAAAGACCGATAGAACCCTGGGACATATGGTGGAAGCAAAGCTATACAGAGAGAATCTTACACAGAATATTACACATACACATTCACAAAAAGAGAGCAGGGGGAAAAATCAAAAATCTTGCTCTCCAAGTCCACCTCCTCAATTTGGGATAATTCATTGTAAAAAGAGGAAAAGGGGGGAAAGTCTTAAATCTTGTCCTCAAAGTCCACTTCCTCAACTTGGGATGATTCGCTGTCCATTCATGCACTCCACAGACGCAGGGCACATCAAATGGTCCGTGGAGCTTTAATCCGCTGCCTCCGAGGCTGCACAGAGAGATTTCCCTGTCTCTGCTCTCACAGCTCCCAGGTCTCAGCCTTGGACCTGGCCCTGCCTCTGCGCGTAGGTCGCCAGAGGGCGTCCGTTCTTCACTCAGACAGGACAGGTTTAAAGGAGCCGCTGATTCGGGGGCTGTGGCTCACTCAGGCAGAGGGGAGGGAGGGGCGCGCAGTGTGGGGCGGGCCTGGGGCGGCGCAGGCCGGCGTGACATTGCAGCAGCCCGTGGCGCTCCGTGCGCTTTCCCGGGAAAGCCATCCCCGGGTCCTGGGACACCGGCAGTGGTGGGGTGCACAGGCCCCCTGGAAGGCGGGGCGGACAGTGACCCGCGCTCGCACACAGGCCCCACGGCGGCGGCGGCAGCCCCAGCGTCCCACGCCCGTCTCCGAGGTCCGCGCCTTACCCGCGGCTCGCGCTTGTCTCTGGCGCTTCCCCAAGCAGCCCTCTTAATGCCCTCTCCTCGCGCACCAGGAAACAAAAGGGAAAAAAGTCTCTTGCCTCTTCGGCAGCTCCAGACCCTTTCCCCGGACTCCCTCCGGGCTAGCCGTGGTGCACTAACCCCTTCAGGCTCTCTTCCTGCCGCCAGCTCCAGTCCTCTCCCTGCACTCCGACTGAAAGCCAATACCCGAGCCTCAGCTCCCAGCCCCGCCCACCCCGGCGGCCGAGCAGACAAGCCTCTCGGGCTGGTGAGTGCCTGAGGGCACCGGTCCTCTGTGCCAGAATCTCTCCGCTTTGCCCTCCGCAGCCCTGTTGCTGTGCTCTCCTCCGCTACTCCGAAGCTTTCCCCCTCTGCCACCTGCAGTCTCCACCCGCGAAGGGGCTTGTAGTGTGTAGAAACCTTCCCTCCTTCACGGCTCCCTCCCACTGGTGCAGGTCCCGTCCCTATCCTATTGTCTCTGTTTATTCTTTTTTTCTTTTGCCCTACCCAGGTATGTGGGGAGTTTCTTGCCTTTTGGGGGGTCTGAGGTCTTCTGTCAGCGTTCAGTAGGTGTTCTGTAGGAGTTGTTCCACGTGTAGATGAATTTCTGATGTATCTGTGGGGAGGAAGGTGATCTCCGCGTCTTACTCTTCCACCATCTTCCTCCGGGGGCTCACCTCTTTGATATGAATTAGCTTCAGTTAATAATGTCTTTTGGCATTTTTCTTCAAGATAATTAATTTTATTTGCTTTTGTTTTCATCTTGTTGAGTCTTTTATCTATCGGTTGAATATGCAAACCCATCAACTGACAAAGTTTTATCAACATTTATATTTGATGAGACTTAGTCAAAGGAATATAAAAAAATACTTGTCTAAATTCAAGCAGACATAACCCTTACTAGGATACAACATTTGATCTTTCTGACAACTTTGCATTTTTCTGTAGACTCCTACACACCTTTATGATCTCACAGTGGCTAACACAGAGCTATGCACCTGGTAGGTAAATATATTTACCTCAGTAAATATAGGATTTAATGTAAGTTTATAATAAATCAGTAAAATGTTAAAGGACTGATTAAAGCAATGTAGAAAAGCCATCTAAAAAGTCTATATAGCTCAAGTATGATTCTGCTAAAGTCATTACCTGATAAACTGGGGGGAGGGATTAAAAATCCTTGGCATAAATTTTGAGGATTTGTAACCAGAAAATATTATTGCAACCTTGAAACTTTTGTAAATGTCCAAACATCTGTTGGCTAACATATACTTATGGTTCATTGAAAAGATGCAAAAGTCACATAGGGGACAAGTTAATGATGCAAAGAAAAGAAAGTCTGACTCGTTAGCAATCATTTAAGACTTGGGCAACTGTCAAAAATTTATCAAAATATAGTGTTTAATATATTTTGGCACACTTTGTAATCACTCAAAATAGACATCAAAACAAGCAACATTATTTACTCTATTATCTTTTTATTATTCAAAGCTGAGTGGGATAGTTATAAACATCCAATAAATTTTGTTTGCCATATGAGTAGGATCTTAGATCTAACTAATTCACTAAACTTTCACTGTAAAATGTCAATCATTCAACAGAGGAAACACAGATAAACTCAAAATTTTTCTTTTAGTATTTAACTGTATAACTTTATTGAGGATATACATGATTGATTTAAGTTCTCCCCACCATCTTTTCTTTTTCACTTTTTGAATTAAGAAATACACGTGAAAAGGTAAAGAAAACATAAATGCACTGTTTAATAAAAATGTAAAGAACATGCCTATGTGATATCTTCACTGGTCAATAGGATAAATAGAATATTTCAATCAGTCCAGGGGTCTCCTATGTGTGCCTTGGACATCACAGCCTACATGTTTCCCAGAATTGCTTGGAAAAAAATTTGGCAGCTGCATATAGCTAAACACATAATATTTAAGAAAGCAATTTCATTCTCATGTATATGTCCAAGGATAAGGAAAATATGTGACCATAAAAAGACCTGTATGTGAATGTTTATAGTTATTCTATTCATAATAGCCTCAAACTAGAAACACCATAAATGGCCATCAACAGATGAATGGGATAAGTAAATTACAGTTTATCCATGTAATAGAATTCTACTCAGCAATAAAAAGGGTGAACTACTGATATATACAACAACATGGATGAATCTCAGAAGCATTATGTTAAGCAAAAAAAGCCAAACATTAAAACTGTTATTCTATTTATATAACATTCAGTCAAAGACAAATCTACAGAGGCAGAAATCAGTGGTTGTCAAGAACTGAGAATGTGGGAAGGACACTGACTAAATTAGGAATAGGAGGAATCTGTGTGGTGATGGAAAATATCTCACATCTTGATTTTGGTGACAGTTATAAGATGTATAACAGTCAAAAATCACAGAACTGCTTACCTAAAAAGAGTGAATTTACTGTATTGAAATTATACCTCAATAAACAACCTTAAGTGGGAAGAAAGCCTGAAGAACACCAGAAACTTGAGGAACACAAGAAATAATCAGCAAATTTGCCTTTGGTCCTAGAAGAACTATGGCCCACCCACCCCCATGGCAGGAAACCTTCCAAGGGTGTTCACTCCAACACAGGGTATCAATGGCAGTCACACCATTCATTAAAGAAGACTTAAGACTCCTTCCTCTCGGGACACAAGAAGCTTATAGTCTCTGTCAAAGGATACATTTTTTTTCTTGATAGGAAATGTAATTACAACTCATTCATTCCACAAATAGTTATTGAGCACTTAAAAAGTGTCAGCCACTGTTTCATGTCCTGGCATTCCAGTGGTAAACAATATAGGAGAGCACATTATTCTCCAGGAGCATAAATACTGGTCTGACTCAGTTTACGAAGGCGTTACCAGACAATGGGCTGAGTGCTTTAGAGTATCATCTCCTTCTCATTTTTTTCCAAAATAGAAATATCTTTAATTGTGTATGATGATGTAAATATGGTCATTTAAAAATTTTAATAAGATCCTAAAGAATCATAAAGAAAAAAGTTATAATCACCTGTATTTCTACCACTCAAAGGTAACCTCTGTTACTATTCTGGTACATCATTTTATAAACACACACATACACACACACTCATATATTCACTTAGAAAAAATATTATCTTGTGTATTGGTGATGGATAGGTAAATATGATAAAAAAATATTGAAAATATTAGCAATCACGGGATCTAGGTTAAAGGATATTTGTCATGTAGCTTTTTTAACTTGAAAAATTTCATATCGGTTTTGGTAAGTTATTTTTTTCCAAGAATTTTTCCATTTCACCTAAGTTGTCAAATTTATTTACAAAAGGCCGTTCATAATATCCCTATTATGTTTTTCAGTCTCTAGACTCAAAGTGTTATCTCTTTTTTAGTCTTTAGGCTGGAAATTTGTCTTGTCCTCTTAGGATAAATATCAGCTTCCCCCTACAAAGAGAGAATTCTATCAGTAGACTGCCTTCAAACTCAAGCTACAGAAGTAACTCCTTCCTGGATATCTTCAACCTCCCAGTCTACTTTGCAGATTTTGGATATATATATATATATATATATATATATATATATATATATATATATATATATATATATATATATATACACTATATAAACTCTATACTCTTTTGTGTATGACTTAATGCACTTAATATTTTTGATATTCACCCATGTTGCATGCTTCAATAAGTTTTTTTTTTTTATGCTGGATATTATTCAACTTATACATATACCACAGATTTTTTTTCTTTTTTTTTGTGGTACACAGGGCTCTCACCACTGTGGCCTCTCCCATTGCGGAGCACAGGCTCTGGACACGCAGGCTCAGTGGCCATGGCTCACGGGCCCAGCTGCTCCGCAGCATGTGGGATCTTCCCAGACCAGGGCACGAACCCATGTCTCCTGCATCAGCAGGCGGACTCTCAACAACTGCGCCACCAGGGAAGCCCTACCACAGATTTTTTTTTTTTAATCCATTCACCTGTTGATAAGTATTTGTGTTGTTTCCAGTTTTTTTTTTTTTTCTATTTTGGAAAAAAAATTCTAAGAATTTTAAAATCCAAGGCTTTGTGTCAATGCATGTTTTCATTTATATTTTTGTGTTATATTTAGGTCTATGATATATTTTGAGTTGACTTTTGAGTATATATGAGGTAAGGTTTGTTGTTCACATTTTTGTATATGATAATCCCATTGCTCCAGAAAAATTTATTGAAAAGACTGTCTTTTCCCTATTGAACTAACTTGGCATGCTAGCCCCAAATCAATTGACCACATCTATTTGGGTCTATTTCTAGATTCTCAGTTCTCTTCAATTGATCTGTGTTTCTATCCTTATGCCTGTAGCATGCTATCTTGATTAATGGAGCTCTCTAGTAAATTCTGAAATCACATAGTCTAAGTTCTCCAACTTTATTCTTCTTTTTCAAAATTTTTGTCTATTATAAGCTTACTGAATTGCCACATACATTTATGAGCAGCTTGACAGTGTACACGAAAAGGTATATTGGGCTTTTAACTGGACCTATAAATGAATTTGTGGAGAACAATGCTGAATATTCCAACCCATGAACACAGTATATTTCTCCATTATTTAGATCATCTTTATCTTCTCTCAGGAATATTTTGTATTTTCAGTGTACAGAACTTATGCATTTTTAGTTAAGTTTTTCCCTAAATTCTTTATGCTTGATGATATTGTAAACAGTTTTTTTCCTTTTTCAGTTTTGAATTATTCTTTGATAGAATGTAAAAAATAACTTCTTATGTAAGACCTGTTCTTTACAATGCATTGACTCAGACTTCCTACTCCTCTAAAACAATACTTTCACTTATCTAAAGTTATAAATTACTAATAATTCATTCATTTAATCTGCCAGAATTTGCTGCAGCAGCCAGAGGAAACTAATACACTGACCTTCTCATCCTTTTTATGCCCATATAACATGATAAATTCAACACATTTTTCAGAAATCAGTATGATTATCACAGCAGAACATTAATTAAGTATTCAAATAAATGTTAAAGAGTGATAAATCATGCAAATTAAAATTCACATTACTGAAGAGGATGTTAATGACAGAGAAATAAATTTATTAAAGTAAAAATAAATAATTTAAGTGGTTTTCATTGATTTTTCTATGTAACAATTTAGAAAAAATATTGAAATGCATCAATACTTTTTTTCCATTCATGGAATTCTAATTTCAAATAATTTTTTAAAATGTGAAACTCAATAATTATGTTATTTCTTGATATAATCTAACTAATTTTGTATTAATGAATATGTTTTTACATCTTTATTGGAGTATAATTGCTTTACAATGTTGTATTAGTTTCTTCTGTATAACAAAGTGAATGAGTTATACGTATATATATATATCCCCATAGCCTCTCCCTCTTGCATCTCCCTCCCATCCTCCCTATCCCACACCTCTAGGTGGTCATAAAACACTGAGCTGATCTCCCTGTGTTATGCAGCTGCTTCCCACTAGCTATCTATTTTATATTTAGTAGTGTATATGTGTCCATGCCACTCTCTCACTTCATCCCAGCTTACCCTTCCTCTTCCCTATGTCCTCAAGTCCATTCTTGACTTGAACAGATTAAAACTCTTCCAACAAACAAAACCCCAGGACAAGATGGTTTCACAGGTGAATTCTATCATACATTTAGAGAAGAGCTAACATCTATCCTTCTCAAAGTCTTCCAAAATATAGCAGAGGGAGGAACATTCACAAACTCATTCTGTGAGGCCAAGATCACCCTGATACCAGAAGCAAAGATGTCACAAGAAAAGAAAACTACAGGCCAATACCACTGATGAATATAGATGCAAAAATTCTCAACAACTACTAGCAAAACAGACTCTAACAACACATTAAAAGGATCATACACCATGATAAAGAGGGGTTTATCCCAGGAATGCAAGGATTCTTCAATATAGGCAAATCAATCACTGTGATACACCATATTAACACACTGAAGAATAAAAACCATATGATAGGGCTTCCCTGTTCATATTTTCTATTTCTTCCTGGTTCAGTGTTGGAAGGTTTTAATTTTCTAAGAATTTGTCCATTTCTTCCGGGTTGTCCATTTTATTGGCATATAGTTGCTTGAAGGAGCCACACATGATCCTTTGTATTTCTGCAGTGTCAGTTACTTCTTTTTCATTTCTAATTATGTTGATTTGAGTCTTCTCCCTTTTTTTCTTGATGAGTCTGGCTAATGTTTTATTAATTTTGTTTATCTTCTCAAAGAGCCAGCTTTCAGCTTTATTGATCTTTTCTATTATTCCCTTCATTTCTTTTTCATTTGTTTCTGATCTGATCTTTATTATTTCTTTCCTTCTGCTAACTTTTGGGATTTTTTGTTCTCCTTTCTCTAACTGCTTTAGATGTAAGGTTGGGTTGTTTAATTGAGATGTTTCTTGTTTCTTGAGGTAGGTTGGTATTGTTATAAACTTCGCTCTTAGAACTGCTTTTGCTGCAACCCATAGGTTTTGTGTCATCGTGTTTTCATTGTCATTTGTTTCTAGGTATTTTTTGATTTTCTCTTTGATTTCTTCAGCAATCTCTGGGTTATTTAGTAGCGTATTGTTTAGACCTCATGTGTTTGTATTTTTTACATTTTTTTCCCTATAATTGATATGTAGTCTCATAGCATTGTGGTCGGAAAAGATACTTGATACAATTTCAATTTCTTAAATTTACCGAGGCTTGATTTGTGACCCAAGATATGGTCTACCCTGGAAAATGTTCCATGAGTCCTTGAGAACAAAGTTTATTCTGTTGTTTTTAGATGGAATGTCCTATATATATCAATTAAGTTCATCTGGTCTAATGTGTCATTTAAAGCTTGTGTTTCTTTATTTATTCTCATTTTGGATGATTTGCCCATTGGTTAAAGTGGGGTGTTAAGGTCCCCTACTATTATTGTGTTACTGTTGATTTCCCCTTTTATGGTTGTTAGCATTTGCCTTATGTGTTGAGGTGCTCCTATGTTGGATGCATAAATATTTACAACTGTTATACCTTTTTGGATTGATCCTTTGATCATTATGAAGTGTCCTTCTTTGTCTCTTGCAATTGTCTTTATTTTAAACTCTACTTTGTCTGATATAAGAATTGCTACTCCAGTTTTCTTTTGATTTCCATTTGCATGGTATATATTTTTCCATCACCTCCACCTCACTTCCAGTTTGTATGGGTCCCTAGTTATGAAGTGGGTCTCTTGTAGACAGCATATATATTGGTCTTGTCCCTGTGGTAGGCAGGGATGCATCCAGTGATTTGTTTTTTGTTTTTGTTTTTCTTTTGTACGCGGTCCTCTCACTTTTGTGGCCTCTCCCATTGCGGAGTATAGGCTCTGGACATGCAGGCTCAGCAGCTGTGGTTCATGGGCCTAGCCACTCTGTGGCATGTGGGATCTTCCCAGACTGGGGCACATACCCACGTCCCCTGCATCAGCAGGCAGACTCTCAACCACTGTGTCACCAGGGAAGACCCAGTGATTTGTTTTGTGGTGTCTGTGAACTTATGATTTTAGGCAGCCTCTCTGCTAATGGGTGGGGTTGTGTTCCTGTGTTGCTAGTTGTTTGGTATGGGTTGTCCAGCACTGGAGCTTGGTGGCCATTGGGTGCAGCTGGGTCTTAGCATTGAGATGGAGATCTCTGGGAGAGCTCTTGCTGATTAATATTACATGGAGCCAGGAAATCTGTGGTGGTCCAATGTCCCCGACTCAGCTCTCTCACATTGGAGGCTCAGGCATGACAGCTGGCCGGAGCACCAGGACCCTGACAGCTGCATGGCTTGGAAGAAAAGGAAGAAGAAGAAGAAAAAAAACCGAACAGACAGAACCCCAAAATAATTGTTAAAAGCAAAACTAAACAGACAAAATCACACTAAGAAACACAGACACACACTCACAAAAAAGAGAAAAAAGAAAAAGGAAAAGAGCAGCCAAACCAATAAACAAAACCACAAATAAAAGCAATCGATAAAATCTAAACTAAGATAAACATAAAACCAAAAAAAAAAAAAATCAAACGCAGAAAGCAAACCCCAAGTCCACAGTTGTTCCCAAAGTCTACCACATCAATTTTGGCAACACTCCTTGTCTATTCAGGTACTCCACACACGCAGGGTTTATCAAGCTGATTGTGGGGATTTAGTCCTCGGCTACTGAGGCTGCACAGAGGAATTTCCCTTTCTCTTCTTTGTCCACACAACTCCTGGGGTTCAGTTTTGGTTTTGGCTCTGCCTCTGCATGTCGGCTGCCCTCAGGCATCTGTTCCCTGCCCAGACAGGAGGGGGTTAAAACAGAGGCTGGTTAGGGCTTTCTTGCTCACTCAGGCCAGGGAGAGGGAAGTGTACAGTAGTCACAGTTAGAATGCGGGGCATGTCTGCAGCAGCAGAGGCTGGCATGACATTGCAACAGCCTGAGGCGTGCTGTGTGTTCTCCTGGGAGAGTTGGCCCTGGATCACAGGACCCTGGCAGTGGCGTGCTGCACAGGCTCCAGGGGTGTTGTGGGTAGTGACCTGTGCTTGCACACAAGATCCCTGGTGGCAGCAGCAGCAGTGGTTAGCAGTCTGTGCCCGCCTATGGGGTCTGAGATGATAGCCGTGGCTCGCGCCTGTCTCTGGAGCTCACTTAGGCAGTGCTCTGTCATCTGTGGCACACAGTAGGAATCCCGTCTCCTCACGTACCCCAAGACAATGGTCTATTGCCTCTCCGGCAGGTCCAGATGTTTTCCCGGCCTCCCTCCTGACTAGCTGTGGTGCACTAACCCCTTTCAGGCTGTGCTCACGCAGTAACCCCAGTCCTCTCCCTGGGATTTGACCTCCGAAGCCCGAGCCTCAGCTCCCAGCCCCCACCCATCCTGGCAGGTGAGCAGACAAGCCTCTCGGGCTGGTGAGTTCTGGTCGGCACACATCCTCTGTGCAGGAATCTGGGCTTTGCCATCTGCACCCCTGTTGCTGCCCTCTCCTCTTGCTCCAAAGCTTCCCCCCCACCAACCCTGTCTCCACCAGTTAAGGGGCTTCCTAGTGTGTGGAAAGTTTTCCTCCTTCACAGCTCCTTTCCAGAGGTGCAGGTCCCATTCTTATTCTTTTGTCTCTGTTTTTTTCTTTTTTCTTTTGCCCTACACAGGTACGAGGAGATATTCTTGCCTTTTTGGAAGTCTGTGATCTTCTGCCAGTGTTCAATAGGTGTTCTGTAGGAGTTGTTCCACATGTAGATGTATTTTTGATGTATTTTGGGGGAGGAAGGTGATCTCTACGTCTTAGTCCCCCGCCATCTTGGAGGTCTCCACTTTATTAAAGAATTTTAAGACTAAGAAGCAAAAGCGCCAGCCCTCTTCATTTACAGTTAACTACGAAGTATGCATATATCAAAAGTGATGAGTTAACAAAAAGTTAATACATATTAAAACCACGGTTATCACTCAAACTTAAATAGCCTAGTTTGTTTTAAAAGCAATTTACATAAGCACTCATGGACTAAAATAGGTGGTAATAGTTCATGAATTGATATTTCACAAATTAGCACAAAGTTAAATTATGCTTTAAAGTATATACATCAGTAAGTAATTTTATTTGTGTTGTAAAATCTAAAGGAAAAGCTAAGAGGGATTTCTCTTAGAATATAGAGAGAACATTTTATTTTTAAAGTATTTTAAAGTGTCATAAATACATAAAATTAAATTTTGTAAATATGACTTATTTGTTTCTTTAACAAGTATTTACAAATCTGCTTCTATGTGACAAGCTTTGTTGGGTGTTGATGTAGACACATCAGTATACCAAACAGAGCACGTGCTTGTCCTCATTGTGTTTATACTGCAGTGAATTACAAAATCAAAATGAATCTTAGAAGCATAATAATTAGATTTACTTCACTGAGAAATAATTTAAAATCTAATCTCGAAAGACATTGCTCTTTCTGTTAATATCATTATAATGTTTCTTTTAAGATAATTAGGATTTTTAAATGATTCCTTTGTATTGTATGAATGACAACTAGACCACTCATTGGTCATACATCCCCCTTTTCTACACTAAGCCCTACTTCAACATATATGGAATAATTACTTTCAGAGACATGGCTGACATTAGTGCAAATTAGTGTCACTGAGCTAAAATCAAGGTAATGGCAAAAATGCTCTTCTACCAGAGGCTCTAGGGGAGAATCAGTTCCTTGCTTCTTACAGCTCTGGTGGCTACCATCATTCTTCTGTGGTCATTCCAAAATCTCCCTGTTTTTATTAAAACAAATTTTCAGTAAGAAAGGGATCCTAAGACTTCATAGACAAAAATAGTGGCTAGGTAATAATGAGCTAGTCAAAGACAATGAATGGGACACAATCATCCTGACAGCAAGATGTAACTGGAAAAGGGGTTAGTTAATTGGAAAAGGCAATTAAAACAGCAACACTAAACATAAGTCACCTACTTCATTCTTCACTTGAAAAGTACCCACTCCCCAGCCTGGTTACCAAACAGTTTTAAAAGAACAAAAGAACAAAAATGAAGATTATCACTGTTTCAGTCCTGTTCATTTTGTACACCACCATTTCTGTTAACCAGGGGTTTGAAGAAAAGTCACTATTTTGCATTTTGTGCATGCATAAAGTTCTGCCATTATCATTTCATCTAAAGATGTAGATTAAATATTTTAATAATGTTATATTCTCTAGATTCAGAACTGTATTAAATATTGTTCTTAATAATTTAGTCATGTGTTCCACATCTCTTTATATAGACAAGTAACACTATGCTATATTTAAAATTCTAATCATTCATAAAATAGTAAGAGTGCAATAAAAACTTGTTGGTTAGATATAAATAAATCTTGGTTGTGGCTCTTTATTTCCTAGGAACTGTATTTTTTGTTTAGTTTTGTATTTCTTTGTTTGACTTGGTTGTTATTATATTTTCCAAAAGCCTGAAAAAATATTGTTAAATCATATAACCATTTATGTATCTTAAAGGATTTATAAAAGGTTGTTTTTGCAGGGTCTCAGATGAGCGGCTTGTAATTGTCATTGCCTTAGAAAAGGAGGTAGGGAACCTTTCGATAGGCATGAAGTCAGTTTCATTTGCTGCTGGCAGTTCTAAACATAACAACACTTAAATATAGGACTTAATCAAATAGACTGTAATATTATTTGTAAATTTTGTTGAATAAAAGAAAAACTATTGGATGTGTTATGTACTATTATTTAAATATTCTAAAAAGCAAAGCAAAGAGGATTTCATGTAGAATTAATTAATAACACTACTGCAACAAAAAGTCAATTTATTCCTTCAACCATAGCATATTTCTCTCCAGCCTCTTACTCAGTCCCATAGAAGATTATGGGGAAGATGAGACACGATGATAAGCTTATTCATTACCTCTGAAAAGCTGATCTAAGTAAAAGAGATATCGAGATCAAATAATACAATGGATTCACTATATTATACTCCTGTGATTTGTGAGGAAAATTCTACTAAATGTTTTTATATTAACATTTAAAATAGTTATCTTTAATACTGAAAATGGAACTTCTATTTTTATTAGGCGTCAGATTTAAAAAGCAATATTCAGAGCTCAGTTTAAATTGATAACTAGCAGACAGTTTGATAAAACTTCTCTTAAGTTCTAACCAAAATGCTTATAAAAACAAAAAGAGAGTTGGGTTCCCACATATTTACCTCAAACAAAGACTGCCACAGCCCATCACCAGAATGGAGTAGGATTGTCCTGGGGGGTTTAAATTCCATGAGATTAAATTTTGCGATACAAACTGTGACCTACTCATGGATTTTCATGTGAAACAAAATAGACCTGTCATACAGAAAGAAGACAAAAGGCATTCAATCCATTCTACCTTGCTTTTTCCTTTGGCTGAAAGACTTTCAGTCTTTAATAACCAAACCCTGGCCATTCATTCCTGCTTTTCACCTACACACATGTGGTGAAAAGTAAGTATCCATTCATTCTTTCTCCCTCCATTCAGAGAGGGAAACTTTCAAAAATAACTAGCCATAAGGAAATAGACTGGGAGAATGGTGAACTATATGATATTGATTCCAGTTTCCACATACCCTTAAATTAGTAAGTTAAGTAGAAATGAAGCTATAGGAAAAACAAAACACAGAACAATACAGATGAAGAGATTTAATGCTGCTATTAGATCTAAAATGGGCTGTAGCCTCCTCACTATAATATTCTGGGTTTTGTTGTTGTTGTTATTGTTGTTGATAGGAAAGAGATATATCAGCAACAATGAAGACAAATGATTAGGATCAATGTAAATTAATATTTGTTTGGAAAATCTGAAGTTCACATAAATCTTTTCCCTTTTCAACAATGAGTAAATAGGGGAAAAACAAAGCAAACACAACAAACAATCTTAGAATTAATACTGTCCCATTATGAATTTTAAAAAAATGGAAAGAAGAGTCTACCATGAAAAGTGAAATAGTGGAAAAATAAGCAGCAAAAACACTAAAATATGAGACATAATTAAAATCATCCTCATAGACAATAATGTTGGAAAAGACAGAGTGATATATAAGAAAATCAAACCAAATTTCACTCAAAATGCAGAGAAAAAGGATATTAGGGTGAAAACAAGGAAAGTAAAAATAACAGATATCAAGGGGAGAGAACTGATATTTAAAGAAAGTATTTTTCTATTACTGAGAAGGAAAATAAAACTGTCTAGACCATAAAAGAAAATAAAGAGACATTAAACAAAATATTCTAGGCTTTAGAAGAGACATCTCTAATTATTTTTTAGATTTTCGGATACTGTCACAATGTTATAGAGACTTGTTACCAGACTTGTTACCTTTTTTTTTCCAAAAGGAAGGCAGGTCTTCCTTCAGTTAGGACGGGTCAATTTTTTTGAAGTACCACATTTTAGGCAAAACTAATGAAAGACACACATTTTATTTACCAAAAGTAAAATTTTGAATTCTAATATTAAGAAACAAGTTATAATCACAAGAGATAGGAGGAAAGTTACCAGTAGAGGATAAAAAGCAGTCTGGCCTTAAACCTGCTATCTTAAAGCTTAAAATGAAGAATTATTGAAGAAGTATTGAAAGGGAAATTGTGATTCTAGAATTGTATATTTCACCAATTTGTCATTCCTCTATGACAACAGCAGGCAAGTAAAGACTTAGACTTACCCATTTTTGAAAACAGTAATAACAAAAATGAATTCTACTTGAAAATGTACATTTTAACAAGCTGAAATTCTGTATTTCAGAATAATATAAAGTGGCTTGTGGTTAACACTGATGCTATTTACTTTCAAGATTAAGTTAAATGTGAAACAGTGTCTAAAAAACTAAATAAATATACCAAAATAGTTTCTGAAATGGAAATTTTATAGATCAGGAAACATTAAAATAATAATCTATGTGGAATGTACACTTACGTGCATAAACTAAAGGAAAATATCATTTAATGTCAAAGAAGGTGTAATTTGAAAAAAGAAATACCACGTATTTCACCTAAAATTTCTGACCACAAATCAATTACAAGTAAGATTTAATGATAGGGCTTCCCTGGTGGTGCAGTGGTTGAGAATCTACCTGCCAATGCAGGGGACACAGGTTCGAGCCCTGGTCTGGGAAGATCACATACTGCGGAGCAACTAGGCCTGTGAGCCACAACTACTGAGCCTGCACATCTGGAGCCTGTGCTCCACAAAAAGAGAGGCCGCAATAGTGAGAAGCCCATGCACCACGATGAAGAGTGGCCCCCACTTGCTGCAAATAGAGAAAGCCCTCACACAGAAATGAAGACCCAACACAGCCAAAAATAAATAAATTAATTAATTAATTTTAAAAAAAGATTTAATGATAAAATATTAAACCTAATCCTTCTGTATCTTTCATATTTAAAAATATTTTATAAATCTATTCAATCACAAGATATTGTGCAGTAATGGGCTATCTATAAATCAACTTATTAAACATTATGGAAAACTATAAAAACTGTACTTTAGTCCACATATTCATTCCATAGATTTATTGGTTTACCAAATACTTTTAAGTACATACTGTATTCCAGGCATCATTCTATATGCCGTGTTATGGAATAGAATAATACTATCTTACCTTGTACAGTGGAAACACATAAAATAAAAATTATAATTCTGGGCCTAACTTAAGTTTGGAACTTGGAAAAGTAATGTGTATGTGGTGAAAGGTCAATATTAACAATGATAGCTTTTTGCTGGTATTACTTTTTCTTTCCGAAAGTTCACAAAAATGGTGGGAAATAATTTCAGATACTGTCACAACATTATGGATATTTGTTGCCTTTTCATTCTTTAAGGAAGGCAAACCTTCCTTCAGTCAGGAAGAGTCAATAAAATTGCACTTGAGCTGGAGTTTTATAATAATAAACCATACATAATTATGATGTTATGTAACTGGTGGACTTTGTAAAGTAACTTAACATATATGAGCTCAAACTTCCTTCATAGGGTCAATTCAAGCTGTTTCCTTTTTTGGTTCAAGTTTCTTAGGGCTTTTGTTTTGACGTGAAATAGTAATAAACTACAAAACAGTGTAAAAGTATTATTTTTATTACCAATTTAATTTTTGTTAATAATAGCACAAAACAACACAATATTGTGTTGCATTACTTGTGTTGCAATATAAACTCTTACATCAGATGTGAATGCAAGCCTTCTAGGACCTTGAAACTGGCCTATAAGGATAGGTTGAATTTGAATAAGACAGAGAATGTACGTTATTTATATCAACAGAAACAAAAACTATAATAAAAACCATAAAAAGAGTCAACCAAATTTGAATTAATGAAATTGACCTTAGATTTAAGGAAAGAAACTATTAATATGTTAACTATGCCGTGACCATGATAATGCCCCTTGCAGAATTCTTACTACAGTATGCAATAATCCACTCTTAGTGCCTGTATCAGAGGACAAGAAGTAAAAGAGATAAGTATAATATAACCTTTAAAGGAAAAAAAAATGTTTAAAATAGTAGGGAATAGAAAATTGTTCAAGATAATTCAATTATTCAAGATGAGCATTATAGTGATGAGATAGATTCATTTTAACTAATTGAATTTTCATGATAATAACTGTAATACATATTTAATATAGAGAACTTAGAAAACAAAAGAATGAGAAAAGGCCAAAAATATCAACAAGAAAGAAGAGTCATCATTAACATTTTGGTGTATTTAATTAGTCTTCTTTTGAATGCACAGTTTTTAAAATCAATTTCATAGTACAAAAAATACATTTTACTGAAAATATGTTTCAGGAGTAGGTTGCAATAAAAAGCATGTAAGAAGAAGAATTGGGAAAAACAAATAATGTGCAAGAAGTGAGAGTTTTTAAGGCATTGTTAATTTTTCAGATTTCATTTAGAAGGTTTAAGAATCATTTTATTCTTTATGGAATATTTGATCATCTTAATCATAGTAGAAATGTAGAAAATTGAAAGATATAAAAGAAAAGATTGGTAGAAAAATCTTCTGTCCTTTGTCTTATGAGCTCTGAGGAATAACTTTGTAATATATAATAAAATTATCTCCACTCAGCTGCCAAGGAGAGTAGATTCAAGTTCATAGAGCCATGCATCATAAAAGTGTTGGTGCTCTGTGGGTAAAATGATGACATTTGTTTCAAAATGTTGTACTGTCAGTAACAAAAAAAAAGTTTTGGGGCTTCCCTTGTGGTGTAGTGGTTGAGAGTGTGCCTGCCAATGCAGGGGACACGGGTTTGTGCCCTGGTCCGGGAAGATACCACATGCCGTGGAGCAGCTGGGCCCATGAGCCCTGGCCACTGAGCCTGCGTGTTCAGAGCCTGTGCTCCACAACGGGAGAGGCCACAACAGTGAGAGGCCCGTGTACCACAAAAAACAAAACAAAACAAAACAAAAAGTTTCTAAAAGGTATGCATGAGAAATAGTTAAATAGCTAGGGATATAGATTCATTTGAAGTAAGCCTATGACTATTACTTATGCTATAGATAATGCTGATATTGACTTCCTCAAATGAAAGCAGTCATTCTAATTCTAATATTATGATTGTCTTAAGAATGAATGACCTTTTAAGTTTAGTTAGGTCCCACTTGTTAATTTTTGTTTTTATTTCCATTACTCTAGGAGGTGGATCAAAAAAGATACTTCTGTGATTTATGTCAAAGTGTGTTCTGCCTATGTTTTCCTTTAAGAGTTTTATACTGTCTGGCCTTATATTCAGGTCTTTAATCCATTTTGAGTTTATTTTTGTGTATGGTGTTAGGGAGTGTTCTAACTTCATTATTTTACATGTAGCTGTCCAGTTTTCCTCACACCCTTATTGAAGAGGCTGTCTTTTCTCCATTGTATATTCTTGCCTCCTTTGTCATAGATTGGATGACCATATGTTCGTGGGTTTATCTCTGTGCTTTCTATCATACTTCACTGGTCTATATTTCTGTTTTTGTTCCAGTACCATACTGACTTGGTTACTGTAGCTTTGTAGTATAGTCTGAAGTCAGGGAGCCTGATTCCTCCAGCTCTGTTTTTCTTTCTCAAGATTGCTTTGGCTATTCAGGGTCTTCTGGGATTCCATACAAATTGTAAAAATTTTCTGTTCTAGTTCTGTGAAAAATGCCATTGGTAATTTGATAGGGATTTCATTGAATCTGTAGATTGCTATGGGTAGTATAGTCATTTTCAAAATCCCACACCCCCTTTCTCCCTTGGTGCCCATACGTTTGTTCTCTACTTCTATGGCTCTATTTTTGTTTTACAAATAAGATCATCTATACCATTTTTCTAGATTCCACATATATGTGTTAATATATGATATTTGTTTTTCTCTTTCTGACTTACTTCACTCTGTATGACAGTCTTTAGGTCCATCCACGTCTCTACAAGTAACCCAATTTCATTCATTTTTTATGGCTGAGTAATATCCCATTGTATATATGTACCACATCTTCTTTATCCATTTGTCTGTTGATGGACTTTATTGTAAATAGTGCTGTAATGAACATTTGGGTGCATGTGTCTTTTTGAATTATGGTTTTCTCTGGGTATATGCACAAGAGTGGGATTGCTGGGTCACATGGTAGTTCTATTTTTCGTTTTTAAGGAACCTCCATACTGGTCTCCATAGTGCCTGTATCAACTTACATTCCCAAGAAGAGTGCAGGAGGGTTCCCTTTTCTCCACACATTCTCCAGCATTTATTGTTTGTAGATTTTTGATGATGGCCATTCTGAAAGGTGATTTGATACCTCATTGTAGTTTTGATTTGCATTTCTCTAATGATTAGTGATGTTGAGCACCCTTTCATGCGTTCGTTGGCCATCTTTATGTCTTCTTTGGAGAAATGTCTATTTAGGTCTTCTGCCCATTTTTTGATTGGGTTGTTTGTTTTTTTGATATTGAGCTGCATGAGGTATTTGTATATTTTGGAGGTTAATCCCTTGTCAGTTGCTTCATTTGCAAATATTTTCTCCCATCCTGAGGGTTGTCTTTTCATCTTGTTTATGGTTTCCTTGGGATGAATTGAGAGATTGGGATTGACACATATACACTATTGATACTATGTATAAAATAGATAACTAATGAGAACCTAATGTATAGCTCAGCAAACTCTACTCAGTGATCTGTGGTGACCTAAATGGGATAGAAATCCAAAAAACAGGGGATATATATATACATATAGCTGATTCACTTTGCTGTACAGTAGAAACTAACACAACATTGTAAAGCAACTATACTCCAATAAAAAATATTTAAACAAAAGAATGAATGACATTGATTACATTCCCTAATCATTGTACTCTTTAAATGATTCAGAGAAATTGTATTAAAAAACAAAAAAAGATGGATATATGGTAACAACTTTTCATTCTTTAGATACAATTAATACATAGTTGAACATTTTAGTTATCAGAAAATTTACTTTAAAAAAGCTAATAATGATATTTATTAGACTTAATGAAGGATAGTATGAAAATACAGGTGGTATTAGAACTAGAAAAATTATGTGCAGTGTTCAAAGAGAACAGTGAACGCAAATTGGAAAAATCCTAGTGATATATAAATATAATGTATTCTGTGGAGATAAGTGTTACGAAGAATGTAAACTTTCTTTTCAATCTGATTTGATTCTTTCCTAAACAAGTTTTTTTTTTTTTTCTGTCACTTTGGCTTTAGAAGTCATCTTTCATCCTTGAAGTGAGAGTCATAAATTTTGGGATGAATTTTAAATCCCCTAAACAATGACATCTATTGAGTCTTCTTATTTGAGAAATGATCTTGCAGCTTGGAAGTGTAATAACTAAAATAAATGAATCTTGAAAGCCTTTAACAGGCTTTTGGAAATTTGGCTTCCCTCAGTGTAGAAATGCCATTCCACTGATTAAGCACAAACAAGAAATATGAAAAAAACACATAGCTTTTTCTAATACTCTACATCTAAAATCTTTATTGTCTGAAAATATGGCACTTTACTGACCTTTTCATAAGTATTTTCTACTTTTCTTATATCAGATTCTTGACTCTGAAGTTTTCAAAAAAAATTAATGTTATTTATCAATTTTTCCCACAAGTAAGCAGAAATACCTCCACTAGTTAATTTAACAGAAGGAATTTAATATAAAGAACGGGTTAAAGAAGTGTAAGAAGACCAAAATATCAAGAAGAGGGTCCTGACGTAACACAGATTATAGCTGCAGGAAGCAGTTGAACCTCTAAGAGTAGAATATAAAGGGAAATGTTGCTCTTTCAAGAACCTAGAACATGAATACAGGTTCCTTCAGGGTTGAAGTCCAGATAGCTGAGAATAGAGATGGCCTCTCTGCCACTGGAACTTCAGAGGGTCTATGGTGAGAAAGGTTCTGAAAGTTTTCTAACACTAAATGTTAGATCTGAATGCTGCTGACAGGAGGAAGTGCTTGTGTTAGGGCAATGCCTACAGGAGCCCAAAACAGGAAAAGTGTAAAGTTGTCCCCCTCATCTTGCCTTCTGGTCTAGGGCATGCAGTTTTTCTGCTCAGGCTTCAGTGAAAGAGATCTTCCTAAGTCACCCTTGTTATTTCAAGATTTCCATCAATTTACTCTGGAGCTGCTTGTTAAATTATACCTATTTTTTAAAAAATCTTATCTGTTAATCTTCTTGCTAACTTAAAACAGATGAAAAATGTGGCTCCTTGCCAGGAAATTTGGAAGTGTATGCTGTATTTTCTGGATATTCTTTTATTTTTTTCCGGTAAGTAAACGCATACTTTCAAGCTTTACCTATTTGCAAATATCACCAAGTATAAAATCAAGGGCAAAAATAGACTCTGCCCTGGTAAAAAAAAAACGGGACACTGGTGTCTTCTCTTTATTAGTGTCACTCAAATTAACTCAGTCCTTCAAAGTTCTGGATTCACCTGCTTACACCCTGGCATTCACGTTCAGCTGGTTTCCCTGTGTTTGAATACTGCCTTCCTACCGTTATGCTACTTAGAGGATTCTTCTCATCCATGCCACTTCCCGGGACTTCAGAATTTCCCTTTTTGTGTCTTCCAGGCTTTTGCATAATCACTTTTATTCTAAGTCTCTCTTGCATCTGCTCACTCCTCTGTAATCCTAGTGGGAGAGACCCATTTGCTTCCCACTAAATCAGGCAGGTGTTTAATTGCTTTCTTAGCACTTTCAAGTAGCTATTTTCCTATAAGAATTTCCCTCCCATTTACTCCTACCTGCTAATATATCTCTTATCTTGTGGAAAAGCAGAAAGACAAGGACATTTAAATCACCATAATGTTGATGATGTACATAAAACAATTGATAATTCTTTCTCTAGCCCAAAATAAATCTCTTCCTGTTTTCATGGAGAGGAAGCCACAAACCCTCTATCAGATACTGAGTGCAGGTTCCCTTAATGGTTGAATTAAAACTAAAACCACAGCAATAAACATTTTAATTTATGTATGTTATGTAGTAGTTTATTGGCAATGACCTCAACATCTTTTCACTTTACTTACCTAGCAATTGCTGGTCTACTTTTTTTTCCACTTACAACAGTTCTTGACCAGCAAATAAGATTTTAAAACAAAATGGAGAATAATTTCTTAGTGTGCGTGTGTTTATGTATGTGCTATTTGTCTGAACTGTACTAAATAATATATATTATACATCTAAACTGTATATTTGCTTTGTATTCATTTTCATTTTTCTCTGTGCTATGTAGAAGGGCTATAGGTTATGATTAACCTACAAATGCTTACTAAATGCATTAACTTATTGAATCTTACAAATATACAGTGTTGAGCTGTTCTTGATATTTTAAAGCACCATGCAATGTAGCAGCCATGAATCACGGATCATGGTCCTAATAGGCAGAGAGCCAAACACTCAGTAAATGTGAAATCTCTGCTCTAGATAGTAGGTCAGAATTCATTTCTCTTTCCTCAATTCACCCATTAAAACCTTTAGTTACTAGTAAACCATTTCTCACTTTTCTGAACTAGATTTGCATTCTTTTGTTCTCTAGTCTCTCCCTCCATCCTTTTGTGAACCTATGAAGACAAGGGCCATGTCTGATATTTTTAATCCCCCACAATTTCTAATCAATTTTCCTACACATACTCAGTATTTACTGGCTTTAGCTGCAATAAGACAAGAAGACATGATGGGACTGTTTAGCATTCTTGGATATTTTTCTATTTTCATACATGAATTTTAGAATACTTATATATTAGGCAGTATCTCTAACCACAAAGTTGCTACTTTATTTGGAATAGCTTGATAATTTAAAATAATTTTAAAATCTTTCTATTGAGAGGAATATTGTTGATCTAAATAGCTAATTTTACAGTCTTTTATCTTAGCCTGACTAAAATGTTCATATTAGAAAAAAAATTTGTGTATACTGATAAATGGTTGAACTTATAATCAGAGAGTTTATCTAATCATTTCAAGTAATAATAAATAGCAAACTATTAAATAGAGCTTATAATGGCCAGGTATTCTTTTGAGCACTTTTCATAAATGAATTCATTTAATCTTCAGGACAACTTCATGAGGTAGATATTATTATTATCTCCATTTTGTAGATGAAAAAGCCAGCTCTCTGGTGGCAAGTTTGAATCCATGTGTCCAGGTTACTAGGCTATGATCTTCTGTATAACATGTCTTCTCTTAAAATGATAAAATTATTTTGCCTATTGCTATAGAACATCCAAATTGGAATAAATAGCAGCATCCTATTTATATTCTAGCATTTTAAGTAAGCTTCAATTTAGCTCAATTTTCAAAGATTCCAAATATGGAAATGGAGCGGGCAGAGGTTAGGAGAGAAAGGGCAACAGAAAACTAGAGGTTCTTGAACTCCTTTAGCTCTGGTTCTTCTACTGGGTCCTATGCTCTCAGCAATATTCAGTGAGTGAAAGATTTATGACTGAAATTATGAAAAGAACAGTTTCTTTGGTCCCAGCAGTCACTAGATTGGGAATTCAGCTTTCCAAACATTTTGCCTTAACTCTCACCTTGCAAAAATACCAATCCTGAATATTAAAAAGCCTCTCTGAAAAGCATAGACTACAGCCTGAGAAACAAAAAGGAGAGACAAGCAAGCATATTTATATCCTACAATGAATTCCTGCAGATTTTAAATGTTTCTATAATTTTCTTTTGTGTAGTAATAAAAACAAATTAGGCTCATGTTGTTTTTATTGACTTAGGGCTGCCACTTTTCACTAGGGTTTCACATAGGTGTCCAATTAACTATTCACTTAGACAGAAGGTTACTTCACAAATGTATGTAACCTTACCCAGACCATTTGTTTAATGTTTCCTGCCATGTGACAGCACTCATCTGATTACCAGCAGAAAGCAAACAAGTCATGATGACCAAAATAACCCTTCATGTGTTCTTAATAAATGCTACTCTTACGATTCTTGGTTTTAGATAAAACATGGTGAAAATTACTATATTGCACAATGATTATATGTATACATACACCCACTCGTGTATACAGATACAGGACAAATTACCATTTATTTTATTTTTCCATAATAATAATATATGAGAGGAAAAAGTGGAAGAGGTTTATACGGAATCTCCCTTATTCAAATAAAAACT
Organism: Mesoplodon mirus; assembly: GCF_964341445.2. Lineage (NCBI taxonomy): Eukaryota > Metazoa > Chordata > Mammalia > Artiodactyla > Ziphiidae > Mesoplodon > Mesoplodon mirus. Next base: position 23,180,085 of record NC_138986.1, on the reverse strand, counting down.
GTATTGCTTCTAATTTCTGGATACGTAATTCAGTAATTAGAATTTGATATATCATTAACACACAATTGTATGGCTTTAGGGAACCTGAAACTTACTTTTTTTCTTTTCCTTCCTCCCTGTCTCACTCTGTGTCTGACTCTTTCTCTCTTTATTCTTTTTTTTTCTTTATTTAAAATTATTGTATATCAATATAAACCAATTAAATATATAAATTTTCATCCAATAAATCATATAGAAGCTATGAAATTTTACATGTGTTTCTTAGATTGTTGCATTCATTACAGAGATTAGAAGCTAGTCACAGAAAGTGTCCATATTTACATGAGCTATTGAAATCATAGGAAATTATCACCATACATTAAAATTAGTACTTATATATCTCTCACATATGTGTCATTAGAAGATAATAAGAGGCATATACAGATTTATAGAGATTTGTCATTAGAATAAACTTTAAGTCATTTCTTGAAAGGAAAGGTGCTTCTCTACAGATACATGTGTGTAGATAAATTCATATGTCCATATGTATACATGTTTTGACTTTTGATAATCACAGAATTAAGTCTGAGTTTATGAGAAACCCTAATATTTTCTGAAAATAGAGTGAAGCTTCAGAGTAAAGAGAGCTATTTCATGTTCACTATATCCAGAATTGTTCAGTAGCACAAGGAAAAAAAAAAAGAAAAACAAAACATTAGAGGAGTCTAGGTGAGCTCCTGAGACTGAAGCCTGTCCAACAGCAATTAAAATAGTTGCCAATTTGTAATCATTCAAGTGAAAATATGAAGTTTTATTTTTTTATTTCATTGGATATTTTAGGTTTTATAAATTATACAAAGAATGCCTTCTATAGGAATATCTCTGTATTCTTACATATTAAAGAAAGTGATTTTTTTTGATTAGACAAATAAATAGGGTCAAGGTTATATTCAGAAATAGAATCAGCTGAAGTGTAGAAATACTATTATTTAACAAGTAGAGGCTGTTAATTCTCAACTCTATCAATACCAATATCAGATATGATTATCATTTTGGCACAGGTATAAATCAGCAATTATAATATCTATATTTCCTTAAACAAAAGCTCTGTTTAGATGGTCTGCTTGGGGTATTTAAGGACTTATTTAAACTTTAATTACGTCTTTTTAACTTTTTATTTAGAAATTAATTTCTTTTCAGAGGAAAGATATAATTTGAGTTTTCTCAGAAATAAACAGAATTAAATAGCCTAAATATACACTTTCTTTGGAATTCTCAATTCAAAATTAAGCTTGTTGAAATGTATTGTCAGTTCCTTATCTATATATTCCACAAAAACATGCTGATGGGCTATAGATATCATTCAGAGCACAAAGACAACTTTAAAAATGCTCTTTGTGAATTCTCCTGTGAAACCCTAGAGAACAAATAGTTATTTAAGATAGAATAATTTCAAAACACACATTCTACATTTCTTCTGTTTGATAACACATTTTCATTATGGAACTTTTAAAAAGATTATTTTAAACATATTTTTAAGTAAACAGCTTTTCAATTATTTTTAAAATTTTTAATAAAAACATGGAATCCCTCTCTTCTATTCTTCTAATTCAAGCTGCTACATAGATTTTTAAACAAAAAATAGAATCCTGATTTTGCATGGGAGTTGGAGACAGGAGTCAAAGTTGAGGATATTAGTGATAAAAAGCCCAAACAGTCTAAAGAGTGAGTCTAGAAAAGTACATGCAGGTCTAACTTATGTAATGACTGTAAACCTCATTGAGAAACTTTAGTCAACCACATTTATGCTGGTGAGACTAGAATTATGCTAAAATTAACACAATTCAAAGCAATTGTAGGAGAAGAAAGTACTAAAAGGATGAGGATTGTGTGGTTTTTTTCTTCCAAAAAATGCAAGAGAGGGGAGCTTACAACAAAAACAATATTATAGTATGGAGAGTTGAGATACATAACTGACAGTAAGCATCTCGCTATGGATGGATATTAACTGATATATAAAAATTTTACTGGCATCTTCCTTGGACCAAAGCAGCTCATGAGAGTTATTGGGAGAGGAGCATAGGGACCTTCTTCATGTTGGCAGTGTTATTTTCCAAATATTCAACAAAATGCCTCAGTAGATAAAGAGCCAGGGATGACAGATATATCACAACAATGAATTTTGGAGCTAAAAACAAACAAACAAGGAAAATCAACAAACCCAAGAAGCAAAATCTGGTAAATAAAAAGATCTTTCTTCTTGCCCTTGAATGCTTTCCCCCGTCTAGAAGCAAAAAGGAGAGAAGATATATCAAGAAGAGTAAGAAACTTACATGCCATAAACTAGAACATGGTGGTAGAAACAGGGATGAGGATGGGAAATTAGGGAAAAGAAAGGGAACAATTTTGCATGTAACGGGAGATTGATTTGGGGTTTGCTTGTATTTGGCTTTTAAATACCTGAAATATTATTCCAAAAGACAAAGTGACTGGAAAAATTTTAAAAGCTGCCTCACATATCTTCCAGACTTGGGGAAAGGAAATCCAACAGAATGTGTTTAAGGGCATTAAAAAGAAAATAAAGTCTCCTCATTATAGTCACTGAGTTCTACCCATTTAAAAGCCCTTTATATTTTCTGAAGTCAAATTAGGTTCAAAGGATTTGTTGTTGGGCTTGTTTTCTAAGAACCCATTCTCTCTCTTCTCTCTCTCTCTCTCTCTCTCTCTCTCTCTAGTCATTTTTACCTGGTTTATCTCCCTCCATATGTAACACAAAAGCTTTCAGGGGAATATGGCACCATCCCTGGCCCTAAACATTGTACACAATCCCATTTCTCAGTCACAGTTATTGGTTCAAGCAAAGTTATGTGATCAAACTTGTCCCTGAGAAGCAAAGGGCACAAAATGGGGGTGTCTGGGAAAGAGGTTTTCTCATTCTCTGGCCAGAGCTTCCAGAAGATGTCTTTCTCTCTAGATGAGGATGAGAATGAATGTAGGTTCAAAACTATTGACAGTCATCCTGCAACCAGCTTAGGGCAAAACTGACACAGCAGAAGGAAGAAATGATATGAGATGGGTCTTTAATAATGCTGTTGAGCTAGTGAATCAGATTAACAGTGAATCCCATCCTAAATCAAGACTGCTCTCCAGTGTGAGCCAATTATTTCCCTTGGCTAAATAGTAAGTTACTAGGGTTACCTTTTTAGTATCTCACTACTTATTATACAGCAGAAAACCCTGCACTCTAGCCACAGAGTCAGAATCCTCTACATTTTTCTTGTGTCTCTTTCACCACTAAGATTAGTTAAACCAAGAGAGATCAAGCACTGAACACTCCAGTGCTCTGATTACATTGATTAGAAGCAACTGGGCCAAACAGTTTTTTTGGTTTTGTTTGTTTTGTTTTGTTTGCCTTTTTCCCAAAAGTTTGAGCTGGATTTGGTAGAAGAATAATATTATCCTATTTAATTTCAAAGTATAAAGCATACAACCCTGGAGTTCTTGGTGGACATGGCGAAAACTTTGAGACAATGACCCCAATACTTGGAGAGAAGCAGGGACCAGATAAAAATAAGATTCATGTTGGCCCCACAGTAACTGTTACCAGGAGTCTTTGCCTTTTGTGAGACTTGAATTTGCACTTCTTTTTTCATTTCTTTGGGATGGAATAATACTTTGAATATGTCTCTCTTTGGAATAACTCATCAAAGTTATTTTTGGTCTCTTGCAATTACAGACTCCTAGTACTCTTGCTAAGCAATGCCCTTCAGACTGCTCTGCAACATTTTTTTTCACCTACATGTATGGCAGCAAGGTGTAACGTTTCAACTGTAATCTCCTAATAGACATTACAGTTTTACCCCAATTTAAAAAATTGCTTCAGTTTATTTTATATATTGCCACACTTATTATGCTAAACATTTAGTTATTTCTAAATATTTGATATTAGACACAGGATATGTTGAATATAGTTGACTATAAATATGTATATTTCTACATGATAAGTAGCCAGTATAATATTTGGAGGTCAAAAGTCATTTTAAAACATTTATAGAAACTTCCAGTTTGTCTCAAATATTTTTTTAACTAAATAACAATGAACAATTTGTAAAATGTCTAGTTTCTGGAAACATTTAGTAACACTGGAGATACATGTGTATATATATATATATATATATACATATATATATATATATATATATATATATATATATATATATTCCCCCTCATATCAATCTGATGTGTTAACAATAGTATCTCCTTTAAATTTGAGATCTTCTGATATGCGTATTGACCATTTATATTTCTTATCATTGGAATCATCTCTACTTTATCAATATTTACTGGAGTTTTTAGGCTTTTATATGTGACAGAATGTTTAATGTTTTCTCCTATTTTTATTCTTTTTCCTTTGATTTTATATCTCCTATCCTATATATATTTTAAATATTTACATAATATTTTGATATTTTCACTTATGGGTTCTGGTTTTCTCTTATTCTTGAACTGATGAAGCACAGTACCAAATCATTCATGCATTCTCCTTTATTTTGTTTCAGTTTCTTACTTTTTTCAGTAAATAAAGGCTAAGCTCACATACATTTCATTGGCCAATCCTTTTAGTTCATTTATTTCATTTTATTTCTTAAAATTTTGTTTTTAAATTTTTTCTTTAATTTACATATATACAATACTCATGTGTTTTCAAAATCAAATACCAAGAACAAGGTATATTCAAAATCTAACAATTCTATGTAATTTCTCTACCTGATTGCCACCCTCTAGTTAGAGGTAACCATGTTTTTCCAGTATAAAATGCATAATGTGGTGTGTAGTGTATACAGATCTCAAACACAAGCCCCACATAGATGTACAAATTTGTGTTACCATCTCCAGATTGAGATATTCCTTCTAGTATTTTAAGTGTTTTAAAATAAAATTAAGATAACTATTATTAAAGTTATAGATAGTTAAATAGATTTAAAATATGATTTGAGGACTTTCTATGAATATTTCCTTGGCAATATATAATAAAACACATATACACTTAATGCATAAGATATATAATGCATATTAAATATGATACAAAATAGCTCTATTACTTTTTCTTTCCATTAGCTAGTTAAGTGTTTAAAAAAACATATAAGGAATAATCAATAATCTATTCTTTCACCCATTGTTATGAAATGCCCTCTTGATCATTTCTTAACTACCACATATTGTTATATTTCTTTCTGATTTTTCCCCCCTTCCTTTAAATTATTTGTATGTTCCTTGGTCAAGATCATTTATATCATTTCCATTACAGTAGGTTTATGTTAAATATTAACATCTTCTAGGCAACTGTCAAATCATTATTTGAATTTTCAAAATTGTTTTCTGCATTATTATCCATTTATTATTTGCCATAAATGTTAAATAAATACTTAAGGGTATTCTTCAATGGGATTTATTTTAATATTTCATATTTCAAATAATCAGAAAGTTATTAAAAATAAGCATCCACATCCATATTCCTTGTCCTCATCGAAATAATAATGTCTTGCTATGTTTCTTTTTGAATTGTACTTAAATTTGTAAAGTATATTTCTTGTTTAATTGTCTTATACATCTCTCCTCATAAGCTACCACTTTTATGAATAGGATTTGGATCATTTGGATGTTTTGTATAATTTTATGGACTGCTATAAATGTATGTATTCACAAACAAAATATGGTAATTTTGCAAGTTTTTAAACTTTAAAAATGCCTGCACATATCATTCAGCAACTTGCTTTTTAAAATATTTTTGAAATGTATCCTTTTTTATGTGTAGCTCCAGATTCTGTAACTTCTGCATAGTATTTTCTATCATGATTTCTACAGCATAATTTACATGTACATTTCTCATAGATGAGAATTTAGTCTGCTTTAGCTTTTTTGTTTCTATTTTGAACCAACTTTACTTAACAGGAATGCATCAGCTTTATTCCTTTTGGAAATTATTTGCTCAAAATGTTTTTGTCCATTTATACTCCTAAGGACATACCAATTCTTGTTACTCTCTATCTATGTTAACCCTTGATGTTATAAAGATTTAAAATTTTACCAATTTGATATATGTGAAATAAAATCTCAATTGTCTAATTTGCATATTCTTGAGTATTAGTGATATCAAACATTTTCTTTATAATTTTTTCACTTCCCAATTTTATGGAAATTAATTTTCATATATTTCCCCTTTCTTCAATTAGGTTGTTTCTCCATTTGATGTTTTGGCAATATTATTGAGTTGTGGCAGCTCTTCTCTTACAGATCTGTAGGAATTCTTCATAAATGTTTCATAATAAACATAATTTGACAGTTAGTTACACTATTTTCCACCAATTGTTATTTGTCTATAAAATTTATTTATAGTGTTATGTTGACGAGTAGCATTTATCTTTTGTAGTTGAGTACAGTGCTGCTTTTGCATTTTTTAAGGACAAAAATTGACAAAAGAATACCACACTATGAAGTATGCAGAAATAAAAAACTAACATGGACATTAAGAGGCTTTCTATCAAAGATTTCAAATATGATTTAAAATGATAAGGATGAATTACATTCTTCTCCTTGAGAAATAATAGTATACATAGAATTAAGATTAATGTTGCAAAGGGAATAGCTTCAACACTTTATTAATATGTTGCATGTAGTACTTTTTATGGTCAAATTATGAGTCATTTTTATGATAATTATATATAGAATTGTTACTGTATAGTGAGCAGGTATAAATCTGACATAAACACTCTTCTTGATATTAAATCAGGTATCTTCAAAGATTTCCAGTTTTAAATAATATCAAATAATCTATAAATGACAATACTTTTTGCATTGTCATGTCTCACCTTCACACATCAAACAGTTTTTATCCTCCTGAATTTTTTTCATTAAAAACTGTTAATTAGTAGCTTTTATTAATATTTATCTACAGCAGTTGAAACTGTCATAAATATGAAATATTTTCATACTCCAGGTTCATGTATAAATTCTCCTATTTTATTCCAAAGACAGTTATGTCTTTAATTTCACTGTAGAAAGTATAGAAGAAATATGTATGGTAAGCATCTAAATTTATTTGTTTTTCCTATGATTAGCCAATTGTCCATGTACTGAATAATCACATACTGTCTTTGCTGATTTATAAAGGCATATTAGTATATGCTAGGTGCTCTGTGCAACACTGTTAGTCACTTTGTCCACACCTGTACAAACACTGTAATTATTATAGTTTTCTGTAAGTCAGGCAACTGCCCCATTTCATCCTTGTTCTTCAAAATTGTCTTGATCACAACTGGCACTTAGTTCGTTGCAATGAGTTTTGAAATGGGATTGGATTTCTAGTTTACCTTAGAGAGAATGTATCACACTAACAATTCTTCCAATCTGAATTTAGTATAACTCTCTATTTAGATTTTATTTATCCTTCAGTACCTTTTTTAAATTTTCTTCAAAAACTCTTGCACATCACTAAACTCTTTCATTAGTTCTAATAGTATATATTTACATTCTCTTGCATTTTCTAAGTAGACCATTATGACGTGAAAAAAATCTGACTTTATTCTTCTTTCCATTTTTAGTGTTTCTTTATATATTTTCTTCACTTATGCAGGAATGATGAATAGTTGTATGCATAATATACATAATTCTCTTATCCCAGATTTTAGTGAGAATGTTTCTACTCTCATAATTAGTATTTCATTTGCTGTAGAATTTAAAAGATGCCCTTTATTAGATTAAGGAAATTCTTTTTATTTTTTGTAAAATTTAAAAAATAGTTTCGATCAAAAGTGAAATTGTATCTTTTAAGATGATCATTAAAATGTTCTTTATTTTATCAATATAATATATTATTTTAATAGATTTTTAAAATGTTGAACATCCAAACATTCCTGGATGAACTGTAATTGGTCCTGATGTGTTATTCAACGTACTTCTGCTTAATCTCTGATTTTTCATCTGAGAGTTGTAAGTTAGTTTGATTTGTGATTTTATTTTTCTGTACTTTCTTTGGTTTCAGCTATAAGGTTAGCCTTGTAAAATGGATAAGATAGCTCTGTTTATTTCACAGAATCAGAGAGGAAAAAAATCTAGAATATCTGTTGGAATTTTTAAGAAAAATAGGCCTGAATATTTGTATTTGTGTATGTATTTGAGGCAAGAAATTTTGAAATTTTTGAGTACACGTTCAATTATCTTAAAGTAATTGCTTAATGAAAGCTTCAAACTTTTCATGTTGATTTCATCTCTATCCACTGAGTTATTTAAGTGTATATTTTAAAATTTCCAGACTCTTGTGATTGGGGGGGCAGGGCTATGTTTGTATGGCATTCCCTATTTAATTGTGTTGTTGTCATAAAACATATTTTGTATGACATTGATTTTTGGAAATTTGTTGAAATTTTTGTGACCTAGTACTTAGTTTAATATACACTCAAAAGAATGTATATTGTCTATTGGGAGCAAAATATGTTTGTCTCCTTGAATAACCTATTTCTATGAGAAACAGATACTTTACTCCATGTGATATCTATTATTTGGTACCTATTATTTTTTTGGTACCTATTATTTTTAATACTCATTTTCACTTTTACTTTATATATGACTCTTAGAAGTAGCATAGAACTGATTTTCTAAAACCAATATGATTAAAGTTTTAACAGATGCATTTAAAATATTTTTAGTGATATTTTTTACATATTTCTACCTTATTATTTTGTATTTAATATTTATTATCCTGTTTTTGTGTTTCTCTTTTTTCTTTCCCCATGTTCCATAGGATTGATTAAATACACTATAACCCTTTATTTTCCTTGACTGCTTTGTGAACAAGATTTTATTTCTATTTATTTATATATTTCCTTAATTATATATTTAAGTCTAATATAATTATTTAGAGGGAATTTTGCATGCTTAACAACTTTCTCCATCATACTATTGTTGTTTATATTTTAACTTTATCTTTCATAGAATATACATATGTGTAATTATTAAATATATTTAGTCTATCATTAATTTCTGAAAATATTTTATCAAGTATTATTGCCAGTATTTTGCCTATAATCCATACCTCCTATCATTGTATCTTGCTACTGGTGCACAGGCTTTTCTGGTGATTTTACTGATGGTCTTTGGGTGATAAACTTTCTTAGCTTTTGTCTGAAAACATCCTCACTCACCTTGTCCTCACTCTTGAATGAAAGTTTTACTGGGAATACATATTTGGTTGCTGATTGCCAACAGAGTTATTTTCCTTCAGCATTTTGAAAATATTACTAGTGATATGGGTAATTTTCCTTCTTTGAAGGGAAGGTGGGATTTTTTTAGTGCTATCTTTTAAGAAAATCTTTTTATTGTTGATATTATATAGCTTCATTATAATCATTCTAAATGTGGATTTACTTTTATTTGTCACAATAATCATTCAAAGTGCTGTATCTACGCATTGATCTATCTCTTGCCTTTGCAGAATTTTCAAAAACTATTTAATCAAATATCACTTCTAGCCCATTCTCTCTGATGTCTTCTTCTGGGACACCTCTTAAACGAAAGTGTTTTTTTATTAATCTACATTCTTTGTACTTTTAATTCTTTTTCTAATTCATGTCTCAACCACTCTTAGTTCAATCTTCTGAGATCACTAATTTACCTTTGTGTACAATATCGTCTATGTTGTGTTCCATTTCAATGACTACATTTTTCATTTTGAGATTTCTAAAGTTTTTTTTTTAATTCCATTTTGTTTCATTTTGTTTTTTATTTATTTTTAAAATAAATCTAAGGTCTCATTATATTTTTACTTACTGTCAATTTTTTTCTGTAAAAGAAATTTAACTTAGATGTGACAATATGTATTATTTTTATTTTGTTGACTCTCTTTCTCAGTCTTATATTTCTTTGTGCATTTTGGAATTTTGATTTGGAGGTGAAAAGATGGGAAGATTTTATGATACGTCTCCCTTTTCCTGTACCTTGCTTTTTTCTCTTGTTATTGCTCTGCTACATGTTTCCTCAGGTATATCTCTTCCCTCTCTACTTGTTTTGGGTTTCTAAGTGGCAACAGGAATTTAAGATTGATTAGGAATTATTGTCACCTGGGTTACTAGGGCTATGGGAGAAATAAGGTAGGCCCAGAATTTCTGATAATGGCACAGTACCTGGCAGTAGGTTGCACATCTTTTGTTTGGTCCCCTTTCACCAGCAGAGTAGCCCCACTCAAACCCTCAGCCTCAGTGTTTTAACCTGGCTCCCCCTCCAATCTCCCTTCACTATGCAGGAGCTGATCCTCTTGCTCCCAGTGCTCAGGAAGTCTGTAGCTTTGGTCCTCGTTAATGTTTTGTGTTTCTGTCTCATTTCTCATCCACAGACACAGTCTGTTATGTCTTTACTTATTAGTTAGCTTACTTTTGTTTTGGTTTGATTTTTGGTTTTCTCCTTATGTTTGTTAAGCTGTTGTTATACTATTGGATTAAAGGGAATTTTCAAAATGCATATTATTTGTACCATTTTTTAAAGAGTTTAATTTTGTAGAATGTTTTTAGGTTCACAGCAAAATTGAGAGGAAGGCTCTCTGCTATTTTTAAAAACAGTTTTCCAGGTTTTTTTTAAAAAGCAATCTTTTTCATATTATTAATTCTATTCATTTCAACAATATATTTTACTTATTTATAGTCAGTTTAACCCTGTTAAAGGACAATTTTCAAAAAAGATAAAATCAAGACTCTAAAATAAATATAAAATAAACTCATAAAAGAATTGTCTTACTCATTAATTAATGAAGGAACCAGTAAGACATTACAATTTGTTCAAAGAACAGTTAACAAAGAAATATTAGGATTATAATTATTGCTGGGTAAGATGCAAAAATGGTTGCATCCCAAATGAAGTATAACTATGATGGCTAGCAGGGCTAAAAACAGCAACCACTGGTCTATCTCTTCTACCAAATGGAAATTACTTGCTTCTCCAGCAGATAAAACCCTACAAATTCACCTTTGTTCCTGTAGATTAGTCAATTAGCCAAGACAATACCATACCGATTTCAATACTCTGCTAAAACAATACTCAGTGGTCGGTTTTTTCTATTTAAGATTCTCATGATTTTTTGACACCTGTATATATTTGCTTTTCCATAAAGATTTAGTTACTGATGATTAATCTTTATGCTATCTGGAAGTTTTCCCTCTATGTCTATCCTTAGTACTGTAACAGGAATGGCTGGCATAGTTTGTCAGTGTTTTTAGGACATCAATGATAATGCAATTTTGTTTTTCTTTCCTTCCTTTATGTATCAAACTTTATTACAATGATAGATTTGTCTATTGATGAAAGATCTTGCATTTGAAAGAGAACAAAAAATAAACCTACTGGATCCCATTGCATTTTTCATTAAAACAGAATGAAAGAGGGGAGGGTTGAATAGGTCAAGCACAGGGGAAATTTTTAGGGTGGTGATACTATTTTGTATGATAATATAATGGTGAATACAAGTCACAAGTATTTTTTAAACAACAGAACTTAATAGCATACAAAATAAACCTTAATGTATGCAATTAAAAAAATAATTGATGAAGTCTGGGGATCCCAGGAGAATGCAGAATGTGACAAAAGACTCCACATACATTACAAATGTATGAAATAGTCTTACCAAGGGTGGTTGGTGATTGAGGTGCTGTCCTAAATAACTGTGGATATGAGTGGAACCTGTAAGGCTAAATGCAAAATAAAATGTTCTTAAGCCCTATGCTCTAGTTGGTAAAGTTTCTTCCAATGGGGATGGAGATTTATGTTTCTGAAACCAATATACATGTGTACCAAATTGAACAATTAAATAAATAGATGGTGAATAGAGGGAGTCAGGTTTCTCACTTCTGCAGAGGGAATTTACAGAGAAGTAAGGAGTATAGGCGAGAAAGATCCTTGTGGTAATGGATGAGAGTATCAGTATGAACCCATGTTTAGCTTACTGAAGATACTGGTGGTTACATATAGAAGTACTTATAAATAGGTATATACACACAGATTAGTGTACACATATCAACCATGCTCTGTCAGCTTAGAGGGCCTAGAAGCAATGACACTTCAGTTGTAAGAAGGATACCTAACATACATATCTTGTTTCTAATACCACTCTCCAGTAAAAGGAACCAGAGCTATTCAGAGAAACGCCTGATAGGACAGGGGAAGGAAATATACAAGATGAATCTGGAACATCTTGTAGTATCAGAGAGTTAGAAAGTGCTCAACACACACACACACAAACATACATACAATAACGCAAGTGCGCCAAAGTATGTCAAAATAGTCAAAGTGTGGCCAGAAAGTAGTATTGATTTATAAACCAAAGTACAAAATAAATGACCATGAGTCTACACTCATATAAGTCAATTATTGAATAAGTAAACAAACGAGGGAGAATAGTCAAATATCCCATGCAGAAGAATACCAAATAATTTATATAGATATTCTACTACCAAAGAGCTGAAGCATAATCTCATACTCCTTAAATATGGACACTGCATAATTATTTCTTCCACTAAGTTCAGTAAGAAAGGAGAGAAAAAGAGTAACTTTACAGTAGAGAAACGTGAAAAACTATTTCAAGCCAGGTGATCAAGGTTAACATTAATAATAATGTCCTGCTGATAGTAGACATCCTTGATATGATACTTTTACCTTTATGATCTTCTTCCCCAAAACACATTTGACTAATTTCATCATAGGAAAAACATAAGACAAATGCCAATATAAAGATATTCTACAAAAGACCTGGACTCTAATCCTCAAAAGTGTCAAGATGATCAAAAGCAAGGAAACTTTGAGAAACAGTCACAACTAAAGGGAGTCTAAAACTAAGGGAAGAAACAATTATAACAAAGGGGGTATGGGGGAGATCTGGCTCTTAAATGTGCTTCCTAAATGGGACCCTAGAACAGAGAAGGGACATTGAGTAAAAACTAAAGAAATCTAAATAAAGTAGGGAATTTAGATATTAAGTATCTATTAATACTGGTTCATTAATGTATTACATTAAATGACAAGTGTACCATATTAATGTTATTAATAGAGAAAACTGAGTATGAGGTATACAGGAACTCTCTGTACTATCTTTACAATAATTCTGTAAACCTAAAACTGAGCATTAATTCCAAGGGGCTGTTCTGGCTGTTTAAGTACAACTTCAAAACAAGTCCCTTAAAACTAATTTCCAGCTAAATTACTACTATTAATTCTTTATGTACAAGTTCTGGTTTTTCCAGTGGATGTTAATTTTTCATATTATTTTCCAGTACTAACCTGAATTGCACGGTCTTTTTTCCCCTTTGTTTATAATATCTGGTAAAGTTCAGCAATTTTTTTTCTGTAAAGGGCCAGATAGTAAATATTTCAGATAGTAAATGTTTCAAATTTTGCCGGCTATACAGTGTCTGTTGCAAATATTTAACGCTGATATTACAGTTTAAAAGTAACCATAGACAATATGTAAACATATAAGTGTTATTGTGTTCCAATAAAGTTTTATTTCAAGAAACACATGGCAGGCTTGATTTGGCCTGCAGGCTGCTGTTTGCTGACTCCTGATATACGGAATAAATATTTGATTCTCTTACCTCAAATATTAGATATTTTTAGTTCTCTTAAAAAAGTATTATTTCTTTAAAGTCTCATACTAATAAATATATAGACTCTAAACATACGATTTTGAAAATATATAGTCTTTAATTTTTGAATATTTATTGCACAAAATGTGTTTACAGAGAAAAGTCTGAGTCTGGGATGTAGAGAATTCAAAACTTTTATCAGACCCTGCTGAAAAACCAGTAACACTTTCTAACATTTATAATAAATATTTTGACAACAAACCAAAGCAGTTTTCACAACTGGTGGTAATTTTATAGACTTTACAATTTTTAATAGAATAATAATGTTTGATCAGGTGGATGGATTAATACTCAGAGATGATTTAATCTAGTCCTTTCATTTTATACAAAAAATGAACTCAGCCCAGGGAAGGTATTGTTAAGATACTTATTCAAGGCATTTGAAAAGATTATTCTATATTTTTCTAGATTTTACATTTAATAATACATTTCATTAGGTTATCATTTATGCAAGGTTTTAGGATTCAGTGATGGTTATTTTTGTTTCCTTATAAACTGAAAAAAAAAAAGAAAGAAAGAAAAAGAGATTTCTATGTACAATCATAAAGTTCTTGCAACTCTGGCCAATTACAATATATTACTTCTAAGTTTTATTAATATATACATGAACAGCCCTGAGTTAGTGTGGATCTACAGTAAAAATATTTTTTAAAAGTCTGCTTTCCTTTTTCTACTCTTTGTCCTGGAGATCTGGTGTCATGAACATTTGGATAAAACACAGTGTTTGTTCCCAAGTTTATTAAATGTATGCACTAATGAAGTTTCAAAATCTAACTGTGGGATATTTTATTAAGGTAGTCAATTTTTGATAGATGTTTCTGAGGAAGTGAAGTGGTTATAGTCTCAAAATGAAAGACATGATACAAAAAATAGTCTCATGAATTTACAATGCCATCGTCAAGCCTGTGCTGAATAGTTTTGATTTGAAGTGGTCATGTAGGCTGTGCCCTGGAGACTCTGAAGCTCTGAATTTTCCATCTCTGCTGATTCATGGTTTTGTGCAAATTGAAGTGATTTTTCCCTATGGTTCAAGAATATGGTGGTAGATTACCTAACTTGGAGGTAGAAATGTGTAACCTCTTCATAAAATCTTGGAAAATATAAGAATTTCAACTCTTAATTAGCACCATGACTCTCCAGCTCAAGAGAAAGTTTAAGTATGAGGGAAAATACTGAGCTAAAAATCAGAAGTATTGGATTCTAGATCCCTCAATTGTGACTCTGAACAAGCTGTCAAAATTTATCTGTAACATAAGTTAGCAGTACTGGGTGACAATCACAGGTTCTTTCTAACCCTGATACTTACTAAATATGATATGTTAAATTTTACTTTTTTAAAAAAGAAATCAATACCTTTATATATGCCACAACCAACTGTAGCTTTAAAGTTTTACTGTTATATCTTACAATATGGTTCCACCAGCTCTGAGAAAAACCCAACAGTATGTTCTGAATAGTTTCAAAAAGTCTTTGAATACAAATCAGATTTATTTTCAAAATGTGGGCAGGTAAACTAGTATAGAAAATGTATAATGGACATATTAAGAACAAATAAAATCATGAGTTAAAATCTTAACTCACAATTTCAAAATTTGCGTTTTGAATGATTTAAGGTAAAACTTATATTTATTAAATTTTAGCTATTTCATGCCTTTTAAATCAGGATTTTGCCATCATAGTTATACTTCATTTGTGAATATAATAAATTCTGACTAGTAGAGTGGAGAAATCTCTCATTTTTCCTAAACATATGTTTTGAAGGGTTGAATACAGAATGGTCTCTATATAATCCATGATGCTTTGGAAAGGCTATGGCAGAGCCTTTGAGTTTTTTCAATGAGACAGTCAAGCTGACTCTTAGGATCATAGGAGAAACAAAGACTCTAATTGTTCTTGCAAGAGAGGTACACATAGCCACAAGACTTCACTGAAAATAATATCCTGCTTTGTTGTTTGAGACCTCCCTCAAATTCTCTAAGCTCTGTCATATGATCACCAGAACGCTGAATGAGTTAGACATACCATTTGGCTCTTGATTTAGGCCAATTACTTGCACTCTAAAGAGGGCACAGATAGACAGCTGAACGTAAGGGGGGCCCCAGCCACACAATAAACAGAATGTGGCCTTAGTTTGGGGAACAGAGGAGCTTATTAAAAGATGAAAACTTGTGGTGAATAGGAAGCTTAGAAAAATATGTAGCCATGAATCCTCTCTCTAGTGCTTTCTGCAGTTTCCATTGTATTTTGTTTTCTGCATAACCAAGTGACCTCTAAACCCTGTAAATAGCACACAGAACTTTTCTCTTTCTTCTGTGAGTGAATGACTATTATTATCCTTTCATCTTGAAAGGTCATGGGGTATCAATTGAAGAAGTACACCACTTTGCTTTTGAGTGTCTTCTCTGTTTGAAGTGATTTGTCTGTTTGCTTTATAAATGGTGGCCTGTCCCCAAACAAATGGAAAATTAATTAATCATCTTTCCATCTCTAAATCATAGATATTTTGACCTGAAACAAAACTAAATGTACAATAGGATAGAAATATTTCAAAATGTATATTTCAGTGATGCAGTAATTAGTAAAGTTATTAAAACATTTTATTGGAAACTGATAAAGAATATTTTTATACTGTACAATGAGAGAGTAGGCAAGAAAGTCTATCAATTAAATAGTAGGATAAAAATTAGTATTTAGATAAAAATAACATGTGCCTGATTTTGTACATTTCACATTCTGTGAAAGGATATTCCTAAAGCAAAATCTAGTCATTGATGAAGACTCTGAAATGCAATAGCATGTTTATGAAAAGAGTGGAAAGCAATAAGTCTTTTATAATTGATTTCAGTATGGAGGTTATCCTCTGATTTCACATTTTAAACCTTAAACTTTTTAAAATCAAAATTGAAAAAGTGTATACTAGAACCTCAGTATAGAAGATGAAGGCTGAGGAAAGATATGACAAACAAATTCAGGAATGATGGATAATTGAATATGGAGGGGCCTGATTAATAAATTTTAGAATCATAACCCTAGGGCATAATCACTGAGGGAGGCAATGTTAGGAAAAACAAAATTAGTAAAACATAATTTGTTCGTATTAAGTTCATAAGCAATACTTTTAGAGAATACTTTTTTCTAAAGGAATATTAGAAAATAAAAATATAGGTACTTGTGAGAAATTCAGATATTAATGATTGATTGGATTTTGGCTGATTGATAAGGGAACCTGACAATTCCTTATCGATATCATTGTCTTTGTAGCAGTGGGAACAGATTCATATTAAAAAACATTGCTTACAAAGTAAAAATGAGGTCATTATTATGGGCCCTAATTAAGTATGACTAGTGTCCTTATAAAAGAAGGAATTTTGGACACAGAGATAGACAGGCACAGAGGGAAGACAATGTGAATACAAAGAGGGAGAAGATGGCCATTTGACTGGAGTGATGCATCTAAAAGCCAGAGAATGCCAAAAACTGCTAACAAACCACCAGATTTTAAAAAGAGGTAAGGAAGGATTCTCCCCCTACTGATTTCAAAGGGAGCATGGTTCTGCTGACACTTTGATTTTTGGATATTTATCTGTTCAATTTCAGCCTCTGTATGTTCTTAAATTTAAAATGAGTCTTTTGTATATACCATTTAGTTGGATTTTTTTTTTCCATCTAGTCAGTGGCTCTATGTCTTATGACTGAGGAGTTCAATCCATTTACACTAAAATTGTTACTGAGAGGCACAAGCTTATTGACATTTTGTTAATTGTTTTCTATCTGTCCTATAGTTCTTTGTCCCTATTTTCCTACTTGCTCTCATTCATTGTGTTTTGTTGATTTTTTGTAGTAGTATGCTTTGATTCCTTCCTTATTTTTAAAAATATCATCTATAGGTATTTTCTTCAACATATTACCATGTGGCTTACATAAAACATCTCATAGTTATAACAATCTGTTTTAACCTGATAACAATTTAACTTCAACTTCATACAAAAGTATACTGGTTTACTTCTTCCTCAACCCACATGTGCTCTATACTATTAGTCACTTATTTCATCTTTTTACATTGTGTACCCATTAATTTGTTTTAGAGTTATAGTTATACTTTTGTTTTTTAGCTTCTATACCAGAATTAGAAGTGGTTAACTCACTACCATTACAGTATCACAGTGTTCTGTATTTCTCTATGTATTTATCTTATCAGCAAGTTTTACACTTTCATATGCTTTCATGTTGTTGTCTAACACCTTTTGTTTCAACTTGGAGGACTCTCTTCAGAATTTCTTATAGGGTTGGTCTACTGGTGATGAATTTCCTCAGCTTTTGTTTTCCTAGGAAAGTCTTCATTCCTTCATCATATTTGAAGAACAATTTTGACAGGTATAGTATCTTTGTTGGTAATTTTTATCTTTCAGCACTTTGAATATATCATCCCACTCCATTTTGACCTGTAAGTTTTCTCCTGAGAAACCCGCTCATAGTCTTATGGGAAAAATGATGAGTCATTTTTCTCTTGCTTCCTTCAAAATTCGTTCTTTGTCTTAATATTTGACAGTTTAATTATAATGTGTCTTGGTGTGGATTTCTTTGGGTTCTTCTTAGTTGGATTCCATTGGGCTTCTTATATCCAAATGCCCATTCCTCCCCTAGATTTGGAAAGTTTTCTGACATTATTTCTTCACATAAGCTTTTAGCCCTTTACGCTCTTTCTTCTCCCTCTGGGACTCCCATAATTTGTCGGCTAAGGAGTGTCCCGTAAGTTCTTTAGGCTTTCTTCATTCTTTCTTGTCATTGTTGTTGTTGTTCCTCCACAGGATAATTTCAAATGACCTGTCTTCAATTTCACTGATTCCTTTGTCTGCTTGATCAAATCTGCTCTAGAAACCCTCTAGTGGATTTTTCAATTCTTTAGCTCCAAAATTTCTATTTTGTTCTTTTTACATTTTCTGTATTTTGGTTGTGACTATCATTTTGATCATGCATAGGTTTCCTGAGCTCAGTGAGCATCTTCATGATGATAGCTATTTTTAATTCTTTGTCAGGTAATTCATTACCTCCCTTTCTTTGGAGTCAATTTCTGGAGATTTATTTTGTTCCTTTGATTGGGCCATATTTCCCTGTTTCTTCATGTGCCTTATAACTTTGTGTTGAGATCTGTGCATTTGAAAAAAAGCCACCTCTCCCAGTCTTCACAAACTAGCTTTATACAAAGAAAGGCTTTCATCAATCAGCACAGCTAGAGATCCTTGGGGGAGGGGGTGGCTCTCAAAGATTTTCTTTGAATGGACTAGCTTCTCTGCACTTGTGTGTGCAAATTCCCAATTAGAAATTTACTGGTTTATTTTTTTCTAGGATCTCATAATCTGTTGTTCATACCTCTAGTGTCTGTGGTATCACAGGTTCTCTGGAGTTGCAACAAGTTGCCCAGCTTTCTTTGTTCTCAGTGGCCCCAGCCTTCCATAGTATGCTGGGCCACATCATTGCTCTAAATCAGTGAAGCAGAAACCAGTCTCTTGGTCAGCATCTTGAACATGTGCTCCAACTTTCCCACCCCAGGAAGAAACTTGGAGTTGGGGACTTTCTCCCACTTATTATATGCTAACCTGGGGGGAGGAACTTTGGTGAGTGAGTATTTGTTAGTCCGAAGTATTGCCTTTGTTCTCAGTGGCCTCTAACCTACCACCCTTTCTTATCATTGTTTAGATTCAGGCAAGACAGAAATCAGTCTCTCAGGCTGTCCCCTGAAAAGTCTGAACATTAAGCATATGTTTCAGTCTTGCCTTTCCCTCCCCAGAAAGAAGCCAGGAGCTGGGAGTTTTCTCTAGATTGTGCTGTGCTGGGAGGAGGAGCTATGGCAAAGGAGTGCCACACATTTTCCTACTGGCCTCAGCAATACTAGTTTCATGCTTGCCTTGGCTACAGGAGTCTCTTACCTGGTTTCTGAATTTCTCACAAAAGGAATTGGTCCATGTATTGCTGTTGAGTTGGTGCCTCCTTTAGGGAAAGGAGGATCTGGGGCCTCCTATTCTGCCACCTTCTAAATTAATTTTTAAGTGACCATTTTTATAACTGATTTTTAAAACTAACATCTTTTTAAAAACATTCTAACCACTGTTTATTAAATCAAATTGGAAAGATTTTAGAAACACATCATGACTGGAAATCATTGCATTCTGTCTTATTGTAATGGCATCCTTTGAGGTCTAAATTTCAAATAATTGCATACACATTGTAAAGCACCCACCTGTATCATTCTTTTAAGATTTTAAAAATGCTAAATGTCTAGGCTACCTAAAACATGCTGGTTACATAAGTTGATAATTCTTTATATAAGTCTTTATGAACTTTTTTGATTGGTAATCCATATGAAGGGAAATTAAATATCAAGGGGAGGGCTTCCCTGGTGGCACAGTGGTTGAGAGTCCGCCTGCCGATGCAGGGGACACGGGTTTGTGCCACGGTCTGGAAAGATCCCACATGCCGCGGAGCAGCTGGGCCCGTGAGCCATGGCTGTTGAGCCTGCGCATCTGGAGCCTGTGCTCCACAATGGGAGAGGCCACAACAGTGAGAGGCCCACATACTGCAAAAAAAAAAAAAAAAAAAAAAAAATCAAGGGGAATGTGAGTTTTTAGTTTTCTTTTTTTTATTCTTTTTTCTTTTTTCCTGTGAAGAAATGCTGGGAAAAAATAAGCCAATAAATTCTTTTACCATTTTTGTAACTGGAGTCCTGAATGATACAGAAGCTGGAATAATATAAATTTTAATTCTGTAAAAATAATGTGTTTTCTTTTTTTTCCTGTGAAGAAATGCTGGGAAAAAATAAGCCAGTGAATTCTTTTACCGTTTTTGTAACTGGAGTCCTGAATGTTACAGAAACTGGAATATATAAACTTTAATTCTGTGAAAATAATGTGTTTAAGAAACATTTTTTAAAATAAGTTGTCCAACAGCTTCTGCAATGTTTTAATTAAAAGCAAGTGTAGTTTTAGGCCAATCATGAAACAGATTGGTCCTTACTAAAATTATGTCGTATATCATTATCTTGTATAATTTGAACTAGAAAGTAAAATTTGATAGTTTAGAAGATACAGCTTTGCAATGAAATTTAAATCAGCCAATTAAAGTCTTCCAAACATATACCTAAGTTGTAGAAAATGAGCAAATAAAACTTACATGGCAAGACATAAGAAGGGGAAGGAAGGAAATTACAGAAAACCTTAAAGAAATAATAGTTTAGCCAAAATAAAGAAGCAAAGTAAAAAACTGGCTTAAAAAGTGGAAACAGTTCATGATGTAGATGGAAAATAAAAGTAAATGGAAGAATACAAATAAGGAATAAGGCATGATAAAAATTAAAATAAAACAAAAGATGTTTTATTTAATGTTGATATTTGTAACAATGGTAACCGGACACTGTCAACTTGAAAATAAATACATTTAAGTGAACCCTGATGTAATGATTCCATATGTTTATGATTCTTTAGTGGTTTTTTTTTTTTTTTTTTGTACTCCAAGGATCTGCCACTGAACACCAAGCTGGCTATCAATGGACAAGGCCCCTAGCCAATGAATCCCCATTAAATTGAAACATTCTATCCATGGAATAAAGTTACTGACCCTTAGGGCACAATGTTGTTTCTTGCAGCTTGCAAATCCTGCTGTTTTTTCCAAAGGGAACCTTTCAAGGGGTCATGTAAGTGAGAGAAAGAATTTAAACATTCACTCTTTTTCAGTCCAAAGGTTTGTTTCTTTATTTATAAGCTTTCAAAAGTTCTGACTACCCCAGGGATATTCTATTACAACTTTAAAAATGAGTCCTTTAGAATTCTGGGGAATGGGCTTGGAGAGAAAAAGATAGGAGGGAGGAGAAAAGAAAAATTCATTCAGTTTAAATAAAATCTTTTAAAGATTTGTTTCTAAAACTTCAGTTCCCAAGGTAGTCCACAAAGTCACTTTTTTTTTCTTTCAGTTTCAGTAAGATAGAATAAATAGAAAAACCCGACTTCTCAAATGTTTGGTGGTCCACTGAGATTTGTATAACACATAGAGAAGATAACATTAAGAAGTAACAGCTAACTTCAAATATGTTGGTTCTTAGGGTAGTTACAGAATTTATTTTCATGGAGCTTCTGAATTACTAATATATCCCTAGTGTAGCAGAATGATAAATTTAAAATGACATTTGCAGATAATAATTGAAAAAAAAGTTTGGTATGTGTATATGTCTATTTTCTGTAGGTTCATTCAATTTTAAATAACTGAAATAAGAAATACCCAACAGTACTGAATAGTTTGGAGCTCTGTAATATTGGATGAACACATACATGAACTTCCCCCCAACCATCCCCCAGAAGAAGAGAATATTTCCAACTTTTGCACTATGCATATCATACTACCTTCTGGGAAAATAATATAATTTTAAAAATATTTTTCCAAACCCTGATACTAAACTAAACAAGAAGAGAAAAGGAAAAGGAAACTCTAAATCAATCTCATTTATAAGCCTCAATGCAAATAAAATTCTAAATAAAGTAAATTAAAACCAGCTGCCTATTAAAAGAATAATGTATTATATACAAATACTGCACATTCTACACATGACCAGGACTGTTGCACATTACTCCTTAGTGGCCAAAAGTAACAGGGAGAATGGTCCAGTTGTCCATAGCTGTTGGAATCACAACAATCCCAAGTCAAGTAACAAGCTGTCAAGAGAAGAGATTCCCTCATCTTTAAAAGTATGTGTGCCAGTCTTTACAATATACATAAATAGAGAAAAAACAAACAGGGATCTCTGAAGTTAGAGCCATTTATTTACACTTGTTACAAGGTCACTGGGAAAAACAACAGGTCAACTGAACTACAATTTTTTTTAAACTGTTGGTTTGAAGTTATAGTTATCAAACCCACAAATTTGTTTCCTTTTTTGTTCCTTCCTTTGTCTCTCATATTCTGCTTCCTCTTTTGAAGTCTACTAAGTTTCAAACCAGCACCTCTAAAAGGTTAACCAGTATAACCTCCAGGATATTTCCAAAATGCTGTCCACTTCTGTGCTTATGTCATCACTATATGGGATGTTGTAGGATTTTGACTTAGGTCATTTACTTCCAGCTTCTTTTCCTTTAATCACTATACATCAAGGAACATTACCTTGTTGGTGAAACATTAACTAATTAAATAATTCTATTCAAGTGAAGATAAAAGACAATATGATCCAAACTAGGATTACTACTAATTTTTTACTTGTTGAAATAATAAATGTATTAAAAAGAATAAAATTAGAAACATAAATTTTGGAAAAGAATAGCTGGATATTCATGATATAACTCTACATGGAAAACAAAAGGTAGTCAAATTAATCAACTTAGGAACAAACAGAAATAATGCAAAACTTTATCAGGTTGCCAGATATAAGAGCAATATATCACAGCTAGTTGACTTTTATGTAATAGTCATTGTGAATAGGGTTGCCATATATAATACAGTATGCTCAGTTAAATTCAAATTTCAGATAACTTATGAATACATCTTTTATATAAGTATATTCCAAATATGGCATGGGACCAAAAAATTACTCATTGTTGCTAAATATGATGACTTTATTGTGCAAAATATCATACATACTTATGAATGTATACGGTATTATATCAAAATAAATACTTGTGCTCTGTGCCCATCACACAGCTTAAGAAATAGGACATTACCAGATATTTTAAATTTCACTCTGTGCCTCTGCTGATTGTATAACCCCAAACCTCCACCTCTAGATAACCAATATCCTGAAATATTTATGCCCATGTTTTTCTCATATAAGCTTACCAACTTTTTATGTATCCCTATATAATGCATTGTTCACTTTGCCTGTTTCAAAAATATTATCATAATGGTTTCATACTGGCTATATCCTTTATTTATTTTTCACAAGAGTAATGTTGGGGTATTTGTGCATGCAAAAACATGCATCTAGAGTTCATTATTCAATGTAATAAAATAGGTGGCTTGAATGTATCAAAAATTATTAGTAGATTCTAATGCTTATAAGATAATATATAATTTATAATATATTCTTAAGAATTCTGGTGTATTTAATATATAATATTCCATGTATATTATATATTCAAGGTACATGAATAAATATAAAATACGAGGTATGTATATATACACACTTTCAAGAAACACACAAGTTGAAACTGTAATCTCCTTAAGGTATATACATGTTTAAATTGATATGTATACCATGGAGATATTGCAGGTTCTGTTCCAGACCACTGTGATAAAGCTAATATCCCAATAAAGCAAGTCACATGAATTTCTAGTTTTCCAGTGCATATAAAAGTTATGTATAAACTATAGTCTATTAAGTGTGTAATAACATTATGCCTAAAATAACAGTGTATATGCCTTAAAAATACTTTATTGCTAAAAAATGCTTACCATCATCTGAGCCTTCAGCAAGTCTTAGCAGTAACATCAAAGATCGCTAATCTCAGATCACCATAACAAATAAAATAATAATGAAAAAGTTTTAAGGGTTTCAAGAAATGGCAAAATGTGACACAGAGACATGAAGTGTTGGAAAAATGGTGCCCATAGACTTGCTCGTCACAGGGGTGCCACAAGCCTTTAATTTGTAAAAAAGTATGCAGTACCTGTGAACTGCAATAAAGCAAAGAGCAATAAAACAAGGTCTGCCAGTATTAGATAATATTTTTTAAGAGTGATTGCACCAATTTATACTACATGTAGACTTGTGTTAGCGAATGTTATGCCACCTGCTCAGTAGCACATTTCTTATTGAAACAATATTTATTGAATGTGTTAAAGTAATTAAACAAGGAGGCTAAGGTGGCCCTAATGCCTCCATAGTGTACCTAAGCCAACCAAATCCTAACTCAGGTTCAATGCACATGAATCTGAGAAAAGGAAACTTAAGAGCAGCCAATCACAAGAGACACCTAGGCTTTCCCAAATAAGGCAACTGCTTAAGCTATTGTCAAACAAATAATTTCCTTACTTTGTTTCTGGTTTTCTCTATAAAAACCACTTCCTCAGCTCCTGTTGGTGGAGGGCTCCTAACCAGCTTTGGTCTGAGTCTCCCTGATTCTATTTGATGTATGCTCAAATAAACTCTTGAAAAATATTAATGTGCCTCAGGTTACCTTTTAGCAAATGTTTCTGTGTACCAGGAATTGTTTTAGATACTAATTTTTTTTTTTTTTTTTTTTTTGTGGTACGCAGGTCTCTCACTGCTGTGGCCTCTCCTGCTGTGGAGCACAGGTTCTGGATGAGCAGGCTCAGCTGCCATGGCTCACGGGCCCAGCCACTCTATGGCACATGGGATCCTCCCACACTGGACCACAAAACCATGTCTCAAGCATCGTCAGGCGGACTCCCAACCACTGCACTACCAGGGAAGCCCTAGATACTAATTTTTAAAATAAATTTTTATATTGGAAGAATTTTAGATTTAGGGAAAAATTTCAAAGGTAATACAGAGAATTGGTTTTTCTCCTCACACACATTCCCCTAAAAGGCACTTATTTTAATATTGCCAGTGTGGTGAATATGAAATGTTATTTCACCTTATTTTGAATGTTCTTAAATAATAATATATTTAAACATCTGTATATATGTTTATGGAACATTTTTGTTTCTTTTTGGTGCAAGTTATTTTTATGAATTTTGAGACATTTTCTATTGGTTTGTCTTTCTATTTTTTCATAGATGAGAATACATAAAGAATATAAATCATTTTCAGTTAATTTTTAAAATATCTTCTCCTGGCTTAGCATTTGATTTTTAATTCTATTTTTAAATTTGTAACATATGTCTCTCAATTTCATTGTCATGAACAAATTTTCTAATGTTAAACCTTGCTTATCTGAAATAAAACAGTTGATCATTATGCACCGTTATATACATATGGGTTATATTATTCAAGTTAATATTTGATTAAGTATTTTCATCTATATTTATGAGTGTCCTTGTCTGATTTAGGTACCCAGGTTATGTTAGTAACAGAATATAAGTTGGAGAGTATTTACTTTGTTTTATGTAAGACTGAAAATACTTGCTTCTTGAAAATTTGAAAGAATTTGCATTTAATCTCATCCAGGCTACAGAGTCTGTCTCTTTGAGAGTAATGGGACAGTTTAGATATTATACTTTTTTTTGAGTATATTTTGATGATTTACATTTTCTCAAAGCTGTCTCATTTCACCTAATTTTGTAATGTATTGACATGAAACTATTCACAATATTTCTATCATTTTTCTTTCATAGAAGTGTGCTTTAAGCTTTTTTACAATTTTTCCAATATATATCTTCTGGCTTGTATCTTTTAAAGTGATTATTTATATGAGAATTTTCTCAATGTTAATTTTCTTTCCAGAGAACCAAATTTTTATGTTGTTGATTTTCTTTAATATATCATTTTTGCTTCACTAATTTCTGTTCTTATTTCCTTTCTTCCATATGATATGTGAGTTATCTCTTTCTTTTCTTCTTACCTTATTTGGGGAATTCTAAGTTGGATAATAGCTCATTCACTTCTAATTGTTCTTCCTTCCTAATGAAGGCTATACTCTTATTTATAAATATCTCTATAACTGCAAAACATACATTTCGGTGTGTAGTGTTTTTAATCTATCAAATAAAGTACTTTTTATTTCTTTTATAACTTGAGCCATAAATTATTTAGATGCATATTTTATTTTATGAAAATATAAATGTACAAGCTGCTTTTCTCTTTTTCCTCTTTATTATATTTAACAGTGTTGTGGTCAGTAAATACAGTATGTCTGCTACCAGTTCCTTAGAGTGTAATGTTACTTGCTTTGTGTCCTAGTATGTGATCAATTCTGTTAAATGTACTATGGTACCAAAAGTAATGTGTATTGCCCTGTGTGTGTGTGTGTGTGTGTGAGAGAGAGAGAGAGAGAGAGAGAGAGAGAGAGAGACAGAGACAGAGAGAGAGAGAGCGAGAGGGAGAGATACACTATGCATATCAAATCTGATGTACTGACACTTGGTCTGCTTGATATTAGACTAAGAGAAATTATATCAAACCCCAATATTCAAATTTCTCAATTTATGCTCCTTCTTTAGTCTCTATTGAATACATTTTATTAAAAGCATGCTGATGAATATATCTGGATTTGTTTCATCTTATTTTTACATTTTCTCTCTCACACATTTCTCCCACTTATCCTCCCCATGCCCCATATTTCCTTCTTACTGTTGGTTTCTTTCAGTTCTTTTTTTCTTTAGGACTGTCTTGTTAAGCTTTTATCCCTCTACTTGTTATAAGATCAATTTTTAATAACTGAGTGGTTACTTTATAAATTATCTTATTCATATTTAAGATAAAAATGTATAGAGTGATACTGTAGCTCAACTTCCCACCTCCTCAACCAAATACATTTGAACTATTTGAATCAGAATGTCAAATTTAGTGTGTTCTTCATTAAAATAACACCTGCACAATTCAAACATTATTCCTATAATATTACATAGTCATATTATTTATATATAACCGACAACTTACTGTTAGAAAATCAGTATTTCCTTTTGTATCTAAGACCCAGCGACTCTGATCATATTTCTTCATTCCAATGAAAATTTTACAGCTGCTTTTAATGATGGTAAATTTTTTGTTTGCCTTAAAAATGACTGTATTATGCTCCCCTTAGTAAGTGATATTTTAGCTGAGATTACACTTCTTGGATGACAGTTCTTTTTCTTAGCATTTTGTATATCTTGTTCCATTGTCTTCTATACTTGCCATTGATAGTTCTATTGTCAGTTTCTGGTTCCTTTGTGGACACAGTGGAAATATTATTTTTCTTACTCTTTTTTATATTTTAAAATATTTTCTTTATCTTTAGTGTTTTCCACTTTAAGTTTGATGTGCCTAGATGTGTATCTCTTGCTCACCGTTCTTGTGATTTTTTTTAAGTATTTTTTAATGCAATTTTATTTATTTATTTAATTTATTTATTTTGGGCTGTGTTGGGTCTTTGTTGCTGCATGCAGACTTTCTCTAGTTGCAACGAACAGGGGCTACTCTTTGTTGTGGTGTGTGGGCTTCTCATTATGGTGGCTTCTCTTGTTGCAGAGCACAGACTCTAGATGCATAGGCTTCAGTAGTTGTGGCATATGGGCTCAGTAGTTGTGGCTCCTGGACCCTAGAGCACAGACTCAGTGGTTGTGGCACATGGGCTTAGTTGCTCCACGGCACGTGGGATCTTCCCGGACCAAGGCTCAAACCCATGTCCCCTGCATTGGCAGGCAGATTCTTAACGACTGTGCCACCAGGGAAGCCCCATTCTTGTGATTTTTGATGAGCCAAAGTGAAAAAAATCATTGTTCCTAGCTACAAGAAATTTATAATCTAGAAGTGGAGGAAGATTTTAAGAAAGTAATTATACTTCCATGTGTATATGATTAGTTTATATTATTTGACTTTTATTTTTTAGATGTAATTTAAATGTTTATGTTTATATTTCACTGTAAAATTTAAATATTGTGATGAATTCTATGAAGACAAATAACTAGATTCTGGAGGATAGAGTAATAGAAGAAACTATATTTAGACAGATGCATTAGGAAGAGTTTCTGGCATTTTTCCTTTGGAAACTTGAAACTGGTGATAAGATGTCTCAATACATCTCAATAAAACTCCAGGATGTGGAGATGAGTATGTTCTGTCTGGCATTTAGTAAGAGAATGAAGTATATGAAGAAGAGGTAACTGGTTGTGAGTCTTAAGTAGGTGTGATCTCTGAATACCAGGTTGTTCCTAAAGGCCCTTATACATCAGGAACACTCTGTCTGACAACCTCATTATGAATAATGGATTAAAAGGAAATCAGACAGGAGGAAAGTAAGAAGGCTCTTTGAAGAGATGATGGAACAGGGACTAGCAAACTGTCGGTAAGGATGAAGTATAATAGGTGGATTTAAGATCGCCTTAAATGGTAAATTAATCAAAATGAAATAGATTGGCTGTAAAGTGAGAGAAATTAAGAGTCACAGATGATGTCCAGGTTCCTGGCATGAGTAGCTGTGATGATACTTACTAAGGGGGGAAATGAAATGCTAAGAGCATGGAATGTTGGCTAGAGACTGTGTATAGCGGTGTGTGGTGGGGGGTTGTAGGAAATGAGAAATCCATTTTGAAATTGTTGAGGTTAAAATATTTGTGGGTATCTAAATACTGATCTCTGGAAAGCAATTCACTTCACTAGTCTGAAACTCAGGAGGGGGATTGGGATGTAAATACAGATTTTGAATTCATCTCTATACAGTATAAATCTAATTGCAGCCATGGGAATGGATTAGATCTCCTAAAAACTTCTGTAGAGTAAAAACAATCTCTATGAAAGAAGCAAGGATTCATTGGACTGCAGAAACAAAAGAGATTTAAAACATCTGGCAAGAACTAAATTAAGAGAGCATTATATCAGCAAAGAAAAGGGAAGAAAGATTTTTCAACAAGACAGGAATTACTCAAAGGGAGGATAGAAGACATATATATAAGACTGAGAGGTTCTTCTAGACCTGCTTCTCAGGGAAGGTTCTTTTGATCTGAGTAGAGATTACTTGGGTGGATAATAGAAAGAAATGTGTGGGTTTTCTAGATAAAGACAAAGGCTGTACATTATATAACAAATCGTCAAAATCTGTTCACCACTGTACAAAGATATATCTGTCAAAGTGAGGTCTCTAGACCAGGAGCATTAGCAGTGCCTGTAAACTTGTTAGAAGTACAAAATTTGAGGCCCCACTCTAGAGAAAATGATCATAGAGTCTAAGATGGGGTCCATCAAGCTGTAGTTTAGCAAGCACTTCAGGTGATTTTGTTGCCCACTGAAGTTTGAGAGCCACTAGTCTAATATAAAGCAATAGCATTTGCCCATTTCCTCAAACTACTGTGTTATTATATAATGTTAAATATCACATTTTTCTCTCATCCTCCATATCTAATAAATCATTGAAACCTAGTTTTCATTTTAAATATCACTAAATTAATCTTATTTCATATTTTATAATATTTCTAGCATATATTATGTTAATATATAAATATGTAAATATCTAAATTAATATTAAACTATATAATAATATATTATTTTATATATACAAATTGTAAAAGATTTTTAGTTGGTTATATGTTATACATCATAAGAAACAGCACAGCATCAAGGCCATTGAAATTTTTATGTTCTCATCCCTAATGATATTCTCCTGTACCTGAGCAATAATTTTTCTAAATATTTTATTTATCATCCCTTTCTTCATTTTAAAATTATACATCTATATGTATAGCTTTATTACATATAGGTGTATAGATGAAAACATGAATAGAAAAATAAAATATACTGGTAGGTAGAACACTTAGTGTATAAGTAACACAGAAGAAGCATTCAGTAATCTATTATCTGTAAGGCAACTAAATCAACCAGTAAGACATAGATTCAAATTTAGTCCTTGCTACTTGATAACTAGCTAGTTTGGAGAATATCCTATTTGGAAAATATCCATTTGAATCTCAGTGTCCTCATCTGTAAAGCAATTATATAGTATTACCTACTTTAAAGCTCTGTGTAGATAACAAAGTTAACACGAAGAGCACTTAGATAACTATTTACCGTAAAGAACATAGATGGCATATGGGCTCAATAAATCATCTTGAGTGAGTGAGGCATACAGGGAGATGGGACTATCTGGTCTTAGAATATTTGCTGTTGCCTCCTCTGCACATTGAAGAGTACTTGTTGTCTGAGTGCTTAAAAAGCATTTGTTAAAAGAATGAATTTTCACCACTCTTTGCTTTCCTGCTTCTCCAGACAAAATACTTTGTCTCTCAAGCCCTCTTGTCTTCTCTTTCCCATTAATCTTTAATGACACATAATACTGTTTGGCACTGAATAAAATATATATTTTTTCTCAACAAAGATGCTGAGTACCTTGTCAATGTTTTTTGCTGTTGCTGAAATGCTTTTTTATATCTTTTCCCCAATTTTTATAGTAAAATTTTGAAATTAATTATATTTTACAGAAATGTGCATAGATGCAAAGTGAGCAAATTGATGATTTCTCATAAAGTTTGAATTGTTTAATCACAACCCAGATCAATAAATCACATATTTTCAACTCTCCACAAGTAACATGTTCTCTCCTCTTCCCAGTAATAACTTCCTTTCTTCTCAAAAATAACCAACAATAATTTTTCATGCTTTCAAATTCATATACTATATATTTTTTGTGTCTGACCTCTTTCATATGTTAATATTTTTGAGATTAATTCTTGGCATGGATTATAGAAAAGTAAATTCCCTCTATAAAATATTACAACACAATAACAATCCATAATTTATAAGTTTTGAAGCAGTGTTCTATTAATGTTGGCTCTAAATCTAAAGCTGTTAGGAACATTATTTAATATATCTTGTGGGGACTACATTTAAGAAACACATTCTGTCAAGTATACATTTAGGAGTGGAACTGTTGTGTCATAGTGTTGGCTTATGTTTGGATTTATTAGATATTGCCAAACAGTTTTCCAAAATGATTTTACAAATTTCTATTTGTCTATAGGTGCATTTATTTTGCCCTTATCATCAAATGGTAATTTGGTTGTCAGCTCTTTGAATGTATTATTCCTTTACCTCCTTTTGTTGGCATTGAGAAATTGACTGTCAATCTAATTGCTTCTTGGTAAGCAATATTTTTCTACTTTTGTAAGTGCTATGTTTCTTTTGTGGTTGTACTACAACATGACTGATAGTTTTGCAAGATTCTGACATTTGAATGTACATATCTTGCATTAGTTCTAATAAATTCCCAGCTATTGTCTCTTATCTACATTCTTTCAATCCACAAGTCCTATTATATAGAGAGTATTATCTTATTCATTTTCCAATGTCTTTTACCCCCCTCTCTTTTTATATTTACTTTTCTTTGATGTTTGCAATTTTAGTAGTTTTCCAGTTTTAACTTCTTATTTACTCATTCTCTCTCTTACTATGTCTATTTTTCTGTTTAAACCATTTATTGAAGTTTTAATGTCAGTGACTGCTCTGTTTTTCTCATTTCTTAAAGATTTTAAAGTTATTTTTACATCTTCCTGGCTATTTGAAGGCTTTTTATCCAAAAATTTCAATACCGGGCTTCCCTGGTGGCGCAGTGGTTGAGAGTCCACCTGCCGATGCAGGGGACATGGGTTCGTGCCCCGGTCCAGGAGGATCCCACATGCCGCGGAGCGGCTGGGCCCGTGAGCCATGGCCACTGGGCCTGCACGTCTGGAGTCTGTGCTCCGCAATGGGAGAGGCCACGGAGGTGAGAGGCCCGCGTACCACACACACAAAAAAAAAAATTTCAATACCATCTTATTTTTATTTTTATCATATTAAATATGTTTTACATAGTCTTTATCTAATATACATGTATATGACATTTTGGCGTGAATAATTTTGTTTCAACCTCTTGCTCACTCTGGTTAATGTTTTATATGCTGAGACTCTACGTTCCTCAGGGATTTTCCTTTGGAAATACAGTGAGCTCTAGATTCCATCCTTCCAGAAATATTTTTACATTTGTTTCCATTAGGTATCCTGGGACATTTGCAAGAGAAACAGATCCTTAAGTTATTATCTCATTTAATGGGCTCCACTATCACTGAGAACCCAAAACCTATTAAGAATATTTGCAGATGACTGGCAAATATGTTTTTTCTTTTCCCCTTAGTGTTCAGATCAAGGCCAAGAAAAAGTCTTCCTTCCCACCTCCCATTCCTAATGAGTAGAATTTTTTTTTAGTTCAACTCTTAACTAAACACGTCACTATTCTCATATCCTGGG
The DNA here is from genome assembly GCF_964341445.2 of Mesoplodon mirus. Taxonomy (NCBI): domain Eukaryota; kingdom Metazoa; phylum Chordata; class Mammalia; order Artiodactyla; family Ziphiidae; genus Mesoplodon; species Mesoplodon mirus. The sequence continues at coordinate 23,147,571 of NC_138986.1, read as the reverse complement.
TGCATATGAAGGTATCAATTATGATTACATCCTCAAATTTGCCCAAGGCTTTTCTCCTGAATGTGGAACCCTTAATTCCCAAGTCCCTTAGTTACAGTGACTGGCAAGTTTCCCCAAGGCAGGCAAAAATCTTAGCATTTACTAACAGCTCTAATTTTTAGTTTTTCTCTCTCTTTGCAGCCTTAGAGATTTTCCTTACTCCATCAGCTCAGCTATGTAGTTTTCTTTTTTTTTTAAGTTGCATTTTATGTAGCATTTTAGTTATTTTGTAATAGGAGGTTTTCTGGCTCTCTAGTCCATAACATTTCTGGAAAAAGAATACTCTTAATAGTCTTAAAGCTCTTTGGGAATCAAGATCGTTTCTGATTTTCCTTGTTCTCTTGGGCTCAGACAAACTGCCAAGTAAATAGTATCCAATAAATATGAATCAGTTACTGGTTGATGGAATGAATAAAGTGACCTGATTTATTTAGGGAGCAATAAATAGGTCAGAAATGTTAGAGAATAAGATGAAGGTTGGGATTATGAGAAGCTAAATATCAAAAGGTAGGTAGCGGGCTTCCCTGGTGGTGTAGTGGTTGAGAGTCCACCTGCTGATGCAGGGGACACAGGTTCGTGTCCCAGTCTGGGAAGATCCCACATGTCACGGAGCAGCTTGGCCCATGAGCCATGGCTCCTGAGCCTGTGCGTCCAGAGCCTCTGCTCCACAATGGGAGAGGCCACAACAGTGAGAGGTCTGCATACCACAAAAAAAAAAAAAAAAAAAAAAAGGTAGGTAGCAATCAGATGAAAATAAGTCTTTCGGGTAATTCTAAGGAATGTGATTTTAAATAAGGAGGAGTATCTCTGAAGGGTTTAGGATTAACTGATATGGCAAAGCTCATGGGAGTGGGCTGTAGTATTCAGAGCTCTGTGGAAAAAACAGAATCAATAGGAGAGTTTATATATAAAAACACATTTTATATATATAACATATATGCACATATACCTATGTGTATTATATATACATATATGTTATATGTTTATATTATACATGAAATATTTACATTATTTAAAATAAATATAAATATATTTAAATGCATATCATATATATGTATATACACATATGTACCGAGAGAGAGATTTTAAGGAACTGGCTCATGTGACTGTGGGGATTGGTAAGTCTAAAATTTGTAGGGAGGGTTGGCAGACTAGAAATTCAGGTAAGAGTTGATGTTATAGTCTTTGGTCTGAACTCTATCTGCAGGGCAGGTGAGCAGGTGAGAAACTTAAACAGTGTATCTATGCTTCAGTCTTGAGGAAGAATTGATTCTTCCTCCAGAAACCTCAGGCTTTGCTCTTAAGGTCTTCAGCTGATTGGATGAGGCCCACCAACATTATGGAGAATATGTGCTTTACTCAAAGTCAACTGATTGTAAATGTTAAGCACATCTGAAAAGCATCTTTAGAGCAACATCTAGACAAGTATTTGATCAAACAACTGGGCACTATAGCTAGCCAGTTTTACACATAAGTTAACCATCACAAGGTCTAAGCCTGATGGCAAACAAAACAAACATAATCAGAAGGTAATTTTAACAGGTAGGCAGAAAGTGAAAGATAACTGGTGTTTGAAACCATTTCTTTCAGAACACAGATAAGCCCTAAATGACTTCTCAACTCAGTGTTCCACTAGCTACTATCAACTGGTCACATTCATTGCATAAGATGAAAACCAACAGCTAAGCTTGCTGTGTGAGGTTGACTTATCTTAAATAGCTAGATAATATTTCAAAATATCTGGGGCTCTGACTGAATATATAAATTTATTTGTAATTATATAAATATAAAAATGTGTAAAATATTTATTTTAAAACATTATATATATATAATATAATATAATAATATAATATAATATATATATATATATAATATAATATTGCAGTACAATTTGGGCTCTAGATTTTTCCGCAAATGTTTTTTTTTTTTCTCTTTGCTGTATTTTAGTTCTTTCACCCATGAGGATGAAAGAAAGCTTTAAAATGGTGTTTCTCAGTAGAGTATCATCACGTATGAATACTTAAATTGATGTTCATGCAGTAGGAAAAGGAATACACCACTGGCTTCAAGTCTTTGAAATTCTGCTGGGATTTGAGGAGTCTACATAACACCACATGCTATCATGTCATTTTCACTGCTCAGAGACAGAAAGAATGTTCCTTACTTTTCAGTTATCATTAATCTAGTATTCTTTTTGTATAAATACTTAAACCAAAATCCTCCAAGGAAAGATAATCTGTCAAGACGTTTTTCCTTTCCCCTCTTAAAATACTGAATATAAAACATAAATTCTTAGATTGAATCTGAGGAGTTAACAAGCACGGGAGCAATTTAAGAAAAACAAATGTTACTTTTTTACAAGGAGTGGCTAGCATACAGAAAGAAAGCCCAAGTCAGCAGTATATTTAAGCAATCATACACAAAATTAGATGTTGATTCAAGTTGCAACTGAATATATTCTTGCAAAAAGAATATTGCTGTTTTTAGCATTTGGAGAAGGTGATAGGGAATAAATTCAGACTTAACTTCAAGTATCCCCATGCAAAATCATAGAAAAGAGGGAATGAACAGCTATGTTCCTGTTTAATTCAATAAGCCCTTCTCTGTTACATTAGGGTTTATTGATGCTCTAAAGTAAGAGTTCTACAAGAACTCTTTAGTTAGTATTCCATACAAGAGTTCTATAAAAGAAAGAAAAAAGATGTAAAGATTACTAAGTACAAAAATCAAATGTACAGTAGAAATATTTGATATCCTTTGAGATTATGACAATATAAAATAGCTAACTGGCTTAAAGCACATCTGTGCATCTATAAACCTAGATTATAATCATCTGTTGCTTCATTGAGGACTTCAGGTTTTTCTTCTGTGGAGAAGGAATGCTGAATAGAAGAAGCTAGCTCTTTCTTCTCAGGAATACTACCCAAACTTGAAAAATAGTAGCCACTCTAAGTCTCTGGAAAAGTCTTAATGACTTTGTTGGCATTTGTTTCAGATTAAAATATGTGATCTGAGGATGTCAAAGAGGTTTTTTTAATTTTCCTTTAAAGCAACACATGTGCCCATAGTATTCTCCCTCTCAGAATTTTCCCATCCCGTGTCATATATTACCGACCCTTTTCTCTTTGACCACTGCCTTATCTGTAGAAAATATGTCTAAATCCATCTGGAATTCAGTTTAGCACTGTGACACCTGGGAAGTTGTTTTGAATCATTGTAAATTTTGGCACTGGGAACATGGAAAGAGGCTACTCTGATTTCTCTCAAAACCTCTAAGAATCTCTAAAACTGAGCTTGAGTATATCAAGTATTCACTGGAATATTGTTGTCCTCATCTAGGCTGGCTATAATGCGATAGCAGAAGAGATTCAGCTGATTGTTCTTAATAAAGCATGAAACAAATAAAAAAGAGAGAGCGAGAATGAGAAGGAGAGAGAGAGAGGTGGAGGGGAGGGAGAAGAAAGGAGGAAGGAAGGAAAGGAGGGAGGGAGGGAAAGAGAGAGGGAGAAAAAGGAAAGAACAGAAAGGAAGGAAGGAAGGAAGGAAGGAAGGAAGGAAGGAAGGAAGGGGGAGAAGGGGCAAAGAAACTCTGGGCAGCTATTCGCCAGATCTGGAATATTCTGCCTTAACAGTTTGCATATATCCTGCTGGAGGTCTCTTATCTGGCAGGAAATGTACTTGTATTCTTACCCTTTATAAATCAAACTGGTTCCTCATTTATTTTGCCTGTTTTGTTTTTTGTCTTGTTTTATAAATAAGAAGTTCTTTAACTACCCTGTTCATGTTTGAAAATCCAAATGTTTTTCATTGAGTTTTTGATAGCTTTGTTTCTCTGTAGAATAAATCAAAAAACTAAACAGGAATTCAAATTTCACTTGACCAGTATCGATTAGTCTACTTTGTGTTTTGGGTGGTGTGCTTTCTGTATAGTGTTTAGATCATTAGTGTCAAGGTTAGAAAAGCAGATGAAATGCAGTGATGATAATACAGGATGGTTTTAAAAGCTATCACAAAGAACATGAAGCTACTGGGAACCTAAGACAATGAAGCCTTCATAGCTATCTTGGTCTAGCAGAGACCAGGTGGCTCTATAAAATCTCCATGTATGAAATCATAACTATTGAAGGTTTGGATTGTTTCGGACTTGCTGATATTTGTGGAGATTTCAGCTAGAATTTTTTCAAAATGTGTATATTCCAACAATTTTTCAGCTTGATCTTTAATTTATCATTGACTAGCAACTCCAAGAGGAATAAATCTATTAATCTTTCATAGAAAGAAAAGACAAAGCTTGTTTTTGTTATTGTTTTTACAGATTGTGTAGAAAGGAATTAGGGAAGACAACAGAATGGGGGAAGTGAAGATTGTGTTAAGAAATAGAAAATGAAGTGTTCCCTTAGAAATCATCCGATGGAAGGCTAAAGAAAGGAATTGCTGAGGTTCAGAGACCTCTTTCTCCTATAAAAATCAAAGACAAGAAGAGATCTAAATTTAAAATTTTACTATTTGATGATCTGTCAAAAATTAAGAATTCCTATGAAGGCTACCATGGAGCTTTGGGTATGCAACATTGTACTTATGCCTTCCCTCATTGCTAGCTGGTCAACTACAGCTGGGGCAGACCCTCCTGGACCTGAAACTGAATGCTTCCTAGCAGGAGCTCAAGTTCATTGCATTGTGTGATATGCTCCAAGGAGAATCAGCTACCCCCACAGATTGTTTACTTTACTTTGAACCTTGCACTGATGTTTCCTGGTTTTGATAACCTCCAAGGGGAACTCAGCTATGATATCTTTTATCTTATTCTTCCCATTATTGTATATTTTCCTTATCATAATTTATCGTATATGGTTCTTAGCTCATTTGATGGATTGTTCTTCATGGGCAAGGAACCAAACAATATTTCTCAGTTCCCTCCCTGAGTATATGCTTAATAAATATTTTTAAAATTGTATAGATGTTATAAAGTATTCTTGAGAAAGGCCTTAGGTCACAGTGAATTCCAAGGGAAAAGTAGAGGGATTTTATTTTAAAATCTGAGTAAAAGAGTTTCAGGAAGGTAAACAGCAAATGAAAAATACTGAGAAAAAAAAAGAAAAGAAAGAACAACGAAAACATCATGAGCTTGATAGGAGATGAACAAGCCTTTAAAAGTCTAACCAATGTACAGTAGCAGGATGAGATTTCTCACTTCTTCTTCCTGATCTGCATAATAAGGGACGCATGGATCTTTCTTACAGCATGTGAATGGAACTGGCATCTGAGGAGCTGGGCTTCAGCAGTCAACACAGACCATCAGAATAAATCTGTGCTTGGAGCAGAATGCAGAATATAACCTCCCCAGGTCCTACTTGCACCACCTCAGGCTTTGATCAGACCACTGTTGTTGCCCTGATATTTTCCCAAAAGTCTGAATAATTTTAGGGGTTTTCAGAGGACAGCTGAAAGATTGCTGACCTATGACTGATGCTGGGAAATCAGGATCTACAAGTATCCTGGAAAGATGTGGTAATAGATGAAGTACTGCCTGCTAATGCTTATAACTAAGCTCAGCCTAGACTAAATACTGAATCAGCAGTCCAGAGAAAAGTCGCCAACAAAGGGAGAGTTCTCATTTAAGAGAAGAAAAAACTTGAAAAAACAGATAAATTCTCCTTTTTTTCCAGCATGTGGTTAAAATTAGGATTTTGGCTTCCAGCAGGTCCTTATTTCATTCATTTATACAGCTGGGCACTTTGTTTTAGAGGTGTAGAAAGGCTGCTTGAAAGACCAAGAAAGCTATGTCTTTAAAAAAAGCATTAAATTGGATCAGTTTAGAAAATTGTTAAATCCTAATGTGATGCCCAAATCAACTTAAATGACTTGAGGGGAGTAGTTAAAGATGTTTTATATATTTGCACTCTTTAGCATAAAATAAACCAGGCACATCAAATGGAAGACTGTGGGTGTGGGTTTCTCTATTCTTGGTTCTGTTCATGTCCTATAATGATAAAATGTGCATATGTCCAAAAAAAAAAAAACAAAAAAAAAACCAAACCTCTCTTTTATAAGCCACTTTCAATTCTGATATCTTTGACTGACTGAATGAGGTTTGGGCAATGAGCTATTCTATCTTTAGAAGAGCAATCTTTTCTTCATCGTATGTGGCTTTTAATGCACCCTTTATGCTATTTTCGGAATGTTAATAGTTTGCCCATGACAAGAAAAATCTGTCTAGCCCACTGATCAAAAATATCAAAAATCTTTCTCAAACTGAGGGTTAGCAGACAGAGCTATTTGTCAACAGCATGTGTTCCCCTCAGGTAATTTGGATCCTTTCTTTTTCTTATTTTTAGTACCTCTTTTATCAAGCTTCTTAAATCCATGCCTAGCATGTCAAATGTACTTTAAAAAACATCTGTCTACTACTGGCTTTGGAGAATAGCACAGGATTAGGAAAGGACAGAAAGAGTTAATTCTTGCAGTTTTCACACTGGGATAAAGTTAATAGGCTGCCAATAACATGGGTTATAGTTGCAAAAGCTAAAGTTATAAGTAATCCTAAAGGGAAAGAGGAAAATTGTTCCTGACAAGCTGAAATTACTTTATAAAACCTCTTATGTGTTGAGAAGCCCTAGGTTGGTCAGGGCATGAAGCTTATTTCAATGTTTAACTCAACATGTTTATAAAGAAAATATCTTGCCCACTATCCATTTTCCTAAAGCATGCCCTTTAACCTATTTTTTGTTTCTTTTTATTGTTGGCATGGAGACTAGGAAGCCAGCTGCTAGACTGATCAATGCATGGTTACATCAACATAACATTTTCAGTCAAGTTCCCAGGAGCCTTCCTCCTGAATCTGTCATTTTGATTCAGATAACTAAATCAGGCTAAGCACAGCAATGATAACGGATGACTTGCCTCATTAGCTGGCTCCCGCTGCTTTATGCTGCCAGGAAGCTCTATAGTGACTGCCTAGGATCTTGGGCGAGATAACTGTTTTCTGAAATTATTTTGGTGCATCTTTCTTGTAATTCTCATCTTGCCTTTTGACAGTAATTTTATAGGATGACATATGTACCAAATCCACACTCCAGGATCTTCTTTCTCTAAATATGTGTCATGTGACTGGCTTTATGAAGACTGAGCCCAACAGGCTTAATCTAGGGGACTATTTAAAAATGTCCTTAGATTTGTCTCCTTCAAATATTACATATCTGATAGCATTTTAATTAATAGTATTAGCAATACTAGGATGATCTGTCTTCCTACATGAAAGCAGATCCTGCTATAAATGCTTTCCTAGATCCAAAATAATATTTCAGTTGGGCCTTAGAACTCATTGAGCTTGAATATATTAGAATAATAGTTTAAAGAAAACCCCACAACTAATTATTTGTAGAAATTTTGGTGTGGAGGGGAGACTAAGCAAGCAAGAAACAAAGGATTTCATTCAGTCATCACAATCTGAATTTAAGAGACTCATCCTAGAGACTCATGAAATTAGACAGAATTGTGCATTTAGCTGAAATCTGCCTGTAGAAAAAATGGATGGGAACACACAGTCAGAAGCAAAAGGAGCTGCAATTAGACCATGAGCAATGATCCAAGGAGAGAGAATAAGGGCAAATTAAGTAGGGCTGTTCCAAACCAAACATTATTTTAGCAATATTATTACTTTTCAATATCAATCTATGACCAAAAAGCTAATCTTTAAAACTAAACCTGTGGTAGCAACATTTAAGTTTCCAAGTATTCTGTGGCATCTTTCTCTTGACCTCAGCTGACTGACATTCTCTTCAACAAAAGCCCCAAACAATTTCTGGTTTCAATTTTAAGCACCTCCACACTCATTCATGACATACTCATTCACACTAGGTAGTATTGGACATCTTTCATGAATCTACAATCTTATTTCAATGGATAAAAATCTGCAATCGGGTCATAAGGATATATTTGTATAAGTATTTTGATCAAAGTTGTATTTTGGTGCCCATCTAAATAGAAGGGAAGGAAGACATTTGAATAACAAATAGTTTTGTCCCTGAAGTCCTAAAAAGTCAATTTGGTGAGCCTATATCCCCATGTATGCAAGAGTAAGATTATCTAAAAGTATTTCATTGTTAAACATTTAATATAAATTTCAATCTAGTAACTCTGCCATAAACCCACAATCTATCAATACATTCTGCTTCTTTTATTGTAGAGATTAGAGTTTATGGTCCATCACCAGAATCTCCCTCTTACAATATCTATTAATTTCCATCTTGGCAAAAGCCGTACTCTGTATGGAACCAAATATTTGTTTTCTCTTTGCTTTCACCTGAATGGTTGAACTTTACAGGACAAACATATAAAATAGGTAACTGCTTCACTTGAAATACATGACATCAAAACGCAAATAGATAGTAAAAATTACAAGCCTTAAAATATCTCCCTGGAAGCTTATGTTCAGTCTCTAAAAAAGCAGTTTTATTCATTTCTTCTCATCTGTGGTCAAACTTCTCATATACCACTGGTCACCACTATCAAGACGAATACAACCACTTTTACCTGATGACATTATATTAAATTTTATGGAGAAAACAGAAACCACTGATTAAGAATTCCTAGAATGTCTCTCCACAAAATTTTCTGTCCTATTTGGATGTGTGCTCATCCTCACATTTACCTGTTGTTATTAGGAACTAAATGTGTCTCTAAAGGCTAGTCGTCTCACTTAAGCTGTATATAGGACATTTTCTCTTTGACTATCCATATTCTTTTAGACATTTTCAACTTGGCCCTTTCCATGTATCAGTACTCTGAAATTATGTATATAAGCAAATATTTCTCATGGTCTCCTTATCTTCTAGCCACTCTTTCATTCTCTTCACATCAAAATAGCTTGGAAATGTAGATTATACTGCTATCATCTCAACTTCCTTCTGTCTCATTAACTTTCCATACTTTTATCATCTGACTCACATTTTCACAAGGGGACTGAACATGCTCTGATCTCAATCATCAAAGGACTTCAAATTGCTGAATTCAATGGTCACTTTTCAATTTATACCATATTTAGACTCTCAGGAGCATGCTTCCCAGATGACATTCATCTCCCTCCTTTCCAACATAATCTCTCTGCCTTTGACTGAAACAGATTATCCTGGATTTATTCTTACCTCAGTCCCTGCTCACTTTCTACTTTCCTGATTTTGCATCCTCTTTGCTAACTCTGTTGTTTGCAGTTCCTCAGAGCTTTGCTCAGGACTTTCTTCTTTCTTTATTTTCTCTTCCTGAGTAATCTCATCCATTCTTGTAGCTTAATATATCTATGTGTCAGCATCAATCAACTTTATAAACAGTCTGAGACCTCCTTTCAGATGGCCAAAGATCTATATCAAACTGTATCCATGATATCACCCCTGGAAAGCCTCTAGGTAACTCAAACTTCCAGTAGTAGAAAACTTCTAAGTGATTTCCATTTAAACTATATGCTAAATTTGTTTAGTGTCCATTAACTACATAATACATGCTAATAGATGCCCAGAACACTCCTTCCACATTAGTTAATTGAAAGCTGGTCAAGTGTCCCTGATATTTGTTCTCAAATAGGTTTGAGATTTAAGTACACATTATAAAAACATAAGAAAGATTAATACAAGAAAGTTATCATTAATGAAAACTGACTTTCAAGCTTTGGAAAGATTTAATAAATATGAGTTGCTGAAAATAACATATAGTGACATATGAATTGTAAAGCTGAAAGTACTTAGGAGAAAAACAAAATGTTAGAAACATCTACAAGGATTTAGTACTGAGATGTAATTGCTAAGATTCTTAATTTTTTTTGTAATTTTGTTCAGATTTCAAAGAAACCAGATATAGAGAAAATATAATAGAAAATTTATTATAGGTGTGGTTTACACAAGAAAGAAAACAAAAATTTCATCATCAGGTTCTACCTTTAAAAATGGACATATGTGTGCATGTTTCTGTGTTTTAAGACAAACTGTATGTTTAAGGTGTATACTGCAATGAAATTTGTAATGGGGTGAATTTACAAACAGAAAAGCCTTGAATTTTATCTAATTAAACATGCTTTGGAAATTTCTCTTCTCAAAATCTTGCCAATAACAGGTACAGATCTCATGGAACTTGGGTCCTAAAAAGTCTGCTGTGGCCTAATTTTAAAACACCAATCTTACATTCAATTTAAATATTATCCCTTTCCCCAGCAAAAGGTTGATCCATAATTGGAAACGCCATTGGGAAAGGGGACATGGTCTGTTCTTTCATTCTGCTTTACCTATATTATTTTCTCTTCTATGGATTCATGCTCCTCCATGATCAGGACTGAGAGGAGGAAGAGATGGGAGTAAAAGGAGTCTACATAAATGATATTCTTCTAATCTTGTTCAATTCCTTCTGTGTGATAGGCCCTCACATTTTAGTTCTCATGAATCATATGACAGAATTACTTTGGAAGGTCTCCGCAAGGACTCTTTCCTGCAGAGTTCCCTGATGTTGATGATGCAATATCTGAATAAACTAATTTCTCTCGTGGTATCATGGTATTCTCCCCAGCAACTCCTTGATTGAATCCCCTTATTTCGTCCAGATATTTCTCCTGATAGGTAGGTAGATAGATAGAGCACAAATATAGAAAGTATGCAAAAATATTCAACTCAATGACTTACTACAAGCAAATGTATTGCTATCATTACCCAGGTCAAAAGATAGAACACTGTAGAAATCTAAAAAGCACAGTTTATTCTATTAATATTTCCCAATTGCTGTCTGCTTCTTTTCCACAAGGTAATTATTAACCTGACTACAAGAAAAATCACTTTATTGCTTTCCTTTATATTTTAAATGGAATCATGAAATACATATTTTAGTAAACTCTTATTATACAATAATATTAGATTTAAGAAAAGCTGAGATAGTTCCTGTATACCCTGTGCCCAGTTTCTCATGTCCTTTAGATTTTACACTGTATGATATATTTATCACAGCTAGTGAGTCAACTTTAACACATAATTAACTAAATTTCATACTTATATTTCTTTTTTAACCTAATGTCCTTTTTTTTTTTTTTCTGTAACAGTATCCCATCCAAGATACCACATTACATTTAGTAATCATGTCTCCTTAGGCTCATCTAGACTGAGGTCATTTCTCAGACCTTCCTTGTTTTAGATGACCTTGACAGATTTGAGGGGTACTGGTCAGGTACTTTGTAGAATGTTCCTCAGTTTGGGTTTGTCTGATGTTTTTCTTGTTATTGGACTGGGGTTATGGGTCTTGAAAAGGAAGACTATGGAGGTGAAATGTTATTTATATCACATCATGTCAAGAGTGCACCCCTTAGTTCCCACACCAGATGTACACACCCCAGATGTTAAATAGAACATTTCCAAGATGAACACATTCCCTCATCCAGCTTTTTTACCCAATTTTTAAGATGCCAATTTCTCCTCTCCCTCCACCCCAAGACATGTGAGCAACTGCTAATAAAAAGCAGTAGACAGATAACTGGGCTATAGCATTTTCAACTCCATTCTGAAGTGAAGATTCCAATTACATCTGAGACTTAAATTCTCTCAAGTTTCTTTTAAGAAAAGTTCCTGAGTCCAGTATTTATGCTATTGCAGCACTAGCAGGGTTGTGTCTAAAACTCATCTTTTTCTGACTTATCACTGATGATGTTAGGCTTAGTCACTTGCTGAAGTACTGTTTGTCAGGTTTCTCCACTGTAAACTTAACCCTTTTTTTTTAACCCCATTTTTTATAACGTACTCTTTGGAGGAAAGTTATTATGTGCAGCCTGCATTTAAAGAGTAGGGAGTTATGCCACATCTCCTTAGTGGCAGAATACATGAATTATTTGGAAATCTTCTGCATTATTTGGCTCTTATCCTCTACTTTTTTATTTATTCAAGAATTTATTTGTATCAGTATGGACTCATGGATATTTATTTCATACTTTGGGTTATAATCCAATAGTCTGTTTTTTATTTTGTAGCTTAAATATTTCCAGTTTTGCTCATGGAGAGCTCGTTCAGTTGGCATTTGTGTACCTTTATGTATTGTTCCATCTTTGCTTTGTTTTATGAGCACTTTTGTACTTTTTGCAGCTATAAGATGCTCAGGCTTATCTTGTAATTCCCTTCTCCAGTAATAGAATATGTCATTTCTCTAAGAAGCTATGGTTTCTTTTATTCACATTATGATTTTTTTTATGCCACACTTCTTCTGTTCAATATTATATATGTGTGACTCATCAATGTTGTATTTAGCTACAGTTTTGTTATTGTCATTGCTGTTTCTCTATAGTAAAAATTTGCAAACTACTGACTTTAGGCCAATTCTAGCCTTCCTGTTTCTGGAAATAAAGTTTTAGTAGAAGATAGGCATAACCATTTATTTATGTGTTGCCTATAACTGATACCATGCTACAAGAGCACAGCTGAGTAACTAAGTTAGACACATTGTCTCACAAAGCCTAAAATATTTACTGTCTGTTCCTTTACAGAAAATGCTTGGTAACTTCTGCTCCATAGTATCCTATTGCATAAATACATTATAAATGATTGATTTGTCCACTGTCATTGACAATTGGGTGTTTCTAGTTTGGAGTTCTTAAAAATAGCATTGCTGGGAATATTCTTGTATGCATTATTTAGTACATACAAATTTTCATTATGCTCAGGTATCTACCTATGGATGGCAATTGCTGTGGCACAGTGTATGCTTATGTCCAGCTTCAGTTGATAGTTTCAAGATATTTGTCAAAGTTATTTTATCAATTTATGATTCTGAGGCTTTACTCCTTCATATCCTTGCCATAATTGAATTCTCAGCAATTCTTAAATTTTAGTAACAGATATCTAATGTATGTTTTTTGTGATTTTAATTTGCTTTCCTGATAATTAGAGAGGTTTAGCAATTTTTCATATGTATTTTGGCTATTTGGATGTTCTCTTTTATGTAATGATTATTCAAATAACTTTCCTATTCTTTTCTTGGATTGTTTGTCTTTGTTTATTGATTTGAAGGAATTCAAATGAAATATTCTGGAGACAAATCCTTTGTTTCCACATAATCCTTTGCCTTTTTTATATTTAAAAAAAACCATTTTTTAATGTACATTGCAAATCTATTTTATCTGTTTTCCTGTTCTATTTTTTTTTTAGTGAAGAAAAACTCAATTTCACTTCAGTTAATATTATATATCTCTTTCTTTGTTTTATACTATTTGTTTCCTATTTCAGAAATCTTTTGCATTCTGAGATCATAAATATATCTGCCATATTATTTCCTTCAACTTTGTATCTTACCCTCTCATATTAAGTTCTATAATTCAACTGAAACACAGTTTTGCATATGTTTGAAGTAGACGTCAAGCTTCACTTCTTTTTATATAGAGATCTAAACATCTCAACACCATTGAAAAGCCCATTGTGTCTCCTTCTTCTGTACTGTCACTTTTTATTAAATCTCAAGTCAATATATCTGTGAGTTATTGAGAAAGCCCAGTATATCTGAACTTTCTACTGTATTTTGTCACTGTTCTATATATGTGACAGCTCCACATTATCTTATTTATTGTAGATTTAAAATAAATTTTGAAATTTGGTAGAGCAAATCCTCCATTCTCAGTGACCTACTTTAAAGTGTCTTAGCTATTCTTGATTTCATATATTTTACAATTATCTTGAGCAACCAATGGAAGCAACAATAAAAAACAGATTGGGATTTTGCTGTGGGAAGCACTGAAACTGTAACATCAGTTTGAAAATTTTGCACCTTTACTTCTCTCAATGCATAAACATGGTGTAACTCAATTATTTCTTTAATTTCTATCCACAATATGTTATAGTTTTCTTTAAAGATGTTTTGCATAACTTTCAATAGACTTCTTCATAGATGTTGATAGTTTGTATGTTATTATAAATGGTATCATAAAAATTCATTATCTACTATTCTATTGCTGGTTATAAAATGCAATTTTAAAAACATTGAGCTCAAATGCAGCAACATTGCTGAAATATTTTATTAATTCTAATGACATATTTGTAGATTATTTTGGATTTTCTACTTATCCGGGTATATTCTCTTCAGATAATGAGACACTGTCTTTGATTCATTTTTAATCTTCTTCTTTTATTTTTCTTGTTTTATTGCATTTGCACAATGATAACAGAAGTGCTTACAGTAGCCCTTGTCTTTTACCTGACTCCAAAGGAGATGATTTCAACATTTCACCATTTAGTGTGATATTCTGTAGAGATTTTCTTGATAGTCAATAATAAATATTTATATCATCATCATCATTTATATCATTCAGCAGCAGAATTAATGCTATGAAACATGAAGAATATCAATACCTATTTTGCTTAAAATCATTTCAGCACCTCTTATTTCATTTAGAAGAAAACTCAAATATTAGACAGTAGCTTGTAAAACCATGTGTCGTTTAGCATTTTCTAACTGCATCTCATGCCGTCTGTCTCCTCATTGTCTCTGCTGTAGTCATAGAGGCCTTCTCTCTGTTCTTGAAAGAGTCCAAGCTTCTTTGACCCTCTTGCTTTTTCCATCTACCTAGAGAATTATCCCTATTGCTCTTCACAGTGGACTCATTCTCATCTCATCAGGCAGATATTTAACTTGTTAGGAAATTTTCTTAATGAATTTTGAATTCCATTATAATTTTCCTGCTACTAAGGAGGTTGATTTCTTTCTTTTTCATTGTGTTAATGTGGCAAATCATACTGTTTTTATTTAAAGTATTAAGTCAATCTTGCATTCCCAGAATAAATTCAACATTGTCATGCAATAGTCATACATCCTAAAGAAAGTATGAATTCAACTGTAACAAACTTCGATTACAATTTTTTAAGCTATTACCTATTTCAATAAGTGAGATTAGTCTGTCTTTTTCCTTTTTCTTAATGTTTTGATCAGGTTGTGTTATCAACCTTATGATGGCTTTTAAAATGAATTGTTCAGTGTTTCCTCTTTTCTATTCCATGGGAGAATTTGTGTAAAATTGACATCTTGAAATACATTTTGGTAGAATATAGTAATAAAAATTTTGATTGGAGATTTCTTTATAAGGACAGGTTTTCAAGTGTGATGTTATTAAATTGTATTTTATTGTGGTTAAAACACTCAACATAGAGCTATCCTCTGAACAAAATTTAAGTGTATAATAGATTATTGTTGACTATAGTCTTTGAATTTAATCTGTTTTACCTTTCTTATATAATTTATTGGAATTGAGGTTTAGCTCATTGATTTTCAGCTATTTTCTTTACTAACATATATTTAAAAGTTATAACCTCTCTCTAGACAGTTTTAAGTATATCAGGCTTGTAAATTCATAATTATATATATATATATTAATGATGAAATCAAGCTTTCTAAATTATGTAATATTTCATTATATCTCTACTGGCCTAACTATCTACAGAATCTGATGTTAACATAGCTACAACAATTTTCTTTGGTTAGTATTTTCATGATGTACTTTATACTAGATATTTGCATCATTTGATTCTTAATCATATTGTATCCTTATGCTTTAGAGTTTTTTCTCTTGTGCATACTGAATGATTGTATACTGTTCATTCAGCTGTTATTGTTTGTATTGCACTGTTTATCCCCCCATATTTGAATTCTCTTCAAGCAAGAAGACAACACCATTCACCATGATTCTTCAAATTGCAGGTGACACATGCCAAAATATCTGAGGATCTCTCCTACTCCCCTTTGCTCTGTTCCATCAGGATGGATGTTTATGATTCTACAGTTCACTAAGTAGCCATCTGGAGATTGAAATGCTAATCTACCATATGTTCACACACCATTATGCTCTACATATAATATTTACTTAGCATCTTCTTTCCCTTAATTGGTGGACGAGTACTGGGGGAGAAGAAACAGCACAATTCACTGTGATAAGTTAACAATTTATAGCAGAAATTAATTAGCTCTTGCAACTGATGCTTATTGTGATGAAGTAAAGAGGTAAGTCAAAGGACTACCTTGGTCATCCATTGCTAAACTCTGAACATAGTGGTTAGCAATTCTTCTGTAATGTCATTATAATGTGAAGGTGCTTAGCTTTGATTTTATTTAGTTTTAGAACTTTAGCCATTTCCCACCTAATATAATCCATGTGTTATCTTGCTATGTAATAATATTTTATGATTCATTAACTTACTGTTTTTTTAAATAAAACATTAAATTCTTTCCTTGATCCTATTGATTGTAAGGGCATCTGCTGGATTTATGAGTTTATTCTTTCATTTTCCTTACATTTCTCACTCCCCAAGTCTTCCTTATCTCAATATATAATACCAATATTCACCATTTAGTTAGGCCAATAATCTATTATTCTTCATTTAGGCATCCTTTCTCACATCTCATATTCAGAACTCAGCAGGTTCTGTTGGCTCAAAATATAACTTCTCCAAATTATACCTTTATCTCTCTACTTCTTTACATCTTCTCTTCCACAGCTGTATTCAAATCCATAACATTTCTGTTTTAGAGTAGTTCAAAGGCCCCTTAACTGTTCTACTAGATTCAACCTTTGCAAAATGCTGATGTATTCTTCACCCAGCAGCAGAATGAATGCTATGAAACATGAAGAACAATACCTATTTTGCTTAAAATCATTTCAGCACCTCTTATTTCATTTAGAAGAAAACTCAAATATTAGACAGTAGCTTGTAAAACCATGTGTCGTTTAGCATTTTCTAACTGCATCTCATGCCGTCTGTCTCCTCATTGTCTCTGCTGTAGTCATAGAGGCCTTCTCTCTGTTCTTGAAAGAGTCCAAGCTTCTTTGACCCTCTTGCTTTTTCCATCTACCTAGAGAATTATCCCTATTGCTCTTCACAGTGGACTCATTCTCATCTCATCAGGCAGATATTTAAAAGGCCCCTTTTCAAGAGACTTTAACTTACCACTACCACCACTAAGCCAGGGAGAACCCATTATTCACTGAAATTATAACACTCTCTTTATTTATTTGCTATTTATTTATTATGTAAAATATAATGCATTTTCAATTTAATACAAAGCATTGCAAGTTTAATTTTATACATTTTTCTAAGCATTTGAGTTACCAGTTTCCTAATCCACAAATTGAGGAGGTAAGACTTATTTTTGGTTTACATTGTGATGATATAAATAGGTCATTCTTGAATAAATGTTTAGCCAGTGCTTAACATATAATGAAGAGCTCAGTAAATATAACTTCCTTTCTCATTAGGTATATGTTAGAAGAAGTATATGTACTCTTCTTAATTATTAAAAAAAGCAAAAACAAAAACAAAATGAAAAATCCTTGGTGAATATCTTCATTCTTGTTTTGATTTAAATGGGGTAATAGGATTCTTTTGATTTTTACGATTAAGTTAATGATTGTCATTTTGTTCAAGTAGGCAGATTTTAAATGAATACTTCACAGGAATTCATAGTAAGCCATATTTTTAAATTTATACTGCTTTTATTTTTGTTACAGAGCTGTTAAATGTGAAAAGATGTAATATTTTTATTTTTCAGAAAAGAGAGAACATGAAACGGTATATTTTGTGATGCTTCTTTTTCCCGTTCTGAATTAAATATATATACTAAGGCTCGTGTAAATAAGCATTATTTACATTATATATATGTATATGTATGCCTTATATATATGTATTATACATATATATGGCATACATATACATATATATAATGATCTGTTTTTCTCAATGGAAAATATTGGATTGCCACTTGTCACTATTCTGATCTTTGAAACCACTCTGATTACTATACAGTTCCAGGGAGTTAGGAGGGAATCAACTGAAAATATTATTCTCTAGGCAAATTTAGACTAAGACAACAAAATAAAACAATTTAAATTTAATAATAGTTTTTCCTGAGTAAAGGTGTCATGAATTTGAACACACCTTTTGCAAATGTAAATGGGGACTGATCCTAATTTATACCCAATGGAATTGTTTAATAAATTCAGCACTCAGCTGAATTTATTTATAGGATAAGCCAACTGACTGTTATGTGAAATTATTCTTAAATTGATCTATAAGGGAAAATTATAACATTTATCTATAAGTGATGAATGTCTCTGTAAACTATATTCATATATAATTTCTTATAGTGAACTTTTACTTTATTTACCAAAAAAAACGTCTCTTGTATTATCATTATCTATGTGTCTTAATTGATGTTTGTTGAGTTTATCTTCTAAATAACGTTATATCACATATGTGTAATGTAATAAGAGAAAAATTATATTGACTGCTTTCCAATTAAAGCATTATATGCTTTGGTAAAATTACTGAACATGTAAAAGTATGTGTGTCAAAATCATTTTTAATGTTTTTTACCTACCTGTGCAAATCCATCTCTAGAATCATATCTTGGGCACTATTGTCCATATCTGTTTGGTTTTTAAAAGTAAATATATCTATTACCTAATACTTACTGAGTAACATATTGAAAATTAACTAATACTTACTGATTTGCCAAGCATTGTTCTAAAAATTTTATAAGGAGTAACTCATTTGATACTTACATAAGGCTTAGAGGTAAAAATTATTGTGATCCAATTTTACAAGTGAAGAAATTATGTGGTATTTAATTTCGGGAGTCCCTGGCTTCAGAGTGAATGATTTTTAACAGCTACATTAGTGTTGCTACTAAACATATATGTAGTTCTCTGTGTATATAATGTGCATGTGCATTAATACAAGTATGTATATGTATGCATGAGCTCCTCTGTGTGGGTACCTGTGTGTCTGTGCAGTTTTCTTCCAGATGACATTATCTGTGTATTATATTTCTAAAATGCCTGCCTGACTTGTAATAAAATATAAATTGATCTGTATTTTCCATTTGAATAAACTAGAATCAATTGATTATACCTTTATTCCTTGGGGTCTTAAAAATGCCCAAACAATGCATTCTTAAGTACATTTGAAAGATTTCTCTATCCCCCCGGGCTTTGCTGTGGGACTAAAAGTAAAGAATTATTTTGTAATAAAAAGATCTTTTATATAATAATGTTTCTTATCTGCGAAATAGAAAAGTGTATTTAAATCAACAAACGTCACTTCTACACTTAAATATCATGATTATTTCCCTCAGTTTAAAACTATGTTTTTCTGGATTCATAATTATATTCTAAATTTCTTGAAGAGTCTATGTAGTAGATGGAAAAAAAATTCATTATATATATTTGTTTTACAGAATAAGTAACATGTATAAATATGAATTAATATTTTCAACCTAATAATAATAATAACTAATATTTACTTGTCCTTTTCATTTGAAAATAAATGATTCAACACAAATTATATAAACAGAACACTTCACTAAATTTTTAACCATGGATTTTAGGAATCCAGTGAAGAAAGAGGTTAAGAAAAGAGGGAGCTATAAATGCCAACACCAGGATCAATGGAGGGGCAATAAAGGTAAAAAACAAAGCAAACAAGACAAAACTTCACCATACCATTTATAACAAGGCAAACAAACTTTATCTTTGATTTCATTCTCATCCATTATTAAATACTGAATTAAATCATAGAAAGTACTCACTTGTTTGTTTTCTTCCCTTGCCTTCCTTTTCTCATCATTAAAATGGGTATGAATGGTTTCTATCTTACACAGTCATTGTGGTATCAAGTTAAATACAATGCAAATGAGATTTAGGGGATAAAGTAAAAAGTCAAATTAAGGTCTAATCATAATTTTTGGTACATGATGACAAAAAGTAAAATGTTAGTTTTGTTTGTTTTTTCATTACTTTATTTTACAGATGAAAAGATGAGAGTCATAATAATATTTCAATTGAATGCTGTAAAATCACGGACTTGGAAAATACATTTCTCTATACTCGTAGTATAGGCTTGTTTGCTTTAGTGCAGATAAAAGGTTTCTAATAGTTTAACATAATGGCAGAAAAAGATGCAAATTTACACTCAAAATAAAAAGAGAAATTGTGATTAATATGATTAGTGAACTCTAATGGCCAATACTGTTATAGCAATGCTTCACTCAATCAGAAAAAGGAAGAGTAGCAAGTGAAAATGAGAGTCCTATATTGACCAAGGAGCCAAGTCTCTTGGAATACAGTACAGAGTAATAGAATGACTCATGACTTTTAGCTTATGTAAAAATAAAGCCACACAAAGCAAAATAGATCCTGGGAAATATATCCATATTTAGTTTTTAAATGTTTCATGCATATACTATACATGATATCTGTAGAAAGCTTTAGAGTATATTTACTAGAAAAAGCAAAAGAGCCCCTATCACAGTCAACAAGATTTAGAAATTTCTTATAACATGTCAACTTAAAAGAGAAGGCAGGAATTGATAATTTCCAGGAGTTTGTCACAGAGGTTACTATTGACAATAAATATACTAAATATAAATGTATGAGAAAAAAACTTTTTTTCTACTTTTTACCACTGAATAATGATTTATATATGGTGGGAAATTAGAACACTTATATTGTTACATTTAATTTCAGTAACATGAGCTTATTTCCATATTATAAAAGAAAAATAATTATTCGGCCTAAAGTAGTAATGAAGCATCAAAATTAGATGCATTACCCATCTGTATCAGAAAACCTCAATCTATTTAACAGTGTTTAACACCTAATTACGATTAGACTTTCAAATTTAAAAGAAACTAGGCAGGAAATAACAAAAGAAAATTAAACAGAAAGCACGTGTTTTGCACCTCAAATGGCTAATGCAATTTATAGAATCTTTTACTGAAGTACATACAAATGATTTTATAACAAAATTGTTGAATAAGTAACATTGTGATTTTTATAATTATTTTCTTTAGCTGATTGTTATTTTGTATTTACATTCTATACAGTCTATGTCAAAGTAGCTAAATATCATGATCTATAGATTTAATATTTCTAGTTTATATAAAACCATTGAAGAGCATGTAAAGATGTTTAAATGGTGATAAAATTTTCTAATCCCCACTATGTATATATTTTAGATAAAGTCAAATTTGTAAGAATAATCCTATATCCTATTATATTATATTCACAGCATAAAAACTAGTATATAATGTTTACATGTAAGGGGAAGTTTAGATAATTTAAGCTGAAATTATATATAAATATATATAATACATATATAAATGTGGTATGTGTATATGCAATACATATGGGTAGATAATTATATAGATATGTAGATGATAGATAGATGATAGATAGATAGATGATGGAATTTGAGGGGCATGGGCCAAGAGTGGTAAAAAGGATATATTTTAGATGCAAGTTAATGTTATAGCTGAGGAATTCAAGTAATTCAAACCTATTATTTTTCAGATAAGAAGACTGAGGTTCAGAGAGTAATTTCTCCAGGATCATATGAATAAGATTAATTTTATGTTACTAAAATAGTTTTCATTAACTGAATTCTCTAAAATAGTCTAAGTTTATTTTCTGATCTATGCACTACTAAAAGAGACGTAAAATTAAGAAGAATAGGTTATTTTCAAAATGATAAACTGCAATTTTGGGGGTTTGGCTTTATCTCTCAGCTGGTAGTATACCATAGGGAAATATTCCAGTAAGTTTTAGAATAACTCATACTTGTCAAAAAATGTGCTTTATTTTGTCTATTCAACTTTCACTAAGTAATTCAAGTGATATACAGTTGTACACATCCCTAAATTTATGTTTTTGTCTATGCATTATATTATAGCATAAATTCTTAAACAGATCTTGTAAAATAATTTTTAAAACATCATAAGTATACAGTTACAGTCAGAGTTATTTGCCATGTGCACCAAATACCTACATATTTAGATTTTACAAGAGAACTTTAAAGTCATAACTTGCTCTCTCCTACTCTAATATAGAAGCTCTACTACATGAATTAAAATTAAAGGAAATTTGCAACATATTTGAAGAAGTTAATCATTCCCTCCAGTAGAATAGAGAGACAGACATATTTGGTATCTATTAACCATTGTAATAAATATGAAGCATAGAGGTAAGAAAATATCCACTACATATTTGGCAGCTTTAGTGAACATCCCACAACTACTAAGTAAATTAAAAATATATAAATTAAATTAAATATAAATTAAATTATATAAATTAAATATATAAATTAAAAATATATTCATAACTCTATTATGTTAAAAGTTCAGATATACATTGTGAGAACCTTATATATGTATATAATATGTATAATAGCCCACTGTATAATAAATAATATTATTTATCAGGATGATAAATAATAGCTGAAAATTTCCAAAGTGCAAAAATAAATCCGAGTATTCAACTTGGAACATGCATCCTATCTCAAGTGAAATTGAGGTATTTGTTTTTAAAGATAGGTTAAATATTTAGGAAAAAAAAAAAACCCCACACACAAAAATCAAAACTGGCTAACCAGCCAAAAAGACAAGAAAAATCCAGCTGCTTCATTTCTAAGTTTTCCCTCCTTAAAAGTCAGAAGATAATAAAACTATAGCTACAGAACATAAGAGAATTGATGAATCCCTAAGATCTTATTTATTTTTAATTAATTTTTATTAGAGTATAGTTGCTTTATAGTGTTGTGTTAGTTTCTCCTGTACAGAAAAGTGAATCAGTTATACATATACATATATCCACTTTTTTAGATTCTATTCTCATATAGGTCATTACAGAGTATTGAGTAGAGTTCCCTGTGTTATACAGTAGGTTCTTATTTGTTATCTATTTTATATATAGTAGTGTGTATATGTCAATCCCAATATCCCAATTTAAAGGCAGAAAATGTGTGTATGACATGTAAAGGCATAAAAAAGACTGACAAAAATTACTTTAAAAAGATATCAGTCTGCTGCTCAGTGAATAAATCAGAAATTAGTTGTGAAGAATGGGAAAATCATGGCATGAAAAATCTTAAAATGAGCACTGAAAATAATGCTTATAGTTGTAGCAAAATAAAATTTATTGAAAAAGAATATATCTAACATAAAAACCATTAGAAATACCAGAAATGTCAGAATATATACATACACACACACACACACACACACACACATATAGGAAAGCAGTGGTGCAACTGTGGAAAAAAAAATGAAATAGAGTCTGATGTGAGCAACTGACCAACTGTGGGAAATTTGTGTGTATGTGAGAGAAGGAGAGGGAGAAATATTTGGAACATTCTCCTATGAATGAGATGAGATTATATCTCCCCCTACTCTATCAACAAAATCACATTATCTGTTATTCATGGAATCATACATATTCAGTTGTAATGTGGTAAAACTATATGCTATTTTTTATAATTTTCAAAAATATAAAAGAGAAAATTAAAAGTTTGATTATAACCATAAAACAGAATGCTAATGTTATATATGTCTGCATTGCAAAAGCAATTTACATTATTTAAAGTCATTAGTATGTCTAAGAGTCAAGAGAAATGGTAGAAGCAAGGCAGATAACATTACATCACCAGCAGTCAAGAGATATAGTATAAAATAAATAACCAAACAAAAGTTTGATTTTATTGTTAAATGTATGAAGGTAATAAGTAAGGAAAGTTTCTGCTTCTGTAAATGGCAGACTTATTAACATGTATCAACCCTTCTGCTCAAAACAAACAAAAAACTAGAAAATCTAGGCAAAATTTGGTCTTAAAACTACTTGAAGGGAATTCATAGCTAATAAGGCAATGAAAATTTATGACATGAGATTTCCAAGTAGAATAAAACTCAGAAATAAAACTCTAGCATTTTGGAACACTTTTCCCTTAAAACTGCTACCCAATAGAGCAGCCACTAGCTTCATATTGGGTATTTAAATTTTAATTAATTAAATTTAATGAGAACAACAGTTTACCTCCTTGGAACATACTAGTATCATGTCAATTGCTCAAAAATCACATGAGGTCAGTGGTTCAGATCACTGAAGAAATCAAAGAGGAAACAAAAAAATACCTAGAAACAAATGACAATGAAAACTCTACGACAAAAAACCTATGGGATGCAGCAAAAGAAGTTTGAAGAGGGAAGTTTATAGCAAAACAACCTACCTCAAGAAACAAGAAAAATCTCAAATAAATCACCTAACCTTACATCTAAAGCAATTAGAGAAAGAAGAAGAACAACAACAAAAAACAAAGGTAGCAGATGGAAAGAAATCATAAAGATCAGATCAGAAGTAAATGAAAAAGAAATGAAGGAAACAATAGCAAAGATCAATAAAACGAAAAGCTGCTTCTTTGAGAAGATAAAAAAAAATTGATAAAAATTAGCCAGACTCATCAAGAAAAAGAGGGAGAGGACTCAAATCAACAGAATTAGAAATGAAAAAGGAGAAGTTGGATCATTTGCAGAGACATGGATGGATCTAGAGACTGTCATACAGAGTGAAGCAGAAATAGAGACACAGTTGTAGAGAACAAACGTATGGATCCCAAGGGGGAAAGGGAGGGGTGGGATGAATGGGAGACTGGGGTTGATATATATATATACTATTGATACTATGTATAAAATAGACAACTAATGAGAATCTACAGTATAGCACAGGGAACTCCAGTCAATTCTCCATGGTGATCTAAATGGGAAGGAAACCCCCAAAAGATGGGATATCTGTATATGTATAGCTGATTCACTTTGCTGTACAGTAGAAACTAACACAAATTTATAAAGCAACTATACTCCAATAAAAATTTTAAAAATAATAATAAAGAGTTCATTATGAGTAGAATGGAAATATTCTGAAGTGAAAATTCAGAGATGTAGGAAAAAAATAAAGACAAATTGAAAAAAAAAAGAGAATATCTCTAAAAAGCAATATCTATGTCTTGATAAGTTTAAAATAAAATAGATTTAAAATCTAAGATCAGAATTATATGTAAATTCGAGTGGTGTCCATAGAGTATAATATGCTAAGTTCCTGAGTTGTCTGTGAAGTAAAAGTAGCAATTAGCATTAGCTAATGACATGTCAAGTTAACTTAAAGTTGATTATTCAGGAAAGAAGTGTGTAAAGCTATTTTCTAAGATCATTAAGGTAATCAGTGAAGGAAATATAAAGAGAAGAGTTAATCTGTATATATCTACAAAGAATTAGACTAGACTAAGCAGGTTAGAATTTTTTTCTGTACTGCTATGGTTTTTATTTCCATGTGTATGCATTACTTATTTTATTTTTAAATAGATAAAAAAGAATAGCCAATGTTGATTTGAATTGTGGAAATTTCAATGATTTTCAGATGCTAAAATCTTAAACAATGAAATATGTTTGGAAAGGTAGTTATTATTTACAATGAAGTAGGCTAGATTTCAAAATCAATTGACATAAACTTTGAAGAAGAAAAAAGTGTTTTAGAAGAATGAAAATTAAATTATCTAGATTTTGCAGTGCTTATTTAGGAAAATGCCACCATTGTGTACAAGCCAATTCATGCTTTGGGTATTGAAGAAGTAAGAGCAGAAATAGTGGTGTTCTCAGGGAGATGGTAGGGCAGGTTTAATGTAAGGCAAGAGTGAAAAGGTAGTATTTTATGTATACTTTGAAGTAAGCATAATGTATTTGCCTGTTTGAGGACTCCACAAGGCATGGTGGGGAAAGTTGTGAGTGAAGGAAGCTGGCAATTTTTGCCTGAGTAATAAAGTACTAAGATGCCACTAAGTATGTTAATAAACATGTTCCAGTGGGTCTTTGACTTTTGGAAGATTAGGGATAAAAGCATGTACCCTCTAGATCCTGGTGAATAGAGATTAAATTCCACTGTGATATCAAAGTCCCATGAGGGTAGCACAGATACAGGAAAACATTTTTGATTGACTGATCTGCTTCCACTGGAACTCCTGCCTTCTTGATTGGAGGTGGAATTCGCTATTTCAGAACACACTCATCAATTTATAGAATTAACAGTGAACAACAATGGATTAGAAGACATATGTAATGGTTAACAAAGGAAGATATATTCATACAGCTTGTTATAGACATTGTGGTGCAGTTAAACCAACACTATTTGCAACCTATCCCAATCCTCTCAAGTTCTTCTACCTAGTTAAAGACGTTTCCCTATATTCATCACAAACTTTGTACTTTCTGGGGAAATAATTCCAGCACCTGGACTTGTATTCTTCAGAACAACTTTTTACCCTAATAACAATAATGTACAGATGCAGAGATACTCTTTCACTACTGCAATATTTTTCCCCATGTAGGACTGCCATAGCCATCTTGCAGCCTTTCATGGAAGGCCAAAAGGAACACATTGATATTGATCAAGAAAGACATTGCTTATTTACCAAACAAATACTGGAAGCTGCTTATTATTAATTAATTAATTCTGCCATTAAACAATGGTAGGAGGAACTCCTCTTCCAAATTCCATGCTTTAGAAGGGCCTCACTCTGTTCCTTCTTAGGAGGCTCCCCATTCTCCCCCTTCCCGACCAAGAGTGTGCATGTGTGCACACATGCACATGCAGGTGTGTGTGCACAAAGCTGCATACACACACAGAGGTCTCCCCCTCCCCAATAATTTTTGTCTATAATTGTTATTATCTAAAAGTTTTCTGCTTTTTGAGGACATCCCTTTCTGGGTTTCTTGGCCATAGAAAGCAGTACTCTATGAGGACATTTTTGTTCTATATCAGCTGACATTTCCAGTTTGCCTGCTTCTTCAGCTCTAAGTCTGAAGTGTACGAGACAGAAAACCCAGGCAACTGACTACTATGTTGGTTCTTGGGTCCTAATATCTGTAGTGGGTCTGCATTCTTTTCTCTGTCTTTCAGAGTCTTCTTATATTTGTTTTAGATATAATGTGCAGCACCTTTATTTGTACTTAGTACCCATAGGAGAGACAGAAATCCCCTCTGAACAACCCAATGTCCAAAGAGTTGTCAAGGGGCATCTATACAGTATGTGGATTGGGCCTTTACCTGTGGGCTGGGGTTCTAAATATGTGTACAAAAGACCATATGATTTGTCATGGAGCCTGAAATGGGAAAAGAAAGGGAGGAGGACAGGGACTGGAGATCAGCTCTGCACACATTACCATTATCTGAAATGGAATTCAAAGGAGTATGAGAAACCTAAATTAAAACTTCATCCTTTAGATATCTACAAGGGCTTTTGCTAAAAAATGGAGTTCAGATATACTTTAACAGTTTATTTAATTGATTTTAACTAACAAATACATATGATATAACAGCATTATATGTGTATGTGTGTGTGTGTGTGTGTGTGTGACAGGCCTATTTGTGAGTATTCGCTTTCAAAATTAATTTTATAATTAGTAGAATGTTACATACCTAAATTGTTGCTAAGAATATGAATGTTAAATATTGTAGTCCCTTGTTGTTAAGTTCTGATTATTGCATCATCACAGAAAAACTTACTTTTTTTTTTTTTTTTGCGGTATGCGGGCCTCTCACTGTTGTGGCCTCTCCCGCTGTGGAGCACAGGCTCCAGACACGCAGGCTCAGCGGCCATGGCTCACGGGCCCAGCCACTCCAGGGCATGTGGGATCTTCCCGGGCCGGGACACGAACCCGTGTCTCCTTCATCAGCAGGCAGACTCTCAACCACTGTGCCACCAGGGAAGCCCAGAAAAACTTACATTTTAAGGGGAATTTGAAATAAAGAACAATATTTCCCCCCAAAGAGGAAGTATTGGCCTTTTTGCTGAGTCTTAGACTTCAACACATTTTACTACACTTAAGGTTTGGGCTTTCCCAGAAGATTTAAGCTTTAAAAACTTAAAATTTCTGTTTCACCATGATATTTATTTTCTACATTAACACGTCCCAAAGTCTGTATTATCCCTATGGAAGTACTGTTTCCCTCATGAATATGTCTTGACATCATAAGACAGATCATAATGAAATTTAACATACAAATTTAAGTTAGTAAAGAATAGTTCAACCTAACTTCTTTCTAAGCCAAATTAAGAAATTTAAGTTAGCTGAGGGTCGACACTTTTGGAATGCAAAAGATTTATGTCTTAATAGAACTTACTAATGGTTTTCTTTTTATATTATATTTATAATAACATGGCTGAAACTTTCTAACAGACACTGAAAATGCTCCAAAGCATATGCATTCAGGTATTCATTTTTTAAAATAAAACTATTAGAAAACAATGAAGTGTTAATGAATATATGTGGGGATTCTTGTCAACATGAGTAATGATAACTTTACACTTTTACGGGGATGTTTAGGGCAGCCACTATTGTTCAAGATCAATTATATGTCTGACCCAGGTATGAGTGTTTCCTTGATTAAAGAAGTTGGGTGGAAATACGCTAAGAAGATGACTTACATGTTAGAACGACATTGACCTATAGGTCTCAGGTTGCCTAGAGACCTCTCAAATTTGAAAAAATTCCCACAAATTGGGATGAAGAGTGGAAGCTGCTCAAATATCCATTAACATAAACTGGG
Organism: Mesoplodon mirus; assembly: GCF_964341445.2. Taxonomy (NCBI): domain Eukaryota; kingdom Metazoa; phylum Chordata; class Mammalia; order Artiodactyla; family Ziphiidae; genus Mesoplodon; species Mesoplodon mirus. The sequence continues at coordinate 23,119,115 of NC_138986.1, read as the reverse complement.
ATTTTTTTAATTTTAGAACTATTATTTTATATAGGGGGAAATGTTGATCTTATTCTAAATTATTTATCCACTATAGCTTTTTGGTCTAATTCAGTATGTCTCTTTTATTATTCCACTCATAAAGTTGGTGAAATATTTCTATATGTGTGTAATATTTCCCTTTAAAACTTGACTGAATAAAATCAATTACCGACATAATTGTGGTAGCCTCTATTCTAGTGGCAGAGTAAACAAGTGCCTCAAGCAAAGATAGCCTTCATCATTGGCATTAATTAGTCCTATTGTTGACAAAGGCCACAGAAGATAGAACTATTTTCTCATCATTGGCATTAATTAGTCCTATTGTTGACAGAGGCCACAGAAGATAGAACTATTTTCTCACCTACATAAGAGGTTTCATAGTTTTGGGAACATCAGTGGAGCCCTTGTAAATAAATTCTGAATGGTTCCTTTGCCCTAACTTGATAAACTTGCTGTTGCTACTCCATTACAATGCTCAGCACCTGATTTGTTAGATAAGCTACAAAAGAAATGGAATAAAAGCAGTAAGTTCCAAAAAGAAAAAGGGATCATGGTGGAAGCTAATTGTATAGTGATATAGTTTGCCTAATTACAGTTTTGTATAGTCAGGAAGGTTTAGTTATTAAATAATATTGAATAAAAAAAATTAGAAAAGTCATTATGCCATCATAAATTTATATATATTTTATTTTAAGGAAGGTCATATAAAAATCTCCCTGGGGTTTTCTTTAGACAATTATATCTACATTCCCATTCTTTTAAAGTAGCAGTGCTCTTTAAATCATTTTAGTTGGAAGGTAAATTATTTTCTTACTAAGCATTACATTTACAATCCTTAAGATATTGTGTTTTTTATATTTACTGGAGACAGTGAAAACAAATCTACCCCATTGGAAAGTGAATACAGACACTTGAATAAACTGTTATTCTTTCCTAAGAAGAATAATCATTCCATATAATTAATATTCTTTGGAATATTATTAAAATGTTATTCATTTTTTACTTAGTGAGGTTGAATCTTTATCCTATAATAAAGTGAAAAATATTTTCAAGTTACATAAATTAAAATATATCTTGACATTAATAAATTCATTGTAATTGGGTTAAACTCCACATGTTCACTTAGTATGGCCTTTGACATCACCAAAATGTCATATTTATAGTGTATTAAAACACAGTTAATGCATTTAACTCTTTCAGTTATGTAAAACATTAAATCTCACCTGTTTTTTGGCATTAAGAACATCCTTCATAAAAAGTTATCTTTCCACCTTCTTATATAGCTATTCTATTATTCCACTAAGGTTGTCTTTATTATTATTTTTCTCCTACTTTTTCTTTTCCCCCTCCCTCATAATTTCTTCCTTCTCCTTCTTCTTCTCCTTTTTCTTCTTAGACCCAATTTGTTATATTTCAAAGTATTAAAACCATGCAAAATATTATGCAACTAGAGTAGAATCAAATTAGAAATCAACAACAACAAGAAATTTGGGAATCTACATATATTTGGAAATTAAACACTTTTAAAAATAACTCACAGTTTGAAGAAGAAATTTAAAATGAAATTAGAAAATACTGTGAGATGACAGAAAACAAAAGCACAATATATCAAAATGTATGGGATGCTGTCAAATTATGCTTAGAGGAAAATTTATAGCTTTAAATACGTCAGTTAAAAAAAAATGAGGAAAGATCTCAATAAATATCTTAAGCTTCCACCACGAGAAACTAGAAAAAAACAAGAGCAAACTAATGCAAAAACTAGCAGAAGGAAAGAGATAATATAATTAGAACAGAAATTAAAGAAATATACTAATAGAGAAAATCAATGAAACCAAACATGCATTTTGTGAAAAAAGCAATAACATTTAGAAACTTTTAACTAGACCAACTAAGGAAAAAAAGAGAGAAATATTTAAATTTTGATTGTAAACACGACATAATGAAAGCATTCATATCCAATATCAGTGAGCAATTCAGATAACGTTAAAATAATATATGAAACACCAGGATCTTAGAGCTACAAAAATATAAATATTCTCAAAAAATTACTAGTTTTATGTTGTTTTAAGCCATTGATGAGTTCATGGTAATATCTTTTTTTTTACTTTTAAAAATTCTGTTTATGAGCAACAATTTACAATAAGAAGCAAACCTGAATGACCCATAAAATTACAGCTACTTTCTTCCTACCGTTATTGTATGTATTGATCTGAACACAATTTAGATGGTCTAGGCACAAAGAACACTGGAAGAATACATCTAACACTGCACTTTAAAGACATGAAAGGCAAAGTTATAGCAACACTCATTTCCCTACCTTTCAAGACGGCCTAATTTCTAAGCTGATAATCATCATAATGATTAAAAGATAATATTTATTAACTTACTGACAATCATCAAGGGATGTGTACAATTACTATCTCATTTAAATCCAAACAACCCTTTAATATAGTTACTATTTATCATTCCCAGTTTACTGATGGAAGAATAAGGCATAGAGATGTTGGCAATAACCACATCAATCAGCAACTGACTTAACCTGGGTTTGGTGAATTGCAATAGGCTATTACTTGTTGGGTTTCCATAAGGCCCTTAAAGAATCTTCACTGAACCATGAGAACTAAAGACACTTAAAGCAAAAATCCTTCTTTCAACATCTCCCTCCTTTTTGGCTACATCCTAAGAAGTAAGTGTTAAGTTACAGGTCTAGATTTGGGGCTTTGGAGTCAGACTTCTCAAGTCTCAGCTTCATCATTTTTGGCTTTGAGATCATGAAAACATTTAATTCCTCTTAGTTTTGGGTAATTCTTCTGCTAAATGAGGACAAAAATATCCAACTCGTGTTTTAAGGTAAAAGTAAACAAGATTCTGTATATTAGGAGAGTAGAATACATCTGACACATAAAATACTCTGGTTCTAACCAACTTATCTAATGAATACCCCTAATCCCCTTCTAATATTACTATGTTTCCCTGAACTCCCTGACTCTGACCACTTCCAAATGAGGTTGGTAATCTTTCTTCTGTCTCTCCCCAGGCATACAGCACAGAGTAACTTGCTTAGTCATGGAATCTCCTAAGAACAAACACATCCCCCAGCAAAAGTATGTGTGCCTTGGGATCTTAATCCCCAAAATTCAACTGCCACATTCCTCACTGATGTAACAGATGGGCTATAAAACTTCTGCCGACCATTACTTAGTATTAAACCTGTGAAGTCTTCAAGAGGCTCTAGAGTGTATTCTGCTCTTTTCTTCTCAACTGTGCATTCAGTGACATCATATTGGTAGCTAGATATCAGCCACGGAGGAAGGTTGTTATTATAAAAGTCGGCAAACACTACAAATCAAATGTTTGTTTTGCTTTTTGTTTACTTTTTTTATAAGAGGTTTTTTACTCACTCACCATTGATTCAGACTAATATGTTTTATAGACCAGTATTACTCAAGTTGTGGTTCATGGACTAATGCCAGTCATTGATCTGTTTCCTACCTCGGATTAAGTATAGCAATTCAATATAAGTATTTGGAAAAGTTTAGAGTATTTGGACATTGCCATTAATACATTTAAATGCATGATGCTTTTTTAATAATTAATTTCTGTTCAGTTTTACAAATGCTTCAGTCCATCACGGATTGGGAAAAAATATGCACTGCTACAGACGTGGTGTTTCAGTAGTCCCCATTCCTTGGCATCTCTATAACCAGATCACTTTCAATTCTTGCCCTTCCATGGAAACTGGAGCTCGTCCAATCCCTTGGTTGCTTCCCTTTCAACTGTTTAAGGACCAAGAATGACTGATGTCTGCACCAACTCAAATTACTGTAGTAAACTTATAAGCTTACTTTTTCTGTGTTCTATGATTTCCATTTTTCTGGGAACTCATTTTTATGAAGCAAATTAGAATATTTCTCTAATGTGGAAAGCTATCTAAGAATCACAAGGAAGAGATTGGCATGGCCAGAAGGAAGAGAAAATGGTGTTGGCAAATGTGGCCAGAAGTAATTCTGCAGTGAAAAGATTTATGGCTTTTTGAGACTTGCTTGGAAGTTCTGGTGCAAAATATCTTTATTTTTAAACCTAAGCTTATTTTGAAAGCCATAATTTACTTCAGAAAATTCGGCACGTATTTCAAGCACTTCAAATCATCTATTGAATATTTTATAGTTTGTATTTTCCCTAGTCTAAATTTATACTAAATAAAAGCTTCAGTGTTATTTTAAAAGTCAGAAACCAGAGACGAAGGGAAAACCTTAAGCCAAAGACTTGGTATACTTATCTCCTGCACATCCCATCTGATTATATTTCTACTTCAGGCTAAATTATGTGGACCAATCTATATTCAGCTTAAACATCAGATCCACACCCTGTGCCTCTACAAGTTATCTTCCCACTGACTCTTGACTACCTCACCCAGGTAAAGGAAAAGGGAATTAATATTTATATAGATTCTACTATGTGCCAATTCATTTACATTTAGTATTGAATTTAATATCCACAGTTGTCCAATAGGAATATTATTAGCCTTAATGTGTAGTCAATATATCTGAAAGGTAGAGAGGTTACACAATTAATAAATGACAAAACTAAGGTTAAATCTTAGTCTTTTATACTGCACAGACAACATGTATGCATTCCATAACCTTATACTACTTGTTAATCATTCAAGCCTCATTAAGTAAAAACGTTCAGTTTCCAAAATTTGCTTCATTCCAGAGTTGTCTCTAGGTTTATGAATAGTTTAGTTCCTTCCACATGTCCTTTCTGCACCGTTTAACTCTTTTATAGAGAGGTCTCATATAACTAACTCACCCCAAATTTCATGTCATCTTGGTTCTGATTAGTTTTGTGAAATATTAATTTCTCCTAAAGCAAATCCATTATAGAAGCAGAGAAAGGAATAAATAAAAGTTTACTCTGTTTGGAGATTGCAGACACTATGGCTCTTAAATGGCAAAAATAATACTTAACCAAAGAAAAAAAAATCACCAAAAATAGCACAGAGAAAAACTGACCCTGGATTGACTATGGTTATTGTAGCTAGATTTCTAAAATAGCAGCATTAATATATATCAACTAAAACCATTATCTTTAAAAAAAAATAAAAGTGACCTTTAACAGGAACAAGATGGATAATGATGGGAAACAAGGAAAATTCACATGTCCTTTTAATTGAAAGTAATGCTCAGCATGACTGTACCTATTTTTTTAAGTAATTGAAAAAAATAGGGACTCAACATATTCTGCAGAAATAAAAGAAAAAAAATTCCTGTAATCAGTATATAAATTTTTATGGAGATATAATTTATAGATAATAAAGTGTACAGATAATTGCATATTGTCTATTAAGTTTTCATAGTAACCACAATTCAAATCAAGATATAGAACTTTTCCTTGGTCACAAGATTTGTCCTGCTATCCTTCCCTGTCAATTTCCACCATTATCAGGAGAGACTACAATTTTGATATCTACTATCATTGATTAGTTTTGCCTGTTCTTGATGATATTATATAGACAATCAAATTCTTCTGTGCCTGCTTCTACTTTCCATCATATTTTTGAAATGTTTCCATATAAGGCAAACATCAATATACTGTCCCATTTTACAATAGAAAAGTGTTCATTTTATGTCACAATTTATTTCTTCATTTTCATGCTGATGGACATTTTACTGTTTTCTCTGGTGCTTATTTTTTTTCTATTTTTTGCTATTATGATTAAGGCATCTATAACTATTCTTATAGGGGTCTTTTTGCAGACACCAGCTTTTATTTCTTAGTTAAGTAAGTAACTGTGGAATCGCTAAGTCATATGGTAGGTATATGTTTAGCTTTTTAATGAACTTCCAAAAGTTCTCTACACTCACAAATTTTATAGCAATTTGTGAAATTTTCAGTTGCTTTATACCCTTTATACATTGTTAGTTTTGTTTAGTTTGGCCATTCTAGATATGAAATGATATATTATTGAAATTTCCCTGATGATTACTAATGTTGAGCACCTTTTCATTCTTACACCTTCTTTTGTGAAGTGTTTGTTTATGTCTTTAGCCCCTTTGTTATTGGGTTGTTTTATTTCAATCCTTGAGTTATAGGGAGCCTCCATATACTCTGTGTGTAAATACTTTGTCAGATATGCACAATATAAATATTTTCTCCCCATCTGTAATGTCCTTTTCATTTTTCTTTTGGTATCCTTTAGAAATTAGAAATTTTAATGTTAATAAACCTCAATTTAGCATTTTTCCTTTTATGTCTAATATTTTGTTTTGTACTGTATGAGAAACCCTTGTCTACTCTAAGTATTAAGGATATTTGCATAAATTATGTTCTAAAATGTTTCTGTGTCTTGTTCTTAGGTTCAGATTTGAATTATATTTTGTGTGTGTAGTGATGTAAGACTTGAGGTTCATATTTATTTCTTACAGAAATATGCAGGTGATTCCTTGGGGTTTAAAGGAAATACAACATGTTCTTTTCCCCTTTAAATTTCCATTGGAATGTATTCAAATATCTATTCATCCTGTTCATGTGGGGTTTTTTCTCTATTATCTATTATAGTCCATTGATCTATCTGTCTGTCCTTACCCCAATACTATACTGTCTTGATCACTGTATATTTACAGCATTTCTTAAAAATCGCATGTGTGAGTTCTACAAATTTATTTTTTAAGATTGTTTTGGCTATTTATATCTTTTATGTTTCTGGATACACTTTAGAATAAGCTTCTCAAGTTCTGCATATTAAGCACATTTGCATTTCACTTTCAATTACTGAATTGCGGTATAATTTACATACAGTGAATTGCACAGATATTAGAGTCACAGAGAACTAGTGACATGACAAATGCACATGCTTATATAACCCACTCAAAATACAGAATACCTTTATTACCTCAGGAAGTTCACTAGTCCCTTTCCCAGGCAATTCCTGTTTCAAACCCAAGATTCTATCAATATCTTGATTTATGTCACCATAGATGGTTTTATTTTTGTCTAATTTTTACATAAATATATTCATACTGGATGTACCTTTTTGTCAATTTATTTTTCTCAGTTCATACATCAGTTTTAGAGATTTATCCATATTGTTTTGTGTATCTGTGATCCATTCCTTTTATTGGTTGGTAGGAGGCCTTTTTGGGAATGTAACACAACTTGATTATCCATTCTTTTATTAATGATCATTTGGGCTGTTTCTATTTTTTGACTTTATAAGTAAGTCTTCTATGAACATTCCTTTAAAAAATTTTTGTATGAATACATGTTTGTCAATTCATTAATCTTCTCAAGTAATCTATTCTATTCATTGGTTCCATTCTTGTCTTACATTCTGGGACATAAGACAAAATTGTAGTGGTGTCATACACTGTGAGGTTAGTTAACTATATGGTTTTCAAAAGAATTATTCTAGGAATGCTCTGAGAGAGGATGGTAGGGGTAGAGGGTGATCACTTTTGTCTTCTCTGGGTGTTCTAACATCACTCATTAGTGCAGTAGCAGTGGTAGCCTTACTTGCCAGAAGCTTGGTGCTTGACTGCAGAGGGCAACTCTGTTTTACCTAATGGATTAATCTTCACAATGCTCAGGACCATGTCAAGCACTGTGTTATGTACTGGGGCTACAAATCTGAAAAAGGCAATTATAGCCTTTGGAAAAGTAATATTCTAGAGGCAAGAGAGATTTTACATAGATGATTACCATGCGATGTGACAAGTATAATAGTAAATTCTTTACCAAGTATTATAGTAGCACAAAATATGTAAATATTTCAGGAAGAGTGATTGATTCCTGAAAAGTCTAAAAGTGTGAGTGGGAATTATCTAGGCTGAATGAAGTGTCAGTTGCAGAATTCCAAGTGTAATGAAATTAAAAGCAAAAAATGGAGGCTAGAATTAGCATGGTGTGTGCAAACACAATGTATACATTTTTATTTCACTTAACATAATATCATTAACATTTTCCATACTTTTACATAATCTGTATAATCAACATGTAGAGTTGCATAATAGTATTCCAAGTTATTATTTAAAACACTTTAAGGGTAGTTACTTTTCTTATATGAAAAATATTTCTAGTTTTAGAAATGTGTATTAAAGCTCAGTCATACAATAAATATAAAATATGTATGCTTTTAGAATGATGTATTTTATTGTTATTTTTTCTCTCTATAAAAAGTTGTGTATTTATCTTTATAGATAAATAATACACAATATTTTTCTTAATCACCATAATATTGCTATTTTGAACTATAGAAGTTACATCAGCTATTGACCATAAGTGCATCTTCTTTGTTATCTATTCATTGTTGAAATGAGAACCAACTTAGAATGAAATTTATATGCTACAAAACTATGTTCCAAAAACTAAATCCTAAGTGTTAAAAAATGGTGTATTAATGTTTAATCATAATTTTGTTTTTTATTTTTGATTCAGATAAAACAAATAGTTCCTTATGCCTATTTAACCTCCATTCATTTACACACCCGTCCACCCACCTATCTATACATATATCATTTATTTATGTATTAAATATGCACATGCATATTTGGAAAACAGAAATAACATTATATTCTACATGCCAATATGCTTTATCGACTAAGAAAATAAAGATGAATGAGGCAGGAATATCAAAGAACAAAAAAATCCTATTGCTTATTCCAGTATACTTGTGATTTTATATTTATCATCAATTGTTTGTTATTATTTGATTAAATAATTCCATGAAGTTAGATGTTTTAAATTGAATGGCATTTATTCTTGTGGAATTAATTCTTTATAGAACTAGGAACTCTATTTCACTTGGATCACCTATAACTAATACGCTATATGAAAGATCATTCTTAGATGTTTACACTGTCACTTGTAGGCCATTCAAGTGTTGAGTAATTCCATTTATTGTCTTAACATGATTTCTATTTTCGCTTACTTATTTAAGCCTAAACAAAATCAAGTTGTGTTTTCTCATTTTGGAGGGAAGAATTAGGGAATGGTCAAATTTTTTCTTTCAATGACTTGATAAGTAAATTAGACAAATGAATTTTTGACATATTTGTTATTTCAATAAAATACTCTGTAGATATGAGTACATAAAATAAAGGTAACACGTAACTGAAGAAGGTAGAACACTAGAATTTAGAGCTTATAAGAAAATGCTATTAAGGACACTTAATGCTAGAAAAAAAAAGAGACATAATTTATATGCCATCTTATTTCAGTCACAAAAGAATCAAATCTTTCTGCTTTTCTGGGTTATTAATGCAGGATGCCAGCTATAATTAAGGTCATGTTTGCTTAGTTTTCTGAAATCAAATTTAGATTTTATTTTCTCATTCATTTATGCATCTTTTATTTTAGTGTCATGGCATTTGCTTCACTTAAGATTTTAAAATATTAAAGTAGGTCCTGACTTTTACATGTGTATGTGAATCAAAGCTATTTGTGAAAAAAAACAAAAACAGAATTTAGTACAACCTGCTATTCCTAATTTCTCAGAGAAACGTAGACCTACTCACTATATACTGTTGTAATAAAACCCTTAACTCTCTGTTATCAGAAAGACTGATGAAGATTATGCAATAACTAAAACCATCATCACCAGCTAACTTTCCTTTTCGAAAATTAACTATGTCACACTACAAAATATCAATAAGTTGAGGAAGTAAACCTGGATATGAAGAAATTTTCTGTGGTTCTTAGCCATAACAGAACATTGCAGAGTGTTTTAAATAAATATGGCCTTTAATGGATTTTAATAGTCCAAGATGCACTTACTTACTTTTTGTCACCATACGCTTGGTACCCACATCATCCTTATTAGTGCAAAACATGGAGATAACAGATATGCCCACTCCAACAGCAAGGCTGTAAGATCTTTATTTCAAGTGATCATAGTCCTCCTCTTACAATTTTGTGCAGCTTACTCAAAAAATTTTAGCATGGAATCTGTCATAAGTTGAGCCAACATTTAATCTAATTAACCATGGGCAGGAGGAGGAATCAAGAATTATGTAATGCTTTCCTTTGGCGTGGGAGGTGGTTGGAGGAGATTAAAATAAATGGGTAAGTTGGATGTGGTAGGAAACTTATACAAAAGCATTAACAGTATTTATATTATTTTTATCATTACATGGTTTTTATTTTTAATTCATCATATTTTCAACAATATACAATAAAAATATGTTTTTATATACTCAGATTTTTATTAGACGCATTCTATTAGTACTTTTTTTCTCTCCCAGCAAGTAAAGTAACAAACAGAAAGGGTTTGCCTCATTTGTGAGAGTGTAGCTTAGCCTAACATATTAGGTATCCCAACGTACAGAGTAAAACAAGGCATTTGATGTGTTAACATGACTTAGAAAAATATACTTTAAAATATCTATGATTTATTTCACCATATAAGAAAAATGCATGCATAAGTATTCTGATCACATGCTGAGACATGTAATATTTTTTCCTGGGTACTTTTTTCCCTTTTTATAACTCAGGGGCTTTTGCTTCAAGTGTTACTTTTGCATGTATTAACTTCCGATCTTGCTTAAAACTGAGATAATACTTACCATAAAATGGTAATCTATAATAAATTGTGCTTGCCCATATTTCATATTATTATGAGATTCCTGTTAGATAATAGATATTAATTACATTGGTTAAAAGTATAACATATTAACATATTTCATTTTAATTGTAATGTGACAATAATGATTATAAGAAATGTCAAATGTACACCTAATATAATTAGATATGAACACCTTAAGCTCAGTGAAGGTTATTTTCCTTATAAAAAAATTTTAAAAAGCTTTGTTCTTCTTTCTCAAGATTGCTTTGGCTATTCAGGATCTTTTATGGTTCCATACACATTTTAGGATTGTTTGTTCTATTTTTGTGAAAAATGTCTTTGGAATTTTGATAGGGACTGCATTAAATCTGTAGATTGCTTTAGGTGATATGGACATTTTAAAAATATTAATTCTTCCAATCCATGAGCATGGAATAACTTCCCATTTACTTAAAAAAAAATGCTGATAAAAACTAAAAAATAAGGAAAAGAGGAAATATATACAATTTCACTACACTGGACTCCTTTCTCAAGGCATAAATGTAACTAGTCATACAATGATCTATTTCACATAGCTTTGTAGCTCTGCTGCTAATTTGGAGGACTGGAAATTCATGCATGTTCCTTTTTCTTGCTATTTATTTTTATACTTAATCATAATTCATGGCAGAGGGTTGACTTGTTCTAACAAAAAGCATCAAATATCAAAAAGACAACAAATAGTTCTTTGCTGAATCCTAATAAAAGAGGAATATTTTCCTTATAACTGTCACAGTGTAATTTGTCACTTTTAATAGTGTCATATTTTTATATTAGAAAAGATAGTTTGCAAGAAATCCAAGGTTGGAAATATCAAATAAGCCATTGCCAAAATAGCAAAACAAAACAAAATAAAACAGCAACAAAGAACTCATATGATGCTAAAAAGAAACAATTTAAAAGATTGTAAAAATTCAAATACGAAATATCTGTTTGGGAGCATTAAGTAGAGGACTGTTAACAATCACTCACTTCTCTGACATTAAAATGGTTGCCAATATAGAAACAATGTGGTTGAATTTTTATGAAATTCATTAAGTACTGTCTCACATCTACACTTTCTCTGTTGTAAAACTGCTCATTGATAGAATTCCACTTCAATGTAGAAAAACAACATTTCCTATAAGAACAACTAGAAATCTGGATAATTGTTTTTAAGCTGCTTAATGGTGTTAGAAAGCTGAAGCAGCCAGGATTTGAGGACACAGGGACCCATAAAAAGGGAAACTCATTAAAGTGAGTTAACTTCTGTGCTACACTTTTGCCCTTGAGCCATTTAGTAATATGAAGCTGAGTTTAGCAGAAAGCAGCTAAGATGGAGAAAAGCTAGCTGAGGAGAGAACAATGGGAGTTTGGAGATGCCAGGTAAACACAAATTTAGGGGCTAAGATTCCAGAGATAAGAGAAGCCCAGTGAAGTGAGACTAATGCTCTGCCTTAGCTTTTGGCATGAGGCATTTGCCTTCCAAGCCATGCAGTGTGAACATTAGAAAGCAGCTGAAAATTTGATTGCAATATTTGAGAGTTACAAGTGTCACAAAATTAGTTCACAACTCATCTGGTTAAACACCACAGGCCGTCAGTTTGAAACCTGGAAGGACACATTGTTGAAGTGGGCATAAACCAGAGGTAGAAAAAGCCAAGTCGAAAGATACCATGAAGAGAATGAAAAGGCAAATCACAGATGGGGAGAAGATATTTGCTATACATGTATCCTTTATAACATGAATATAAAGAATTTTATATTCAAAATATAGATACACTACCCAAAATTGATAAGAACAAGACAGGTAACACGACAGATAAAACATGCAAGGAACTTAATTCAATATTTTAAAACAAACAAAGAAAATATTCAAATAGTTAATAAACATTGAAAGAGCTGCTAATGTTTATTAGTCATCGGGGAAATGGAACATAAAACCATAATAAGATTTCATTAAATACCTACTTCAGGAAAAATTATAAAACAATTTTTGGTGAGGATTTAGAGCAGTTGGGACTCTTTGTGATGTTGTAAACTGTATAATCACTCTAAAAAATTACTTGGAACATATCAATTTCTTATGGCTCAACAATTTCAATCCTAGATATAAACTCAACAAAAGCATGTATATATGGCCAACAAAAAAATATAGAATTTCATAGCATCACTATTTATAAAAAGAACCCAACTAGAAACTATAAGTCTATCAACAGGTGATTGAATAAATACTTTGGTTGTTCTACCCCATTGATTCTCAACTGGGGGCAATTTGGATCCCTGGGAACATTCAGTGATGTTGTGAGATATTTTTAATTGCCATAACCTAGAGGAGACGGGGATGGTGTTACAGGCATGCAGGGGATAGAGGTCAGTGATGTCATTAAATGTCATAGAATGCACGGGACAACCCTCACAGTAAATAATTATCTGGTCAAAAATATCAATAGTGCCTAGGTTGAGAAATCATGATCTTTACAATAAATATTATATTTTCCTGAGAATCAACAAATTCACACTATATGTAAACCACTGATTTATCCCACAAACATAAGATTGAGAAAAATAAACCAGAGAATACATATTTCATAATCCCACTTATGTAAATTTAAAAAAGCAGAAAAACCAATCAATGTCGATAGAAGGCAAGATGGTGGTTCCCTTTGTGGGGGAGTGGTGGCTGAGAGGGTACAGGTATTATTTTATTTCTTGATCTGAGTATTTCTTCCATGGGTGTATTCACTACTTTAAAACTGTAAGGTTATGCATAAACAAGAATAAAAGACAACCCTCAGAATGGGAGAAAATATTGGCAAATGAAGTAACTGACAAAGGATTAATCTCCAAAATATACAAACAGCTCATGAAGCTCAATATCAAAAAAACAAACAAGAGACTTCCGGGTAAGATGGCGGAAGAGTAAGACGCGGAGATCACCTTCCTCCCCACGGATACACCAGAAATACAGCTACACGTGGAACAACTCCTACAGAACACCTACTGAACGCTGGCAGAAGACCCCAGACCTCCCAAAAGGCAAGAAACTCCCCACATACCTGGGTAGGGCAAAGCGGAGAGATCCCTACACAGAGGATCGGTGCCGAGCGGCACTCACCAGCCCGAGAGGCTTGTCTGCTCGCCCGCCGGGGCAGTCGGCACTGGGAGCTGAGGCGCGGGCTTCGGTCAGAGCGCAGGGAGAGGACTGGGGCTGGCGGCGAGAACTCAGCCTGAAGGGGGCTAATGTGCCACAGCTAGCCGGGAGGGAGTCCGGGAAAACTCTGGAGCTGCCGAAGAGGCAAGAGACTTTTTCTTCCCTCTTGGTTTCCTGGTGCGCGAGGAGAGGGGATTAAGAGCGCTGCTTAAAGGGGCTCCACAGACGGGCGCGAGTCGCGACTGAAAGCGTGGAGCCCAGTGACAGACGTGGGACGCTGGGGCTGCTGCTGCCGCCGCCAAGAAGCCTGTGTGCGAGCGCAGGTCACTGCCCACACCGCCCTTCCGGGAGCCTGTGCAGCCCGCCACTGCCGGGGTCCCGGGATCCAGGGACGGCTTCCCTGGGAGAACGCACGGTGCGCCTCGGGCTGGTGCAACGTCACGCCGACCTCTGCCACTGCAGGCTCGCCCCGCACTCCGTGCCCCTCCCTCCCGCCCGGCCTGAGTGAGCCAGAGTCCCCGAAGAGGCTGCTCCTTTAACCCTCTCCTGTCTGAGCGAAGAACAGACGCCCTCCGGCGACCGACACGCAGAGGCGGGGCCAAATCCAAAGCTGAGACCCAGGAGCTGTGAGAACAAAGAAGAGAAAGGGAAACCTCTCCCAGCAGCCTCAGAAGCAGCAGATTAAAGCTCCACAATCAACTTGATGTACCCTGCATCTGTGGAATACATGAATAGACAACACATCATCCCAAATTGAGGAGCCCGGAGTCAGTGCTGTGCCTCTGAGGTGGGAGAGCCAACTTCAGGACACTGGTCCACAAGAGACCTCCCAGCTCCACATAATATCAAACGGCGAAAATCTTCCAGAGATCTCCATCTCAACACCAGCACCCAGGTTCACTCAACGACCAGCAAGCTACAGTGCTGGACACCCTAAGCCAAACAACTAGCAAGACAGGAACACAACGCCACCCATTAGCAGAGAGGTGGCCTAAAATCATAAAAAGTCCACAGACACCCCAAAACACACCACCAGACGTGGACCTGCCCACCAGAAAGACAAGATCCAGCCTCATCCACCAGAACACAGGCACTAGTCCCCTCCACCAGGAAGCCTACACAACCCACTAAACCAACCTTAGCCACTGGGGACAGACACCAAAAACAACAGGAACTACGAACCTGCAGCCTGCAAAAAGGAGACCCCAAACACAGTAACATAAGCAAAATGAGAAGACAGAAAAACACACAGCAGGAGAAGGAGCAAGATAAAAACCCACCAGACCTAACAAATGAAGAGGTAATAGGCAGTCTACCTGAAAAAGAATTCAGAATAATGATGGTAAAGATGATCCAAGATTCTATTTCCCAGATCCAAAATCTTGGAAATAGAATAGACAAAATGCAAGAAACAGTTAACAAGGACCTAGAAGAACTAAAGATGAATCAAGC
Organism: Mesoplodon mirus; assembly: GCF_964341445.2. Classification (NCBI taxonomy): domain Eukaryota; kingdom Metazoa; phylum Chordata; class Mammalia; order Artiodactyla; family Ziphiidae; genus Mesoplodon; species Mesoplodon mirus. Next base: position 23,103,906 of record NC_138986.1, on the reverse strand, counting down.
ATCGATTAAAAACACAATACATGAAATAAAAAATACTCTAGATGGGATCAATAGCAGAATAACTGAGGCAGAAGAACGGATAAGTGAGGTGGAAGATAAAATAGTGGAAATAACTGCTGCAGAGCAAAATAAAGAAAAAAGAATGAAAAGAACAGAGGACAGTCTCAGAGACCTCTGGGACAATATTAAACGCACCAACATTCGAATTATAGGGGTTCCAGAAGAAGAAGAGAAAAAGAAAGGGACTGAGAAAATATTTGAAGAGATTATAGTTGAAAACTTCCCTAATATGGGAAAGGAAATAGTTAATCAAGTCCAGGAGGCACAGAGAGTCCCATACAGAATAAATCCAAGGAGAAATACGCCAAGACACATATTAATCAAACTGTCAAAAATTAAACACAAAGAAATCATATTAAAAGCAGCAAGGCAAAAACAACAAATAACACACAAGGGAATCCCCATCAGGATAACAGCTGATCTCTCAGCAGAAACTCTACAAGCCAGAAGGGAGTGGCAGGACATACTTAAAGTGATGAAGGAGAAAAACCTGCAACCAAGATTACTCTACCCAGCAAGGATCTCATTCAGATTTGATGGAGAAATTAAAACGTTTACAGACAAGCAAAAGCTGAGAGAGTTCAGCACCACCAAACCAGCTTTACAACAAATGCTAAAGGAACTTCTCTAGGCAAGAAACACAACAGAAGTAAAAGACCTACAATAACGAACCCAAAACAATTAAGAAAATGGGAATAGGAACATACATATCGATAATTACCTTAAATGTAAATGGACTAAATGCTCCCACCAAAAGACACAGAGTGGCTGAATGGATACAAAAACAAGACCCATGTATATGCTGTCTACAAGAGACCCACTTCAGACCTAGAGACACATACAGACTGAAAGTAAGGGGATGGAAAAAGATATTCCATGCAAATGGAAACCAAAAGAAAGCTGGAGTAGCAATTCTCATATCAGACAAAATAGACTTAAAAATAAAGACTACTAGAAGAGATAAAGAATGACACTACATAATGATCAAGGGATCGATCCAAGAAGAAGATATAACAATTGTAAATATTTATGCACCCAACATAGGAGCACCTCAATACATAAGGCAAATACTAACAGCCATAAAAGGAGAAATCGACAGTAACACACTCATAGTAGGGGACTTTAACACCCCACTTTCACCAATGGACAGATCATCCAAAATGAAAATAAATAAGGAAACACAAGCTTTAAATGATACATTAAACAAGATGGACTTAATTGATATTTATAGGACATTCCATCCAAAAACAACAGAATACACATTTTTCTCAAGTGCTCATGGAACATTCTCCAGGATAGATCATATCTTGGGTCACAAATCAAGCCTTGGTAAATTTAAGAAAATTGAAATTGTATCAAGTATCTTTTCCGACCACAATGCTATGAGACTAGATATCAATTACAGGAAAAGAGCTGTAAAAAATACAAACACATGGAGGCTAAACAATACACTACTTAATAACGAAGTGATCACTGAAGAAATCAAAGAGGAAATTAAAAAATACCTAGAAACAAATGACAATGGAGACACGACGACCCAAAACCTATGGGATGCAGCAAAAGCAGTTCTAAGAGGGAAGTTTATATCAATACAATCCCACCTTAAGAAACAGGAAACATCTCGAATAAACAACCTAACCTTGCACCTAAAGCAATTAGAGAAAGAAGAACAAAAACATCCCAAAGTTAGCAGAAGGAAAGAAATCATAAAAATCAGATCAGAAATAAATGAAAAAGAAATGAAGGAAACGATAGCAAAGATCAATAAAACTAAAAGCTGGTTCTTTGAGAAGATAAACAAAATTGATAAACAATTAGCCAGACTCATCAAGAAAAAAAGGGAGAAGACTCAAATCAATAGAATTAGAAATGAAAAAGGAGAAGTAACAACTGACACTGCAGAAATACAAAGGATCATAAGAGATTACTATAAGCAACTCTATGCCAATAAAATGGACAACCTGGAAGAAATGGACAAATTCTTAGAAATGCACAACCTGCCAAGACTGAATCAGGAAGAAATAGAAAATATGAACAGACCAATCACAAGCACTGAAATAGAAACTGTGATAAAAAATCTTCCAACAAACAAAAGCCCAGGACCAGATGGCTTCACAGGCGAATTCTATCAAGCATTTAGAGAAGAGCTAACACCCATCCTTCTGAAACTCTTCCAAAATATAGCAGAGGGAGGAACACTCCCAAATTCATTCTACGAGGCCACCATCACCTTGATACCAAAACCAGACAAGGATGTCACAAAGAAAGAAAACTACAGGCCAATATCACTGATGAACATAGATGCAAAAATCCTCAACAAAATACTAGCAAACAGAATCCAACAGCACATTAAAAGGATCATACACCATGATCAAGTGGGGTTTATTCCAGGAATGCAAGGATTCTTCAATATACGCAAATCAATCAACGTGATACACCATATTAACAAATTGAAGGAGAAAAACCATATGATCATCTCAATAGATGCAGAGAAAGTTTTGACAAAATTCAACACCCATTTATGATAAAAACCCTGCAGAAAGTAGGCATAGAGGGAACTTTCCTCAACATAATAAAGGCCATATATGACAAACCCACAGCCAGCATCATCCTCAATGGTGAAAAACTGAAACCATTTCCACTAAGATCAGGAACAAGACAAGGTTGCCCACTCTCACCACTCTTATTCAACCTAGTTTTGGAAGTTTTAGCCACAGCAATCAGAGAAGAAAAGGAAATAAAAGGAATCCAAATTGGAAAAGAAGAAGTAAAGCTGTCACTATTTGCAGATGACATGATACTATACATAGAGAATCCTAAAGATGCTACCAGAAAACTACTAGAGTTAATCAATGAATTTGGTAAAGTTGCAGGATACAAAATTAATGCACAGAAATCTCTGGCATTCCTATATACTGATGATGAAAAATCTGAAAGTGAAATCAAGGAAACACTCCCATTTACCATTGCAACAAAAAGAATAAAATATCTAGGAATAAACCTACCTAAGGAGACAAAAGACCTGTATGCAGAAAATTATAAGACACTGATGAAAGAAATTAAAGATGATACAAATAGATGGAGAGATATACCATGTTCTTGGATTGGACGAATCAACATTGTGAAAATGACTCTACTACCCAAAGCAATCTACAGGTTCAATGCAATCCCTATCAAACTACCACTGGCATTTTTCACAGAACTAGAACAAAAAATTTCACAATTTGTATGGAAACACAAAAGACCCCGAATAGCCAAAGCAATCTTGAGAACGAAAAATGGAGCTGGAGGAATCAGGCTCCCTGACTTCAGACTATACTACAAAGCTACAGTAATCAAGACAGTATGGTACTGGCACAAAAACAGAAAGATAGATCAATGGAACAGGATAGAAAGCCCAGAGTTAAACCCACGGACATATGGTCACCTTATCTTTGATAAAGGAGGCAGGAATGTACAGTGGAGAAAGGACAGTCTCTTCAATAAGTGGTGCTTGGAAAACTGGATAGGGACATGTAAAAGTATGAGATTAGATCACTCCCTAACACCATACACAAAAATAAGCTCAAAATGGATTAAAGACCTAAATGTAAGGCCAGACACTATCAAACTCTTAGAGGAAAACATAGGCAGAACACTCTATGACATAAATCACAGCAAGATCCTTTAGGACCCACCTCTTAGAGAAATGGAAATAAAGACAAAAATAAACACATGGGACCTAATGAAACTTCAAAGCTTTTGCACAGCAAAGGAAACCATAAACAAGACCAAAAGACAACCCTCAGAATGGGAGAAAATATTTGCAAATGAAGCAACTGACAAAGGATTAATCTCCAAAATTTATAAGCAGCTCATGCAGCTCAATAACAAAAAAACAAACAACCCAATCCAAAAATGGGCAGAAGACCTAAATAGACATTTCTCCACAGAAGATATACAGACTGCCAACAAACACATGAAAGGATGCTCAACATCCTTACTCATTAGAGAAATGCAAATCAAAACTACAATGAGATATCATCTCACACCAGTCAGAATGGCCATCATCAAAAAATCTAGAAACAATAAATGCTGGAGAGGGTGTGGAAGAAGGGGAACACTCTTGCACTGCTGGTGGGAATGTGGATTGGTGCAGCCGCTGTGGAGAACGGTATGGAGGTTCCTTAGAGAACTACAAATAGAGCTACCATATGACCCAGCAATCCCACTACTGGGCATATACCCTGAGGAAACCATAATTCAAAAGGAGACATGTACCAAAGTGTTCATGGCAGCCCTATTTACAATGGCCCGGAGATGGAGACAGCCTAAGTGTCCATCATCGGATGAGTGGATGAAGAGGATGTGGCACATATATACAATGGAATATTGCTCAGCCATAAAAAGAAATGAAATTGAGCTATTTGTAGTGAGGTGGATAGACCTAGAGTCTGTCGTACAGAGTGAGGTAAGTCGGAAGGAGAAGGACAAGTACTGTATGCTAACGCATATATATGGAATTTGAGAGAAAAAAATGTCATGAAGAACATGGGGGTGAGACAGGAATAAGGACGCAGACCTACTAGAGAGTGGACTTGGGGATGTGGGGAGGGGGAGGGTTGAGCTGTGACAGAGTGAAAGAGCATCATGGACATATATACACTACCAAGCGTGAGGTGGATGGCTGGTGGGAGGCGGCCGCATAGCACAGGGAGATCAGCTCGATGCTTTGTGACTCCCTGGGGGGGTGGGATGGGGAGGGTGGGAGGGAGACGCAGGGGGGGAGGGGATATGAAACATATGTATATGTATAACTGATTAAATTTGTTATAAAGCAAAAAAATAAAATAAAATAAAATTAAAAAAAAAAACAAAAAAAAACAAAACAACCCAATCCAAAAATGGGCAGAAGATCTAAATAGACATTTCTTCAAAGAAGATATATGAATGGCCAACAAACACATGAAAAGATGCTCAACATCATGAATTATTAGAGAACTACAAGTCAAAACTACAATAAACTATCGCCTTACACCAGTCAGAATGGCCATGCTAAAATATCTACAAACAAGAAATACTAGAGAGAGTGTGGAGAAAAGGGAACCCTCTTACACTGTTGGTGGGAATGTAAATTGACACAGCCACTATGGAGACTGTATGGAGGTTCCTTAAAAAACTAAAAACAGAACTACCATGTGACCCAGCAATCCCACTACTGGGCATATACCCAGAGAAAACCATAATTCAAAAAGATACATGCACCCCAATGTTCATTGAAGCACTATTTACAATAGCCAGGACATGGAAACAACCTAAATGTCCATCAACAAAGGAATGGATAAAGAAGATGTGATACATATATAAAATGGAATATTACTCAGCCATAAAAAAGAACAAAATAATGTCATTTGCAGAGACATGGATGGACCTAGAGACTGCCACACAGAGTGAAGTAAGTCAGAAAGAGAAAAACAAATATTGTATATTAATGCATATATGTGGAATCTAGAAAAATTGTATAAATGATCTTATTTGCAAAGTGGAAATACAGACACAGATGTAGAGAACAAATGTATGGATACCAAGGGGGAGGGAGAATGGGATGAACTGGGAGATTGGGATTGACATATATACACTACTATGTATAAAATAGATAACTAATGAGAACCTACTGTATAGTACAGGGAAATTTACTCAGTACTGTGTAATGACCTACATGGGAAGGAAATCCAAAAAAGAAGGGATATATTTATATGTATGGCTGATTCAATTTGCTGTACAGCAGAAACTGACACAGTACTATAAAGCAACAATACTCTAATAAAAACAAAATGAAAACAAAATTGTAAGTTTATGGTATGGACTTATGAGTGTGTGTGAGTGTGTGTGTGTGTGTGTATTCAGTACAAAGTTTACTTAAATTTTTCATTAAATCACCAGCCTGTAATATTTAATGGGATGTTTACTTCCAAGATTTCATGTATATGTGTAGTTTGGAATTAAGGCAACTTCAATTTCTTAAAAAGACAGAGTGCTATTTAAAGTGAAATAAAATCACCTAAACAGATGTCACTTTTATTTCCTAGGTGTGTGTATGTGTGTGTGTGTGTGTGTGTGTGTGTGTGTTTGCAACACATTATCAAAGGGGTCTTTTCAATACAGTATTTAATAAATATTTTTTCCCGCTGATGCTTATTTTTTATTTCCTTTCAAAGACAAATGCTTCAAAATGGTTTTTCATTTCTTAAAAAGTAACCTCGCTTCCACAAGAATAATAAAATAGACAGCATACCAGGGTATCCTACAGTGAAATACCATGGCAACAGATACTTTGGCTGAATCTTTTTGACTATGGGCAAATCTGTCCAAGTCTGTCAAATTCAATATCTTCAAATTGCCATCAGCAATATTAATGTTACAAGAGGAATAATACTGCATCTTGGCCATATATTTAGTTAAGATATATACCTAGCTATGGTGAATCAAAAATAAATCAGCTGATCAAGGATTATATGCATAGAGAACTAAACATTAAATATAAACCATTTTATAATTTCACTAAATTACTGTATGGTAAAAATATATATATGGATTAAGGGAATCAACATAGAGATTTCTATGCATATATGTATTTACAGGGTTCTGACAGAACAAAGATTACAGAATTGAATTTTGAGCAGTAACTGACTCTATAGTAATATATATGCATGTATAAAACATAAATCATAATATATCTACCAGTATAACATGTGTTTATGTGGATTATGTTTAATTCAAATATTCATCTTCTTAAATGCAATATGCTCAGATGTATGTTCTTGTTGGTCTGCATCACTTATGCCTCCTACTCAAGGAGGATTTACAGAACAATGGAACTCTGAAGACTGTACGAGAGTGTGGTGGAGAGAAATTAGAAGGGCAGGAGGAAAGGCAGGAGGAGGGACTGGGGAAAGGAAAGGAAGGAAGCTAAACTGTAAGAGGAGGAGGAGAGGATGTGGAAGAAGGGGCTGTTGAGGAAGAACAGGGTGGGTACAGGAGAAGCACTGTATTCAGAGCCTCCACTGCAAGTGAGTTAGGCCATGTGACTAAACTGTGGCCGATGCAGTATTCATGGAAAAGCTCTCTGACACTTCGGTAGTTTCCTTTAAATGAAGTTTCAGGCTCTTCTCCCCTTTTTCTGAATCCTGGGGCGACTCTGTGAACGGGAGCCACATGCAGCAGAGAAGTAGGACAGAAGGATTCAAGGAACATAGTACTACATGACTATCATACAACCCCATTACCTACCCTTAGATTTGTTATGTAAGAAATAAATGTCTATCCTGCTATGCTATAACTTTTAGTTCTACCTTCCTCCAGCCAAACTTATCCTATTAAATCTGGGCCTCATTTCACCTCCCATGGATCAGACATGGAGCTGGCTCAGGATACAAAGTACATGAAATGACCTATTGTACTCAAGAAACTAATAGTCTGGAATTTGAGAAATATTAAAATTTTAAACATTAAAATTAGTGCAGTAAATAGTTATAAGTGTAGCAATATTATCCATAATGTGTAGTACTACAAAACAAGGTCAGGGAGATGACCCTTGAGCTGATATGTCTCAAATGGTTATTCCAAGGTGGACAGGTGATCATTTCAGATAAACATGTTAGAAAGCATAAACTTGCTACCAATTACTTCTCAATAAACTGAAAAAATATTGAACATATGATTCCTTTAAATGTTAGCAACACATTATACCAGAATCATGGAACTTAAACATAAGAGAAACTTAAGGCCAGAGGTAGGCTTTATTGTTAAGTGAAGGCCAAATATGGAGACACTTCTAGGACTGACTATGGAATTTGAACTTTGTCCCCTATGCAGTAGTAGAATATTTGAAGAGCTTTAAGTTTTGGGGATGAATTTATCACACATTTGTTTTGAAAGATCCTTTGGGAAGATGAACTGAAATAATGAGACAGGAGATAGGAAACCTGATTAGTTCTGACCTAAGACAGAGCAAGTAGAGAAGGTTAAATTGATTTTAAAGATGATAGTTGTAGAATTAAATAGTGCTATTTCCTTTGTCACCTGTGCTACCATATGCTTATTGAAGCTTCTTATTATAATCAGAGGATGGTTTGTCTCTGTTTGATGTTCCTATCTCTTTAAAATATATGAGCTATAGTTCTAGACTAAATGCCATCCTCCCTGATATTTCCAGAACCAATTACTGAATTTCTTCTCAAAGTCTGCAACCACCATCTATATACGACAGTATTCGAAGGCTTTGTGCACATAATATCTATAATATAAATATTAATATAAATTATTCTATATATATATATATATATATATATATATATATATATATATATATATATATATATATATATATTTAGTATTGGAGGAAAACCAATAATGAAAACATACTGTATCAGGACAGAAATAACTTCATTTGATAAGCCAGAAAATTGAAAGTGCATATGTTATAAATGAATAATAACTCAGCATACCTGGCTAGGTTCAAACAAAACAAGAAACAGGATGCTAGCAAATTCCCAAAAGATTTTATACTCTTCTATTCACTGCTCACCTCTCTCCCAAAGTTAAACGCTATCCTGATTTTGAAGAGATAAATTTTTCTTTCTAGTTTGAATACGTTATGTATACTTACATATAATCAGATAGAGTACAATCCTTTGTGTCTGCTGCCTTTGCTCAATATTTTATTTGTGAGATTGATTAATGTTCTGTATACATGTAAAATATTCATTATTATTTCTGTATTCTATTTTATTGAGTGAACATTTATTTATCCAGCCTACTGTGGACACACATTTTAAACTATAATGAATAGTTCTATAACAAACATTTTAATACATATGTTCTGAGGCACGTGTGTCAACATTTCTCTGGGATATACCCAGGAGTGTGTCACAGGTATACATATATTCAGCTTTAATAAATACTGCTTAAAGGTTTTATCAGTTGTACAAATATTTCTATAGACTTTTTCACCTGCAGCCTCTGACATTTGTATTTTCTTATCAAACTTGGCATTGTCTATTTCATTTTAGCCATTCTGTGGGTATGTTTAAATGTGGTATGGTGCCTTTAATTTGCAGTTCTTCAATGACTAATGATGAGTTATGTTAATTTTTCTTATTAACTTGAAGGAGATATTTATATATTTTATTGAAGAGTTAGTTATTTATAAGAGGTTTGTATTGTGAATATGACCTCTCACTGTATGGGTGGCTCTTTAACATTCAGAACAGTGTTTTTTGAAGAACAGAAGGTTGCAAGGATAATATAGTTCATTTTATCAATTTATTTTTCTTCTTGGTCCACACTTGTATATGTTATTGAAGAAACATTGACCTACCTGAAGTTCAGAAAGATAATCTCCTATATTTTCTTCTTTTTTTTTTTTTTTTTTTTTTTTTTTTTAAACTTATTTTATTTTTTTGCTTTATAACAAATTTAATCAGTTATACATATACATATGTTTCCATATCCCCTCCCTTTTGCGTCTCCCTCCCACCCTCCCTATCCCACCCCTCCAGGCGGTCACAAAGTACCGAGCTGATCTCCCTGTGCTATGCGGCTGCTTCCCACTAGCTATCTACCTCACGTTTGGTAGTGTATATATGTCCATGCCGCTCTTTCACTTTGTCACAGCTTACCCTTCCCCCTCCCCATATCCTCAAGTCCATTCTCTAGTAGGTCTGTGTCTTTATTCCTGTCTTACCCCTATGTTCTTCATGACATTTTTTTTTCTTAAATTCCATATATATGTGTTAGCATACAGTATTTGTCTTTCTCTTTCTGACTTATTTCACTCTGTATGACAGACTCTAGGTCTATCCACCTCATTACAAATAGCTCAATTTCATTTCTTTTTATGGCTGAGTAATATTCCATTGTATATATGTGCCACATCTTCTTTATCCATTCATCCGATGATGGACACTTAGGTTGTTTCCATCTCCGGGCTATTGTAAATAGGGCTGCTATGAACATTTTGGTACATGTCTCTTTTTGAATTATGGTTTTCTCAGGGTATATGCCCAGTAGTGGGATTGCTGGGTCATATGGTAGTTCTATTTGTAGTTTTTTAAGGAACCTCCATACCGTTCTCCATAGCGGCTGTACCAATTCACATTCCCACCAGCAGTGCAAGAGTGTTCCCTTTTTTCCACACCCTCTCCAGCATTTATTGTTTCTAGATTTTTTGATGATGGCCATTCTGACTGGTGTGAGATGATATCTCATTGTAGTTTTGATTTGCATTTCTCTAATGAGTAAAGATGTTGAGCATCCTTTCATGTGTTTGTTGGCAGTCTGTATATCTTCTGTGGAGAAATGTCTATTTAGGTCTTCTGCCCATTTTTGGATTGGGTTGTTTGTTTTTTTGTTATTGAGCTGCATGAGCTGCTTATAAATTTTGGAGATTAATCCTTTGTCAGTTGCTTCATTTGCAAATATTTTCTCCCATTCTGAGGGTTGTCTTTTGGTCTTGTTTATGGTTTCCTTTGCTGTGCAAAAGCTTTGAAGTTTCATTAGGTCCCATGTGTTTATTTTTGTCTTTATTTCCATTTCTCTAGGAGGTGGGTCCTAAAGGATCTTGCTGTGATTTATGTCATAGAGTGTTCTGCCTATGTTTTCCTCTAAGAGTTTGATAGTGTCTGGCCTTACATTTAGGTCTTTAATCCATTTTGAGGTTATTTTTGTGTATGGTGTTAGGGAGTGATCTAATCTCATACTTTTACATGTCCCTAACCAGTTTTCCCAGCACCACTTATTGAAGAGACTGTCCTTTCTCCACTGTACATTCCTGCCTCCTTTATCAAAGATAAGGTGACCATATGTCCGTGGGTTTAACTCTGGGCTTTCTATCCTGTTCCATTGATCTATCTTTCTGTTTTTGTGCCAGTACCATACTGTCTTGATTACTGTAGCTTTGTAGTATAGTCTGAAGTCAGGGAGCCTGATTCCTCCAGCTCCATTTTTCGTTCTCAAGATTGCTTTGGCTATTCGGGGTCTTTTGTGTTTCCATACAAATTGTGAAATTTTTTGTTCTAGTTCTGTGAAAAATGCCAGTGGTAGTTTGATAGGGATTGCATTGAACCTGTAGATTGCTTTGGGTAGTAGAGTCATTTTCACAATGTTGATTCTTCCGATCCAAGAACATGGTACATCTCTCCATCTATTTGTATCATCTTTAATTTCTTTCATCAGTGTCTTATAATTTTCTGCATACAGGTCTTTTGTCTCCTTAGGTAGGTTTATTCCTAGATATTTTATTCTTTTTGTTGCAATGGTAAATGGGAGTGTTTCCTTGATTTCACTTTCAGATTTTTCATCATCAGTATATAGGAATGCCAGAGATTTCTGTGCATTAATTTTGTATCCTGCAACTTTACCAAATTCATTGATTAACTCTAGTAGTTTTCTGGTAGCATCTTTAGGATTCTCTATGTATAGTATCATGTCATCTGCAAACAGTGACAGCTTTACTTCTTCTTTTCCAATTTGGATTCCTTTTATTTCCTTTTCTTCTCTGATTGCTGTGGCTAAAACTTCCAAAACTAGGTTGAATAAGAGTGGTGAGAGTGGGCAACCTTGTCTTGTTCCTGATCTTAGTGGAAATGGTTTCAGTTTTTCACCATTGAGGACGATGCTGGCTGTGGGTTTGTCATATATGGCCTTTATTATGTTGAGGAAAGTTCCCTCTATGCCTACTTTCTGCAGGGTTTTTATCATAAATGGGTGTTGAATTTTGTCGAAAGCTTTCTCTGCATCTATTGAGATGATCATATGGTTTTTCTCCTTCAGTTTGTTAATATGGTGTATCACGTTGATTGATTTGCGTATATTGAAGAATCCTTGCATTCCTGGAATAAACCCCACTTGATCATGGTGTATGATCCTTTTAATGTGCTGTTGGATTCTGTTTGCTAGTATTTTGTTGAGGATTTTTGCATCTATGTTCATCAGTGATATTGGCCTGTAGTTTTCTTTCTTTGTGACATCCTTGCCTGGTTTTGGTATCAAGGTGATGGTGGCCTCGTAGAATGAGTTTGGGAGTGTTCCTCCCTCTGCTATATTTTGGAAGAGTTTCAGAAGGATAGGTGTTAGCTCTTCTCTAAATGCTTGATAGAATTCGCCTGTGAAGCCATCTGGTCCTGGGCTTTTGTTTGTTGGAAGATTTTTTATCACAGTTTCAATTTCAGTGCTTGTGATTGGTCTGTTCATATTTTCTATTTCTTCCTGATTCAGTCTCGGCAGGTTGTGCATTTCTAAGAATTTGTCCATTTCTTCCAGGTTGTCCATTTTGTTGGCATAGAGTTGCTTATAGTAATCTCTCATGATCTTTTGTATTTCTGCAGTGTCAGTTGTTACTTCTCCTTTTTCATTTCTAATTCTATTGATTTGAGTCTTCTCCCTTTTTTTCTTGATGAGTCTGGCTAATGGTTTATCAATTTTGTTTATCTTCTCAAAGAACCAGCTTTTAGTTTTATTGATCTTTGCTATCGTTTCCTTCATTTCTTTTTCATTTATTTCTGATCTGATTTTTATGATTTCTTTCCTTCTGCTAACTTTGGGATGTTTTTGTTCTTCTTTCTCTAATTGCTTTAGGTGTAAGGTTAGGTTGTTTATTCGAGATGTTTCCTGTTTCTTAAGGTGGGATTGTATTGCTATAAACTTCCCTCTTAGAACTGCTTTTGCTGCATCCCATAGGTTTTGGGTCGTCGTGTCTCCATTGTCATTTGTTTCTAGGTATTTTTTAATTTCCTCTTTGATTTCTTCAGTGATCACTTCGTTATTAAGTAGTGTATTGTTTAGCCTCCATGTGTTTGTATTTTTTACAGCTCTTTTCCTGTAATTGATATCTAGTCTCATAGCATTGTGGTCGGAAAAGATACTTGATACAATTTCAATTTTCTTAAATTTACCAAGGCTTGCTTTGTGACCCAAGATATGATCTATCCTGGAGAATGTTCCATGAGCACTTGAGAAAAATGTGTATTCTGTTGTTTTTGGATGGAATGTCCTATAAATATCAATTAAGTCCATCTTGTTTAATGTATCATTTAAAGCTTGTGTTTCCTTATTTATTTTCATTTTGGATGATCTGTCCATTGGTGAAAGTGGGGTGTTAAAGTTCCCTACTATGATTGTGTTACTGTCGATTTCTCCTTTTATGGCTGTTAGTATTTGCCTTATGTATTGAGGTGCTCCTATGTTTGGTGCATAAATATTTACAATTGTTATATCTTCTTCTTGGATCGATCCCTTGATCATTATGTAGTGTCCTTCTTTGTCTCTTCTAGTAGTCCTTATTTTAAAGTCTATTTTGTCTGATATGAGAATTGCTACTCCAGCTTTCTTTTGGTTTCCATTTGCATGGAATATCTTTTTCCATCCCCTTACTTTCAGTCTGTATGTGTCTCTAGGTCTGAAGTGGGTCTCTTGTAGACAGCATATAGATGGGTCTTGTTTTTGTATCCATTCAGCCACTCTGTGTCTTTTGGTGGGAGCATTTAGTCCATTTACATTTAAGGTAATTATCGATATGTATGTTCCTATTCCCATTTTCTTAATTGTTTTGGGTTCGTTATTGTAGGTCTTTTACTTCTGTTGTGTTTCTTGCCTAGAGAAGTTCCTTTAGCATTTGTTGTAAAGCTGGTTTGGTGGTGCTGAACTCTCTCAGCTTTTGCTTGTCTGTAAACGTTTTAATTTCTCCATCAAATCTGAATGAGATCCTTGCTGGGTAGAGTAATCTTGGTTGCAGGTTTTTCTCCTTCATCACTTTAAGTATGTCCTGCCACTCCCTTCTGGCTTGTAGAGTTTCTGCTGAGAGATCAGCTGTTATCCTGATGGGGATTCCCTTGTGTGTTATTTGTTGTTTTTGCCTTGCTGCTTTTAATATGATTTCTTTGTGTTTAATTTTTGACAGTTTGATTAATATGTGTCTTGGCGTATTTCTCCTTGGATTTATTCTGTATGGGACTCTCTGTGCCTCCTGGACTTGATTAACTATTTCTTTTCCCATATTAGGGAAGTTTTCAACTATAATCTCTTCAAATATTTTCTCAGTCCCTTTCTTTTTCTCTTCTTCTTCTGGAACCCCTATAATTCGAATGTTGGTGCGTTTAATGTTGTCCCAGAGGTCTCTGAGACTGTCCTCTGTTCTTTTCATTCTTTTTTCTTTATTTTGCTCTGCAGCAGTTATTTCCACTATTTTATCTTCCACCTCACTTATCCGTTCTTCTGCCTCAGTTATTCTGCTATTGATCCCATCTAGAGTATTTTTTATTTCATGTATTGTGTTTTTAATCGATGTTTGATTCATCTTTAGTTCTTCTAGGTCCTTGTTAACTGTTTCTTGCATTTTGTCTATTCTATTTCCAAGATTTTGGATCTGGGAAATAGAATCTTGGATCATCTTTACCATCATTATTCTGAATTCTTTTTCAGGTAGGCTGCCTATTACCTCTTCATTTGTTAGGTCTGGTGGGTTTTTATCTTGCTCCTTCTCCTGCTGTGTGTTTTTCTGTCTTCTCATTTTGCTTATGTTACTGTGTTTGGGGTCTCCTTTTTGCAGGCTGCAGGTTCGTAGTTCCTGTTGTTTTTGGTGTCTGTCCCCAGTGGCTAAGGTTGGTTTAGTGGGTTGTGTAGGCTTCCTGGTGGAGGGGACTAGTGCCTGTGTTCTGGTGGATGAGGCTGGATCTTGTCTTTCTGGTGGGCAGGTCCACGTCTGGTGGTGTGTTTTGGGGTGTCTGTGGACTTTTTATGATTTTAGGCCACCTCTCTGCTAATGGGTGGCGTTGTGTTCCTGTCTTGCTAGTTGTTTGGCTCAGGGTGTCCAGCACTGTAGCCTGCTGGTCGTTGAGTGAAGCTGGGTGCTGGTGTTGAGATGGAGATCTCTGGAAGATTTTCGCCGTTTGATATTATGTGGAGCTGGGAGGTCTCTTGTGGACCAGTGTCCTGAAGTTGGCTCTCCCACCTCAGAGGCACAGCACTGACTCCGGGCTCCTCAATTTGGGATGATGTGTTGTCTATTCATGTATTCCGCAGATGCAGGGTACATCAAGTTGATTGTGGAGCTTTAATCCGCTGCTTCTGAGGCTGCTGGGAGAGGTTTCCCTTTCTCTTCTTTGTTCTCACAGCTCCTGGGTCTCAGCTTTGGATTTGGCCCCGCCTCTGCGTGTAAGTCGCCGGAGGGCGTCTGTTCTTCGCTCAGACAGGACAGGGTTAAAGGAGCATCCTCTTCGGGGACTCTGGCTCACTCAGGCCGGGCGGGAGGGAGGGGCACGGAGTGCGGGGCAAGCCTGCAGCGGCAGAGGTCGGCGTGACGTTGCACCAGCCCGAGGCGCGCCGTGCGTTCTCCCAGGGATGCCGCCCCTGGATCCCGGGACCCCGGTAGTGGCGGGCTGCACAGGCTCCCGGAAGGGCGGTGTGGGCAGTGACCTGCGCTCGCACACAGGCTTCTTGGCGGCGGCAGCAGCAGCCCCAGCGTCCCACGCCTGTCACTGGGCTCCGCGCTTTCAGTCGCGACTCGCGCCCGTCCGTGGAGCCCCTTTAAGCAGCGCTCTTAATCCCCTCTCCTCGCGCACCAGGAAACCAAGAGGGGAGAAAAAGTCTCTTGCCTCTTCGGCAGCTCCAGAGTTTTCCCGGACTCCCTCCCGGCTAGCTGTGGCACATTAGCCCCCTTCAGGCTGAGTTCTCGCCGCCAGCCCCAGTCCTCTCCCTGCGCTCTGACCGAAGCCCAAGCCTCAGCTTCCAGCGCTGCGCGCCCCGGCGAGCGAGCAGACAAGCCTTTCGGGCTGGTGAGTGCCGCTCGGCACCGATCCTCTGTGTGCGGATCTCTCCGCTTTGCCCTACCCAGGTATGTGGGGAGTTTCTTGCCTTTTGGGAGGTCTGGGGTCTTCTGCCAGCGTTCAGTAGGTGTTCTCTCCTATATTTTCTTCTAAAAGTGTTAATTTTTTTTTCTTACATTTTACATTTCCATCTATAATTTCTCTGGAATCAATTTTCATGTAAGATGTAAGCAAGATACACTGCATTGTCACTGTTATTATAAAATATGAGGTTGTATATGTTTGGGTCTGTTTCTGGATTCTCTATGGCATTTTATAGTTAATTTTGTCTGTACTATCCTAATTATAGCTATCCTGATTATAGCTTTATAAAACATGTTGATATCTTGAAGTGTAAGTTGTCCAGTTCTACTTTTATTCTTCATGGTTGCTTTGATTATTCATGATTTTATACTTTCATATAAATTTTGATTTACCTGGTAAATTTTCACACACACACACACATTCACACAGTGGTAGGATTTTGTTTGGATTGTGTTGAATATATATATTTATTTGAGGAGAAATTACACCTCTGCGTTACTGTGTCTTGCAGTCAGTGAACATGGCATATTCACCAACTTTTGTTCATTAGAATCCCTCATTAATGTCCATATAATTTTCAGAGCAGTCTTCTTTGTATGACTTTTGCCATATCAGTTCCTCGGAATGTAATGCATTTTGTTGCTATTATAAGTGAATCTTTATGCTAAAATTTATTTTCTACTTCTTTTTGGTTCTTGATTTTTCTCCCAGAATATACAAGAAAAATTAATTTATGTATATTGATCTTGTATCCTCCAATGTTTTTCCTAAATGAACTACTTCAATGTTTTTCACATATTTTAAATATTCTACAAATATCATTTGTAAATGGTGTAAGTTTTATTTCTTCCTTCTTAAACTTCATGTGTGGTTTTTTTTTTGTCTTATTATACTATTTTTAACCTCCAGTATAAAAATAAATAGAAGTGGAGATAGTGAATATACCAATTCTGATATCAACATTGGGTGGTGGAGAGGAGACTGGATATTTGACAATTAACAATGATATAAGTTTTTGTAGATATTCTTTACAAGATCTAGAATTATTCCATTTGGTTTTAGTGTCTAAAAATTTTTTTCTCAGTAACAGTTATGTTTTTTTCCAAATATTACAGCATCCTTTATTTTGTTAATATGGAGAATTATGGTGAATGGTTTCCAATCCATGTTAAACTAAACTAGCATTCCTAAAATATACTCCACTTTGATCATGGTGTATTTTCCTTTCTATACATAACTACATTCTTTTTTTTAATTAATATTTATTTATTTTTGGCTGCATTGGGTCTTCTTTACTGTGTGCAGGCTTTCTCTGGTTGCGGAGAGTAGGGGCTACTCTGTGTTGTGGTGCACAGGCTTCTCATTGTGGTGGCTTCTCTTGTTGTGGGGGCTCTAGGTGCATAGGCTTCAGAAGTTGCAGCCTGTGGGCTCCATAGTTGTGGCTTGTGGACTCCAGAGATCAGACTCAGTAGTTGTGGTGCGGGCTTAGTTGCTCCACGGCATGTGGGATCTTCCCGGACCAGGGATCAAACCCATGTCCCCTGCATTGGCAGGCAGATTCTCAACCACTGCACCACCAGGGAAGTCCCTCACTACATTCCATTTGCTAAAAAAAGTTATGACTTTGGATCTTTCTTTATAAGAAGCATTGGCTTAAAATTGTTTTTTTTTCTTGCAATATCATTTTAGATTTATGCGTCAATATAGTAATTGCTGATAAAATGAATTGAGAAGCTTCCTACTCAATTTCTAAAAAATATATAAAATGTAATTTCTTCATTTAATATTTATAAAAATTCTTCTGTGATACCATCTATACTTGAGGGTTTCTTCATGTCAGGATTTTTTTTTTTACTAGTAGTATAAATTAGTACTATATAAAGGACTATTAAGTTTTTCTATTTTATCTTGTGCAATTTATATATTTCATCATTTTTCCATTTTAAAGAAGTTGTCAAATTTAGCAGGAAAAATATCCATTTAGATTTTCTCCTTTTTTTCCAGATATTGGTCTTTTAGTCTTGTGTCCTATCTCTCCTTCTCTCTGACTCCCTTTCTCTCCCTGTGTCTCTATCTCTTGGTCACTATTGCTAAAATTTAACAACTAAACTAATGTTTTCCAAGAACCAAATTTTGGCTTGGTCGAGTATCTTTATTATATATATGTTTCCTATTACTCTCTTTTTAGCATATATTTTTATTTCTGAAAAAAATGTAGAAAAAGAAAGTAAAAACTGTCTTGGACATTAAATTGTTCCTCTTTTTTTAGCTTTTAAGGTGGAAGTATAAATAATTAATTTTCAACTTTTACTATTTTTAATGTGTACATTTAAGCTAAAATTTTTCTTTAAATACTGTTGTAGTTGTATTTCACAGTCTCTGATAGGTCATATTGTTATTGATAATCACTTAAAAATTTATTAATTTCCATTGTAAGATACTGTCACACTCATGAGATACTTTAAGAGTGTCATGGAAATATTCCAAATGGTTGCATATTTTTGTCTTCTTTCAGTATTAGAACCAAAATATAATCCACAGTTATCAGATAACATGAACTATATTGATTTTAACCTTTTGTTATTTTGCAAACATATTTTATGCACCAGGATATAGTCTATTTTGATATCCTATATGCATTTTATAGTTAATGGATGCAGTGTTCTATATGTGCCACCACCAGATCAAACTCGTTCTTAATTTTTCTTGTTCAGTTCTCATATTTCCCTAATGATTTTTAGAAGACTTTATTTTTTACTTTTGAGCAGACTTCGGTTCACAATAAAATTGATGGGAAGGTACAGAGATTTCTTATATACCCACTGCTCCCGCACATGCATAGCCTCCCCCACCATCAACATCCCTCACCAGAGTTGTACATTTTTTACAACTGATGAACCTAAATTAATACATCATAATCACTCAGTCTCCATAGTTTACATTAGGGTTAACTCTTGGTGTTGTACATTCTTTTGGGTTTGGACAAATGAATAATGACATATATCCATCATTATAATATCATGCAAACTATTTTCACTGCCCTCAAAATCCTCTGTGCTCTGCTTATTTATCCTTTCCTCCCTGGCCACCCCTCCAAGCCCTGGTAACACTGATCTTTCTACTGTCTCCATAATTTTGTCTTTTCCAGAATATCATATAGTTGGAATCATACAGTGTATAGCCTTCTTTCAATTAGCAATATGACAGCTGGTTCTGTAATTTGATTGAGGTATGCTAAATTTCCAAACTATTATCATGGATTTGTCTATCTCTACTTTGTATTTTAGTCAACTTTTTCACTATTATTGGCAGTATTGAATTAGCTGGCAGTAATTCAAGCCAAGTTATAAAGAACATATAAATGTATACTTGCTTAACTTTTTATCTTTATGAAGTATCTCTGTCTCCCATAATAACTCCTGTATACCTTTTTCAACTATTTTATTTTCAACCTATCTGTTGAAAACATTTCTTTGTGACATCTGAGGTTTCACAACTTGTCATATGAATAATGTCTATTTGTATTTCAAAAGTATTTCAAATGAAAGAACAAGAAAAAACATGAAAAAACCCTAATGAAACAGAGATGAATAGTTTACCTGACAAAGTGTTCAAAGCAATAGCAATAAGAATGCTAACAGGATGTGGGAAAAGAATATATGAACAAATTGATAATTTTATCAAAAAACCGGAAAATACAAAAAAGAACCCATCCAAGCTGAAGGATACAATAACTGAAATGAAAGATATACTAGAATGAATTAACACCAGATTAGGTAATAGAGAAGAACACATAAGCAATCTGGAAGATACAATAATGGAAATCACCCTGTCAGAACAACAAAAAGAAAAACAAATTAAAAATAAAAATAAAGATAGTTTAAGGGATTTCTGATACATCATCAAGCATACTAACATTTGCATTATAGGGGACCCCAGAAAAAGAAGAGAGAAGTTGTAGAAAATGTATTGGATGTAATTATGGCTAAAAAATTCCTGAACCTAAAGAAGGAAACAGCTTTCCAGGTACAGGAATTACAGAGAGTCCCAAATAAGATTTACCCAAAGAGAAATACAACAACACATACTAATTAAAATGACAAAATTTAAAGATAAAAAGATAATTCTGAAGGTAGCAAGAAAAAAGCAAAAAATCACATACAAGTGAGCCCCCATATGGCTATCTGCTGATTTTTCTTTTTTTTTTATTAGTTTCTGCTTTATAACAAAGTGAATCAGTCATACATATACATCTGTTCCCACATCCCTTCCCTCATGCATCTCCCTCCCTCCCACTCTCCCCATCCCACCCCTCCAGGCGGTCACAAAGCACCGAGTTGATCTCCCTGTGCTCTGCGGCTGCTTCCCACTATCTATCTACCTTACGTTTGGTAGTGTATATATGTCCATGCCTCTCTTTCGCTTTGTCACAGCTTACCCTTCCCCCTCCCCATATCCTCAAGTCCATTCTCAAGTAGGTCTGTGTCTTTATTCCCGTTTTACCCCTAGGTTCTTCATGACATTTTTTTTTTAATTCCGTATATATGTGCTAGCATACGGTATTTGTCTTTCTCTTTCTGACTTACTTCACTCTGTATGACATACTCTAGGTCTATCCACCTCATTACAAATAGCTCAGTTTTGTTTCTTTTTATGGCTGAGTAATATTCCATTGTATATATGTGCCACATCTTCTTTATCCATTCATCCGATGATGGACACTTAGGTTGTTTCCAGCTCTGGGCTATTGTGAATAGAGCTGCGATGAACATTTTGGTACATGTCTCTTTTTGAATTATGGTTTTCTCAGGGTATATGCCTAGTAGTGGGATTGCTGGGTCATATGGTAGTTCTATTTTTAGTTTTTTAAGGAACCTCCATACTGTTCTCCATAGTGGCTGTACCAATTCACATTCCCACCAGCAGTGCAAGAGTGTTCCCTTTTCTCCACACCCTCTCCAGCATTTATTGTTTCTAGATTTCTTGATGATGGCCATTCTGACTGGTGTGAGATGATATCTCATTGTAGTTTTGATTTGCATTTCTCTAATGATTAATGATGTTGAGCATTCTTTCATGTGTTTGTTGGCAGTCTGTATATCTTCTTTGGAGAAATGCCTATTTAAGTCTTCTGCCCTATCTGCTGATTTTTCTGCAGAAACTTTGCAGACGAGAAGTGAGTGACATGATATATTTAAAGTGCTGATAGGGAAAAATCTACAACGCAGGATACTCTACCCAGCAAAGTTATCATTTAGAACTGAAGCAGAGATAAAGATCTTCTTGGACAGGGAAAAAAGAAGAAGAAGAAAAGAAAAGAAAGAGTTCATCAATACTAAACTGACCTTACAAGAAGTGTTAAAGGGTCTCTTTTAAGTGAAAAAGAAAAGGTTAGAACAAAAAATAAAAAAATATAGGAAAGGAAAAATCCCATATGTAAAGGAAATATATAATAAACACTGCAGATCAACCACATAAATAAGCAAATACAAAGGTTAAAAGACAGAAATTGTAAAATCAACTATAACTACAAAATATGGCATCAAAAACAGAAAATCTGGGAGAGTGTACATCTTTTGGAATGTGTTTTAACTTAAATGACTATCACTTTAAAACAAGTAGATATAGTTATAGCTCAATATATATGAACTCCATGAAAATAGCATGCCAAAAACCTACAATAGATACACAAAAACTAAAGAGAAAGGAACAGAAACATAACACTGAAGAAAATCATCAAACCACAAGGAACAGACTAAAAGAAGAAAACAGTGAAAAATCTAAAACACAACCAGAAAACAAGTAACAAAATAGTAATAAGTATATACCTATAAATAATCACTTTAAAGGTCAATGGACTAAATGCTCCAATCAAAGACATAGTGTAGCTGATTGGATAAAGAAAAGAAAAATAAAAGACCTATCTTTCTGCTGCCTACAAGGGGCTCACTTCAGAACTAAAGATACACACAGAAAGTGAGGAGATGGTAAAAAATATTCAATTCAAATGGAAACAAAAAGAAAGTTGCAGGAAGCAATAGTCATATCAGACAAAGTAGACTTTAAAACAAAGTCTATAACAAAAGAGAATAAAGGATATTTTATAATGATAAAGAGATCAATATAAGAAGAGGACATAACATTCATAAACATATATGATCCTAATATTGGAACATCTAAATACATAAAGCAAATATTAACAGACATAAAGGGAGAAATTGACAATAATATAATACTAACAGGGAAATTTAACATCCTCTCTAACCCCACTTACATCAATAGACAGATCATCCAGACAGAAATCAATAAGGAAACAGTGGCTTTAAATGACACATTAAACCAGTTGAATTTAATAAACATCTACAAGACCTTCCTACCAAAAAGAGCAGAATACGCACTCTTTTCAAGTGCACATGGAACATTCTCAAGGATAGATCACATGCTAGCCCACAAAAAAGTCTCAACGAGTTTAAGAGGATAGAAATTATATCAAGCACTTTTTTGACCACAATAGTATGAAACTATGAATCTATGATAGGAATAAAAATGGGAAAAACACAAAAATGTGGACACTAAACAACATGCTACTAAAAAAAACAATGGGTCAAGGAAGAAATCAAAGAAAAATCTGAAAATACCTTGAGATAAATGAAAATAAATAGACAACTTTCAAAAATCTATGGGACACTGCAAAAGCAGTTCTGAGGCAAGTTTATACTGATACAGGCCTACCTTAGGAAACAAAAAAAATCTCAAGTAACCACCTAACCTACCACCTAAAGGCATTAGAAAAAGAAGAACAAATATAGCCCAAAGTCAGCAGAGGGAAGAAAACAATAAAGATCAGAGCCAAAATAAATAAAGAGGCCCCCAAACAATAGAAAAGATCAATGAAACCAAGGGAGGATTTTTCATAAAGACAAACAAAATTGATAAACTTTTACCCAGACTCATTAAGAAAAAAAGAAGAGACCCAAATAAACAAAACAAGAAATGAAAGAGGCGAAATTACAACCCATATAACAGAGACACAAAAAATTATAAGAGAATAATATGAACATTTATATGCCAAGAAATTTTACAACATAGAAGAAATAGATGAATTTCTAGAAATAAGCAACCTTCAAAAACTAAACCAGGAAGAAATAGATAATCTGAACAGACTAAATTGCTAGTAATTGAAATTGAATCAGTAATCAAAAAAGCTCCCAACAAACATAAGTCCAGTCCTGGACAGTTTCACAGGGGAATTCCACCAAACATACTGGTAAGTGTTAATACCAATTCTTCTCAAACTATTCCAAAAAACTGAAGAGGAAAGAACACTCCCAAATTCATTCAAAGAGGTCACCATTATTCTGATACCAAAACAATACAAGGACACTTTAACATAAGTATTAGCAATATTTTTTTTGGATCTGTTTCCTCAGGCATGGGAAACAAAAACAAAGACAAAGAAATGGTACCTAATTAAACTTAAAAGGTTTTGCACAACAAAGGGAATGAATAACAAAAACGAAAGACAACCTACTAAATGGGCTAAAATATTCGTAAATGGTATGTCTGATAAGGGATTAATATCTAAAATATATAGAGCTTACACAACTCAGTATCAAAACCGTAAACAACCTAATTAAAAATGGGCAGAAAACCTGAATAGACATTTTTCCCAAGAAGACAAACACATGGCCAATAGGCACATGAAAAGATGTTCAATATCACTAAACATCATCAGTAATATGTAAACCAAAACCAGCATGAGATGTCACCTCACACCTGTCAGAATGGCTATTCTCAAAAAAACAACAAATAATAAATGTTGACAAGGATATGCAAGAAAGGAAACCCAAGTACACTGTCTGTGAGAATGTAACTTGGTACAGCCACTATGGAAAACAGTACGGATGTTCCTCAGAAAACTAAAAATAGAACTACCACATGATCCAGCAATTCCACTCCTAGGTATATATCCAAACAAAGTGAAAATAGTAAATCAAAAAAATCTGTGCACCCCAATGTTCATAGCAGCATTATTTACAATTGCCAAGACACAGAAGCCACCTAAGTGTCCATCAAAAGATGGATGGACAATGATGTAGCATACACACACACACACACACACACACACAATTAATATTATTCAGTCATAAAAGATAGTGAAATTTTGCCATTTGCCGCAACATGGATGTACCTTAAAGGTATTACGCTTAGTGAGGTAAGTCAGACAGTGGAAAACAAATACTGTATGTTTTCAATTATATGTGGAATCTAAAAAGTAAAATAAATGAATACAACAAACAAACAGTCTCACAAATACAGAGAACAAACTAGTGGTTACCAGTGGGGAGAGGGGTGGAGGTAGGTACAAGATAGGGGAATAAGGGAAGGGGATTAAGAGGTACAAACTACTAATATTCTCTAATACCTTTAAATGGAGTATAATCTATAAAAATATTGAATCATTGTTGTACATCTGAAACTAATATTGTAAATCAACTAAACTTCAATCTTTAAAAAAATCACACAAAAATGCATGAAATAACCTCACTGAAGAGGGCAGGGGAAAATAAACTGACCAAAATAACTTTGGAAATGAGTGGAGACTATTAAATCTAAAGGCAAAAGGAACAGTACATAAGCACTGTATTATTGCTGATAAAGTTGTGTCACATGGATGCCCAGGTTAACAATTCTTTTTTTTTTTTTTTTTTTTTTCTCAATATGCAGGACTCTTACTGTTGTGGCCTCTCCCATTGCAGAGCACCGGCTCCGGACATGCAGGCTCAGTGGCCATGGCTCACGGGCCCAGCCACTCTGCGGCATGTGGGATCTTCCCGGACCAGGGCACGAACCTTTGTCCCCTGCATCGGCAGGCAGACTCTCAACCACTGCGCCACCAGGGAAGCCATACATTGACAATTCTTAAACCACTATTTGTGTATAATGGAACCAAGCAATGAATTAATGGACAGTGGATGGTGAGAGCCAGGTTTATCACTGTTGGAAGAGAAGGTTATAGAGAAGCAAGGGCAGAAGGCTAGAATGATCCATGTGGTAATGTATTTGAGTTGGAGTCATGAGTATGAACTCCCGCTTAACTTCATACATAGATAATATATATACGTGAATTAGTATACACACATATGTTTCCTTGTTCTGTCAGTTTAGATGTCCTAAAAGAAACAACAGTAGTAACAAGCACATCTACCACCCAGTTCTTTGTTTCTAACACCAAGATTGTGACAAAAGATTGTGGGCTCTTTGGAGAATTGGATGATTCTGAAGCTTGGCAGGGAATATCCAAGATGAGCCTGGTGCATCACACAGTTCCAGAAAGTAAGGGAATGTTAAACACACACACACACACAAACACACACACACACACAGAGTAGGGATGGTAGTTTGTCAAAGGCACACAGGAATCAACTAAACAGCTCCCAGTGGCCAAAGCTGTAGCAATTTGAGCAACACAATAAATAAAATACTATTGATTATATCCCAAAGTATAATATAAATAACCATGAATTCATATGGAACTCAATGATGGAATAAACATTACTAGGAAGAATAGACAAATCCCCTGTACAGAAGAATTCTAAATAATTTACATAGATCCTCCTACGTAAACAAGGTGGAACCGACTTTCCCTTCTTTATGTATTGGCTGTGCATAGTGACTTTCTTCCAAAGAATACAGAATGCAACAGTGAATAAAGAGTAACTTTACGATGGAGAAAACTGACAAATACTACCTTAGCCAGATAGGCTTAACATCATAATTGATAAATCATATTGGTAGCAAGTATCACTGATTTGTGGTGAAAGTGTTGCCTTCTTCCCCTAAATCCATAAGCCCAGTCTAGAAATTAGAAAAACATCAAAAAAATCAAATTGAGGGACATTCTGCAAAATACTTGATTAGTGTTCTTCAAAACTGTTGCCATAAAAACAAAAGTCTAAGAAATTGTCACAACAGAGAAGCATAAAGAAGCATAACGACAATATAATATAGCATGCTAGATGAGATCAGAAAAACTACATTAAGAAGAAACTTAGGAAGTCTGAGGAAATGATGGACTTACACAATAATATATTGGTTTGCTGTCTGTGAGAAATGTACAAAGGTAATATAAGATGTTAACAGCAGGGGAACTGGGTGTGAAATATATGTGAATTCTCTGCTCTGTCTTTGTAACTTCTATAAATTTAAAACTACTCTTAAAAAGTTTATAAAAAATAAAACACTACTTTTTTAACTTAACATATGTTGGAGAATTCAATATATCACTATATATATGTATATGTATATATGTATATATATATATATGCATACACATATATACACATATATGGTATATATATTAAAACATTGTAAATGTGTATTTATCTTTTGTTTACCATTTTCTTATTCATGGACATGGGATGTTTTTAATTATTTCCTTTTCAGGTCAGTGCTGCTATATCCCTATCTCATGTACATGGTGAAACGTGTGTGTGTTAGATTTTTCAAAAGGGTTTTGGGTTTTACCTGTGCCTTACCTGAAAGACTATCCCTATTTTAAACATAGAAAATAGATATCACATACTGGAATTCTAGTATTGCCAAGTATGCAATTCATTTTACAAACTGGTGAGATTTTTTTTTTAAAGAGTGAACAGAGTTGATATCTTCAGAGATACTTAAATAAAATCCAACAAAAGATTTAAAAAATCTTAGGGAAAACAACTTTTAAAGGAGAGCACTTGCAGGCTGAGTAACATATACTTAAGCTTCTGAATTTTAATAGCACTCGTCTTTTCTTTACTCCCTCCTACAAATTGGTACTTTCAGAATTACAGTTTATCTCTCTTTCCACCACATAAGCTTTTTGTTTAGTAATACAAAAGGCCAAACACTATGAAAGGGGGTAAACATTATATATATACATTATATATATAGATAGATAGATAGATAGATAGATAGATGTATAGATATAATATATTTCTCATATATATGAAATAGCTATGAATTTATATATAAATTCAGCCTGAAACATATGTTTTCCCAAGAATATATTTTAAGGCACCTCCATGTTTTAATACTGACTTGGCCTAATGAATAAGCACAGTGATTGGCCTCTTTTCATCCATCATAATTTTAGTTTTATTCTTTTAATTTTTAACATCCATAAGTTGAGACTAAAACTTAACAGACTTGTGACTGTGATTAATAGTATTTTCCTCTAGGTGTTAAAAAGCCTTCTGCCACTATTTTTTAAAGGGCTTCAAAGGTACACCTGTTCAATTTCTTATGCCAGAATTTATCTGTCCTTCTTTTGTTCTAATATAATTCTTCCAAATTTATTTTAACAAAATGCAAGGTGACAGAACTAATACATACAAATATTCTTAAAGTACTACATTAATTATGCTTAGCTATTTCATCCATCAATGTTGGGAAATGATATATAAAAAAAATATTTCTAAATGATTTTTCTTGTGAAGCATAGCACATTAGCTGATGGCTGGTAGAAATGTCTTATAGATATGACAATATTACATAGGAATATGCAGCACTATGTATTGATCACCATAATATCTGGATCACTCAGGGCACTCCATGATTTTGTAAAGTTTAAAGGTAGAACTAACAAGTATTTTCATATTTTATTATTATATTGAATGTGGCTTTTAAATGGACCAAAGCTTTCTAGATTTATAAACAAAATACTTCATCATAAGATAGGGAAGAAAAGTAAATATATACATCATAAAAATATACCACATACTCAATTTCTTATTAAGTTGGTTTCCTCACAGAACGTCTCTTGAATAGTACTAAATTAAGAAAAAAAGTTGTAGGAATGCATTTTCTCACATATCACCAGGATCATGTAAGATAGAAAAATAGTATATATCTACTACACTCAGAGAAAAGTAGCAAACATGCAGTCCATAAAAAAATATAGCATCTCTCTTTACATAAGCTCTAATCGTGAATAAGAAGAGAAGAGAAAAAATATTTCTCAACTCTTTGTGAAATCAACTTCACCTTGATATTAAAACTTGACCAGTTCATGATAATAAAAGTACAAACCAATCTTATTCAGGACCTTAGAAGCAAAAATTCTAAACAAATATCAGCCAATAAAACTCCATGATTTAAAGAGGTGTTTACATCAAGAACCAAGGAAGCAGAATTTTAGAAATCCCAGAATGGCTTGCTATTTGAAAATTTATCAGTGCAGTTCAGTATTTTAATATAATAATAATAATAAAATGATATAATTCTTCAAAATATTCAGAAAAATAATTTGATACAATTTAGTAACCATTCATAAGAAATTGTTGGAAACTAGGAGTAGAGGATAACTATACTTATAAAAGAGTCTTCAGAATATATCACATGTATCTTTAAATTTTAAAAATAATCTGCTTTATTCACATGGTATTCCATCACCTTACAAAATTATTATTTTCTTTTTGTTGGGAATGATGTTATACAATTAATTTTGTATTTGTCTTTGGCACTCTACTGGGAAAATAATACACACTGTTTTGATTACTATATATGTATGTATATATATATATATATGTATATATATATATATACATATATATATACATATATATATATATATATATATATATATATATATTACTTAAGTATGTATATACTTAAAAATCAGCTACCTAAACTCAGGTATATTTTCTAGGACTATTGCATTAAAATTTAATTGCATTAACATTAAGGCTGAATCTTAATTTCTTATTGATATTTAAGTGTCAGTGATGTATTTTTTTGAATATTCACTTACTTGTCACATATTTCCCCCTCAACCCTCACGCTTTCTTTATGATAAAAAGCAATCTCCCTACGAAAAATTAGATGAACTAAGAGAATAAATATTGAAAAGACATATCAGTGAGTATTCTGTCTTGAACAATTAATTTGGTAATATTTGATCAGGATGGGCTAAGTTATACTGCAGTAAGAAAGAGCCCCCAAATCTCAACGGCTTATAAAAAAATTGCGTGTTTGCTCCACATGTCCAATGTGGGCTAAAAAGGAATTCTGCTTACTCCAGTCACTATGGAAGGGATGCTGATAGAGCCTCCACCTTAGCACATGCATCTAGTGTGACTTTGGTCAATATAAAGGGAAGATACTGAATTGCATATCAGCTTTAAAGTTTCCAACCAGAAGTGGAATAAATCACTTTTGCTCACCTTACATTGATCAAAGTAAGATATGCGATCACAAAGAGTTTCAAGCAGACAGGGAAGTGTAATCCCACCATATGCTTGAAAGTGGGAGAGCTAGAAACAGCCATAATGAACAGGGTCTGCATTTCTGCAAACAAGTATTCAGTGCACTTACACATCTTCCCGTGCTATACAAATCTCAAGTTGTGATGACTCCTCTGAATTAATGACATCAAAAAAGCAAAATAAATAAGCATTCTCCTGATGAACTAAAACAAATTAAGCATTCTCTTGATCACCTAAAATTAATTAATTAATTAACTAAGTAGTAAGTAAGTAAGTAAATTGCCCCTGAATTCTCACAAAAGTCTTCCATCTTAAAAGGGAATAGACACAGTAGATGCTGATATGTAACAATTCTGAACCCTACTGGGAAAATGTTTAGAATTCCTCTACCCTAAGTACAGAGACTGTTCCTTGACAATGATCCAAATTTCCTCCTTGGGAGGGATTCCCTATTTGAATGTTTCCTGAGGCTACTGTTTTATTATCTGAAAGATTATTTTATCCATTATTTTTTTTTTACATTGAGCATATGTAAGCCAGGCACTAGAGAATAAACTTTTATTTGGGAGTATGCAACTTTTTAAGCCTTTTTCTGCTATTTTTTAAAATAAGTTTTTTAAATTAATTAATTTTATTTATTTTTCGCTGCTTTGGGTCTTCATTGCTGCATGCGAGCTTTCTCTAGGTGCAGCAAACAGGGGCTACTCTTGTGGTGCGCCGGCATCTCAGTGCAGTGGCTTCTCTTGTTGCAGAGCATGGACTCTAGGCGGGAGGGCTTCAGAAGTTGTGGCACGTAGGCTCAGTAGTTGTGGCTTGTGGGATCTAGAGTGCAGGCTCAGTAGTAGTGGCACACGGGCTTAGTTGCTCCATGGCATATGGGATCTTCCCAGACCAGGGCTTGAACCCGTGACCCCTGCATTGGCAGGTGGATTCCTAACCACTGTGGCACCAGGGAAGCCCCCTATTTCTACTTATAAGATTGGGATCCCAGGGACCTTTGTATCAAAGAGTTAAAGGCTTTTCTACTTCAGGAATATATTTTATTTGACAGGACAACCTTCTTAAAAACCTACTGAGATTTTTATCCATCGGATTCCAGTCAGGTCATAGGACAAAAAAACTAAAAGTAGAACTACCATATGACCCAGCAATCCCACTATTGGGCATATACCCTGAGAAAACCATAATTCAAAAAGATACATGTACCATAATGTTCATTGCAACACTATTTACAATAGCCAGGACATGGAAGCAACCTAAATGTCCAATGACAGATGAATGGATAAAGAAGATATGTACATATATACAATGCAATATTACTCAGCCATAAAAAGAAATGAAATTGAATTATTTGTAATGAGGTGGATGGACCTACAGTCTGTCATACAGAATGAAGTAAGTCAGAAAGAGAAAAACAGATACCGGATGCTAACACACATATACAGAATCTAAAAAAAAAAAAAAGGTACTGATTAACCTAGTGTCAGGGCAGGAATAAAGACGCAGATGTAGAGAACAGACTTGAGGACACAGTGGGGTAAGG
Source organism: Mesoplodon mirus (assembly GCF_964341445.2). NCBI lineage: Eukaryota > Metazoa > Chordata > Mammalia > Artiodactyla > Ziphiidae > Mesoplodon > Mesoplodon mirus. The sequence continues at coordinate 23,073,169 of NC_138986.1, read as the reverse complement.
GGAAGCTGGATGGAGTGAGAGGGTAGCACTGACATATACACATTACCAAATGTAAAATGGATGCCTAATGGGAAGCTGCTGCATAGCATAGGGAGATCAGCTCTGTGTTTTGTGACCACCTAGAGGGGTGGGACAGGGAGGGTGGGAGGGAGACACAAGAGGAAGGAGATATGGGGATATAGGTATACATAGAGCTGATTCACTTTGTTGTACAGCAGAAACTAACACAACATTGTAAAGCAATTATACTACAATAAAGATATATTTAAAAAAAAACCACAACAATAATACATGACTGGAAACAGCTTAACCCGTTCAGTAGTTTTAATGTGTCTTTGACACTGAAAATATCTTAAAATTTTAACTTTCTCTGTTTAGGATTGAAAAGCAGTTGCCTTATCTAATCCTAAAATTTCTTCCAATTGCGTATCTCTCCACTGCTCTGTATAACTGCTAGAAACGGTCCAGTTCTTTCTTGAATTTCTCTCTCATATGTAATACCTTGCTTCGTGTAGCAAATACCAACAAATTCTTGCTAATAATTTTATTTTCCAAACTTTTAATTAAGGAATTCAAGTTCATAATGTACAAGAACAGCCTTCCAAGTGATCTTAAGCTACAGTTTTACCAAATGTTTTGCCCATTGCAGAATATTGATCACTATTTATTCAGACTTAAATAACAGATGCTTCACTCACTGCGTAAGCCAATGCCACTACATATTTCAGGGTTTGTTTCCGTTTTTCTTATCTGTTTTCTGTGGTTGTTATGAAAGCAGCTCACTCTTGGTACCAAATTCTAAATTAATTATATTAGCCAAAGTTATGTTGCACTAATTAACAACTCCAAATCATAGTGGCTTCACAAAATACAGTTTATTTTTCATTCCTGCTGCATTCAGAGGGTTGTCTGCTTATTATACCTACTCAGTTCAACCTTGTACACAACTGATACAATTTCTAAGATGGTAAAAATATTAAATGGCAAATCTCCCACTGGCTTTCAAAGCTCTGACATGGCCCTGGCACACATCCCTTTCAATTAAAACCCTCTGGCCAAGGACTTCCCTGGTGGTCCAGTGGTAAAGAATCTGCCCTACAGTGCAGGAGACGGGACGCAGATTCGATCCCTGGTCAGGGAACAAAGATGGCACATGCTGCGTGTTAACTAAGCTTGCGCGCCACAACTGCTGAGCTCGTGCACCTCAACTACAGAGCTCATGCGCTCTGGAACCCACGCACCACAACTAGAGAAGAGAAAAACACGCACACAACTAGAGAGAAGCCTAGGCACCACCATAAAGAGCCCATGCACCGCAATGAAATATCCCACATGCCTTAATGAATATCCTGCGTGCCATGACTAAATACCAGATGCAGCCAAAAATAAACAAAATAAATAAATAAATAATGAAATAAATCTAAAAACAAACAAATAAAAAAACCCTTTGGCCAACATCAGTCACATTTTTTTTTCTTTTTTTTTTTGCAGCATGCGGGCCTCTCACTGTTGTGGCCTCTCACGTTGCGGAGCACAGGCTACGGACATGCAGGCTCAGCGGCCATGGCTCACGGGCCTAGCCGCTCTGCGGCATGTGGGATCCTCCCAGACCTGGGCACGAACCCACGTCCCCTGCATCGGCAGGCGGGCTCTCAACCACTGCGCCACCAGGGAAGCCCTTATAAATCTTATATATAATATGAAATACTTAATATTGTGAAAGAATTCTTATCTATTAATTATTGGAAATCACTTACTAATTTGCAAATAACTTATTAATTTGTGACTACCTCTATAACCATAACTGAAACAAGAATAGAATAGGAAAATGGATGTTCAGTACTACTTGGAAACGATACTTCCTTATACAAGAATCTATTGCAATCTTGCTGAGTAGAGGATTCAAAAGTTAATTAATCTTTTTTCTTACATAATCATTTCTGCTGTTCAAAATTCTCCCTGCACTTCATGTTCAGCATCCATATTCAAGATTCTGGGAGGCATCACCCTCAAAACTTCATAGCATTTAGATGAAGTTGCAATTTGTTTCCACAACATAGGGCAAGAAATATGAAGACTTTCCCTGGAGCCTGATCAATGTTGTTCAAGAGGAAGAATGTTTAGAGTTACAGGACACACTGTAACAGTTCCAAGCTCCAGAAATTGCCCACGGTTCTTCCATAATCATCTATGCACATGAGTGTGGGTTTGTGAGATGTGGGTTCTTCATAAGCAGTACTGCTGATGTGAAAGGTCGTTTTTTATTTCTAAGTATGAGATGTCAGATTTTAAAATATAGGAAGCCATTGAATTCAGTGGACTATTTCCAATTCAACCAATGGATATTTGAAGTATTGGGAAGGGTGATGTTAACAGTGGAACACTGAAAGCCCACTTGCAGTCCCTCAGTGTCAGCTTAGAGAACAGAGAAAGGATCTAGGAGCAGGTAGAGGTGTAGACTCACCAATGAAAGTGCGAAAACTTGAGAAAGACCATTACCTAGAATATTCAAAATTCCATGGGTCATTTTAACTTCCATTTGATGACTGCACTTGTATTCTCTTTTAAATAGTTTAACTAAATTTTATTTTACATTTTATTATATTACTTTGCACTTCTAGAACAATGGTAAATGCTAGTTTCACTCTAATTTCTAAAAGAATAATGATAATATTAGAGTATTGAGCCTATATTTTCTACAAAACCAAGCAGTTTCATCAAGATAATGATAATGATGTAGTTGTTGTCATCATTATTGTTGCTGCTGCTGCTGTGGCTATTCTGACCTAGGTGGGTTGCCCCTCTAGACTTCAATCACAATCATCTTTCCTAAGATAATCACATATTTGTTCAAATATCTAATTTTCTTCTATGTAAGTGATGTGAATTAGGGGACACTGACTCTATCTAAACTGAAGAGAAGCTATTTTAGACTAGTTGGAAACTCTAGAAGGTGATGTCCTACTGGACATAAATAACGATGCATCTTCTTCCAGCAGCTGTCAGGAATCATGGTACCATGATGAAAGACAGCCTACCAACAAGGAGTGCAGGTCATGAAAAACTCAGAGAAATGAAGCTTGCATATTAATTTAATTATGCAATTAATCTGCATATCTGAGCTTTCAGTTATATAAGATAATAAATTTCCACAATTTGTGCTGGTTTTTCTCTTACTTGCATATGAAAGCAAGCCAGCTGATAAATATATGAAAGAAATATCCTATTCTAAAACTACATGGATGGCATTCAATAGAATAGTTAAATAAGTTCTGAAAAATCTATAATGTATCATATGTTATTAAGAATGAGCAAAAATAATTAAGGTAGAGTCATATATACTATTGGAGAAATACCCTGGACACAAAAAAAGATCTTTAGTTTTAAAATCTAAAAGAAATTACTAGTTCTTTTACTAAACAATTGAATTTAGTTTTCAGATTTTATTTAGGCTTTTCTTATTTGTGTTAATAAAATAAAATTGGTCTATAAATTTTTTAGATTTGTTTATTACACAATCTGTCTTTTTTATTGTTGTTAACAGCTATTTTGGCTACATAAAATGAATAAGCAAACTTATATCATTTTACCATAATCTGGAATAAGCGAAATTCTCAATTTAAATAAAATTGATAGTACATGCCCCTTTAGAATTTGAAAGAACTTTGTTTAAAACCATAGTGCCTTGAAAATTTTTATTTGGAGAAAAAAACTGATAACATTTAAAAGTTTTGCTAAGTAAAACACCTCTAATGTTTTATTCTCTTTTTGATCAGTTGGTTAGGATAGAGTTATTGAGACTCTATTTCACAGCATTCTGGATCTCAACAAAAATTAACAATAAACTATCAGGTTGATTTATTTTACTCTTTAACTTCTATAATTTATTATTTTAATTTTTTAATTGAATAAATCTAAAACATATTTTCTTTTATAATAAGAATCATAAATATTTGGGTACAATTTTGGTATCAGAATGCTTTCTTCTTTCCCATTCCAAAACATACTAAAGTTTTTGATATATGACTTCTCTGTGGAAAAAAATAAATTCTTTGAGGGTTTTAAATATGAATTTTTAAAATATCTTAAGGAAATTATGTTTTTTTCTCTTACTTTAATTCTATTTAATATCACAAGGGCAGTTAGGTTTAAATATAGATCGTGCATTTCCTCAGTTAAAAGGAAATATATATTTACTACTGTTCAATCAGAAAAAGCAATTAACACCCACCTAATTATGTTACACTGTTTATTTTATTTTTAGATTTTTCAAAATAGAGCATGTCTATCAGGCCTTCTACCTACCAAGGAAGACAGAATTATTTTGAAAACTCTGTTAAGAATTGATTGAAATGTGACTTAACCTGAGGAACTCCATTCAACCATAAATAAACCAAAGAAAGGAAATGGATACTTGCTTCTTTTCAAGTCTGAAAATTAAGCTTTGGTCTACAATTAAATTAATGTCCTCTGAGAACATCTTCTTTTAACTTCCTAAAAATTATTTCTGAGGAATAGATTCAGTAGCACCAAAGTTCATTGTCCTTATAATGACAGAAAAAAAGAATAGTTTTTATTGCCTTCATTGGATACAATTTTATCAAATATCCCTTATACCTGGATTTGAGAGAGGATGTAAATTATTTGTGCATATCTGTAATTCAGTACTGCATCAAAATATTAAAAATATTCATCCTTTTACTCAGTTGAATTTGAATACAATTCCAAGTCAGAACAATAGAAGTAGCATGACACCAGGAAGGGGAAAGGAAGTAATTGGCACTCTGTACAGCACAAGCTGGTCTTAGTAAGATGGAATAGGTGAGACAGTACAATTACAGTATGCTACCAAGTATGTAATTCATTCATTCATCTCCTTTCATCCATTTCATAATTCAACATTTACATAATGAGTATGTACTATGGGGTGGTCATTGTAATAGCTATCATGTATGTAATGATAAGCCAGAAAAAAAGACAAAAAGACTGAGTGCTCTCATGGAAATTATATATTAGAAATGTCCAACACTTAACAAAAATTCTCCAAATAAATGTGAAATGTACAAGTGTTATGTGTGTTGTAAAAGAAAGCAATATTATGCTTTGAGAGCTTGTAGTACAGTGTATTTAATCTTGTTGGAAGAACAGAGGAGTATCCCTGAGGAATTAATTTATTAATTTCTAATATGATATGTAATGTTTATTATATATCAGAAATTCTTCTAGTTCTTAGGATGAATTATCTTATGTTGCCCTTACAACAACTATATGAGCTATATACTTTTTTATGTTTAATTTTTTTAATATACAATTTTAAATGCTGTCTTTGCCCTGAAGATAAATGGTTCATAAATGAATTATATGTGGACTCAAAGGGAGGGCGGGAGGCTTAAACACACACAAACAAAAACATCTTACCCTACCACAAATTTTTCTGACTTAAAGTAATTGAGCTATATACTTTTACTATCTTCCTTTTACTTGTGAAGACCTAAGGCTCAGAAAGATAAATAACTTGCTGAAAGTTACACAACTGGTGAATGATAGAGCCAGGAGTAAGATCCATGAAGTCTAGTGCCAGAGACTACAATTTTTACTCCTGTAATGTACTCCACTGAGAACCTAACTATTGATATAATGTCAAGAGGCAGAGTTTATTAGACAAGCCTCATCATGTAGATCAAGCAAAAGTCATCAAGGGAACAGTAAAGATAGTTCAGGAAAGAAGAACAATTATAATAATTGTTATAAGTATGCAGCAACCTCATGATTTAGGAAAGGCAGCATAAAAAGAAAAAGTATATAACTAGTCTTGAATCTACTTGATGAAAACAATCAGTACTTTTCTTATATCAGTTTGCATATGAATCCACATAAACTCAATTCACAGAATGAAGATCAATCATATAATAGAAAGAGTTCTGCTCTATGACAGAATACTCTGCGTCTGCTCCTAATCTTTCCACTTAAAGCTGAATGACCTTAAGTGGGTCATTTGTCTTAAAACTTTAGTTTCTTTAACTGTGTAACAGGAATTGAACCACCTTTTTTCAAGTCATAGGTACAGTCTTTCCCCACATCATTATGAAATTGAACTTTTTAAGTTAACATGTGCACATATATTTGCTTCTATTTTGTGAATATCTATTGTTAAGTCTAAATCTTAAAAAGTAATGTTTTAATTTATTTCTTCAACAAATATTTATAAATCCCTATTAAAGACACTAGACAGATGCAATGAACAAAATAGAGAAGGGCATAATTTGGGAGCTTACTTTTTAGAGCAGGTAACAAATTAGCAAAATTGTATATAAATATTATTTAACTTAATAATTGAATATGAAGCTTACAGAAACAATTATCAAATGGATAACTCTGATGTGGGTAAAAATAAAACACCTCTTTCAAATATATCAATGGGAAGTGTGCCTTTATAGAGCAATACATAAATATTCTTAATAGAAATATAAATCATGGGATAAATACTTTGCTAAAGTGCTTCAATTTCTGAAAGCCACACAGTGAAGAAAAACTGCATTTTTAAAAATTCCTATATTTTATACAATTTTTGCTGAATATTTATCATATTTATATGTAACTGTAGTACAGCTTCTACAGAAGCAAAGCTAATTGATATTATAAATCCTATGTAAAAGTTTGCTTTTCCTTAAGCAAAACAACTCCAATATCTTTTGTGCAAACTCATTTTTTTCATTCATTGGATTTAAGAAACATATTTGCACTTCTAGTACCTTCTATTTTATTTTCTTCACTGCAAATATATCACCTCATTCTATTAAAAGAAATGCAAATCAAAACTACAATGAGGTACCACCTCACACCAGTCAGAATGACCATCATCAAAAAATCTACAAACAATAAATGCTGGAGAGGGTGTGGAGGAAAGGGAACCCTCTTGCAATGTTGGTGGGAATGTAAATTGATACAGCCACTATGGAGAACAGTATGGAGGGTCCTTAAAAATCTAAAAATAGAACTACCATATGACCCAGCAATCCCACTATTTGGCACATACCCTGAGAAAACCATAATTCAAAAAGAGTCATGTACCACAGTGTTCATTGCAGCTCTATTTACAATAGCCAGGACATGGAAGCAACCTAAGTGTCCATCAGCAGATGAATGGATAAAGAAGATGTGGCACATGTATACAATGGAGTATTACTCAGCCATAAAAAGAAACAAAATTGAGTTATTTGTAGTGAGGTGGGTGGACCTAGAGTCTGTCATACAGAGTGAAGTAAGTCAGAAAGAGAAAAACAAATACCATATGCAAACACATATATATGGAATCTAAAAAAAAAAAAAAATTCTAAAGAACCTAGGGGCAGGACAGGAATAAAGATGCAGATGTAGAGAATGGACTTGAGGACACGGGGAGGGGGAAGGGTAAGCTGGGACGAAGTGAGAGAGTGGCATGGACTTATAATACTACCAAATGTAAAATAGACAACTAGTGGGAAGCAGCCACATAGCACAGGGAGATCAGTTCGTTGCTTTGTGACCACCAAGAGGGAGGGTGGGAAGGAGACACAAGAGGGAGGAGATATGGGGATATATGTATATGTATAGCTGATTCACTTTGTTATAAAGCAAAACTAACACACCATTGTTAAGCTATTATACTCCAATAAAGATGTTAAAAAAAAGATAAAAATTTATTATCAATTGAACAAAACATCCAAGACCTCAGTAATCTCTAATAAATGCAACACTTTCCAGCAATTATACAGTATTTCTAGTAACCCCTCATTACAAAAAGATTTTTTACAAATTCCCTTTACTTCTCAAATTTTCTTTTATTCATTTTTAGAAGTCCTTGTCTTGTTTTTCACTGAAAAAGTCAACTATTCTTCAGGTAGTGGCTTAAATATTAACTCTTAGGAATCCACGCAGGTTTTCCTTCATCCATATATGACATTTTGTAAGTATCATTTATTTGAGTTTTCAGTTGTTCAACATACACTTTCCCTACCATTTTTATGCTCATGATCTCAATGACCATGTGTGTTTTGTCCACACTTATCTACCCAGGGTCTATCACAGTTCCTCATACAGAGTATAAAAGATGTCTTCCATAAATGAGTGAGCACTGGGTGTCATGATAGTGGTAAAAGTCCTACACTTCATTTGTTACTTTCTTTTGCATAGGAAATACTTCAGGATTATTTATCACCTACCTAAGTTCCAATATTTATCCTTATTTGTGCCATTGCTTAGTTCTTCTAATTGCAAAAGATGCTGTGTTTAATAGAATAATTTGTTACAACTCTATTTCCTCCAACAGTCTCATGGTTCAAATACAAAAATACAATAGAGATTGAAAACCAATTTTTATCTTCCTAGTCTACAGTTTTCCTGTCCTTATGAATTAATTTTAATGCCCAAAATTTAGATAAATATGTCTACTGAGATTTTGCTTCTTCCAATTTTACTTTATCTAATTTTATGAGCTCAAGAGACTTCACTGTGCTTAATTAATTTCAATGGTCAAATTTCTAATCTTTCCAGTTTCCCTAAGTAGGTCTTTAAGGGAATAAATTTAATAAGCATCAGATAATTTTTTCTTTGTTCCAATCTATCCTCCTATGCCTACAAAAAAAGATGCAGTAAATGTTAGAAAAAAATAACATGAGTCCTGACCCAGGATATTACTCATAATGTCTGATGAACTCACATGCAATTTAATAATTATTCTATTTTACTGTGTCTAAGCTTGGATTATCACCTCCATCCCCCAGGGGGGAAAAAAAAGGTCTGTAACAAGGGAACTGGAGTCAAAGAACTGGAAACAGTGAGGTACACAAGGAAGAAAAGTTAATCCAAGAGTATTTTTTGAACTAGTTACCACTCTGATCCACAAAGGCTTCATTCTTCTATAGGCACTGCATAGAATACACTAGAATAGAAAGAATAGAATAGAAAGGAATAGACTAGAAAGGAATAGAATAGAAAGGAATAGAATAGAATAGAATAGAATAGAATAGAATAGAATAGAATAGAATAGAATAGAATAGAATGAAGCAATCAGATAGAATACACGCGTAGTTTCTTCCTGAAACTTGGAAGATGGGAATTTTATACCCATCATACCCTGACCCTTATTGGTTAAATGTGGGTGAGGCTGTGCACCCACATTTTACCAAATGTAAAATAGATAGCTAGTGGGAAGCAGCCGTATAGCACAGTGAGATCACCTCGGTGTTTTGTGTCCACCTAGAGGGGTGGGATAGGGAAGGTTGGAGGGAGACGCAAGAGGGAAGAGATATGGGGATATATGTATATGTATAGCTCTTTCACTTTGTTACACAGCAGAAACTAACATACCATTGTAAACCAATTATACTGCAATAAAGATGTTAAAAAAGAGAGAGAGAGAGAGTGAATAGAAAGAAAAGAGAAGAATTCCATGGACTCAACTCTTGGAAACTTCAATATTAAGATACTAGGGGAATGAAGTAGGACCAATAAGTAAGATATATAGAGTGGTCAGTGAAAGCCAAGAGAAAGTGATAACTGGAAACTAAGTGGTGACAGTTTTCTGAACCAGAAGTAGTGAACAACATTCTTTATTGCTTTAGAAAGCAACTAATCACACCATCAAAATAAAGTTGATGAATTTGTTTCAGGGCCTTGTTTTAAAGCAGTAGAAATTTCAAGGATTTTTAGGTTTTCCAAGCCACTATGTTATTCTTCAGGATGTTTCTAATAAGGGAGAAGGGCATCATAATGTCTTTATAATAATTTTAAGATGTAGAAATGTTATTCTCTGGTTTAATATATCATTATATGTCCGTGGAGATTTTAAAGTAAAATTAACATATCCATATGGAAAGTTATCAAAAAATCATGGCAATCATTGTGAAAAGGATACTGGACAAAATACATAATACAATATTAAACTAGAAGCACAAGTATATTACGAAATATTGTGGTTTTTTTGAACTAAAGTTCATGGTGAACCAAAATTACTATTTTACTGTTATCAATATTACTACCTGTTTCTTACTTGGATTCAGTAGCTTATATAAGCATTAGTGTATTATTTTAAGACAATACCCTTAAAATGTGGTTTTGCCTCTTAGTACATGTTTTATATTAGAACATCTACTTTAGAGGACAATCTTTTAGTATAAATTAAAATAAATATATGGATTCCATCATTTGGAATATACCCTGGGTAGGTACAATTATAAAATAGAGAAGTGTATATACTGACATTCACTTAACACCATTCACATTATCAAGAAAGTGGAAACACCCTAAATGTCTAGAGACTAGAGATTAACAATGAAAATTATGGTTATATCCATACTTTGGAGTAGTATATAAAAAGAATAAACTACCTAGATAAATTAGTAGATTACTAAGATACAAATTACTGGGGAAAATGTCCATTATGTTACAATTTATGTTAAATATTTTTTCTTCAGGTTCATATAACCCTGTGTGTATTTTGATATGCAGATTATTGATAGATTATTGGCCTTTGAAAAGAAGACTGGGATGTTAATAGTCCATTTTGAGTGAGATTTTGAATGATTTTGATTGAGCATATGTTCATGAATTGCTAATATGGTCAAACATTTAAAAAAATAATGTGCACTATCATATTCTGTATTTTAAGGAATGAGCAAAACTGTATAATTTCCTATATAAATACATTGATAAGTTTAGCCACAAAACTGAGCAACTTACTTAAGATTTTGTCTTTATAAACATGTAACATAGAGTTTTTTTCTCTACCAGATGATCCTTTAATCAGATCTCACTTCATTGTTATTATTATTTAAAGATTCTGTTGATTGTTTATTGTAAATATAATTATAGATATAGTAGATTCATTAATCTATTAAACTCAGTTACTGTCAAAAAAAGAAATGATATAAATTAACAATAGACTTTCAGGCAAATTAAAAGGGTACAAGCTAAATTAAAAATGGTTTCTTTGGCATGATTAAAATTTATTCATGTATTTTGGACAAGATTAGCTCTCCCTTTCAAAAAAATAAATATTTGGTGGTTGGACCACAAGGAGGTTCTGATTTTGTTTCATTAGGCTTCATATGTTTATCCTAATAATCACAAGTGCTTCTGAAGGAAATGCCTGGAGCTTGAGTGGGAGCATCAACTCAGTCAACCAGCTCATCACAGCTGACACCCAGCTAGTGCTGGCTATGTCAGACGCTCCTTCTAGGAGGTTTATATGTACTAACTCATTGGATCCTCATAAGAACCATGTGAAGCAGTTATCAATGAGAAAATTGAAGAATAAAAATGTGCTAAATGTCACATAGCTAATAAGTGGTAGATCCAGGATATGAAGCAAGCTAATCTGGTTCTCAAATCCAGTTAACAATGACTCACACACAAAAGTCGATTTCTACATCAACTGTGAACAAAGTCACTTATTTTTCAGGAACAACTAAAATATTCCCTAGAAAATCTTGAATTTTTGCTCAAGCATTTGCCTAATTAAGCAATTTGATAGCAGCTAAAACCTAACAAAAACTTCAACTCAGATGTATGGACAATCACAGGAGCCACTGATATTTTAAAAACACATTTGTAACATTGAAAGACACGATTTCTTTCCTTTACTTGTTATTTATCATTACATATTTTGCACACTGGAACATGGTCTCATGGAGATGACTCTTTTAGAACAGTGGTCCCCAAAATTTATGGCACCAGGGATGGGTTTCATGGGAGAAAATTTTTCCACAGACCTCAGGGTGAGGGGCCACATGGAGTGGGGTATGGTTCAGGTGGTAATGAGAGAGATGGGGAGAAATGGGGAGTGGCAGATGAAGCTTCGCTCCCTCGCTGCTCACCTCCTGTTGTGCAGCCCAGTTCCTAACAGGCTGCAGACCAGTAGTGGTCCACTGTCCAGGGGTTGGGGACCCCTGTTTTAGAAGATAAATAAATTTAGCTCAGATGAATTAAAAATTAGTTCAGTAATGAACATCCCATTAATATATTAAAAATATCAAATGGACCATAGATTCATAAAGGGTTAATCAGAAAGGACTTGAATTACTGTTTTTGTCTTTTCAAGATATATGCCTGGGAGTGAGATTGCTGGATCATATATTAGCTCTATTTTTAGTTTTTTAAGGAACCTCTATACTGTTTCCATAGTGGCTGCACCAGTTTGCTTTCCAACCAACAGTGTAGGAGGGTTCCCTTTTTTCCACACCCTCTCCAGCACTTATTATTTGTAGACTTTTTGATGATAGCCATTCTGACTGGTGTGAAGTGATACTTCATTGTGGTTTTGATTTGCATTTCTCTAATAATTAGCGATGTTGAGTATCTTTTCATGTTCCTGCTGGCCATCTGTATGTCTTCTTTGGAGAAATGTCTATTTAGCTCTTCTGTCCATATTTTGATTGAGGTTCTTTTTTTTGATATTGAGTTGTATGAACTGTTTCTATATTTTGTTGGCTCTTACTTTTGTTTATAGTTTCCCTTTTTGTGCAAAAGCTTTTAAATTTGATTAGATCTCATTTGTTTATTTTTGCTTTTATTTATTTATTTATTTATTTTATTATTTTTGGCTTGAGAGACTAACCTAAGAAAACATTGTTATGATTATGTCAGAGAATATTTTGCCTACGTTCTCTTCTAGAAGTTTTATGGTGTCATTTAGACTTTATTTTTGTATAGTGTGAGGGAATGTTCTAACTTCATTTACATGAGGCTGTCCAGTTTTCCCAACACCACTTGCTGAAGAGACTGCCTTTTCTTCATTGTATATTCTTTCCTACTTTGTCAAAGATTAAATGACCTTAGGTGTGCAGATTTATTTTGGGGGTCTCTATTCTGTTCCATTGATCTGTGTCTGTTTTGTAACAATACCTAGCTGTTTTGATTACTGTAGCTTTGTAGTATTTTCTGAAGTCTGGGAGGATTATGCTTCCAGCTTTGTTATTTTTCCTCAGGATTGCTTTGGCAATTCTGGGTCATTTGTGGTTCCATATAAATTTTAGGATTATTTATTCTAGTTCTGTGAAAAATTTCATGGGCAATTTGATAGGGATTGCATTAAAACTCTAGATTGCTTTGGGTAGTATGGCTATTTTAACAATATTAATTCTTCCAATCTAAGAGCTTGGGATATCTTTCCATTTCTTTGAATCATCTTCAGTTTCCTTTATCAATGTTTTATAGTTTTCAGCGTATAGGTCTTTCACTCCTTGGCTAGGTTTATTCCTTGGTATTTTATTTTTTATGTGATTTTAAATGGGATTTTAAAAATATTTTCTCTTTCTGATATTTCATTGTTAATGTAAAGAAATGCAACAGATTTCTTTATATTAATCTTGTATCCTGCTACCTTGCTGAATTTATTTATTAGCTCTAATAGTTTTTGTGTGGAGTCTAATTTGAAAAGGTACATGTATCCTTATGTTCATAGCAGCACTATTTAAAATAGCAAAGACATGGAAGCAACCAAAGTGTCCATTAACAGATGAATGGATAAAGATATGGTATGTATATACAATAGAATATTACTTGGCCATAATAAAAGAATGAAATAAAAAAATAAAATATTGAATAAAAGAATGAAATATTGCCATTTGCAGCAACATGGATAGACCTAGAGATTATCATAATGAGTGAAGTAAGCCAGACAAAAAAAGACAAACATTATATGATTTCACTTATATGTGGAATCTAAAAAATAATAGAAATGAACTTATTTACAAAACAGAAACAGACTAACAGGCATAGAAAACAAACTTATGGGTACCAACGGGGAAATGGGATAAATTAAGAGTATGAGATTAATGGATACACACCACTATATATAAAATAGATAAACAACCAGGATTTACTGTATAGTAGAGGGAATTATAGTCAATATCTTGTAAAAACCTATAATGGAAAAGAAACTGAAAAAGAATATATATATTATGTTTTATATATATATATATATATATATATATATATATATATATATATATATATAAACTGAATCACTTTTCTGTGCACCTGAAACTAACACAATATTGTAAATCAACAATACTTCAATTTAAAAAAAACAAAAAAGAGAGGACTTGAGCCTGATTTCCTTAGGTGACTTAGAGATTCTGCCTATGTGAGAAGTAGAGAAGCAGAAGTTGCAAATGCCCTTTAAATTTACACAAGCTGACAAGATTGTTACATTTGAAAACAGTAATACAGAACAAAAATGATTCTTCTGAAACACCTTTACAATTAGGGCAGGATAATACTCCAACACTTTTCAAAACAGTTCATAAGGAATGTATTGTTACATTAACTTTTTCCTCAAAATAAGTTTAAAATTAGTCCATATATATGTGTTAGCATACGGTATTTGTTTTTCTCATTCTGACTTACTTCACTCTGTAAAGATTATTGAAATTTTCCATTATAATGTAATAGGAATAAGCAGCAGTAGAATAGACAGCTAACTTAAATTTTGCCAAGACAGTCTCTCTTAGTATTTAAATTTAACTCCACTGACAACGTCAATGAATAGTTTAAAATATAATTATGGGTTCAGTGACTATTTTTCAAATCAATTAATTTGAGAACTATATTCATCAAATAACTTTTCTGATAGTTTGCACTTCTTTTGATAAAAAACAGAATTCCCTTGATATGGGGTAAGGCAGGGCCATTACACACAACATGTCTTTTTGCAAAATTATCTTGGCAGTTAGTGATCATTTACTCTTCTGTATGATTTAGTAATGTCAGCTTGTCTAGTTCCAGGAAAAATGCTATTGAGAGGCTAACTAGAATTCCATTTAATTTATAGCTGATTTTTTAGAACCGGTAACTCTATAATACTGAATCTTACTATATATAAAATCTTACTTTCTTGCCTTTTATTTATGACTTTTTTAATGGTCCTCAGTAATGTTTGATCATTTTCTTTATACAGGGTTTGAATTATATTTATATTATATTTATCTCTTTATTCCTTGTGCTTAATTGTTTAAAAATATATAATTTTCATATACTATATTTCAGTTTCTAATTTTTAATTGTATGAATTTTAAATAATAATATTTCATCTAGAAACTTTGCTGAAATTATCATTTCCATTCTTTTTTTAGTGGATTTTTATAGGGATAATATAAGCCATACTCATAGGCAGTGAGTTCTGCCTTCTTATGAGAAGAGTCCCACTGTATGCTTTGATTTCAAATACTGAGCATGACTCCAAAAACCCATCTCATATGGAAGAATTATGTTTGCCGTTGTTCTGCAGAATTCAAACTTCCTGCCACATCTGCCTGCTTCCAAACTTGGGGTACAGAAGGCTAGAGAGGATCACCATTCACTGCTTTGTGTTTCTTTTCAATTTAGTGCTAATGGATTCTCTTGTGTTTGAATGGGATATGATTTCCCTAATATTCTTTATTTATACATCTTATATTTGTTTTCATGAGTTTTATGAAGATTAGGATTTAATGCATGAGTTCACAAAACTAAAATGAGTAAAAATTCCTATGAAACGTAGTATCACTTAAATATTATTCAATAATAATCAAATCTTCCCAAGGTTCTAAAATCTGTAGTATAAGAGGCTAAATTTAGCATCCTAATACAGCGGAAAGAGCTCTGGTTCAAATCTGTTTTATCACTAATTAGATATATTACCTTACAAATTAGAGTTTCTGTCCTTTGTTAAGATTAATACCTTTCGGGCCTTTAGTTTCCTAT
Source organism: Mesoplodon mirus (assembly GCF_964341445.2). NCBI lineage: Eukaryota > Metazoa > Chordata > Mammalia > Artiodactyla > Ziphiidae > Mesoplodon > Mesoplodon mirus. Next base: position 23,057,446 of record NC_138986.1, on the reverse strand, counting down.
CTGTGAAATAAGAGTAAAAAGGTTCTTCTAATCATTATATATTTTATTTAAATGCTCTAAAAATATACTCCCTTAACATTTATTCCTTTCTTAATGGTGCATCAATTGAATATCTGGAAAAACAAGTTGACTTGAAGGACAGGAAAAGCTTGATATAAGTGACATTGTTGGAAAAGTGCCCCCTCCACTCTGACCAACACTGAGGTTTACACTGACAGTCTATGTCATCAAGTGTGGTTTTCTTACAAAGCTATCTGAAAGGAAGAACTGAGGCGTTGTTTACTGCTGTTTTTATCAATATAAGAGAGTAAGCCCATGAGAGATAGATAACAGGAGTATATTTTTATATTGTTATTATTAGAAACATTTACTAATTATAAAACAATATCCAGAAATTATTCAAGGGTGATTCCTATCAATCTAAAATAAACAAGTACAAGATGATCAGTCTTTAAAAATTAATGAGAGACCTGAAAGATGTATGCACAATGACAATTATATAGCACTCTGTATTGATTCATGTTAAATAGATACTTAGAATCTAAATTCCATGAGAACTTGGTTATTTTTTAAAAAATGGACTCTTTTCTAAAAGACTTTAGAAATGAATTCATCACATTCTGAAATTGTTTTAGAAATATAGAAATATAAATAAAATATCAAATAATCAGTTAAAATATCAACAATTTACTGAACCAACATGTTTGGGAAATTGCAAGAAAAATAAAAAAGCAACAAATATATCTGTTACCTAAGTCCAAGAGAATGAAAGCCATAGTTATTTTATTTTTTCTTTTTGTAATTTACACTCCAACATTAAACTGAAAAGCAGCATTACAGACACCTGCTTCAGTATAGTCATTGTTTCCATGGTGCCACTTTCCATCACCTATTTTTAATAGTTTACACAACAAGATCAAGGGTACCCCAGCTGTTGCTGCCACTGTTGCTAAGCAACCTTTAAATCCGAGTTCAAGAAGACAAAGACTCATGCTTCAAAAATTTCTCAAGTGTCTGTTTTATGCACCCTCGCCCCTACTTTCCCATTCTGCACCATTTTCAATGTTTATACTCAGATGATTGTGGTCTTTTCTTTAATTCAATATTCTATATATGAATCCACCATTCCAAAGGCTACTGTAATAAGCTAAATGTTTTTGTTCATTTTCAAAATTTAATATATATGTTCTACTACAGGCTACCTCTAACACAAAATAAGCAGATTTAAAGTATTAACTTTGTTTTAGTCAGAATGGGAAGTTGTTTTAGGTCTGTAATCTATTGCCAGACTATAGCATTGCTGTGCCTGAGAGTCTTGTGAAATGGCACACATATCAATGGCTAGAGATTTGCTGCCTGCAGAGAATTACAATAACCTCTTGTGCATTCTGAAATCTTAATATCATCACCTGCAAAAGACAGAGAGGTCAAAATTCTATAAGAAACAGAAGAAAAACAGAAGTGAAGGAGTTAGGGAACTTTGAATTTGGAATTTCTGGCTGATGCAAATTGCTATTAATTAAAAAGACATAATATTTTTCAAACATTTCTGTAAACAATAAGGTTTTTTTTTCTCCAAAAGTAATTACTCAGAAACCAATGGCACATCTCTTTATTTAACAGATTAGTAAATTTAAATCAGCAGTGTGGAAAGTAAATAATAAAGGGAGAAAACGTCTTAGTTTTGCATGTTAAATTTATAGTAAGATAGGGATTTTAAGAACTCTTAAATCATAATCAAATATTCCTGAATAATCCATATGACAAAAAAGGAATATCATAATACGATTTAAAACTAGAGATTTGATGAACCTGCACGTGTGTGTGTAACTATGTCCGGCTCCCAAATTAGTCGATGCAGCTGGCATTTAACCCATTGCTGAGATTGAGGGTTCCGGTCCACACAGTGCTGGCCCATGCAGTGAAATGGTCCATACTGACTCAAATACTCAGATCCTCAGATTTTCTTTTTACCCTCTTCTAACAAAACACAAGGCTATAGTATTTTCTTTCTAAATTTTTTCATATTCTTTGCTCTATTTGGCTATTATTTTCTGGCTCTCTTCTAAATTCTGCTAAATACCTAGAAATCTGTTTGTGTTGTAATGGTGGTGTTGGTTTACAAATTGTTAAAGCTCACTGAATTTATTTAAATTATCCACTGTTTGCTTGTCCCTCTGGTTTCTTTAGCACTTCTCACTCCTATTGTTATCTTTAAAAATTTGTAAATTTTCTCCTGCAAATATATGTAACTGTTAAAAATGTCAGTTCACTATTATTGATCATATTTCCTACTCAAAGCTATGTATGTAATGATAATGGATTTGTGTTGGATACATGTGAAAGTAACCAAGAGGTCCTGAGTGACAAAAGAAATTCCCCTGTGGGTGCATCCATATACATGTTAGAGAGTCTAGAGTCCAAACTCCTTGAGTAAATTCTGAAGTGTTGGAAATTAACCTGAGACATTCAGCTGAAGTTTAGTCTGTGTTTTGATACAGCTGTTTAACTACCCTTGCTAAAAAAAATGTTATAAGGTTTAATAAAGTTCTCTGGTATTATCTCACTAAGCTACTTCTTGACACACCCCTCTACCTCCTTTTTTCTCTTTGCTACAATTACCTACATTTCTTCACTGCTTTATTCATCTTGCTTCTTCCACGTTTTTCTCTTAGCTTGAAAACATGCTATATTAGTTTGCTAAGGCTGAAAAAAGAGTACCCCAGACTGGGTGACTTAAACAGCAGAAATTTATTTCCTCTCAGTCTAGAGGCTGAAAGTTCAAGATCAAGGTATCAGCAGGGTTGATTTCTCCTGAGGGCCTCTTCCCTTGGCTTGTACATGGCCATCTTCCTATGTTTCACATGATCTTCCCTCTATTCATGTATTATATCCTAATCTCCTCTTCTTAAAAGGTTACCAGTCATATTACTTTAGGGCCCTCTCTAACGACCTCCTTTAATTATCACTTTAAAAACTCTATCTCCAAATACAGTCACATACTGAGTCACATAATGGGGGGTAATGATTCATCATATGAATTTTGGAGGGATATGATTCAATCTATAACACATGCCTGTCCATCATCCTAATAAAAATTTTCCATGGAACTTCCCTCTACCCCTCCTCCAGCAAAATGATTTCATCACTGTTTTTCCTGAGCTTGTTAAGAGAGTACTCTGAATTCAATTTTTGTGCATCTGCACTTTCTATTTAACTCTTAACTCACTGGCTTTTACCTTCTATGCTGAGAAAATTCATGCTAAACATTATCTAATTATGTCTTCATTTTTACAAATAATACTGGTGACTATTTTTCTTATAACTGTATACAATCGTATCTATTTTCTGTAGAGTTCCCCTTCATGGCTCAAATATTGTGTCACTTTTAAATGTCTTTCTCTTACAGTTTTATGGAGATATAACTGACATACAACACTGTATAAGTTTAAGGTGTACAGCATAATGATTTGAGTTACATACATCTCAAAATGATTACCACAATAAATTTAGTGAACATCCATCATCTCCTAAAGAAACAACATTAAATAAATAGAAAAAAAAGGGTTTTTTTATGATGAAAACACTTAGGATTTACTCTCTTAATAACTTTCATATATAATGCACAGCAATGTTAATAATATTTATCATGTTGTATATTACATCCCTAGTACTTATTTATTTTACAGCTGGAAGTGTGTACTTTTTAACTACCTTCATCCAATTCCCCCTCCTCCTAACCCTCTCCAGAAATCTGATTTCTTTTCTCATATATTTATTTGTTTGTTTTTGAAGTATAACTGGCTTACAACACTATGTTAGTTCCTAGTACACAACACAGTGATCAATATTGCTATACATTTCAAAATGATCACCAAGATAAGTCCAGTTGTCATCTGTCACCATACAAAGACATTACATAATTATTGGCTGTATTCCCCACACTGTATATTTCATACCTGTGACTCATTTATTTTGTAACTGAAAGTTTGTACCTCTCATTTCCGTCACCTATCTTCTCTTCTTGCCACCTCCTTCCCCTCTAGCAACCATCTGTTTTTTCTCTGTATCTATGACTGAGTTTCTTTTTAGTTATGTTTGTCCATTTGATTTTTAGATTTAAAAAATATATACACTCCTCTGTCCATTGCAACATTACTTACTATAGCCAAGATATGGAAGCAACTTAAATGCCCATCATAGATGAATGGATAAAGAAGATGTGAGATATATCTATCTATCTATCTATCTATCTATCTATCTATATATATATATATATATTCTCTTCAATGGCTGAATATTATTATTATTCAGCCATTGAAGAGAATGAAGTCTTGTCATTTGTGATAACATGCATGTGCTTAGAGGGTATCATGCTAAGTAGACAAATACTGTATGATTTCACTTAAATGTTTTTTTTCCTATGAAATTCAAACTGTCATATATGTGATTGGTAGTATCTATCACATGTCCTGTTAAGGAACTCAAAATTTAATTGAAGTATCTATATATCAGAATTTCTATTATATTCTAAATTAAAGGTTGTTTATTTGTTTGTTAGTTTTGGGGTTGTTGTTTTTGTTCTTGTGTGTTTTGTATTTGTTTCCTTTTCTTATTTTTAATAAAGATTTCAGGATTTCCACATCAATCTATTCTTCCATGTCTAGAGAGAAAGAAAAATTTTCTGGACACATCAATGCAAATCAGGGTGTAAGTGTGGGCTGACATAGTACACAAATATTTATTAAATACCTTGTATATACTTCCAGGACATTTTGCAAATGCTGGATATTGAGCAGTGACCAAAGCAGACAAGGTCCCTGTTTTCATGGAATATATAATCTACTGTAGAGAAAAAGAGACAAACCCTTAATAAATACAAATAAATACTATAACAGGGGAGATAATGGCTATTAAGACAAAAGAAAAATAGCATCAGCAGGACATGGACTGATGTAGCAGGCCTTGTATAAAAAGGCCTTAGAGAGGAGAATTAAATACAGAGAAGGAATGAGTAATGCAAGTATTTGGGGAAGAATATTCCAGGAAGTACAAGTACTATGTGCTAATCTTGGAATATAAAAAAAATAGTAACAAAGGGTCAAAATGGTTGAAGCGCAATGAAGGGTGAAATAGGAGATGAACTTTAGAATATTAGATCTGAGCAGTTAAGATCATATAGGGACTCTGTGCCTTGGTAATGACTTTGGCTTTGATTTAAGTGTGATGTGAATGTTTTGAGCACAGTACTGATGCAATATACATATTTTTTTAATGATTACTCTAACTCTTCTTCTGACCATAAGGGAATTGCTTGCACCAGACCAATATTCTAAGCAAGACCTCTAAGAAAAGCAGGATAAAATGGAAAAAAATGGAGACATAAAAGAACTGATGAGTTTCACAGAACTTGAGGAATCAAGATTCCAGAGATAAAGGAATCATAGAGAGGTGAGCTGACATTTTGCATCTGCTTCTTCTCTAAGTAAATTTACTGATTCTTCAGTAAATCTGCTGCAAAAGGCCAATGCTAAGAGTCACAGAGCCAGAATAATTTTTGGACATTTCAGATGACTAAATAGGAAAAATTGGATGTAAGAGCTGCCCATAAAGATAGGACATAGAAATAAGTTAAGTTCTCAGGAATGAGGAGTCAAAGAGAAGTAAGCTTAAGCCCTGCACTCTGCAGATTTTCCACTTGAGCTCAAAAAGTCTGAAGGTAAAAAGACATTACAAATACTAATCTAGCAAAATCTACATTAATAGCAAACACAGTAACTTTAAGTGAAGAAGTAATATAGAAGGACACTTCGTAATAGTTAATTCACCAGGAATATTAAACATTTCTTAATTTATATGCACCTGAGAACATAGTGTCACAATACTTAAATAGACAAATCTATTATCATATTGGTAATCTTTGTTACATACCTCTCAATGAGTATCTTAGGCTGTTTGGGCTACTATCAAAACTATCATAGATTGGGTGGCTTATAAACAACATAAATTTATTTCTCACAGTTCTGCACATTGAGAAGTCTAAGTCTAGCAGATTCAGTATCTGGTGAGGACCTGCTACCTGGTTCATAGATATCTATCTTCTCACTGTGTCCTCACATGGCAGAATGGATGTGGGAGCTCCCTGAGGTCACTTTTATAAAGGCATGAATGCCATTAATAAGGGCTCCACCCTCATGACCTAATCACCTCCCGAACACTCCAATTCCAAATACCATCACTTTGGGTATTAGGTTGCAACATACGAATTTGGGTGGGGACACAAATATTCAGTCTATAACAATGGATGATAAAATATACTGACGAAATTAAAAAACATCAAATTTTATTTAAAGAAAGCTTTTTAAAAAACTATAGACCATAGCAAGACTGATCAAGAAAAACAAATTTTTGGGCCTCCCTGGTGGCGCAGTGGTTGAGAGTCCACCTGCCGATGCAGGGGATACGGGTTCGTGCCCCGGTCTGGGAGGATCCCATATGCCGCGGAGCGGCTGGGCCCGTGAGCCATGGCCGCTGGGCCTGCGCATCCGGAGCCTGTGCTCTGCAACGGGGGAGGCCACAACAGTGAGAGGCCCGCATACCGCAAAAAAAAAAAAAAAAAAAAAAAAAAAAGAAAAACAAATTTTTAAAAAATCAAATAACTGACATGAAAAAGAGCATATCATTACATATTCAAATGACATAAAAAGATGATAAGGAGGTATGAACATACGTATGTTAAATTGTAAAATTTACATGAGATGAGCAGGTGCCTAGAAAAACATGATTCTATATGGTTAACAAAAAGACACAATCTGAAGAGGCATTATTTATCAAAGAAATTGAATCTTTTAAATGTCCCAGAATGTAATCCACAAAACCACTTAGTTTTATTGGAGAATGCTTCCATATTTAAAGATGGAAGTAACAGCAATCTTAAATAAACTTCTGAGATTAGGAAAGAAGAAAGCACTTCCCAAGTCATCGTTTGAAACTGGATACATTTGTTGCTCAAATATCATTAAAAATGCTAAAAAGAGGAACTCAAAGGCAAATATCCCTATAACTGCAAGAATCTTCAACAAATATTAACAAATAAAATCCAGTTACCTATAAAAAGAAAATACCATTTGCTTGTATTCCAAGAATACAAGAGTTGCATAAAAATTGAAATTCAATCAATGCAACTCTTTTTATTTAAAATATAAATTTAAGTCATTTTATCATCTGAATAGCTACACAAAAAAGGGTTTCATAAAATTCAACATGAATTCCTTTTAAAACTCTTAGAAATCAGGCAATAGAAGGATTTTTAAAAATTCTGTTTAAACATAACAACAGAAAACCTATTTCAAACATTATACTTAATAATGAGAATTTTAAGCATTACCCTGAGCTCAGAAATGCAACAGAATACTCCCTATCACCATTTTCTGGTACCACTGTACAATCCGTGTTAGTACAATAAGGCAATAAAAATAAATAAAATGTAAAAAATTTGGGAAGAAAGAAATAAAATTAATTTTTCACAAAGGATATGATAGTAAATATAGACATTACTAAAAATTTACAAATTATCAGTATAAATAAGTGTACTTAGCAAGTTGTTAGATAGAAGGCCAATTTACATGAATTATCTATACCAGCATTAAACAAAAAGAAACTAAAATTTGAAAATGAACCAATTTATAATGGGCTTGTCCGTCATTAAATATCTAGTAATAAATTTAATGAAAGATGAACTGATATAAATACAGAAATTACAAAAGACTCAAAAGGAGGGGTAAATATTCATGGATTTGAAGACAATATATTTTGTTAATATTTCCACTCTTCTTAAATTGATATATATATAGTCAGTATAATCCTAATCAAATGAAATTAGTATTAACCCCATTCTCAAACTATACACAAAAAATTAGTTCTAAATGGATTGGAAATCTTAATATAAAAGTTAAAACAGTAAATCTATTAGACTAAAGTATAGGTGAATCATATTTTGACTTTATAGTATGAAATATTTGATAAAAAGGACATAAATATCTATAACAATAAAGGAAAAAACATAATTTTGACCATATTTATGACTTTAAGGACAACAAGCCATAGACTGAAAGAAAATGTTTGCAATACACAATTCTAATAAATAACTTGTATCCAGAATATTTAAATAACCTGTACAAAAAAACCTGTCAATCTTATAGAACTTAGAAAAAGTCTGATACAGGCACTTAAAATAAAGGGTACCAAATGGCAAATGGACACACATAAAGATGCCCAAATTCAGTAGTGATGAAAGAAATGTACATAAAATGACAATGAAGCACTACTAATCACCAAACATAAGAGCGAAATAAAAAAGACAAAGTACCAATTATTGGTCATAACATGTCTTAGGTGAAGACCTCATACACTGCTGATGGCTGTGTATATATTTGCACACCACTTCAGAAATCTCATGGCTTTTATCTACTAAAGTTGATCTCACACATTCCCTCTAATTTCACTTTTAGATATATACCTAGAATAAAAGCACATATAGTTTCCAAATATGTGCAAAAAGTGTTCATACTAGCACTAGTTATAAGATCCCCAACCTGGAACAAAGCCAAATAGTAGCTGGGTATACAAATGTGGTATAATTATACATTGGAATAGTGTATAACAATGAGAACATTGAACTCTTCAGGAAATATTTAGAGACATAGGAAAAGAAATAGACAATTTGATTTTGTACATGGTAACATTAATAAACCTACTAGGCATCCAAGGATACATTATTTGACTGTAAGAAGCTGAATTTCAGGAGAAAAATTGGTAACTGAGATGGAAATTTGGAAGTCATCACTTTTTACATAGTAGTAAATTCACGCAACTGGACAAAATCCGCTAGAGGATAAATGTAGAGAGAGAAAATGGCCAAGAACTGAGCTTGGGGTATCCCTAAGTTTAGATTCAATGCAATAAAGAAAAAACAGCAAAGGTTTAGAAGGAATGATGAACCAAGAAAGAGTGATGTCAGACATCACATGAACAAAGCATTTCAGGAAGGGGTGTGTGCAATCTCCTGTTTCAGGGAGTAACTTTTAAGTTACTAGTATGGGTATTGAGAGTTGAATTTCGAATTTGGCAATACCGATATCACTTGTGATTTTAGCAAGAGTTGTTCATGTTGAGTGGTGAAAATACAGTCCGAATTGGAGAGAGTGCTAGAAAAAGTGGGAGAAGAGGAAATTGAAAAATGAGTAAAACGATATTTTTAATCATTTGCCATAAATAAAAGCTAAGAATCAGAGTTGAATGGGGAGAAGGGGCACATGATGAGGTTTACTTTTAATTTTTCAAGATTGTAAAAGTTTATAGATTACAAAAATGATTTAGTAGACAGGAGAGCTTGATGATGGAATGAGAAATGTGAATTGCAGGAGCAACATCCTTGAGTAGATTAAAGGGAATCCAGAGTACTTGCAGAGGATTTAGCCTTAGGTAGGATCAGAAACATTTCAACTTATGTAACAGAAGGGAAGTCAGAATATGTAACTATGGAGGCAGGAATTGAATATAGACCAGGTGAGTTATGTAGAAGACAGAATTAATTCAACATTTTTATTTCCCATTGTCTTTACCTTGCATTCTCTGTATTACGTGTTGAGTTTTAAATTTAAAAATTGGAACATAGAGTAGATCATTATTTTTTTCAAGTTTGTTTTAGCCACATGGTTTCCCAAGCAAGTAATAGATAATTATCTGTTGAGTGCATATGCAGAAAAAAATCCAACCTATTTGAAAATTATACTCACACTCACTGAGAAAATTCCCATAAGGTTTTTGATGACATTCTGTACCAAATTCATGTAATTACTTATATATGTAACTCATCTTTCCAAGTCAGTTACATATGCTATTTTTATGACCTTGTTGAAAGTAAATTTATTAATCAAGCAAGGAAAGCTTCAATGACAGATGTGGCTCTGAATGCAGAATTTCAGAGAATAATTATCTCCTCCCAGCATAAAATCACATCTTCTGTTAGCAAAGCATGTAAAATAGAAACTTCTTCAGATGGAGAAGAAAGATATTCTGGAAGTTAGGGAGTCACTCCAAATTGTCTGCATATTCCAAGATATCCCCAATGTAGTTGACTCATAGTGTATTCTAACCAACACCCTGGTTTTTACATAACAAATCTGGTTGAACTGTGTACTACTCCAACCTCTGCAAAATTTCAGGAACATTCAGAGTCAATATCTGAATATGGATTTTTATCCCTGTTATTCCTATTGTCAAAATAGTCAGTTTTTTGTTTTGGTTTGGTTTCGGGATTTTTTGCCCTGCTTAGAGTCCAAATTAATTTTCATTCCATTATTTAATGGAAGAATTTGGGCTTGTTACACTTAATGTTAAATATTCCATTATATCTGAAGCAACTAGCTCTCTCCTCAGTTTTGCCATTGCTTATACCCTATAAAATTTATCTATGGAAGCAGCTACCTTTTCCACAGAGATTCTCTCAGTGGGAAGACAATCTCAGAGGATTTAGAAATCAAAATTTGATTAGGTATTTTATCAGTGCCAGTTATGGTTATTACATTACCATCCATGGGATGTTTCATTCCTTATTGTCCCTCTTGGTCTGAAGAATTCCAAAACCACACTTTTCATTCAAGATCAGTTGCCTGTGACTCACTCTCAGGTACTAACTTTTGTATTATTTTTATTTATTTATTGCTTTAATGTATTTGAGTGTCATGCACCACAAACCAACTGAATAAATAAAAGGGATAGCTGAGTGATAAAAACTCCTTAGAAAAGTTCTTGGTTTAATCATAAAATCAAAGAAAATGCTAATGAAACAATTCCCGAGAAGAGCAAGGAAAAGGGAAGATGTGGGAATTTCAGCAGCAGGAGTTTGATGTTATGAAACCTTTAAGGTTGTCACAAGGTAACTCCAACTTACAGACTTCACTCTCTGTATGTTGTTCTACAATTTTCAAAATTTCTAAAAGATAAACTATAATTGACACATCATCTGTCACATGATTGTATTTGTGACCAGATGAGAAAATATTTTTACCAGATATATGGTCAGTGACAGGTTTCTGGCTACATGGAGAAAGTATGTGGTATCTATCTATCTACCTATCTATCTATCTATCTATCTATCTATCTATATATCTATATATATATATATGATCATTTAATAGCTATCATCCTGGAAATGTAGATAATTCATCATACTTTTATTTTCTTTCTCCTTCACTTAAATTGGTTGTCTGGTCCTAAAATGTATATATAATTACACTTAAATAGCTTTCAATTACATTGCCTCTTCCTATAGTCTTGGGATGACAAGTGTCAGCTCTCTTCTATTATTTCATTTTTCTATCCAATTTCCATTGGTTTTCTTGCACAAAGTCTAAAACTGTACATATGAAATTCTACTCTTAAAACAAATACATTTAAAATCAATCAGACATCACTTGACATTGCCTGTGGTGCTTTTCCAAAAAAATGGGAAGTGGGGAAAGAGAGCATTCTGTGCTGAGGGTAAAGAAAAGCAGAGGTAAAGAAGTGAAAATGTAAGGTTCATTTAGATGATTCTGAATATTAAATTACAAGTATTCTACCCCAAATTATGAAGTATAAAGGTGGACAGATAATCACGTAGGATAGTACCTTCTAAAATTTCATTTAAAAATCACATGGTACCTTAGCCATTTGAAAACTGTATTTCAGCTTAAAATTTATAATATTTATTAGCCAAAAAAATTGAATTGTACCAGTGGTTTTCAAACTTGAGTTCCCAGTCAATAATTTAGACTGCTTCGTAAGAATATAGAGTTTCTTTTTTATAACCTGTTACTTTGGCCCATAATGTCTTTTTTGGGCTCAGTAAATGGTATGTAATAAACACCGCCCAGATTCTGGAGCAGGCTCTCTGAAGATAAAAGCTGAGGAAAAATTCAACTATACTTTCAACTCTATGTGTCAATCACAGACATAAACAGACTTTATGAAACTAATTATCACTATTGGCTAATGGTTGCTAAATGTGCACTTTTGAAAAGTTGAGGAATGCCTTTCCTCCAGAATGTTAATTGCAAATATTAATTAATGTACCAGTGTACTTTGTGTCATAATTATTATTATAGGAAAAGAAAGAGCCCATATTCACTTATTTATTATCATATTTCTCTTATAAAGAAATAGAAGGGGAACTAAAATTAAGGCATGGTCCCAAGATTACACAGCAACTGAGTCAACCCCTGTTTATTATTCATTTCACTCTCTTTCACTGTCACTACAGTAGCTATCAAATTATGTTCTAGAAAAAATGTAAGTATAGAAAATAAGTAATAAGAGAGGTTAATTTCACCAATTAATGTAAGTATTTTTTTTTCTTTTTTTAATGCTGAAGGCAGCATAGGAGTGTTATTTCTCCTGGTATTTCTCAACCAGACTCTTGCATGATAAAACAAATTTACTCTCATTGGTCTATTGTAACATTTAAGTTTATTTCCCATCCATCTACATTCTAGTTGTGCACCATAGAGGTTTACTTTTCTATCCATCTGCTGCAGCAATCCCTTCCTGTCTATGCTAATGATAGAAGAAGGATATAAAAAAGGGCCCTGTGGTTGTTTTACTTTTGTTTTGTTATGCAATGAAAAGGCACTTGGAGCACCAGGTCAATGAATTCTGGGAACTACATCATTTTGACACATGAGACCTTTGCGGAATGAATCAAAGTTAAATCCCATGAATAAATGCTAGTGTTTAATAATCATTCCATTTATGGAAGCTTTATTGTGAATTCATAAAAGCAAGGACATTTCCTTGCTAGTCCACATATCATCATCATAAGTAAGGCAATCTTGAATAAACTGAGCTGGACTATGTAGCCTGCTTGGCAGTTGCAAGTTTTTAAATATGGATGGGAGAAGCAGAGACTGGGAGAAGTTGTCCTGAAGCAAGCAAGTGACAGCTCCCACAAATAAAGGGAAAAATGTTAAAACAATAAACAAAAGAGAAACAATTACTTGCTCATTACAAACATGTCATATTGTATTCTTTATTTTGATTGTGGAAAATTAGCCATTGACTACCAGGAACAATTGATTTTCCTTCACAGCTGTTTTCTAATTACATCTGAACACTGAAAATTCTAGTGCAGCCATTCAGCTGTACAAAGAGAATTCTCTTTTCTTACTGCTGCTGTTGCTGCAAGCTCTACCCAGCAGCATGACTGCAGTGAGATGTTCTGTACTGAATGTCTGTGATGTTTGTATTGAATGCCATGCTTTTTAGGGATGTTATAAGAACTCAAATATTTTAATTTACATAGGGCTGGACTTAGTGTACAAGCTGTCTGCCCAGATGCTATTACGTAGCTTTCTCTTTCTTTTTACCACCATCATCAAAACAAGGAAAAAAGAATAAAGATAGCTTGAATCTGTACATCTATTTCTTAGTCAATGCATAGTCGTAAATGGATCTATTTTTGTCATTGTGGTTTCTGATGAGTGTTTTGGCACAGTCTTGCTGGGAGGGTGGAGGGTGACAGTCAGTTTCCTGTCAGTTGATTCTGTGGGTAAATTCTAAGCAAAGAGCATGGAGATTATTAATAGGCAGGATTCCAAGGTTTCAGAGAAGCAACTGATATTTTGGATGCTTCCTCTAAGCCCTTCAGAATTTCTCCTAAAAATGATTTCAGTCTTAAACGAGGCCAGACATGTGAAACTTGGGAGTTTTCCAGGACTTGCAGGTAGGAAATTCTGGAAAAACAGTTAAGCTACTTCCTTCAGAGCTTCAGGTCTCCAATTAATCCTTGCCATAATTTAGGTAAAATCAGCAATGTTAACAATTCTACGAGAATAAAATGAAATATCAAAATAAATTTTTTCTCAATGATGTAATTTTTAAAAAAAATCATTAACTTTTTAATGTTATTGTACAAAGATCTGGTTTCTTTGTTGTCATTTATTAAATATTTGCCCTCCAACTTTGAGGTAATCTTAACCACAATCCTGTTCACTAGATTGCGATTTTTTTCTAGTCTTGTATGAGATCTACTAACCTCTGTAGTTCCTGGAATGATGCAGTGTAACTTGACATTTGCTATTTTATTTGGAAATATCAAAGAATCTTCCATGGTCCAACCTATCTTAGTATGTTTTGACAAGATTAAGAAGACTAGGGTGATATTTTTATCTCATTTTTTTCAATGTTCTTTATTCCAAGTTTGGACAAATTTCATTTGTGACTTTTATAACATAACTAAAATTTAAAAAGAAATAAAACAATATAAAAGAAATTGTTAAGGAAAACCCAGAGCCAGACCATACATAGAGCAGAAACAAACAGATTTTACTCAGGAGCTATTACAATAGAGGAAAAGAGACCTCAGTGTAGACTGGGCTCATTTCCAAATACAACATGGACAAGTGGGGATTTATATCCAAGGGGCAGTTTAAGGGCATCAATGGTTGGAAACCTCACGGGTGAGTGGTGATTCTGGCTTAATAGATTCAACACAATTCTTACTAAAGGCAGGCCAGGGTGATTAGCTATCCCTTGGGGATAGTAGGAGATGAAGAATTTGATCAGATATCCAGGGTGGTGAATTCTCACTTAACAGGATTCTTGCTTAAACTGGACTCTTGAGGACACGACCAAGGTTGGGTCTAGTCAGGCTCCAAAGAGCCAGTCAAGAGTTTGGTCAAGGTGAGAGTCTTTGTCATAATGTACTGACATTTTATTAATTTTATTTTATCACCATTTCTCAATTTTTGACATTACAAAAGATGAAAACCATTAGCATCGAGTTTTTTAATCTCTAAAGAAGAACTTTTGAAACAATGAGGAAAAACAAAGAGAGCTTTCGGTATGATGGAGGTACATAGTTAATTTAATAAAACCAATTTTTTAAAATTCTGGGATTTTCCTCACATAACCATAAAACCATTAATAAAACAAAAAGCATTTGCTATCAGCATCAGAGAATGTCAAATACACACTACCAAATAGTTAGTATTCAGTTATTAAAATTGAAGGCACTGTAAATATTTCACATCTGAAAGGGTTTAATACACAGAATTAGAGGCCAATACAATTGTTGGGAGGTGGGGGAATGAAGGTCAAAAAGTCTGCTTTCAAGAAATTCTTAAGTGAAGGAATCTCAGGAAGTCATTCATGAGTTCAGTTGCCTACCATACCTCAGAAGACAGTTATCAACAGGATAACCCAAAATCTATGGGAAAAAAAAATACATATCTACCATCTGCCAAAGCCCACCCATTTACCCTTCACTACCACCTGAGAACAAAGGCTTCTACTCCTACACAATCTCATGAGATTGCCTCTCACCAGCTTAATATAACTGAACCCCAAAAGTCAGGATATGTAGTTTCCAGTCTTTATGCCCCTGAGGAATAGGAAATATCTTAGAAAGTCAGAGATAATCACATAACAACAATATCTAGAAGAACTACATTTGAATACAACAGGTATCCAGTCCCTGAAAGTAATAAATAGCCATAATAATGATATCTCATGTACAGATAGATGTTCAATGTGATAGTCATTGAATTTTTCCTTACCATACTATATCAATTTCTTTTCTCCAGACTTAACTCTATATCAACTATTCAACAATAGCAGCTGCAATATAGCCCAAAGGAGAGAAGTGGATAATAAAATCATATAATTGATTCTGCTCTTCCTCCTCTTCTTTCTTTTACCAAAACAACAACGACCACCACACAACTTCAATTTTGAAATAGCAGTATGTCTGACATGACATAAAATGAGAAAAAGTATCTATACTGTATTAACTCTCTTTATGAGAAAATCATATAAAAATACCTATTAATTGACAGCTGATATACATATCGCAGTGTTCAGTTTGGGCACCTGAGTTGTTCTGGGGCTAGGTTACTATGAAGATGAATTATATGTGAAAGCAGAGAACATGTATGTTTAGCATTTTCCAGATGGAATATCTAGGTCTAATGTGTGAATATTTTAAGAATATATATTGTGGGACAATATTAAGAAGTTTTTTTCAATATTCAAATAAATATAATTCACTGTTTCCTGTATCTGGAGTATGATTTTGGCACCTTGCCAAGAACACATAGCAATTTATGTTGGGTATTTACCATGGATAATCTCAAAGTTTTATTCCAAATCTTATATTCTATATGATTACAGTTTGTAATAAGTACTTAGAAGCAAAATCAAGATTGAAAAATAATTTATTTGTATATAATTTCAAAAGCCTCTTAGTAATCAGTGGGAGATGGGTTCCTTGTAACTTATTTTAAGAAATCTTGAGAATAGAAGGTATGTTATGAACTAAATATTTGTGTCCTCTAAAATTCATATGTTGAAGCCCTAACCTCTATTGTGACCAGGGATGGGACCTCTAAGGAGGTAATTAAAGTTAAATGAGATCATAAGGGTGGAGCTCTTATCTGATGGGATTAGTATCCTTATTGAAGAGTGAGCAGAGAGCTCCTATCTCTACCCCTTGCTCTCTCTCCCTCTCAGAGCATGCACAAAGAAGAGGTCAGGTAAACATAAAGCAAAAAGGCAGCTGTCTGCAACCCCAGGAGAGAGCTCTCACCATATGATAACCCTGCTGGCACCTTGATCTTGGACTTCCAATCACCAGAACCGTGATAAAATAAACTTCTGTTGTTTAAGCTACCTAGTCTGTGATATTTTGCTATGGCAGCCTAAGCAGACTAGTACAAGGTATAACAAAAATGCATTGTTGATTCACCAAAGAAAATACAATAATTACTATCTATTTGGCTTGTTGGAATTGTCTGGGAACAGACATTCCCATGGTCACTCACTCAGAACTTGATAACTGTATTTATTTCCAAGCATGCATTTAATCCCATTATGTGGTATTTCACTTGAATGTGTGCTCTACAGTTATACCAAATTATGACATTCTTTTTATTGACCCCATATAAGGTGATCTTATAAATTTAGGAATTAATGTTCCCAATTCAGAGAGTATTAAATTGATACAAACTCTTAATTCTTCTAGATGGAAAAATAAATTCTTGATTTTTTTTTGCTACCATAGTATGAAACAACAAGAGGAAACAAACTCATTTTTTTCTAATTTTTCATTATTACAAACCATACTTCAATGAACATTCTTATACTGTTTTAGTTGGAGCACCCCTCTCCCAAATCCAGCTGAGCCAAGAATTTGGAGACAGACAATTTATTTCAGAGGGTATCCCAGGCACCACAAATGAGAATCAGGAAAAGAGAAACAGGAAAGAGAAAATGGGCAATAAAGTAGGTTTTAACAAGATAAATACCACAGTGAGCAACTAGGGTGTGATTCCACTGGGGACTGTGTGGAACATGTCTCAGGATTACTCTACCAGAGCACAAGGAGGCTGGAGCATTTAGCTCCTTCTCCCCATGCCCTATGCTGAGAGCTGCCCTCAGCAGTGTTCACACAGGCACTTCCTGATTGCTCCCATGTCCACCATTTAGGTCCCACTTGTTTCCAGAGAAAGGGCTCAAATAGAGAAGGAAGACCCAGACACACAAGGTTAGGGTCTGGTAGCAGGTCAATAGCTGTTTACAGAAGCAGTAGGTGAACTCAGGCAGGCCAAAGGGACACGGGCCAGGCATAAACAGCATCTGCTAAATCCTTATGCATTCACGTACGAGTTTCTCTATGGTACATACCTAGAGATGCTTCCAATGAATTGTGTTATAGCTGCATCTTTGACTGTACCGGATAGTGCCAAACTGCTCCTCAAAGTGGTGATGCCCAAAGATAATTCTGCAAAAAAAATATGAAAAGTTCCAATGGCTTGTTCTTTTCACCAATATTTGCCATTATGAGAATATTAAATTTCTTGCCAATTTGTTATTGTGAATTAATGTCTTACTATATGTTGTCTTGTAACTAATTCCCTTATTACTAGTGAGCTGACCATATTTTCACATTTTTAACTGCCATTTGTCTCTTTTTTCTTTTCTGATTTGCCATTTGTTTTTTCCATTTTGCAGGAGTTGTTTTTCTTTTTTCTCATCAATTTGTTAGTGATTTATATACCTTAAATTTCCAGTGTCCTTCCATTTTTTTGTCTTTACCTATGGCTGGTAGAAATGTAAAATGTACAGCCACTCTGGAAGAAAAAATTGTACACACTTTATCATATTACTCAGCAATCACACTTCCAGTCATTTATTCTAAAGATATAAAAACTTATATGCACACAAAAAACTGTATGTGATTTTTTCATAGTGGCTTTATTTGTAATAGTCAAATAGAAATAATCCAAATGCCCTACAATGTGTGTATGGCTTAAAAAACTGGTAAATCCATACCATGGAATAGTAAACAGTGATTAAAAGAAAAATCTATTGATACAAGCAACAATTTGGAGAGATGTCAAGAGCATTATGCTGAGTGAAAAAATTTTGCATCAAAAAATTACATAGCATGCTATTATATTTATATAACATCCTTGAATGACACAAATATAGAGATGGAGAACAAACTAGTGGTTTTCAAGGGTTAGGGATATTGGAGAGGAGGGTGTGAGATCTTTGTGGATGAAATAGTTTTCTATCCTGATTTCGGTGATGGTTACATGACTCTACACATTATAAAGTGACATAGATCTACATACACATATTGTACCCATGTCAATTTCCTAGTTCAGGTATAGTACTATAAGCAGGTAAGATAAAACCATTTAGGATAACTAAATGAAAGGTACACAGAACCTCTCTGTACTATCCTTTATCTTTGCAACTTCTTGTTAAAATATAATTATTTCAAAATAAAACATTTTTAAAAAAGAAAGTAAAAACAGAAAAGGAACCTGCCAGACTAACTGAAAATGTGGTTTTGTCATTTATGCATTCCCATCAAAAGTAAATTAGTTTTTATTTCAACACATTAAAAATATCAGTCGATTATATTTTTGTTTGCATGCTTTCAGGTGAGAGGTCTGATATATTCTTACTTTATCTCTGAGCAACGTGTCTCTTTTTTCTACTTGCCTTTAAATTTTTCTCTTTTATCTTTCTTGTTTGTAGTTTGAATGCAATATACATAGGTTTTGTTGTTTGTTTAGTGTTGCTTGCTAACACTTGTTCTCTGAGAAAATTGGGTGTTTTGCTTGGTATCTTTCACTAATTTAGAATGTTCTTGACCATTACTCCTTGAAGTATATTTTCATCCCAGTTCTCCCTTTCTTATATTCCTGGGGTTCCAGCTAGATATATGTTAGAGTGCATGATATTAATATTTTTCCTCAGGTCATGTATCCTTTGGTCTATCTTTTTTTTCTACTTTTTTTTTCCTTTTAATTTAGTTTTCTGCCTCTCTTTGGAAATTCTATTGACCTATCTTCAAACTGGCTGGATCTTTCCTAGGCTGTTTTCCTAATCTAGTCAAAGTCTACTGATAAGCTCATCTAACACATACTTAACTTTCTTTCTTTATGTGTGTTTTTAAAAAAAAAATTTTCTATAATTTCAATTTAATTATTTCCTACATTTCCCATTTCTCTGCTAAAATCACCAATCTAATCTTTCATGTTGACTACCTTTTCCATTAGAGTCTTTAACATACTAATCATAGGTATTTTAAATGCCTTTCTAATAATTTCAAAATCTGTATCACATCTAACTATGGTTCTGATAATCGTTTTGCCTCTTTAGATTGTGAATTTTATTGTCTGTTTGTATGCCACGTACATTTAGTTGGCATCTGAAAATGCCACATAGGATAGGCCAGTCAAAAATTATATATATATATATATATATATATATATATATATATATATATATATATATATATATATGGGGGTGGGGGCAATGAGAGCCTCTCTTTCAGGCCTTTAAGTTTTTCTTGTGTAGTGTGCTTTCACCTAGACAAAATTTAGTCATGGTTGGAAATTTGCTAGAGTTTGAGTATCCTTGTCTGACTTTGCTTCTCCTCTCTGTGTTGCTCCTCAAGAGACTCTCTTACCACTATCCCAGCTGTATTCCAATACTATGTGTACTCAACACTTGTGGTGGTAGTTGTCCCTTTCAGGGTAGAGGGAGAAGAGATGAGAGTTCTCTGACGTTCTGGACATGGGTCTCAGGGATATGGCCTTTGGAAATATTTCTGCCTCTCCTCCAGATATATGTTGGCTCTAGTAGGTTGCCATTCCTTCCTCCAAAGTTATAGTTTTTGTTTGTTTGTTTGTTTTATACCTCTGGTCCCCAACCACCAGCTTCAGTGGGTTCCCACCAGTGCCCTCTGTCTACAATTTTGTTGTCTTCCACCCTGAAGGTTAAATATTTTCTTCCATAGGGAAGTTAGGGAGATGGATTCCAGGCCATATTTGATAGTGGCTGCTATTCCCATTCCCTAGCTAGCACCATGAGGGAAGCTTTCTTATGGTTTTCCCAAATAGTCTTTTGAGCTTTTTGTGGTATTCCTGAAAGAAAAGCTTGCAAACCGATGCACATTCTTCTCTGTCTGTGGGTTCCCATCTAGCTTTTAGCAATGTATTACAAATTTCTAGCTGTATCTTTTCACTGGATTAGATGGTTATAGTGGCATAGGTGGTGTCTTTGCCAAGTAGGCAAATACTCAGGTTCTGTGTCTCCCTGAAGATCTGTCTTTAGATTTCAGATGCATTGTTTATCCTGTGATCTCAGTCTCTTATAGTTTCAAGGAAAGTAATTAATTTTCAATTTGTTCTTTCACTCTCTCGTAAGTGTGGGAGTTATCTTCTTTTTATCCCTCTACATGTCTGAGCTGAAACTAGAGTACTGATCATTATTTGAAAAAAAAAATTACTAAGATATTATATTGGGTCCAATTTTTATCATTTACCAGTGAGAAAACTAAGGCCCTGGAGTTTATAAACAAAAAAAACTTGGCTAGTTGTTGGGAAAACAAGGCCAGAATCCAAGATTTCTGAATCCCAATATAATATAATACATATCAGATGGGATTGTATCTCATTTTCCTTTTACTCTTTCTGTTAATTATGGGGTTTTGTAAGACAAATATATATGAAAATCATTGAATCAAGTCTTTTATTTTGTACTTATATTAAACAGAGATGTGACTTTTAAGAAACATGTAGGATTTTAGTGGAATATCTGAGAGTACTAAATTTCAATGTTAGTGATGTTGTGACATTATATTTCCTTGGTGTGAAAAAAAAGCCATCATATATTTTAATGACTTGTATAACAAATTATTTTTGAGAAGTATGACTAAAATTTTGAAGAGCTTGTAAAATCAAAATGACCTTTATATCTAATATAAATATTCACAGTGAACCACTACAGTCATCATATTTAGATTTTTATATTTTGTAACTCTCTTGGTGGAAATACAAATGAGCCAAACATTTGTTCTTACATGATTATATATTTTCAATCATTAAAATCTGGTAAATTATTTTTCATCTCCCTCTTCATTTATGGTGAAAAAGTTCATAGTTTCCCTAAACACTTCCAAATATGCATTACAGATCTTTATGTATGTATATGTGAGTTCAGGTTTTTTTTTTTTTTGAGTTTTCGTTTTCTTTACAAAGAAAGAATATTCAATACAGCAGTAATAGCTAAGAAATAATTCATATTTTTAAAGTAACCTGCAGTGTGGTTTTGGAGTATAGGGGACTCATATGGATAAGTGGGAACAGATTATAGAGTCCAAATGAGATATATATGGTCAATTTATTTTCCACAACAAGTAAAGTGTAGTCTTTACCAAAAAAAATGAGAAAAGAGGAAAGGGTAAACTTTACCAAAAAAAAAAAAAGAAAAGAAAAAGTTCTGAAAACATTAGATATCTATATCTAAAAGAATGAACTTCATCCCATAACTCACACTACAGACAAAAATTAACTCAGAATGAATGATGGAAATGAATGTAAGAGGTCAAATTATAAAGTTTCTAGAAGAGAGAAGAATAAAGTCCTTGGTCTATGAAATGATTATACTGTAAATAATTTAGATTTCATAAAATATTAACTTATCTTCAAAAAAAATGTATAGAAAATACAAAATCACTCCTGAGACTGAGATAAAATTTTGCAAATCATATATCTGATAAAGAGTTTCTATTCAAAATATATAAAGAATTATTCAATAACAAAAACAATAGCTTTTATTAACTGAACAAACAGTAAAAATAGGTAAAATATTCTATTGGACACTTTACTGAAGAAAATACTTAAAGTACATTAAAACGGTAGCTGGCACCATTAGTCATTAGGTACATACAAATTAAAGCCACAGTAAAATTCTTCTACATACCTAGCAGAATAGCTAAAACTAAAGAGTCTGAAGATAATAAGGCTGAGTGAGAATGAGGAGGAACTCTCATACAGTGTTGGTAAGAATGAAAAAAGATAATTACCATTTCTCACAGTTTTATATTTACTTATCATGTGATGCAGAAACTCCACTGTAAGTGTATGTTGAAGAAAATGAGTATGTTCACAGAAAGTTCTGTCTTCAAATATTTAGAGTATTGGGTTGGCCAAAAACTTCATTTGGGTTTTTCATGACATCGTATGACAAAAACCCAAATGAACTTTTTGGTCAACCCATAGATATATACATAAAAACCCCAAACTATAATCAATTCACTCAACTCAAATGAATCTCAAATAATTATTATAAGTGAAAAGACATTCAAGGAGGATAATGTATAATTCCTTTTATATGGAATTTGCAAAAAGACAAATCTATAGTGACAGAAATAAAATCACTACTTGCCATAGACTGGGACTGTGGTATGAAATTAACTACAAAAAGGTCTCAGGTAACTGTTTCAAGTGATGAAGATAACCTCTATTATGATTACAGTGGTAGCTCCACACTGCAATGACTAGTCAAAGGGCACCTAGTCTTACACTTAAAACTGATTAAATTCATACCATAAAAATTATACCTAAATAAAACTGTTTTAAAAAGTATGCTACAAAAAGTTAGTAAATAGAGGAAAGTTAGTCTTTTCAAAAATAATACTGGAATAACTGGACACCCACATGCAAAACAATCAATCCTGAAAAAGACATTTCACTCTTCATAAAAATTAACTAACAATGGAATAAATACCTAAATGTAAACTTCAAGAAGATAACATAGAAGAAAATCTAGAAAAAACTTAGATACAGAGATGACTTTTTAGATACAATAAGTAAGGCATGATCCATGAAATAAATAATTGATAAGCTGGACTTCATTACAAGCATCTGATCTGTCAAAGAAAATGAAAAGATAAGCCAAAGACTGGAATAAAATATATGCAAAGACATATCTGATAAAGAATTGGTGTAGAAAATATACAAAGAACTCTTAGAGTTTAACAATAAGAAAATGAGCAAATAGGCAAAAGATCTTAGACAACACACAGAAGAAGATATATGGATGGCAAATAGCATATGAAAAGGTTCAACATCCTATGCCATTAGAGAAATTAAAATTAATGAAATACTACTAACCACCTATTAGAATTGTCAAAATCCAAAACATTGACAGCACCAAATGCTGGTGAGGTATGGAGCTACAAGAACTCTTTATTAATTGCTGGTGGAATCACACATGGTACAGCCACTTTGGAGGAGAGTTTGGAGGTTTCTTATAGAACTAAGCATACTCTTACTATTCATCTTAATTCAAAAAAAAGTGAGAAAAACAAATATTATAAAAATAGAGAAATTAAACCCAATTGTATTAGCCTATTAAGTTTCAAGAAGCTGTATTAGGTATTTATTGCTGCCTATCAAATTACCCAAAATTTTAGTGGCTTAAAAGAGAAAACGTTTATTATCCCAAAGTTTCTGTTGTTCAGGAATTCAGGAACAACTTCTCTGGGTGGTTCTGGCTCAGAGTCTCTCCAGAAGCAGCAGGCATGTCTTCACTCAGGGCTACAGTCATTTGTAGCCTTGGCTAGGGCTGAAAGTTTTATTTCTAAAATGGTTTACCCATATGGCTAGTAGAAAAAGTATTCATTTCATCACAATGCATATCTCTTCATGAGATACTTGGCTATCCTCATACCTGGCAACTCACCCTCTCAGAGAGCAATCTAAAAGAGAGAGAGAGACAGAGACACAGACAGAGAGAAAGCAGGAGTGCAAGGAGAAAGCTATAGTGCCTTTTATGGTCTAGTACATAAAGGCATACATTGCTGCTTCCAGTTAATTCTATTTGTTAGAAGCATGTCCTTAAATCAAGCCTACAAAAAAGGGATGTGGGATTAGGCTACACCTCTTGAAGGGAGGAGTATCAAAATTTGTGGACAGAGTTAAAAGAAGAGTGATTACCTGGGATAATTAAAGAATGAATTAGTCCACAATGAAACAAACATGAGGTACCAGGGCTTAGTTTTCTCTTAGTTTCTCCTTTATCTGCATATTGCTTTTTATATCTAAAAAGAAAAATAATCCAATAGAGAGTATAATGACACTGGCTGAAATATGCTATTTTTAAAAATGCAATTTTCTACTTAAATAATAGTTTGGGTGAGGTGAATAGAAAATATATTTTACTGGTGCTTAGTATTGCTTAATATAAGTTGACCCTAATGTAGAGAAGATGGTAGAGAATGTGGTGATCATTTTGCAATATATACAAATATCAAACCATTATGTTGTACGCCTGAAAGTAATATAATGTTATGTCAATCCTCGCCCGCCCCTCTCTCCCCCCCATATATATATAGCCAAATCAAAATGGGCCTCCTGGGCTTCCCTGGTGGCGCAGTAGTTGAGGGTCCGCCTGCCGATGCAGGGGACACGGGTTCGTGCCCTGGTCCGGGAAGATCCCCCATGCCACGGAGTGGCTGGGCCCGTGAGCCACGACCGCTGAGCCTGTGCATCCGGAGCCTGTGCTTCCCAACGGGAGAGGCCACAACAGTGAGAGGCCTGCATACTGCAAAAAACAAAAGGGCCTCCTGATGTTTTAGCCCCTGCTGTCTCCCCATTCCCTCCATTTCTCAAGGGCTAGAGGATTAACTAACAGGGGGACATTCACTTCATAATTGAATGAAGAGGTAGATAAGGAGAACTGATAAGCAGTACACTTCTTAGGGGGTGGGGTGGAAAATCTGGAGGTAGAAAATCTCAGTGCATCTGCTTGTCTGCCTTTGACTACTTTCAACCTAGTTATTAAATTCAACAGTTTGGGGCTTCAGCCTCTATTTCTGTATTCTATTTTCTGATCTAGATGTTGTTAATCTCCTAAAGGATAACAGGTATGATATACAGAAAAATCAAATATTTGAAAAAGGAAAGCAAAACTACTATACAAATTATTGGTAAATGAAGATAAGAAAATTATAAAGTAAAACCAAATAGAAATTATTTTCATAAAAATATAATACCTGTGTTAGAAATAAAGAATTCAGTAGAAAGATTTTATAACTGAATAATACAGCCAAAAGTGCTATCTTATTGAAATGGAATATTAAGTTCAAAAAGTCTCTAGAAATCATCAGAAAATAATAAAAAACATGGAAGGAATAAGAACCTAAGCTATCTATAAGATAAAAAGACATGAAACTCCCTAAAATAAGAATCTTAGAAGGAGTTAAAATATATACAGAGCAGAGGAAATATTGAAGCAGTAAGGATTGAACAGATCCAAATATTAGAGAAAGATGAAACATCTCATATTAAACAGTCTCATAGTATAAAGGCAAGATCTTTTAAAAAGCCACAACCAGACACATAATAGTGAAACTAAGATTTTCTAGAACAGTGGAAAAAATTCTAATCAACTCTTTATTAGATTTATAAACCACACCAAGGACAAGAGCACAATGGAAAAATATTTTCAAAATGTACAAGATAAAGGATTGTATGATACTATTATTTTTATGGCAAACTAAACTGATATATTAAATAAATATGTAATTTAAGATACCTCAGGAATTTTATGATACAAAAATACTTATTGGAGGATATCCTATTGAATGGATAATAAAAAATCAAAGAAAATGCTTAATTAAATATGTAAGATAAGGGTGAGTGAACAATTTAATAAAAATTATTGTCATCTAAAAACAGCAAGAATAAAAATGGAAAAGAAATGGAAATTTTATCCCTACTATTGCAGACTAAAACTACAGAGGACATTAATATTGTGAGATGAAGAGGTGCATGAGACAAGAGAGAATCTTAATGTCTACTCTGACTCAAGAGAAAGATAAAGAAATCAATTACTGAAAATTGCAAGGTAATCCAGAGTTTTAATAAATTATAAACAACCACCAGATTTAAAAAATATGTAATATTTTCAGGGCTTCCCTGGTGAAGCAGTGGTTGAGAGTCTGCCTGCCGATGCAGGGAACACGGGTTCATGCCCCGGTCCGGGAGGATCCCACATGCCGCAGAGTGGCTGGGCTCGTGAGCCATGGCCACTGAGCCTGCATGTCCAGAGCCTGTGCTCCACGATGGGAGAGGCCACAACAGTGAGAGGCCCGCATACCACACACACACAAAAAAGTAATATTTTCAAATCAAAAGAAGAAATTTTTATCTCTTCTTAAAATGAGAAGAAAATAAATGCATTGAATATAAAATGAGACATAAATCTAAATATAGTCATGGTTATAAAAAATATAAATCAATTAAATTTAATGATGCAAAAGTTGAGGGCTTCACCTACATACAGCCTCTCCATGTGGCCTTGATTTCTTCACAACATATATTTCATGGTTTCTCAGGTCTATAAAAGCAAGTGTTCCAAGATAATCAGATGGAAGCCATATTACATTTTATGACCCATCCTTGGATGTACCATAGTCTTACTATTGCTACCATACTAACAAGGCTTGGATTAAAAGGAAGAGAATATAGACCTCAATTCTCAGGGGGAGGGAAAGATGTCAAAATCACATCATAAGATGAGCATATGGCAGAGGTGATATTATTGTAACCATCTCTGGAAAATACAATCTGTCAGCCTGCCTTCTAACTAAAACAATCCATTTCCCCATTTCCCTCTCACATACAAAATATAGCAATGCCTGCCCCTAAAGCCCCTAAGCCTTCTCCTATAACATCATCAGTCCATCAAGGTTTAAGATCTCCTCTGGTAAATCTGGTTCAGCTACAGCTGAGGCTCTTCAGGTCCTGTACCTTGTGCAGAGCTCTTTGAATACAATTTCTCTCAAACTGACAAACTGTGAACTAAAGACATATTATACGTTCCCCACATAGGCAGGGCACAATGATGGGACAGGCATAGAATAGCTGATATAGACACTCCCATTCAAAAACAGGAGACACACAACAGTTACTGGTCTGTAAAATTATCTGAATCCAGCCAGGCACATGTGGTCAGTTAACTGTTTAGGGCTAAATCTTCATGCCTGGGATTTCTTGGTAGCCCTAGGCTCTATGATCTGAGATCTTGGTTTTGCCCTCTGAGGCATTTAGCTTTTTCCATAAGAAATGGCCTGTGGTTGCAGATGAGTGGTTTTCTCAGCCTGCTTCCTGCCTGTATTCCTTAAAGGAGTGTGAAAACCTTCCTTTATTTTATGTAGTCTCTCTTGCCTTCGACTCAATATGATATCATTTCTTTAAAAAGAATCTCTGTTTTGTGGTATCCATTTATAATATACTCCATTAGACAAAGGCCACATCCACAGAAACCTTTCACCAGGGGCTCCCTTTGAATTTACCACGTGATAAGCTTTTCAAGATTCTTAGAAACCCCCTTTTTTTTTTTAACAGCAGTGGCCACAGAACATGCCATTAAGATACTTGGAAGGCCTTTTGTGTGTGTTAAAGGGTCTATGAGGCACTTTTGAGGTCTTAACAAACACTTTTAAAGTTGCACCCTTAGTTTCATCTTTACCATGAGACTTTTCTGACAGTGCCTGAGAGTTGATCTATGAACTATCGCTATTTCTTACTTTATGACTCTTCTTCTAGGGGAGGTTAGGAATGAGAAACAGTTTCATTTACAAACTCAGCAAGTCTAGGATCATTTATATTTATACTAAATTTTCTCCTCTCTCATTTTATATTTGGCAGCTAGAAAACGATAGACAGCACACTCAAAACTTTGCTTGGAAATCTAATCCCTTTACCTTAGATCATCAAGTTCTTAGTATATCCTCTATTTTCTACATTACTATAGTTGTCAGTTTTATACTTTCTGCTTCTTCATAAAAGGGTCTCTTTTCCTCCAGCTTCCAGTAACATTTTCCTCTCTTTTCTTTAAACCCTCACTTACAGCCTCCTCACTGTGCTTTATACTTTTACTAACACTGTCTTTGATGCCCTTTAGGATTTCACTAATGGTTTCCTCAGTGTCCTTTCAGCTTCTTTCTACCGACCCATACCAACAGCACTGCATCATACCTTAGATTTTGTAAAGGTAGCCTTCCATTACTGGTACCACAGTCGATTATGGCTATCTATTTACCTATTATAAAAATTACCCAAAAAGCTAATGGCTTAAAACAACCTTTTATTATGCTCACATACTTTGTGAGACACTAATTGAAAATGGGCACAGTAAGGTGATTTCTCTCTTCAACTTGTTATGTAAGGACTCAATGGGAAGAAGTCATAGATTAGCAATTACTGGCCAGAGGGAGGCAAGACTCATCTAGAGTTTTCTTTATTTACATGTCTGATAGGTTATGGTGATTGCCACTGGAGATGTCATCTGGGACTGTCAAGCAGATGATAATTTGTCTACATCTACAAACGGTCTTATATGTGACTTGAGCATCCTGACAGCATGGTAGCCTTGGATTTCTCATGAGGCACTCAGGACTTTAAAGGCAAGTGTTCCAAGTAAACCGGGTGGAAACTCAATTGCCTTTTATGATCTAATATCATGACATAAAACAAAAACAATTATTTTGTTGAAATATCTGAGTATGTGCAGGGACGAGTGAGGCTGGTTCATCTCTTTCTATCTTCAACTGGGGCAAGTTAACAGAAGACCAGGTTATCCACTTTCAAGAAAACTCAGTTACATACTTGGTAAATTGATACTGGCTGCAGCCTGGAAGCTCAAGCAGGGCAATTGTGTGCACATGTCTGGGGAAGGGGGGTGTGTCTTATTTTCTCTCCATGTGAACGTTTCCATAGTCTACTTGGACTTCCACACAGCACAATGACTCAGTTCCAAGAAAAGGTGTCTCAATAGAATCAAATGTAAACTATTTTATCTTTGACAACTCAGCCTTAGAAGTCACAGAGCATTATTTTTGTCATGTTCACAAACTTATTCAGATCCAAGAGGAAAAAGCAGCCACCACTTCACAATGAGACTACTGTCAAAATTTTATTATTAAAAGAGAATATATAATGGGAAATACTGTTTTAGCTATCTTTGAAAAAAGGAATCTACATGATGAGTATGGTTAATATTGCTGTATGCTATAGCTGAAAACTGCTAAGAGAATAGATCCTAAAAGTTTTCATAACAAGGAAAATTTTTTTTCTTTTGTTTGTTAACTATGTATGAAGTGATGAATATTAACTAAAAAGAGTGATAATCCTTTTGCCCTATATATAAGTCAGGTCATTTTGCTGTACACATTAAATGTATACAGGGATATTCATCAATTATAGCTCAATAAAACTGAAAAAAATAAAAATGCAATCTGCCAAACCACTCTACTATTCAAGCTTTTTAGGAGAAAAAAAGTATGTTATATGTGATGCATGCAAGCGTAAATGTATATACAATATACATACACATGCATGAACAATCAATGATTATGAACTTAAGATTTTTATCCTCATTTATGTAAAGAATTTATCTGAATTTTTAGTACTTTTTAAATTAAGAGGCAGTCTGAGTGTCTTTGTTTTGTGTCCATTTTGAGTTTATTGTACCAAACAAGCTTAGGGAAAAACATATTATTCAACACACAGACATGGAGTTTTTGTTGTTGCTGTTTCTTCAGGCTACAGTAGGAATTAAAATTTGATTTTATTTTTTGATATAACTGGTACATTACACACTCCCACAAATGTCTTGTTTCAATAAATGAAAATTATCTTTATTATTATACCAAAGTAGAAATAAATATTCCAATTAACTGATCTCTCTGATTATAAAGAGCTGTTAGTAAATGTATAATATTGAGAGATATTTAATTTCAGTTCATGATGATTTTAAAACAAAATCAATCTTAAACAGTTAAGCTTAGTAATTCACTTAAAATAATAACAAAATAAAGGATTCTCAGAATGGGAACAAAAGACAGCACAGCTGGATATTTTTTTCATACAAAATTACATTTTAGATCAGCAATTTGTAGAAAAAAGTCATTATCAGATTATACTCAGTTTGTTCTACTCTTAAATAACAACTTTATTAAAAACAAATGTAATTCTCCTTATTTGGTCACATAAATACAAATTGTGCTTTTGCTTATTTGGCAATAGAAAACATAAGTATAGAATTTATGCCACAATAAAGTGGCACGAAACTCTGATTACACTCTGGATGTATTTGAACCCATCATGTAATTTTGATCTGGTACTTATTTTTATAAAGTTAAACTGCTCAATAAGTCTAGATCTTATAAGGCTCCCAACAGGTAAGAAATTGATATATAAGAAAAATACTGGAAGCCTGATATGGGAAAGACTTTATTTTTAGCTTACTGACATAAGATGATTAACAGAGGACTTATAACTCAAAGACAAATTAAGTATCTGTTTTTTAAAACACCAGTTCTATTTGTTTGGAAATATTTGCTGAACAATTCAAACAAAAGAAACCATAAGAAACGTCACATATAAAAGCTGGTTATATTTCAACTAAGTTTTAGACAAACAGTTGAGGTGATCTTATTCTGACAATTAGCTATGCCCAAACTACTTTCCCCTCAGTTCTCTTCCCTCTGTGATTCTAGGTTAGAGTTGGGGCACAACAGAACTGTTTGCAAATTTGAAGCTGTAATGTCCTTAATGATGCTCCAAGCTTCAATTGAGCTTATTCGAGTTGCCAATATTGACTCACCCTGTCATGTGGGCCACTACCCTAGATCCCAATTCTCCTACTTGAGTTGCTCCAAGTCATGGCACATGTGCAGCCCCACTGTAACTGATGCCAGCAACTTCTGGAAGAAACTAGCATTTTTGATGTTGAAGGCAGTTAAAGACACACACATGCTTCAGTTTGTCCCTATAGGTTCCAATTTGCTTTTGCTTTCCTTTTTCTTCAGGGCAAGCTTTACCCTGCCTGTCAGTTGTTTTGACCTACAGCAATTTTAGGCTCACAGCAGACAGTGGTGTAAGTCCTCATTAGAATCCTTCAATGGTTTCCACAATTATGTAATTCCATCCCTATAGTAAACCCCATATTTCATATTACTCATCCTGGTATACTTCTCTGGTCAAACCCTAACTAATATATCAGTCAAGTCAGTTAAATCAGGTTTAGGACACTTATCCTACATAAGTTCGGGGCTCAGTTACTGTGTTTTTATAGTCTTTGCACATGTCATTTTCATACTTCCCTCCTTGAACATCTTTCTCCAACTTTAAGCAGAAATTGAAGAGTTACTGGATGAGGACATACATGTGTTGGAGAATTAATGAAATATAAACATACCATCCCTCAAGCATCTTCAAGTATATATTAATTAAGAATGAAGTACTATACTTTAATTTTGTTTGGTCATATAAACTACCCTTGATTTATCTAAGGTAGGATTTATAGAAATTGACATAAGAAAATATACCAAAATGTTTTACAATTATAAAAAGGTTGATAATTCCATTCATTAACCATACACCTTTTATGTGGAAACAGTAACGTTTAGGGTGACTATACAGATAAATAAATAATGCCCCCAAACCCTCCAGGTAAGCTTACCACAAACTAACAATGTTGGTAGTAATATGAGAATGTCTTTTCCTTGAAAACTTAAAGAGCATGAATAATACAGTATTTCAGATGAAGTGACATTTGAACTGGGTCTTGAATAACAGGAGATGTCTTCTGGTATTCAGAGGACCAGGAAGGGATGTAGAGGTAGAAGTAATAACATAAAAGAATGGAGACACAAAAAAGCACCCAATAAGCAAGGAATGGTGAGCAGTCTGATGTTACTACTCAGATTTGTGCTTCAGAGAGATAATTCTGAAGTCAATGAGGAAAATAAATTGCAAGTGGGAATTGGAGAATGTGTCACTGGTTTGCAAGCTTGGGCATTAATAGTTCAGGAAGGAGGTATTTTATACCATGTGCTTGAGATTCCTACAGGACACTGAGACAGAGATCTCTAGTAAACCAATTTACATCTAGGTTTGAAGATCAGTTGAGAGGTGGATACCACTGTTTAAAACTGATCAATCACTAGCCTTTGGGGAACACCAAGTCAGAACATGAAATACGGCTTGCTTGTTTAAATGGATTTGAGAGACAGATGTTATTTCCAATTAATTTGTAAGTTTGACATGAATTATAAGTTGTTTAAATAAATCTCCAAATAAGCTTAATATACTAAAATATAAAGTTATCTGAATAACTAAGTCTTTTAATAGTGAAAGCGTAATATTTTCCCCAATATTGTATCTTTAGATAACCCTGGGGTCCCAGATTGCTTTCTTTTAGTTCTCTAAGATTAAGTTCTTAATGTCTCATAGATTTCTACTTAGATTATAACTATTCTACTCTCTACACTGGTAAAAGAAAATTATAGTCAAATTCCTTGAGGATGTGATCTAATCACAGCTGAAACATGGCATCTGAGAAACCATTTCTCATAGACTAATATTGGCTCAATACATAAAAGTTATTATTTCACTGGAAAGATCCTTTCATGGGAGAACCAAGGTTAGTTTTAATTTTAACACTAGCACTGTGTCCTTCTTCATGAAACATACTTTCAAATATTCCTAGCAATTTATAACTTTTAAAAAATGCACTGATAAAAAGGTATTTAATTTGAGATTTTGATCATTTAGTTTCCAAAAAACACTTTAGGGAAATAACTCCTTATCAGAATAAAGCAAAATTAATTTGCAATACATTAAATTTAATTCAAAAATGGCAACCAACTAAACATAGGTACTGATATTATGGCAAAAGTAAGTAAACCTAACATTTAAGAGATTTATTGAAGATCTAATGGAAATTTTCCTGACACTATCAAGTTGCCAATCATTGAAATATAGCAATTAATTGTGAAAACTTCTTCAGAATACTTAAGATATAGATTAACTTACATATCACTTATATGTTCCTGGCAATAAACACAGAGTAGGAAAGCTTTTATTTTTATATACTATGCACCATAGGAACAACAAATCAAGGAATCTCTCTAGATAAACTGTGGATTAAAAGATACTTTCTTACATCGAAACAATGAGAGAATTGGGGGGATATTTTTGTACAATATTATGGAAAAGTAAAGATATCTCATCATACTACAATATGATAAAAACAAATTCGAAGAAAAAGTAAATATTTAGATAATTTGAGGAGACCATTATTGAAACAAAGATTACATAGTGTGAATGAAGTGATTTTGAAATTCTATTTAGAGGATAAACTGAAATTTTATTAGTATTATAAAAGTTCTTTTTTGATATGAAACTGTGCTCGAAAAAAGACTAAGGAATGGAAATTACAGTAATTTATGAACTCAAAGTTATTTAATATTTGTGAGCATCATACTTTCTTTAGCCCAGAAGATCTGTAAATGAAAATATGTTTCCATTCTCTTCAAAATATTTGTACTGTATTGATTAAAAACTTTATGCAGGGAGCTAGTTCTTATAATTGTAGCATAAAGATAGCTGGATGATTCTCCTCTTAAGAAAACAAATATAAAACAGGATGAAATTGTCCAAAAGGGACTTTTCAAAGCACTGGAAAAAAAAAGTAAACAACAAATTTAGAAGTGTTTACTCTGGCTAAGCTGTTGTAGGAACTGTAGCCTTGTTGCCACATGACAGGGCCTGAGAGCCCTTTGAAGCAAAATTCAAGAGAAACTACAGAACTTGCCCACTATTGAAACTGTTTCTCAACGCAAATATAGCCCCATCGGCAGAGCTTTAGGGACTCAGGGTGGCTGACTACTTTGCAGAGAAAAGAGGCACATGGAAGACCTTTAGGGAGCCAGGCTTAAAAAAATTAATGTATGGTGACATTAGTGACTCACACAAGGTAAGGAGACATTCTTCTATTTGAGTCCAGGCAAACGAAAAACCAATAATCTTAAAAAATAAAACAGGGCCTCCCTGGTGGCGCAGTGGTTGAGAGTCCGCCTGCCGATGCAGGGGATACGGGTTCGTGCCCCGGTCTGGGAGGATCCCATATGCCGTGGAGCGGCTGGGCCCGTGAGCCATGGCCGCTGGGCCTGCGCGTCCGGAGCCTGTGCTCCGCAACGGGAGAGGCCACAACAGTGAGAGGCCCGCATACCGCAAAAAGAAAAAAAAAAATAAATAAATAAAAAAAAATAAAAAAAAATAAAACAGAGTCTCTACAAAGTATAGTCTACAATATACAGTTTTCAACCAAAAATTGCTAGAAGAGCAAAAAAATTAGAGCATTACTCATACTCAGAAAGAAAAAAAAGTCAACAGAAACTGACTCAGTGTGGGCACATGTTGAAGTGAGCACACAAATACTTTAAAACAACCATTTTAAATATTTTTAAATAATTAAAGGAAAAATATTTTCAACACCAATGGAAATATACTAAGAATGATGCAACAATATTCTACCGGCAAAATGTATAATCATTAAAACAAAAACTTCACCAGATGTGTGAAGCAGCATTTTGGAGATGGAAGAAGAATCATTGAATTAAGTTGGTAGATATATTAGTAGTAATTAATACAAAAATCAGAGAGAAATAAAAGTTGAAAGAAAAATGAATGGAGACAGAGAGGTGTGGGAAAATATTATGCAAACCAACATATAAGTAACTCTCCCAGAAAGGAAAGAGAGAAAGAACTAAAAGTATATACTGGAAAAAAATAATAGCTGAAAACTTCCAAAATTTAGATAAAAACTTTAATTCACAAATCCAATAAGCTCAATAAAATCCACAAAGGATCAAAAAATAGTGAATTAGGGATAGAGACACCCTAATCAAACTGCTGAAAGCCAAGATTAAAATGAAAATCTTAAAAGCTGCAAGAGAAAAATGGCATTACACATGGAAACAACAATCTGTTAATGGCTAAATTCTCATCAGAAACAATAGAGAACAGAAGGGAGAGGGATGATAACTTGAAACTGATACACAAAAACACAAACTACCAATCAGAAATTCTATGTTCAGCAAAATTATCTTTCAAAATGAATGTAAAATAAAACCAGTTTTTGACTTAAGAAAATAATAAACTGAGAGAATTTATGTTTAGAAGAACTGCTCTACAAGAAATAGTAAATAAAGCCCTTCAGAATGAGAGGAAATGATGTTAGATTTATAACTCTGCTGGAAAAGAAACAAGGAAGAACACTGGAAATGGTAAATATAAGAGCAGTTATAAAATATTGTTATACACAATTTTATTTTTCTCTTGATTTCTTAAAATCCATGTGACTGTTTAAAGCAAAGTGTACACGTACACACACACACACACACACACATCAGCAGAAAGAGGAGACTAAGCAAATGAAGATATTCTAAGGAAAAGTTGTTTTTTAACCAATGTAAGTCAATAATAACATAAATAGGTTATGTTAAGTTAAAATATACAGTGTGAACTTTATGGCAACCACTAGAAAGCTAAGAGCAGGAACAAGACAAGGAAATCTGCTGTCACACTGCTTTTCAACATTGGAAAGGAGGTTCTACTCAATAAGTAAAAAAAAAAACAAAAAAACAAAAGTCACACAATTGGAAAAGAGGAAGCAAAGCTGTCCATTCACAGGTGGTATGATTAATGAGTGAATTTAGCAAAGTCACAGGATACAAATCAATATGAAAAATCAATTACATTTCTATACACAATTATCAAACAATCTAAAGACACAAATTTACAAAAGTCCTATTAACAAAACAAGAAAAAATAAATTATAAAAAATTAATGGAAGATGTGCAATGCATGTATGCTAAAAACTGTAAAACAATGATAAGAAAAAGTAAAGAAAATCTACATAAGTTGTCAATCATACTCTTTTCATCTATTGGAATACTCGGTCATGTTAAGAAGGCAATGTTCTCTAAACTGATATGTTTAATCAGTGAAAATCCTGGATCTTATTCAGAAAGTGACAAGTTGATTTTTTTTATTTATATGGAAATCCAAAGTATCTACAGTAGCCAAAACGATTTTGAAAAAGTAGTACAAAGTTGGAAGACTTATATTACATGATTTCAAAATGTACTTTGGGGTTCCATAGTAGTCAAGACAGTGTATTATTAGTTCAAGACTAGACATATAGATAAATGGAACATAGTAGAGAGTCAGATATTGACCCAAAGACATATGGTCATTTGACTTTCCCACAAAGGTGCTAAGGAAATTCAATAGGTAAAGTAAAACATTTTCAGTAAGTAGTGGTAAAACAGCTGGATACACACACAAAAAAATTAACTCTCACCACACTCTATTCACAATAATTACATCACAGTATTGATAAATCATAGCCATAAATGTAATAATTAAAATCATAAAACTTCTTGCATGAAACATAGGATAAATTTGTTTTGTGTTTTGGGGTTAGGCAAACTTTCTTAGACAGAAACAAAAGCTTGAACCATAAAAAGGAAATCTTGATAAATTGTACTTTGTCAAAATTAACAATTTTTTTATCACACAAAATCTATCCAACTTTATTTAATCACAAAGCCTATGATTATGGTGGTGAAAAACATACACAGAAGTTAATTTATTGCTTCTAATGTAGGGAAAAGATGCAATCCTTAAATTTTTTCTTTTGTTTTAAGAACAGCCTTATAAAATGCAAAACATGCATGCTGCCTCAACACTGAAAAAGAATATTCACAGCCAAGTCCACAAGCAGCATGTGTATGTACTACTAATAATAATACTCCATATTATATCAGAGAAAATAAGAAAAACATAAGTATATAAACTTCATCATAAAGGCAATATATATGTGTCTTTGCAAAGAAATTTTGAATGTAATTTAAAATGTTGCAAAACCAACTAAAACATTCAGGTCTCTTCTGGACAAATGACAATTACTAAAAATATCTCATAGACGTGGCTGTTATTGTTTTAATTTTTAATTTAATTTTTATTTTATATTGGAGTATAGTTGATTTACAATGTTGTGTTAGTTTCAGGCATGTAGCAAAGTGATTCAGTTATACATATACTCATTCTTTTTCAGATTCTTTTCCCATATAGCTTGTTACAGAATATTGAGTAGAGTTCCCTGTGCTATACAGTAGGTTCTTGTACCTTATCTATTTTATGTATAGTAGATTATTTATTTTATGTATAAACTCCTAATTTATCCCTCCCCCCCCCCACCTTTCCCTTTTGGTAGCGAGAAATATGTTTTCTATATCTGTGAGTCTGTCTCTGTTTTGCAAATAAGTTCATTTGTATCATTTTCTTATATCACATATAAGTGATATCATATGATATTTGTATTTTTCTGTCTTTCTTAAGGTTTGACCTTAAAAAGACACTGTTAGAAAAATTAAAATGCAAGACACAGACTGGGAGAAAATGTTTTCATAATATAAATCTCAGAAAGTAAATACTTGTATCAAAAATATATAAAGAGGGGCTTCCCTGGTGGTGCAGTGGTTGAGAGTCTGCCTGCCGATGCAGGGGACACGGGTTCATGCCCTGATCCAGGAAGATCCCACATGCCGTGGAGCAGCTGGGCCCGTGAGCCATGGCCGCTGGGCCAGTGCGTCTGGAGCCTGTGCTCCGCAACGGGAGAGGCCACAGTGGTGAGAGGCCCGCATACCGCCAAAATATATATATATATATTATATATATATATATATATATATATATATATATATATATATATATATAAGAATTCTTAACAACTCAACAATAAGATAAACAACCTAATAAATAAATATGCAAATGATTTAAATAAGCAAATAACAAAAGGAGATGTTTAAACACAAAAAAAATGCTCAAAATCCTAGTTGTTGGGGAAATAGAATTTAAAACAACAATGTGATACCACTGTGTGCCCAATGAAATGGATAAAATTAAAGAGAATTGATTTTGCCATGTGTCAAGGAGGAAACAGAAAAACCAGTCCTCTCAAACATTGCTACTGGGGATGAAAAATGGCCCAGAAACTTGAGAAAATAGTTTGGCATTGGTGTGTGTGTGTGCATGTGTGTGCATGTGTGTGTCTGTGTATGTTTTAAGAAAAACATACACTTACCATAGGACCTGGCAATTCCTCTAAGGAATATATCCAAGAGAAATGAAAACATGTCCTCAGAAATACCTGTATGCAAATGCTCATAGCAACATATTCATAATACTTCAAAACTGTGACAAGTAAAATATGTTTCAACTGGTGAATGGGTGAAATATGATGTATATGTGTACTTACAAGTAAATTTGAACTAAGTGTAAATACACACAAAGCATGAGTGAATCTCAAAAAACATAATGTTAAGAAAAAGAAGCTAGTCACAAAAGACTATATGGTACATAATTTCATTTATGTAAAATGTCTAGAAAATGGAAAATGTAGCATGCACATAAGCACACACACACAAAACAAGATTAGAATTGCTTGGAGATAGGGATGGGAGCAGTGATTGACTGCAATAGCATGGAGGAAGTTGGGGGTGATAGATATGTCCTAAAGCTGGTTTTTGGTGAAGAGTGTATAACTGTATACATTTACAAAAATCACTGATGTTTACAATTAACATGGGTGAGTTTATGGTATGTAAATTATACTCAATAAAGGTATCCAAAAAGAAAGAAGCATTTATAAGTGTTAGTAAAAAGATTGTGAAAATTAATATTTATTGGAAGTATGTGTACACAGATATGTGCAGTGTATAGAAGCAAAAACTAAATTTGTTTAGGAGACAGATATCTCAAGTGCCAGACATCAAAAAAGAATACATATTTTTAAATGATTATCTTCTGGCTTATCTAATGAGTATGAAATCATGAACATTAATGGAACTCCCCAAAGCCAAAATAAATTTGTATCCTGAGAACTAAAGGAGAATAAAAAATGCAAATTACATACTTTGTCTTTAACTACTTGCATTACTAATATGTATTTATGACAGACATTGCTTTTCTTTAACCCTGGGAAAAGAAGAAAGGCTAAAGCATACTTTACAGGTGATAAAATATACATATCTGCCATGCTTAGCATTGTTGAAAAATGAGGTATTTGTCAAATGAAAATTTCAAAGACAAGGAAACTATATCCATCATTTGCAAATATTTTATAGTATTTTTAAGGATATATTTTAATTTGCTAGACTTGTTCCTACATTCATAAACATAGTATGATGAAATTTAATATAGCTTGATCAACATTATTTGTTAAATTTAAGCATTTATCTAG
This sequence comes from Mesoplodon mirus, assembly GCF_964341445.2. NCBI lineage: Eukaryota > Metazoa > Chordata > Mammalia > Artiodactyla > Ziphiidae > Mesoplodon > Mesoplodon mirus. The sequence goes on along the minus strand of NC_138986.1, from coordinate 23,017,942 downwards.
TGAAATAATCTGGAACTCTAACAATATATGACTCTTTACATTGCCTCCCTTCTTCCCATCTAATGATGCCAAGTTTTTATGATTATCAGGAACTATATTGGAGGTTTTCTATCTCTTTCAACCATATCAGCTTCTGTTTCCCAGGGTTGCTATGTGTCTATGTTTAGACAACCTCCCTTTTGAAACCTTCACCTCATAGCCTCTTTAAAATTTATGCTCCTCCTAAACTCCAGAGGACCCTAACAACTTATTTAAATTTGTTAAATTAATTTTCCACTAATAGTACGTAAGCTCTAATTGAGGACTTGAGGGCCTTTCATATTTAAAAAGTGCAGAATATTAGTATATGGAATTTCTGACATTCAATTTGCTGATCAGGGAGTTTATTTTCCACATTTCGGTTTATTCACAAGAAATATTAAGTCCCTACTATGCTACAGATGCCGGCATTTTCTCTAGTACAGCACTGAGATTCATGGTTATGTGGCCATGGGATAAATGCATAATCAAATCTACCATGTACTCCTTCTGAATGCTTTATGTCAAAACCTTTAATAACTAATAAAACACATTTAATAGTTTTATTTGAAGATATATAAAACCACATCTAATCAAATAGAACAATATTTTGCATTTGAATTTATACTGAGTAGCACTGTAAACTTAACTCACTAAGAAATAAGAGGAACTTAAAACACAAACAAATATACATATGTTTAGAGCTAAGTGAAAACACCATACATATGTTCAAATATAGCTTTAATTATCCACAAAAGGGAATAATACAGATTCAGCTTCAATACAATCAATTTTTTATAATTTTCAGTGGAGAATTGTGTGGTAAGTTTTCTTTGCATGCAGGAATAGTTAGGGTAATGAGAGCATCTACTAAGTCATCTTGAAATCATACACAGGTAGAAATTAAAGCAAAGAGAGAAGCTTCTTGTTATTCATTAAAATAGCTAAAACAGATTTTTCCTGTAATTGATACCTAGTGTCATAGCGTTGTGGTCGGAAAACATACTTGATATGATTTTAATTTTCTTAAATTTACAAAGGCCTGATTTGTGAGCCAAGATATGATCTATCCTGGAGAATGTTCCATGAGCACTTGAGAAGAAAGTGTATTCTGTTGTTTTGGGATGGAATGTCCTATAAATATCAATTAAGTCCATCTTGTTTAATGTATCATTTAAAGCTTGTGTTTCCATATTTACTTTTATTTTGGATGACAGCAAGATCGTTTCTGACCCACATCATAGAGAAATGGAAATAAAAACAAAAATAAAGAAATGGGACCTAATGAAACTTAAAAGCTTTTGCACAGCAAAGGAAACCATAAACAAGACGAAAAGACAACTCTCAGAATAAGAGAAAATATTTGCAAATGAAGCAACGGACAAAGGATAATCTCCAAAATTTACAAGCAACTCATGCAGCTCAATATCAAAGAAACAAACAACCCAATCCAAAAAATGGGCAGAAGACCTAAATAGACATCTCTCCAAAGAAGATATACAGATTGTCAACAAACACATGAAAGGATGCTCAACATCACTAATCATTAGAGAAATGCAAATCAAAACTACAATGAGGTATCACCTCACACCAGTCAGAATGGCTATCTTCAAAAAATCTAGAAACAATAAATGCTGGAGAGGGTGTGGAGAAAAGGGAACCCTCTTGCACTGTTGGTGGGAATGTAAATTGATACAGCCACTATGGAGAACAGTATGGAGGTTCCTTAAAAAAATAAAAAGAGAAATACCATACGACCCAGCAATCCCACTACTTGTCATATACCCTGAGAAAACCATAATTCAAAAAGAGTCATGTACCACAATGTTCATTGCAGCTCTATTTACAATAGCCAGGACATGGAAGCAACCTAAGTGTCCATCAACAGATGAATGGATAAAGATGTGGTACATATATACAATGGGATATTACTCAGCTATAGAAAGAAACGAAATTGAGTTATTTGTATAGGGTGGATGGACCTAGAGACTGTCACACAGAGTGAAGTAAGTCAGAAAGAGAAAAACAAATACTGTATGCTAACACATACACATGGAATCTAAAAAAAAAAAAAAACTGGTTCTGAAGAACCTAGGAGCAGGACAGGAATAAAGATGCAGACGTAGAGAATGAACTTGAGGACAAGTGAGGGGGAAGGGTAAGCTGGGACGAAGTGAGAGAGGGAGAGGGAGATGCAAGAGGGAGGAAATATGGGTATATATGTATATGTATAGCTGATGGACTTTGTTATACAGCAGAAAATAACACAACAATGTAAAGCAATTATACTCCAGTAAAGATGTAAGAAAAATAGCTAAAATGTCACTTGTAGTACTGACATAAAAGGAAAATTATTCTGAGTACCTAGAAATAATACCTCATAGCATAACCTCAAATGATACCTTATGGGAATGCTTTCTAAATTGGAAGGGAGTACAGCACAGAGAATTTAACTACTTTGCTAACAATTAGTTCATTGATATATATAATTTTTATTTAGTTTAAATCAGTCATAAAATGAACATTAGAAGTCTTACCTTGAAAAACTGGTAGTAATATTACAAAGAGGGGGAAACATATTAGGTTTGATTAGAAATTCAGGTAGCAACATAAAAATTGTATCCCAGAAAGAGATATTTGGAAAACAAGGAAAACAGTTAACACTTTTATAAACAATCTGACAGCTACATGTTTTGATCATGCAAAATGATCTGCCTCTGCCTAACAAATAAAGTTTCAATTTTTAAGACATTATTTTCTTTTACATATATCCCTTATGCATGCTTTTTACTTCTAAATAACTGACTTAAATACAGGTTACTTTGATCTAGAGCAAAAGAAATGTTGTTAAAGCCATTTATGATTATTGGACTGGAAAGCATAATTACTTTAGAATCCAATTTGCATTCATCAACTATATCATTAGAATCATACTCTAGCGTTTTGGAAGTGTGGGTTTTCAAATAAAGGAAAATAAATTTTTAAATGCCTCTTTTCAAACATTAAGGCCATATGAATGATAAAATCAAGTTTTGCTTAATGTTTCTTTATGCCTTTTACACACAATGTCAAAGTAGGAAAAACCATCCAGTCAAATATCCTCCAAAGTAAAGCATCTGTTTCAAAAAGCCCTTCGGCAATAGGTCATTTTGGCTATATATGAACACCTATGATAGGGAACTAATTTCCTCAGCAATTTAAATCGTTGTGCATTAGATCTTTTTGTAACACAGATTTATTGTACTTTGAGATGAAATGTGCAGTTAGCTGCATCCAGAAACATATCTTAGTTTTCCTAACCACAGCCCTGCCAATATTTAGACAGCTATATTTTTTCAACATCTCCTTTATTCTCCCAACTAAACAACTGTCATATTTATAACTACTCCTCATTTGACAAAATGTAATGATCTTGTTTTGGAGATTCTGGGTTGTCAGTCCTCTTTGCCCCGCTTTTTAAGGAGCCTTCTAACTTAAAATATTGCCTGTCTAGTGGGCTCAAAATAGAATCTTACTACATTTAGTCAAATATGTATAAAAACAGAATATTCATAGGGACCTTTGTGAAATATAAGAAAACAAAAATGAGACTAGGGCTTAGAAGACCAAAATAAATGCCATACTTTTTATAAAAATCTAATGATACACTTTTAAAAAATTAGTAATACGTAGCATTCAGATTTTGTTTCAACAAAAGGGGATAAAAAAGGCAACAAGAAAGGATTAAAAGAAGATGATTAAAGTTTTAAAAATTATCATAAAAACAGGATTAAGTAAATATTAGATTCATGAAGGACACGAAGGACCTAAATCAGTTATGTGAACCAATTTGATAAAATAACACATGGCAAGGATAAGGGGAAAAACACAATGTGAGAGAAAGTGAAGTACAGGGAAGACATAGATAGAGATGAATATGTAAACACAGAGACAATTACTGTTCTTGAAAAAAAGACCACTGTATGTGGAACAGATGCTATGATCTATGATTTTAGAGTTAGATCACCTAGGTCTAAAATCTAGATGATCTAGATTTTAGATCTAACATTTTTTCTGCAGTGAAGAGAATCCATAATATGTAGATTGATAAGAAAAAAAATACCATTTGTGAATAAATTATAACATAATCTTACAAGACATGAGCAGAAAATCTTATGATTATTCTTACAGTGAAAACAGAGCAAAAAGCAAACTAAGTATAAAATCAGGGTAGCTTCAGCATAAATTCCAAATGATTTCAGACGCAAGATGTAATTTGTTTAAGAAGTCAACAGAAAGATCTATTTAGAAAAACAGTACAGAAGAATCACACATTCCATATCTTACTTAAAAAATTACTTGGGTTATGATAATTTGCTGTAATAAATTACAAATAAAAGTATGTAAAAAATTCTAAAGTTAGACAAAACAATATTATAACAGGTTGCAAACAAGACAGTAAAATAGAGATAAAAATTACTAATAATTTAAAATTTTGTTATTAATTTGAATTCACATCCTACAGAGATCTATAATATTTGAAATAATAATATCATGTATCAATATATTAGTTCTCCAGGACTAACAAAATGAAAACCATAGACTTGGTGGCTTAAACAACAGATATTTATCTTCCCACAATTATGGAGCCTAAGAATTCCAAGATCAAGGTGTCAGCAGAGTTGGATTCTTCCAAGGCCTCTCTCACTGGCTTGTAGGTGGCCACCTTTTTGCTGTGTCTTCACATGCTCTCCCTCTGGGAGATTGAGAAGATAACCATGCTAACACTGATCATACAACACTAGAAATAAGTCTATTAATTTCAGATAAAGAGGATTTTCAGGGATAAAAAGTAACATTACATGATGAAAATGGAGTCAGTTCTCCAAAAAGGACATAACATAAACTGTGTATGCACCAAACAAGACAGCATGAAAAAATATGAGGCAAAAACTAATAGAACTTCAAGACGAAATAGATAAATCCACTATTATAGTTCATAATTTCTATAATTGATAGTTCAAGCAGACAAAAAATAAGAATAGAGTTGACTTGGACAGCACCATCAACCAATGTGATCTAATTGGCATTTATAGAATAATTCATCCAACAACAGCAGAATATGTATTATTTTCAAGATCGCTTGTAGTACACACCAAGATATATCACATTCAGGGCCATAAAACCAACTAACAAACATAAAAGAAGAGAAGTCATACAAAATATATTCTCAGATCACAATAAAATTAAGCTAGGAATCAGGAACAGACAACTAGAAAATCTGGAAATATTTAGAAATGAAGCAAAATATTTATAAAAAACGTGAATAAACAAGTCTTATGAACACTTAAAAATATTTTAAACTAAGTGAAAATGAAAATACAGTATATTAAAAAAGCACAGAATTCATTGAAGGCAGTGCAAAGAGAGAAATTTGCAGCATTGAATGTAGATATTTAAAAAGATCTAAAATCAGTCTACATTCACTATTAGAAAACTAGAATAAGAAGTGCAATTAATTTAATTTAATTTAATTTTAATTTAAAGCAAGTACAAGAAAACAAAAACTAGAACATAAATCTATAATTGAAAATAAAAAAAATTAACAGAGAAAATCAACAAAACTAAAAGCTGATTTCTTTGGAAAGATTAATAAAATTGATAAATTTCTAGCCAGGTTAACCAAGAAAAATAGGGACTAAATTTTGACCCCCCCTCCAAGTTCATATGTTAAAGCCCTAACCTCCAATGTGACTATTTTTGCAGACAAGGGCCTTATGTCTCTTACCTCCTTATTACCAAGGAGATAATGAAAGTCAAATGATGTCATAAGAGTAGGGCCCTAATCAAGTGGAATTTGTATCCTTACAGGAGGAAGAAACACAAGAGATCTCTCGCCACATGTAAAGACAGAGGAAAGACAACATGAGGACACAGTGAGAGGACAGCCATCTGCAAGCCAGAAATAGAGGTCTCATGGAAATCGACCTTGCTGTAACACTGATCTTGGAATTCTAGACTCCAGGACTTCTATTGATTAAGCCACTGTGGTATTTTGTTATGAAATTTTAGTAGACTAATATGGGAAGGAAGATGCAAATTATACATACATATATATATATATGTATATATATATATATATAATGTATACAATAAATGAAACAGAGTTCGTCACTACTAATTGCATTGATACTAAGAACTACTAAAGAAATAAACTGAATAACTTGATGTCCACAAAACTGATAAGATAGATGAAATAAGCAAATTCTTTGAAAGACACAAACTCCCAAAATTCATACAAGGAGAAATAGATACTCTGAATAAGCATATATATCAAAGAAATTGAATAATTAATTTAATTAATAGCCTTAAAAAGAAAGCACCAACCACAAGAAAAGAAAGAAAGAGGGGGAGAGAGAGAGAGAAAGAAAGAAAGGAAGGAAGGGAGGGAGGGGGGGAGGGAAGAGGCAAGCATCCACCAGCCCATTGGGTTACAGTAGTGAATACTAAGTAATATTAAAGGAAAAAATTACCAGTTCTCCATAATCTATTCCAGAATATAAAGGGAGAGGAAATCCTTCATAACTTATTCTTTGAGGCCAACATTATACTACAAATAAAAACAGATTTGAAAAATGCAAGAAATGAAACACAGACCAATATCTCTCAGGAACATAGATGCAAAAACCATGAATAAAGTATTCACAAATTGAACTCAACCATGTATAAAACTAATTATAAACCACTACCATGTGGGGTTTATTCCATGTATGTAGGCTGGTTCAACACTCAAAATTCAATTGATGTATCCATCAAATTCACAAGTTCAAGAAGGAGAATCATATTTATTCCAATTCACACAGAAAGTACATAGGAAAAAAATCCAACACCCATTCATGATTTAAAAAACTCTAAGCAAATTAGAATACAGGGGCAGTTACTCAACTTGGTAAAAAAAGAGATACAAAAAACTTAGAGTTATCATCATACTTAATGGTGAGAAACTACATGTTTTCCACCTAATCTTTATAAGACAAGAATGTCTTCTCTCACCACTCCTGTTTAACATCATACCAGAAGTCCAAACTAGTGAAAAAATAAAGAAAAGGAAATAAAAGTTAGACAGGTGAGGTAGAAGAACTAAAACTGTCTTTATGAACAGATTATATCATTATTGACCAAAGACTAGGGTGTAAAAAAGCCCTCTGGATCTTAAGCAAGTATAGAAAGATTTCAGAGTATATTTCAGATTAATATACCAAAGTCAAATTATTATATTAGCAGTTAACAATTAGAATTTTAATTAAAAACAAAATACCATTTATAATACTACCCAAGAATCACTTAGGTATAAGACTAACAAAATATGTACAAGTTCAATAAGCAGAAAAATACAAAACTCTGGTGGAGGAACTCAAAGCACACCTAATGAATGGAGAGATATTCAGTGTTCATGTATTGGAAGACTTAATATTGTTAAGATATCAATTTTTACTACCTTGATCTAGAGAATGAACAAAATCTCAACAGAAATGTCAGGATTACATTTTGGAGATATTCACAAAATAATTTAAAGTTTTTAAGTAAGCGTAAAAGACCTAGAAGAGCCAAAACAATATAGAACAACAAAGTTGAAGGAATTAAAAAACTCAGTGTTAAGGATTACTACAAAGCTACAGTTATCAAGACAGAGTGGTACCAACAAACGAATAGTCACACAGATCAATGAAACAAAATAGAATGCTCTGAAGAAGACTCATAAGTATAATCAATTGATCCCTGACAAATAAGAAAAGGAAATAAAATGAAAAAAGGGTAGTTCTTTGAACAAACTGTGCTGGAAAAACAAAATGTCATGCAAAAAAAAATCTAGATACAGATTTTACAGCATTTAAAAAAGTGATCTCATAGACTAAAACATAAAACACAATACCATAAGATATCTGGGAGAAAATGTAGAAGAAAAGCTAGATGATCTTTGGTTTAGTGATGAGTTTTAAGATATAACATTAAAAGCAATATGAATGAAAGAGAAACAGTTAAGTTAGACCTTATTAAAATTTTAGGAATCTGCTCTGTGGAAGAAACTGCTAAGTGAATTAAAAGAAAAACCACAGACTGGGTAAAAATGTTTTCAAAACTCATGTCTGATAAAGAAGTTATACCCAAAATGAACAAAGACCTTTTAAAACTCAACAATAAGAGCAGTGGTTACCCAATTAAAAAATGGACAAATGATCTGGAGATACCTCATCAAAAGAGATGTACAGATGATAAAAAATCATACAGAAATGCTAATATTAATTTTTCATTAGAGAATTTTAAAATAAAACAATGAAGTACCACTACACACCTAATAGAATTGCTAACATTCAAAATACTGGCAATACCAACTATTGTTGTAATAACAAACAACAAAACTCTCAGTCACTGCTAATAAGAATGCAAAATGGTACAGCCATTTTGGAAGACAGTTTGACAGTTTCTTACTGTATCAGTCAGGGTTCTTCAGAGAGCAGAACCAATATGATATATGTGTGTGTGTGTACAAATTGTGAGATTTACTTCAAAGTATTGGTTCATACTATTGTAGGCAGGCCAGTAGGCTGAGAACTCAGGAAGGATTTTTCAGTCACAGTCTTGAGGAAGAATTCCTCTTTCTCTAGGAAACCTTAGTTTTTGCTCTTAAGGCCTTCACCTGATTGGATGAGGCCCACCCACAGTATCAAGTTCCTATCCTTTACTAAAAGTCAACTGATTGTAGATGTTAATCATATCTACAAAATACCTTCATAACAACATCAAACAACAGTGTTTGACCAAACAACTGGGCATTGTAGCCTACCCAAGTTGACAAATTTTAACCATCATACTTCCAAAGCTGAACAGTTTTACCATATGAGCCAGCAATCATGCTCCTAGAAATTTACCCACCTGATGTGAAAACGTATGTGCACACAAAAACCTGTGCAGGAATATTTATAGTCACTTTATATATAACTGTCAAAATTAGAAACAACAAAAATGTCTCTTGAAAGTTAAATGGATAAACAAACTGTGGTACATCCATACAATGGAATATTATTCAGTGATTTTTTAAAAATGAGCTCTCAAGCCATTAAAAAAAAAAGAATGAATTAATGAATCTTAAATGCATATCACTAAGTGAAAGAAGGCAGTCTGAAAAAGCTACATACTATATGATTACAATTACAGTTGATCTTTGTTATTCAAAGATTCCTTATGTATTAATTTGCCTACTTGCTAAAATTTATTTGTAACTCCAAAATCAATACTTGCAGTGATTTGGTGATTATTTGAACACATGTGCATAGTCCCTTTACATGCATATTCCCAGCTGATGTTGGACAAGGCCACATTTTGCTTTCTGACTTTTGCTCTCAAAATGTATACAAGTATCCTATCTGCAGTCTATTTAGTGCAACATTTTTTGCATGTTTGTGCTTTTCATTCATGATTTCTCTATGTAAAATGGTCTCCAAATGTAACACTGAAGTGCTGTGTCATGTTCCTACATTCAAGAAGGCTGTGATGTGTCTTACAGAGAAAATATGTCAGATAAAGTTCACTCAGACATGTTACAGCTGTTAGCTGTGAGTTCAATGTTAATGAAGCAATAATATATATTAAATAACATGTCTTTATAAACTGAAACACACATAAAGTAAGGTTGTATGTAGATTGGTTGACAAAAATGTTTTGACCAAAGGCTCATAAGAGCCTAGCTTTGTATTTCCCCTAAAAGCAGTGGTTCGGTTTGGTATTCACTAATCGAGTGTTTGCAATGACTTTTTAGAACACCACTACCATGAATAACAAGAATTGACAGTATATGACATTTCGTAAAAGGCAAAACTATAAAGAAAGCAACAAGTCAGTGTTAGCCTTGGTTTTAGGAAGAGGGGCAAAGGTTGAATAGATGAGCACAAGGGAAGTTTTTGGGCAGAGTTTCGGTATGATACTACAATGGTGGATACATGACCCTTTGCATTGATCCAAAGCCATAGAACTTTACAGCACAAAAGCTTACATTTTTTGTGTGTGTGTGTGTGGTACATGGGCCTCTCACTGTTGTGGCCTCTCCCGTTGCAGAGCACAGGCTCCGGATGCACAGCCTCAGTGGCCATGGCTCACGGGCCCATCCGCTCCGCGTCATGTGGGATCCTCCCAGACCGGGACACGAATCTGCATCCCCTGCATCGGCAGGCGGACTCTCAACCACTGCGCCACCAGAGAAGCCCAAGCTTAATCTTAATAGATTCAAATTTAAAGGAAAATCATTTCAAAGTCAGGAAATTCCAGGAGGGTATGTAGAATTGGCAAGAGTATATTAACTGTATTACAAATGTATGAAAGTACCTTGTTGAAAAGAGTGGGGGTGAAGGTGCTGACCTAAGTAACTTTGGAAATGAGAGGAGTCTGTAAGGTTAAAGGCAAAGGAACTGTAAGTAAGCACTGTATTCTAGCTGAAGTTTTCCCAAGGGTTACATGTTAATTTTTATACCATTATATATGTATATGGAAATCAACAAAAATAAAGAAGAAATGAATGGATAATGATGGAGCCAGGCATCTCACTCTTGGAGTGGGAGGTAATATGTAAGCAAGGAGACAATATTAGAGAGATCCATGTGGTAATGAATTAGAGTTGGAGACATTAGTATGAACCCTTTAACTAAATATAGACACAGATGGTTTACATAGAGAAATATTAATGTGTATATTCATGAGCTAATCCACACACATATGTCAATTCCTTTACCTGTAAGCTGAAAGGACATGGAAATAAGGGTGCCCCGCAACAAAGACCATATCTCATGTCCAGAGGTTGGTTTCTAATGCCATTCTTCAATAAAAGGAAATAGGGCCCCAGATAGAAATGGTTGATTCTAGAACTGGGGTGGGAAATATACAAGATGAGCCTGGAGACTCTTTTAGTGACAATAAATATCTGCTCAAAACATACATTAAATAAAATCCACAATGAATGGGTTATGTAAATGGAACACAGGAACCAATGAAGGAGCTACTAAAGGCCAAGTTAGAACACACTGAGCAACTGAATCAAAGAAATATTAGTTTATAACCCTCAGTATACAATAAATATCCATAAGCCCATATTGATATAAATAATTGAGTAAATAAATACAGAATTAAAATATCTCATGTGCAAATGAATTTCAAATAATTTATGTAAATATTCTGCCCTTAAGGGCATTGAACATAACTACTTAACCATGCATAGTGACATCCATCCAAAAAATACAGCATGAAAGTGGAGTGAAAAAGAGTAACTTGGAGTAGAGGAAGTGAACAAAGACTACCTCAGCCTTGTGATCATGGTTAATATAATGTAATGTTATGAAATAGCACTTTATCTCTATGGTCTCCCTCCTTAAAACACAGTATCCTTATCTAATCAAGAGGGAAAAAAACAGACAAATACTAAGTGAGTGGCATCCCATAGAATACCTGACTGGAACTCCTCAAACCTTTCAAGGTCATCAAAAACAGAGAAAATAGAGTGAAATATTTGAAGTGTTGAGGAAAAAAACCCATCAACCTGGAATTCTGTGTCCTGCAAAATATTCTTCAAAAGTGGAGGAGAAATAAAGACGCTCTCAAACAAAAATAAGAGGATTTGTTGCCGTAGACTTGCCCTGCATATAATGTTAAAAGAAGTTCTTTCAAGAAAAGGAGAATAATAAAACTCAGAAATTTGGGTCTTCATAAAGAAAGGAAAAGTAAACATTAATTTCAATATATTATTTCCTTATTAAATATCTTAGATGAATGTATTGACCTCAGGATAAAATAAAAACTATTACCCTTCAAAGCAAAGCTCAGCAAAATCTATCTTCACCCAATTTGTTCAATCAAATTTATCACTAATAATAGATTCACTCTGGCTTCATCGCTGTACTCACTATTCTTTAAACAACATAAAATAAAATAATAAAAAAAAAAGCAAACGAAGAAAGTAGAATATCTGAGAAGGAATAAGTAAAGGCAAAATAAACTTTTATATTTCTTATTCTTACTAGATCTAACAGACAACAGTTTGTTCAAAATAACAGTAACAATGTATTTAGTTATGTATGCTTATGTGGTTGTGTGTGTATGCTTATATATGCTTCTGTATCAGCAGAATGAATGATAACAATGATACAACTGAGAGAAATTAGGATTATTTGATTATTATAAGGTACTTCAACTACCTGTAAGGCAATATAGTATTATTTGAAAGTAGACTTGGATTAGTTGTAAAAGTATATAAGTATATTGAAAACTTTAAGGCAACCACTATAAAAAGTAAAAAAAAAAGAGAAAAAGAAAACTTCTATACTAAGAAAGGAAAGAAACAGACATATAAAATATTCAAAACCACAAAAAGCAGAAAAGGAATGGAAGATAAAAACAGAAAAAAAAAGAACAAACGTCAGCAAATAGAAAGCAGTAGTGTATATGGTAGATATCAGTCCATCTATATCAATAATGGCTTTGAATGTTAATGGTCTAAATGTACCAATTAAAAGACAAAGGTTGTCAGAGTGATTCAAGAAACAAGACCCAACATATATGTTGTCAATGAGAAATTCACTTTAAATATAAACACACATATAGACTAAAAGCAAATAAATTGAGGAAGAAATACCACATTAACACTAATCAAAAGAGAACAAAGATAGCTATATTAATTTTAGACAGAAGTCCTTCAGTAGCTGAATGGATAAATAAACAGTGATATATCCAGGTGATGGGGTATTATTGAAACTAAAAAAGGGCTGCACTACCAAACCATGAAAAGACAAGGAGGAAACTTTATATATTTCTAAGTGAAAGAAGCTAGTCTGAAAAGGCTACATATTATAAGATTATGGCTATCTGACATTCTGGAAAAGACAAAAACTATGGAGACAGTAAAAAGATCACTGGTTCCCAGGGGTTATGGAAGGGAAGAGATAAATAGGTGGAGGATTTTTAGGGAAGTGAAACTAACTTAGGATACCATAATAGTGGAGACATGTCATTATTCGTTTCTTCATCCCCATAGAATGTACAACACCAAAAGTTGTTGAACCCTAATGTCAACTATGGACTTTGGGCAACAATGATGTGTCAATGCAGGTTCATCAGTTGTAACAAAGGTACAACTCTGGTGGAGGATGTTGATAATGGGAGAGGCCGTGCAGGTGTGGAGGCAGGGGAGATACAGGAAATCTCTGGACTTTCCACTCAATTTTGCTGTGAACCTGAAGTTGCTTTTAAAAACAGACTATCTGAATAAAATACTGGGGCAAAAACTTCCAGCATAAACTGCAGACAACAGGCTTATATCATTAATCTAAAGAATCTGATTTAATTTATTTTTAAATAGTTATAAATTGCTCTTTTACTGAATACCAGAATGTTTGTATATTTACAAACTCTCATTAATTCAAAAAGTATCTGGAGGCTGATTTCATTATTTTCTAACTCAATATTATTTTAGGGAAGCCAGCTGTTTGAATTTTACTAACCTTCTATGTTTATAGAATGATACTTGCATCCACTAGTGTATACATCATAGTTGCATACACTCTAAGAACAGCAATATTTAATATAGCTGCTGAACTCAAATGATTATGATGAAGTTTTGGTGACACCAGTAATACCATTTTCCCTTCACTGTTGGTTATTCTCTGGGATAATGTCTATTTTAAACATTATAGGCATGTATGTTTGCATGAGTTATCTATTGCTGCATAACAAATTACTCTAAAACCAAATGGTTTAAACCAACAGTTATTTCTTGCAATTTCTTTGGGTCAGAAATCCAGGCTAAATTTTTTTTGTTGTTCCTCTTTCTCAGACTCTTTTCTAAGGCTGCAATCAAGTTGTCAAAAGGGTTGGAGACATCTCAAACCTCTGGGGAAGGATCTGATTTCAAAGCTCATTCACATGGTTGTTGGCAAGAATCAGCACCTTGTAGACCGTTAGAGGACTTCAGTGCCTCACTGATCATTAGCTGAAAGATACCCTCAGTCCCTTGACATGTGGGCTACTCCATAAAATCACAGGGCCATTCATGATATATCAGCTCGCTTCACTATAGTGAGCAAGCACTGATCTAGAGATAGATTGCAGGCAAGATGGAACTCACTGTCTTTAACAGACTAATCTTGGAATTGACATTCTCTCACCTTTGTCATATTCTGTTTCTAAAAGTGTATCAGTAGAGGAGCTTCAAGATGGAGGAAGAGTAAGACGCAGAGATCACCTTCCTCTCCACAAATGCATCAGAAATACATCTACATGTGGAACAACTCCTACAGAACACCCACTGAACGCTGGCAGAAGACCTCAGACCTCCCAAAATGCAAGAAACTCCCCCACGTACCTGGGTAGGGCAAAAGAAAAAACACAGACAAAACAATAGGGACAGGACCTGCACCAGTGGGAGGGAGCTGTGAAGGAGGAAAGGTTTCCACACACTAGAAGCCCCTTCACGGGCGGAGACTGCAGGTGGCGGAGCGGGGAAGCTTCAGAGCTGCGGAGGAGAGCACAGCAACTGAGGTGCAGAGGACAAAGTGGAGAGATTCCGGCACAGAGAATCGGTGCCCACCAGCACTCACCAGCCCAAGAGGCTTGTCTGCTCGCCCTCCCCAGGCGAAGGCGGAGCTGGGAGCTCAGGCTCGGGCTTCAGAGCTTAGATCGCAGGGAGAGGACTGGGGCTGGCTGCGTGAACGCAGCCTGAAGGGGTTAGTGTGCCATGGCTAGCCGGGAGGGAATCCGGGAAAAGGTCTGGAGCTGTCAAAGAGGAAAGAGACTTTTTCTTGCCTCTTTGTTCCCTGGTGCGCAAGGAGAGGGGATTAAGAGCACCGCCTAAAGGAGCTCCAGAGACTGGAGTGAGCCGTGGCTATCAGTGAGGACCCCAGGGACGGACATGAGATGCTAAAACTGCTGCTGCTGCAGCCACCAAAAGCCTGTGTGCAAGCATAGGTCACTCTCCACATTTCCCCTCCCAGGAGCCTGTGCAGCCTGCCACTGCCAGGGTCCTGTGACCCAGGGACAACTTGCCAGGGAGAACACATGCCGCTCCTCAGGCTGGTGCAATGTCACGCCGGCCTCTGCCGCCACAGGCTTGCCCCGCACTCCGTGCCCCTCCCTCCCCCCTGCCTGAGTGAGCCAGAGCCCCGGAATCAGCTGCTCCTTTAAAACCATCCTGTCTGAGCAAAGAACAAATGCCCTCAGGCAAGCTACATGCAGAGGCGGGGCCAATCGAAAGCTGAACCCAGGACCTGTGTGAACAAAGAAGAGAAAGGGAAATCTCTCTCAGTAGCCTCAGGAGCAGCAGATTAAATCTCCACAATCAACCTGATGTACCCTGCATCTGTGGAATGCCTGAATAGACAATGAATCATCCCAAATTAAAGGAGGTGGACTTGGGGAGCAACGATATATATATATTTTTCCCTTTTTCTCCTTTTGTGAGTGTGTATGTGTATACTTCTGTGTGTGATTTTGTCTTTATAGCTTTGCTTTTACCATTTGTCCTAGGGTTCTGTCTACCTGTTTTTTGGTTTTTTGGTTTTTTTTTGCTGTCGTTTCTGGGTTTTTTTAGTATAGTTCTTAGGACTTATCATTGGTGTATCTGTTTTTTGGTTTGGTTGCTCTCTTTTTTTCTTCTTTTTATTACTTAAAAATTTTTTAAATAATTTTTTAATAAATTTATTTTATTTAACTTTATTTTCTTTCATTTTATTTTATCTTCTTTCTTTCTTTCTTTCTTTTCTCCCTTTTATTCTGAGCACTGTGGATAACAGGCTCTTGGTGCTCCAGCCAGGTGTCAAGGCTATGCCTCTGAGGTGGGAGAGCCAAGTTAAGAACACTGGTCCACAAGAGACCTCCCAGCTCCACATAATATCAAATGGCAAAAAGCTCCCAGAGATCTCCAGCTCAAAGTCAAGATCCAGCTCCACTCAATGACCAGAAAGCTACAGTGCTGGACAGCCCATGACAAACAACAAGCAAGACAACAACAAAACCCCATCGATTAACAGAGAGGCTGCCTAAAATCATAATAAAGCCACAGACACACCCAAAACACACCACCAGACGTGGACCTGCCCAGCAGAAAGACAAGATCGAGCTTCAACCACCAGAACACAGGCACTAGTCCCCTCCACCAGGAAGCCTACAAAAGCTACTGAACCAACCTTAGCCACTGGGAGCAGACACCAAAAACAACAGGAACTACGAACCTGAAGCCTGTGAAAAGGAGACTCCAAACACAGTAAGTTAAGCAAAATGAGAAGACAGAGAAACACACAGCAGATGAAGGAGCAAGGCAAAAATCCACCAGACCTAATAAATGAAGAGGAAATAGGCAGTCTACCTGAAAAATAATTCAGAAACATGATACTAAAGATGATCCAAAATCTTGGAAATAGAATGGAGAAAATACAAAAAATGCTTAACAAGGACCTAGAAAAACTAAAGAGCAAACAAACAGCGATGAAAAACACAATAAATGAAATTTAAAAGTCTCTGGAAGGGATCAATAGCAGAATAACTGAGGCAGAAGATCAGATAACTGACCAGGAATATAAAACAGTGGAAATAACTACTGCAGAGCAGAATAAAGAAAAAAGAATGACAAGAATTGAGGACCGTATCAGAGACCTCTGGGACAACATAAAATGCATCAATATTCAAATTATAGGGGTCCCAGAAGAAGAAGAGAAAAAGAAAAGGACTGAGAAAATATTTGGAGAGATTATAGTTGAAAACTTTCCTAATATGGGAAAGGAAATAGTTAATCAAGTCCAGGAAGCACAGAGAGTCCCATACAGGATAAATCCAAGGACAGACATGCCAAGACACATATTAATCAAACTATCAAAAATTAAATACAAAGAAAAAATATTAAAAGCAGCAAGGGAAAAACAACAAATAACACACAAGGGAATCTCCATAAGGTTAACAGCTGATCTTTCAGCAGAAACACTGCAAGCCAGATGGGAGTGGCAGAACATATTTAAAGTGATGAAGGAGAAAAACCTACAACCAAGATTACTCTACCCAGAAGGATCTCATTCAGATTTGATGGAGAAATTAAAACCTTTACAGACAAGCAAAAGCTGAGAGAGTTCAGCACCACCAAACCAGCTTTACAACAAATGCTAAAGG
The DNA here is from genome assembly GCF_964341445.2 of Mesoplodon mirus. NCBI lineage: Eukaryota > Metazoa > Chordata > Mammalia > Artiodactyla > Ziphiidae > Mesoplodon > Mesoplodon mirus. Next base: position 23,000,752 of record NC_138986.1, on the reverse strand, counting down.
AACTTCTCTAGGCAGGAAACACAAGAGAAGGAAAAGACCTACAATAACAAACCCAAAACAACTAAGAAAATGGTAATAGGAACATATATATCAAAAATTACCTTAAATGTAAATGGAATAAATGCTCCAACCAAAAGATATAGACTGGCTGAATGGATACAAAAACAAGACCTCTATATATGCTCTCTACAAGAGACCCACTACAGACCTAGGGACACATACAGACTGAAAGTGAGGGGATGGAAAAGTATATCTTATGCAAATGGAAATCAAAACAAAGCTGAAGTAGAAATTGTCATATGAGACACAATAGATTTTAACATAAAGACTATTACAAGAGACAAGGAAGGACACTACATAAAGATCAAGGGATCAATCCAAGAAGGAGATATAACAATTTTAAATATTTATGCACCCAACATAGGAGCACGTAAATACATAAGGCAAATACTAACAGCCGTAAAGGGGATATCGACGGTAACACAATCATAGCAGGGAACTTTAACACCTCACTTTCACCAATGGACAGAACATCCAAAATGAAAATAAATAAGGAAACACAAGCTTTAAATGGTACATTAAACATGATGGACATAATTGATATTTATAGGACATTTCATCCAAAACCAACAGAATACACATTCTTCTCAAGTGCTCTTGGAACATTCTCCAGGATAGATCATATCCTGGGTCACAAATCAAGCCTTGGTAAATTGAAGAAAATTGAAATCGTATCAAATATCTTTTCTGACCACAACGTTATGAGACTAGATATCAATTACAGGAAAAACTCTGTAAAAAATAGAAACAGATGGAAGCTGAACAATACACTACTTAATAACCAAGAGATCACTGAAGAAATCAAAGAGGAAATCAAAAAATACCTAGAAACAAAGGACAATGAAAACATGATTACCCAAAACATATGGGATGCAACAAAAGCAGTTCTAAGAGGGAAGTTTATAGCAATACAATCCTGCCTCAAGAAACAAGAAACATTTCAAATAAACAACCTAAACTTACACCTAAAGCAATTAGAGAAGAAGAATTAAAAAAAACCCAAAAGTTAGCAGAAGGAAAGAAATCATAAAGATCAGATCAGAAATAAATGAAAAAGAAATGAAGGAGATGACAGCAAGGATCAATAAAACTAAAAGATGGTTCTTTGAGCAGATAAACAAAATTGATAAACCGTGAGCCAGACTCATCAAGAGAAAAAGGGAGAAGACTCAAATCAATAGAATTAGAAACGAAAAAGGAGAAGTAACAACTGACACTGCAGAAATACAAAGGATCATGAGAGATTACTACAAGCAACTATATGCCAATAAAATGAACAACCTGGAAGAAATGGAGAAATTCTTAGAAAAGCACAACCTTCCGAGACAGAACCAGGAAGAAATTGAAAATATGAACAGACCAATCACAAACACTGAAACTGAAACTGTCATTAAAAATCTTCCAACAAACAAAAGCCCAGGATCAGATGGCTTCACAGACAAATTCTCTTAAACATTTAGAGAAGAACTAACAACTATACTTCTCAAACTCTTCCAAAATATAGCAGAGGGAGAAACAATCCCAAACTCATTCTACGAGGCCAACATCACCCTGATACCAAAACCAGACAAAGACATCACAAAGAAAGAAAACTACAGGCCAATATCACTGATGAACATACATGCAAAAATCCACAACAAAATACTAGCAAACAGAATCCAACAGCACATTAAAAGGATCATGCAGCATGATCAAGTGGAGTTTATCCCAGGAATACAAGGATTCTTCAATATATGCAAATCAATCAATGTGATACATCATATTAACAAATTGAAGGAGAAAAACCATATGATCATCTCAAGAGATGTAGAGAAATCTTTTGACAAAATTCAACACCCATTTATGATAAAAACCCTCCAGAACGTAGGCATGGAGGGAACTTTCCTCAACATAATGAAGGCCATATATGACAAACCCACAGCTAACATCAATCTCAATGGTGAAAAACTGAAATCATTTCCACTAAGATCAGGAATAAGACAAGGTTGCCCACTCTCACCACTATTATTCAACATAGTTTTGGAAGTTTTAGCCACAGCAATCAGAGAAGAAAAAGAAATAAAAGAAATCCAAATCAGAAAAGAAGAAGTAACGCTGTCAGTGTTTGCAGATGACATGATACTATACATAGAGAATCCTAAAGATGATACCAGAAAACTACTAGAGCTAATCAATGAATTTGGTAAAGTAGCAGGATACAAAATTAATGCACAGAAATCTCTTGCATTCCTATACACTAATGATGAAAAATCTGAAAAATTTACAAGCAGCTCATGCAGCTCAAAATCAAAAAAACAAACAACTCAATCCAAAAATGGGCAGAAGTCCTAAATAGACTTTTCTCCAAAGAAGATATACAGATTGCCAACAAACACATGAAAGAATGCTCAACATCATTAATCATTAGAGAAATGCAAATCAAAACTACAATGAGATATCATCTCACAGCATTCAGAATGGCTATCATCAAAAAATCTACAAACAATAAGTTCTGGAGACGGTGTGGAGAAAAGGGAACACTCTTGCACTGCTGGTGGGAATGTAAACTGATACAGCCACTATGGAGAACAGTATGGAGGTTCCTTAAAAAACTAAAAAGAAAACTACCATTCGACCCAGCAATCCCACTACTCGGCATATATCCTGAGAAGACCATAGTTCAAGAAGAGTCATGTACCAAAATGTTCAATGCAGCTCTATTTACAATAGCTGGGACATGGTAGCAACCTAAGTGTCCATAAACAGATGAATGGATAAAGAAGATGTGGCACTTATATACAGTGGAATATTACTCAGCCATAAAAGGAAACGAAATTGAGTTATTTGTAGTGAGGTGGATGGACCTAGAGTCTGTCATACAGAGTGAAGTAAGTCAGAGAGAGGAAAACAAATACCGTATGCTAACACATATATATGGAATCTAAAAACAAACAAAAAAAATGGTCATGAAGAACCTAGGGGCAAGACGGGAATAAAGACACAGACCTACTAGAGAATGGACTTGAGGATATGAGGAAGGGGAAGGGTAAGCTGGGACAAAGTGAGAGAGTGGCATGGACATATAACACTACCAAATATAAAACAGATAGCTAGTGGGAAGCAGCCACATAGCACAAGGAGATCAGCTTGGTGTTTTGTGACCACCTAGAGGGGTGGGATAGGGAGGGTGGGAGGGAGGGAGATGCAAGAGGGAAGAGATATGGAGACATATATATATGTATAACTGATTCACTTTGTCATAAAGCAGAAACCAACACACCACTGTAAAGCAATTATACTCCAATAACGATGTTAAAAAAAAAAGTGTATCATTAAACCCAGTCTACACTCATGGAGTGAGTGTTGTGAATACCAAGAGACAGGGATCACTAGGAGCCATTTTATAAGATGCCTATCACAAATTTTTCAATGTGTATTATATAAGGTACTATTATATAACACACATTACCATTGAAAACATGAGTTAGATGAGCACCATGTTGCCCTTCTTCTATGAAAAATCAGTTTGCCTAGTTGGCTGTCAAAAAATTTTTGAATAAAAAATGAACCTCTAGGCAATCATTCATCTTCACATTGGCCATTAAAGACATCTGCCATCTGTCATAACTTAAAATGAAAAAGCCATACTTTATACATAAATAGAAGTATTTGTGAAACTTTTCCTTTTAAGATGTAGAATGGCACTTAAATATTTAAGAAGGGAAACATAGTCTTAGAAGGAACTGATTCAGTAAAGCAGACAATGTATCTTTTTCATGAAGCTTTCATTAATTTCCTATATTGGAGAGCAGTGTAGTCAAATTGGAAGACCCTAAGTAGAAACCGCAGTCCCTAGAGGTCTCCACTAATTGTGATCCTAAGGCAAATCGTTAAGGCAAACTTCCCTTAATTAGATATATTTCCCAAGTCAGAGACAGCATACTCAACAACTCCCACAACTGTGGTAAGCATCTAAGCATTGATTGCTTTCTCTTCCACACTCAGTCAATGAAGTACGACTCCAGTTCAATCAGATGCATTTATTTCTCAATATTTTTAAGTGTTCCAACTGGCTGAAGTTAGAGTTATCTTGAACTTTCCATCAAGAATTGTAATTTTTAAAGCATACTGATATTTCCATTGATTAATATAACCCTAATTGTTTTTCTTTGTTCAAGCAAGACTTTCTGATCATTCAGTTTAAATATACAATTAAGCCCTGTAATTTTTTATCATATAGCACTGCAGGAAGGCAGAGGAAAATAAAAGCATATACACTATTTTTAAATGATGGTTTCTATTAAAATATACTACTTAATGTAATCTGTAAATCAGAAGTGTGAAATAACAAAATTGGAGAACAATTTACAAAAATTTCTCATGATTCTACTTCACATGTTGGGTGCTGACCTAGGGCCCAATTCAAACTGCTTTGCAGCCAGTACATGTAAGTGGCAGAAAGGTCATTCTTCAGAGATGGCAGACTAAATACTAAACCAGACAGACATACCACAGAGTTAACTGAAAGCAATGTCCTATTGGACATCCTATTGGGGATGTAACAGCATTATAATAAATGTTTTCCCTCGAGAAACACTAGATAATTCTCAACATTTAATCAAATTATTTATTTTTTCCTCTCAGCTGTTATAGATGTCTTCATATCTATACTACACAAAACATATCTATCCTATACAGTATATTCCTATGCTTACTTACTGTTGGTTTGGATTGCTTCTCCCTCACATTCTATTGTTTCCTTCCAAATGGAAGAAGCTCCACTAGCATTTCACTTCTTTTTCCTTTCTGTCCCTTAAGCTTAACTTGAAGAGGAGTGACTTAATCTGACTGATGATTTTGCAAGGGGAAACTTGGTGCAATCATCCAAGAATTCTTATCCATTGCCTCTTGGGAATGAACTGTCCATAGAGCTAGCATGTTCTGCTGTAATCCTCCAGACTATGTTTTACAAGGACAGACCACCATGTTGTGAGGCATGCAGAGATCCAGCACTATTTTAGGTTGTAATGCTCTTTAGTTCTTGGGTTCACTATTTTAAGAAGACCAATTTCCTTCAGATTCATCTCATTTTTTAAACATCATCTTAGTGATAAGGATGATGTTCATACTCTATCCATTCAATGTCTTTGTTTTATGTCTTATATATCAAAAAGTCAGGTGGAGAAAAGAATGGCATTACATACTGGACCCACTTAAACTCCAGTAGTTCTTGTAAATAGTTATTTTTCATTATATTTTCTAAGTTATTATTGCCATTATATTATAAACCATTGCATTCTTGTCTTCTGTAACCAAAAACTTGATAGAATTCTTAAAAGTTTTTCAACTGATATAGTTTGTCATGCTATACAACTACCATCGGAAATTGACAATATATTGATTTGCCTATTTCTAATGTTTATATCTTGATTTCCTTATTGAATTTGCATCAACTTCCAATGATAAAAGGTAAAAATGCTTCTTGTATTGAATTTAATAGGAATGACTCTACGGTTTACTAGTCAATACAATACATGTTTTTGGTTTGAGACAATTTTTAAAAAAATATTAAGAATGTGTTCTTCCATTAATTGTTTACCAAGAAGCTGCTAAATTAATTTTATTTCTAATATTGTTGTTTTTAATTTAACATTAAGTAATGTAATTCCTTAATTCCTTAAAAAGAATTACAATTATAGCTAGTCTTAAAAATCTATAATAAGGTATGTCTTTCTCCTTTCTACTTTTAACTATTTTAAAATTATTTTTAAACATGGCACATGGATGGCAGGTTTTGTGAGACCCAGCATATGTAAAAATATATTTCTATGATTTTCATGCTTAAAAATCTACTTGACTAGGTATAAAATGCAAAATCACTTATGAAGATTCAGCCTCAGTGTATTTGTAGAGGTAATATATTAGAATGTTTATTATAACACCATTTGTATACACTGAAAAGAAGCTAAGGGGATGGATAAATAAAATAGGATATATCCATTTATTAGAAAATCATGTAGCCAGTAAAAAGAAGTAAGTAGATCCATATGCACTAACCAGGGAAGTGGTAAATTGTATATTAATTGAATAAAAATGTCATACATACATACATATATAAATATAAGAAATACAGATGTTTATTTAAAATATGTAACTATATATATGTATGATTAATCAATTACAGTTACCCCTTGATATCCATGGTGGATTGGTTCTAGGATGGATGCCCACGGATACCAAAATGCCCTCTGTATTCGCCTGTGTGTGGAACACCTGAAGCCAGAAGGCTGACTATAGTTGAAATACTTACTCTTTAAATTTTCATTTTTAGTGAGTCTTCATGGAAGTTTTAGCATAACTTTTGAAGAATCTATATTTATGACTAACCATTCAGTGTATATTTTAAAATAGAAGTCTGGAAACCCTTTTATTTGACGTTATACATTCCTGCAAAGTGTGTACCAACATATGTGAAACAAAAATGCACACAATTTTTAATTATGGTTACCTTCTGGCATTTATATTGGAGGGCTACAAGAAAGATATTTTGGTTCTACCAGATATTAAAAATAAAGTATTATGTTAAAGGTTCCTAATGGCTTTTTATGTGTTTTAGTATTTGATCAAAGGTAACACAGAGCATTATTGTTATTTGAAAAAACAGAAAAACAACTGAACTGGATAACAACCTATTTTTGCAGCATTGCACATATATTATTGTTAATCATTAAAATCAAGTTTTGCATTATTGTTATTTGAAAAAACAGAAAACCAATTGAACTGGATAACCACTTATTTTTGTAGCATTGCACATATATTATTGTTAATCATTAAAATCAAGTTTCACTGTAAGCATTTTTAACTCAATTTTCAGAGAATTCAGAGAAAATATGGTGGAGTTCTACTATTCTACTGTTCTTACTATTGAGTTTTGAAAATTCTTTATATTTTCTGGATACTAGTCCCTTGTCAGATAAGTTGGCAAATATTTTCGCCTAGCTGTAGCTTGCCTTTTCATCTTTTAACAGGATCTTTCCAGAGCGAAAGTTTTTAATTGTCATGAAATTTAATTCCGCCAAATTTCTACTTACAAATGGTGTACTTGGTGTCAAGTCTAGGAACTGTTTTTCAAGACCTAGATCCCAAAGATTTTTTTCCCTCTGTCATCTTCTAAAAGTTGTATAATTTACATTTTACATGTAAATATATAATTCACTTTAAGTTATCATTGTATGAGGTGTGAGTTTAAGTCTAGGTTCATGTTTTTGCTTATGGATATACAAGTGCTCCAGCACCATTTTTTTCAAAAAACTACCCTTCTACCATTGAATTGCTTCACATCTTTGCAAATAGCACTTGGTCATACTTGTTTGGTGATATTTACAAGCATTCTCTTGTTTAATTGACATATATGTCTAATGGAGGGTAGCAGAATATTCCACCTCAAAATATGCAACTTTAGTGTAAAGATTATTTTGCTAAAGATTTTTCTCTATTTTCATCTGCTTCAGTTTCATAGATATCAGTTCTTATTTTATGGTTTCATTTCTTCTGCTTGCTTTGGGTTTATTTTGCTCTCTCACCTAGTTTCTTGAGAGAGAAACGTAGAATATTGTTTTGAGACTTTCCCCCTTTTCTAAAGTAAGAATTTAATGCTATAAATTTCCATCTCAGCACTAGTTCAGCTCTGCCCCCCCAAATTTTGATGTTATATTTTCATCTTCATTCAGTTCAGTGTATATTTTTTTATTTCCCTTTTATTCTCTTAGCTTGTGGATTATTTAGAAGAGTCTTTTCAGGTGTTTGGGGATTTTCTGTTAATCCTTCTTTTATTGATTTACAGTTTGATTCCATTGTGTTTAAGAGAAAAATTCTGCATGATTTCAATTCTTTTAAATGTGTTGAATATTGTTTTATGGACCCAAATATCATCTGTATTGATATGTTTTCTCATTATTCTCTTTGTTTTTCATTTCACTGCTTTTCTCTTTATTTTTCTATGGGCTAAATAAACATATTTTAGAATTTGTTAGAATTACATTATAAATGAATGACTTATCACAGGCTATTATTGTAGTCATTTTACCAGTTCATGTGACCTATAAAAACATGATCTCTCTTTACATGGCTTTACCCTCCCCCATTTATAATAGAATTATTTTTAAAATTTCTTTCTACACACATTTAGAACCACATCAGACATTATGATGATTTTTCCTTCAACTGTCAAACAAAATTTCAAAAACTCAAGAAGAAAAGGGAAACACTGTGCTTACTCATAGTTTTGCTTACAATGTCATTCAGATTGTGTGCTTTCTATTGTTAAATCATCAAGTTCAATGATTCTCTCCTTTTTTCTTTTAGTTCTGCTGTTGAGCCTACTCACTGAATTTTAAAAATTTAAGTTATTGTATTTTTTCAGTTCTATAATTCCTATTTTATTCTTCTCTATATCTTATATTTCTTTTCTGAAGTTTGTATATTTTATTTATTTAAAACGTTCATAATTTTCACTGAAGCATTTTACTGATAGCTGATATTACAGTCCTTGAGATAATTCTAATTTCCATTTTTTTCTCAGTGTCAGCATCTGTTATCTTTTCTCATTAATTTCAGATCTCCCTGGTTCTTAAAATAATAAGTGACCTTGATTGAAATTTGAACAATTTAAGTAATCTGCTGTGAGACTCTGGACCTTACTTAAATCTTGTATCTTAGCCACCTCTTTCTGGCACTGCTCCAGCTGGGGAAGGGTGCTGCCACCTTGTTACTGCTAGGTGAGGGAACAAGTCCAGGTTCTCCATTTTGCCTCTGAGGGAAAGGGGCCCTTTGCTACAACTAGACATGGAGTCAGGTTCAGGCTCTTCACTAGGCCTTCACTAATACTACCTTGGCTGTTTGTGCAATGAGTGTCTCGTTGCTGCTTCCCACATGGCTCCATTGATGTTTCAGAAGTGAAAAGTGCACTCACTGCAGCTGAAAGATGATGAAAATCCTGACTCTGCACTAGGCCACCTCTGATACCTCCTCAGGGAGGATGGTGTGAAGTACCTCACTACCTCCAGGTGGGGACTTCCAGGCTCTCCAGATAGTCTCCCCTGACGCTGCAGAGGGAGAACCCTTGCTTGGTGATGAATGTTCTTGATTTCCACTCTTCCTTCTCTGACACCACTCTGGAATGGAAGCTACAGCCTAGTGATGATGGAAGTCTGGATTCTCTGCCTTCTGTTGGGGGTGGTATGCCATAGTTATTTTATATTGTTTATCTGGAGTAGAGCAGTAATTTCTTTTTTATTTTTTTTTTTAAGATTTGTGTGCCTAAAGACAGCAGGGTTTCCTAGGAGCTTTTTTTTTGTCTGTAACTGTTAGCATTTCCAGGTCACTGGCTTCTCCAGTAATTGTTATGGGCTATATGAGAAAAAAGGGAAATCCCCCCAGGTTGTTCCTCAGATTCTGAAGCCCTAGTTGGTTATTTTCTTCTCTCTGCCTTTCAAAATCTTACTTGTTTTATACACAATGTTCAGACATTTTATCTACATAGTGGGAATAAAAGGGAAAAGATATCTACTCCATCTTCCCAGAAATAAAAGTCTCTTCACTGTTCAGTTTTCTTTTATTTTTTGCCTGTCTTCACAGGAATTTTAGCATAACTTCTGGAGAAGTTGTGCTAGGAACTACTATTCAGTGGTCATATTAAAATAGTGACAAAGAAATTATTTTATTTAGAATTACACTTTCTTGTAATTAATGCCTCCCTTCCCCTGTTCTAAGACATTGCATGCAGTATCAGTGTATTCAGTCTCTGAGTATGCTATGAATTTAACTCAGAAAAAAAAACGATGCCTTTCTCTCCTAGAGCTAATGAAGAGCTCTATCAAAACTATGAAAAATCCTATATATACTTTTAAAATCCCTATCAAAACTATGAAAAACAACACACATGGTGCACAAAATATGCCCTTAGGTGTTCAAGAATTTAGCAATAGGGTCTGAGCTTCTACTGAAATACAGACTTAAAATAACTGTGGAAGAAGCTGTAAGATACTGCATAATATATGCTATAAGTTGACTTTGTATTTAATGAACTAGCAATTGATTGCAAAATGATTTATTATTCTGTTTACTTTTAAAGTCCAGATTTGCTTCTATTTCTCTTAATCTACACTTAACTCCTTTTTGTAATACTCTTTTCTAAATACCAAAGAAGTATGAAGAAGAGTTTCACATCTCACTTTTTAAAATCTTTGATTCAAGGTTCTTTCACTTTGTTACCAGCAATATTTTATTTGCTGTTTCTATAAGCAGGGCTCAGAAGTATAGTTTTTGTCTTTATCATAGATCTTACCTTATTTTATAATTCATATTTTCTTTCTCTCAGATCTGTCCAGTGGTAGTTATGTGGCACTGTGACCAAATACCATTCCAGCATTTCTAGTTGAAAGACTATCCTTTCCCCACTGAATACCTTGGCATCTCTGTCAAAAATCAAATGGTATATATGTATCAGTCTAATTCTGTTCCATTGATCTATTAATTTATCTTTATGTAAATATCATACTGCATTTATTACTGTTGTTTCATAGTAAATTAGAAATTCTGAAGTATAAGTCCTTCAATTCATTTTCTAAATATAATTTGACTTGTAGGTCATTTGTATTTGTAAATATAGTTAGAATTAACTTCCCAATTTCTATTTAAAAATCCACTGTGATTTTGTAATTAGGCAGTAATCTATAGATAAATTTGAAAAGAATTTATATTAAAATAATGTTGAGCCTTCCAATCCATTTATATTGTATAACTCTACATTTATTTAGTTTGATTTGCCTCAGCTGTGTTTTGTAATCTTCAGGGTACAGGTCTTTCACATATTTTGTCAAATTTATTCCTAAGTATTTCATACTTCTTGATGATATTGTAAATGAAATTGTTTTAATTTTATTTATTTTCTAATTATTCATGTCTAGAGTTCAGAGATATAACTGATTTTTATGTTTTTACTTTGCATCCTATAACATTGCTAAAATAATTTTTTAATTCTGGTATCTTTTAACAAATTCAAAATATTCTACTGGCAATATCATATTGTTTATAAATTTTCCTCTTTAATTTTTTGGGTTTTATTTAGGTTTCTTGTTTGTTTTTATTCCAGTAACTAGGAACTCTAGGAAAAACCCTGCCTTGTTCCTGATAATCCTGGGAAACATTCAACCTTTAACAATTAAGAATAAATTTGCTGTGTTTCCTAGATACCATTTTTCAAGTTAAGGACATTCCTTTCTATGTCTGGTCTTCTGAGTTTTTTTTATCGTGAATAGGTGTTGAATTTTGTAATATGGAATTGGAACAGGTAGTTCAAATTCTAATCTAAAAGTACAGTGCCCCGCACCCCGCATTCGACATATGTATTTGTCTTTTTCCCATAGTGAAAGCGCTGTTTCTCAAGAGCATCAGTATATTTACTCATTTCCTTAATCTTATGATAAATACAAAAAAAAAAATTGGAACTATTTCATGTGTAATGCAATCAATAGCAAACTTACTGAGTAAAGGTCACATTTTCTTTGCAGTTTTGTATCTTGTAAAGATGTACAGTCAGAGTACCAAATTCAACATTTCCTTTGTTTAATTCTATTTTTCTTGTCTGCAGACATGCTATCAATTTGCTATATCAATTTACTATCAAAATTTACTTTTATAAACACTTTGATATGTGACCGAGTCAATATAAAGTCATTCTAATAATTCAAGATTTAGTGTCAGTGATATGTGTTTGTCTTTTAACTTTCTACAAAATTATTCACCAATTATCAGTAATGGAGAAATACAGAGTCTTGAAAACTTCCAATCTCTTCCTGTGGGCAAATACAAATCTCTTCTGCTACAAATTCAAGGTGGTTGATTATTCTGGGTGTGTGCACCATTAACAATGGCTTCTACTCTTACACTTGAAAGAAAAAAAGGGTTTTTTTCCTCTAGTGAAGAAGGTAGACAAACTAGTCCCAGTTTAAACCAGATATATTTGAATTTGCATCTGCAGGCTTAGATTTCCATGACTAGGACCAGAGTAGATTTATCAATGTGGACACAATACAAAAGATCCATTTTTGTTGCACAAATATGATATTCATATGTTTCTTGGGGATGCTGTGCAGTTCTACAAATAGCTCTGTGTTCTGTGGAGTTTTACAAATGCCAGAAAGTATAATTGTGGTATTCCTGGTTTCCAAATGCATAAACAAACTTGTATCCAGATGCAGCAACATTAAATGCTAGTAACAAAGTTCTCTTTAATCTAAAAAGATAGTGGTAAATGTGTTTCTGAAGGGAATAGGTGGTTTTTAAGCTGTAGTGGAAATAAATCTCTCACTAAAATTCAAGGATACATTATCATGATACTGTATAGGGAGCAATGTAAGTAGATGAGTTGGCAATCAAATTTCATGCGTCAGGGCTTGAACTGTTTTTATAAGGGTTATAATGGGATCTTTTGAAATAAGTGAAGGAATTTTTCTTGCCTTAAAAAGTCTAGAGTTATCCATGTAGATCATGGTCCAATCTGGAGTTTCAAATGTACAGTTAACATAGCTATTCAAAAAAAGAGAATTCAACAAAGTTTAATGTCTCTTAGCTTCCCTGAAGTGACACAGAAAGGCATGATATGAAACCTTTTGGACACAAAATGAGTCCATGAAATTATTCAACTGGCATTCTTCCTCATCTCAGAGGGAACTGACATCTTACTTTTTCCTGTACTTGTAACCAAAAAACACATTTTTATTCACACAGTAAGGCTCACCTTCTGCTCTCCAGTTCCATACATCATAGCTGTGTATAGAATCCATAGAAAGCAACATGGCAAAAAAGGATCCAGTAAAAAACATGTCATCTATATACCAAGAATCAGTGTTGATTCTATATCATGAACAGCTACCTTTCATTCCTTTAACTGAAATGTATACATTATTCTTGTAGTTTACTGTTCCCTTTAAATCACTTCTTGTATGGAAATTAATGAAGATTTTTAAAAAGTATTTTATTTATCTTTGTTTCTGTATCTCTGCTATAATTTATTGTATATATGCTACATGGCCAATTTTATTCTCATGAAATCACCATACAAGATTCTTTGGGACTTAACTCTGATATCTAAACACCCAAAGTGCCCTCTTCTCTAAATAATATCAATAATACCAAAATTTTCTTCTCAAGAGAGTAGAACCACTAAAGGGAAACAGTCTTTTCATAATGTACCTAACAATTAAAAGATATGTGTAAGAGGAGTTTTATAAAGTGTTAAGTATTAAATAAATGTAGCTTCCATTTCAAAACCCAAAGATATAGTAAGTATTCAATGTATATTTCTTACTACTAAAAAAACAAACAAAAAAACCCCACAAAACATAAAACAACAACAACAAAAATAACTTGATCAATTTAGCTTTTCCTTTGCAGTAGTACATTAAGTTTCATGTCAGAGAAATTGGGAATTAATAATCCATAAGTTATTTACCCAGGGTCATATTTATGTAGCAATCCATGCTATTTCTCAGTATACTGAAATTGAAATTGTTCACTCAAACTTAACATATAGTCCATCAAAATTAGAAAGTTACATGGCCATAGTAAGAACAAGTTCAGATGAAAGGTAAGTCATCCATAATCATTATGTTCTTTTCTGATTAATATATCTTAATGTACCAAAAGGTTGTTCAGACATAATAAAACCTATTTCAAGAATTTTCTAGTATAAATAGTAGAGATACTGTGTTTATCAGTACTATACCTTAAAAGCCACCTCTTAGTTCTCATAAATATATTTAAAAGAAAACAAACAAAAATAGGTTATTGTTAAAATAAAAATCATAACCATTAAAAAAATTAATTCATGTCTTACTAAATTACAGAAATGTTGCTTGCGTTAAACTTTTTAACTAATTAGATCAGTGTTTTATATCACAAATTTAATGGTAATAGAGATAGCTATCAAATGTGTTTACTTCTTTTTTTATTAGTGAAGCTTTTATTTCCACCAGAGTACTGCATGTATTTGAAAATACACCTAAATCTGTATTTGAAAAAAAAAAGAAAGTTTGTCCAAAAGTTATAAATTACTACTTTGAAAAAACTTTCACTCTGTATAACCCTTACTATGAGATGTCACATTTTATCAGATGTGTGGCTTTTTAAAGATACTGGCCCAAGCAAAGCCTGATACGATTTTAACATCTACTCTTGATGTGAGCAAATGATAAGATAAAATATTCTTATCACATTGTCCGTAAAGGGTTCCTCTTATTTTATTTTCCCTGTTCTCTTCTCTTTCTTCTCCTCTTCCCTCCTCCTTCGTCTTCTTTAAGCATACTAATACTAGTATATTAATAAAATAAATATAAGCAAATGATGTTTAAATGTGTTTTCTAAAAGAACAATTACTGTTTACCTGTTTTTCCATTAAATAAGATATTCCCTGCCTATATATGTCTATACAGGTTTTAAATAACAATATCCAGAAAAGGTCTAAACAAAAGTTATCAGAAGCTCTACATGTATAAATAGGGATTGTCAAATGTGAATTTTATGGTAGTAAGATCTGGATAAGCCATTTCACCGAGGATTCCCTGACTTCAATGTCTATAGATTTTAGCTCTTGGTGTGTTTAGGTTTCCCAAAGAAGACTTTTCCCATATTAGATGTGGTAACATGTTAAGCTAAACTGACAAATTTCTGGGAACTCTGTGGATTAAAATATGTGAGGATCTCGTGATTCAATATGTAAGCGTCCCTTAACCACTTTGTTATCACCACAGAACCCTGGACTGTAATTTGCCTATTGACTGGCTGTTTTACGCTCTCCTGCAAAAGAACCTCTAATCTGCTGCCTAGGTATTGCACAGAGTGGTATATATACCTAACAATTGAGTTGATTTTTAGACAGACTTTCAATTATTCAGTGTTTAGGTTCACCTTTACTTTCAATTCCATTGATATCTAATACTGACAATTCCTAAGATTTTTGTGGATTATAGAGAGTAACTGGGTTATTTTCTCCAGTTTTATTGAGACATAATTGACATACAGCACTGTATAAGTTTGTTATACAGAATAATGATTTGACTTATATATCATGAAATGATTACCACCGTAAGTTTAGTGAACATCCATTATTTCATATAGATACAAAATAAAAGAAAAAATGTCCTTATGATGAGAACATTCCTTACATATGTCCTTCTAAAGCAATGCTTATCAGCATATTTTAAAATTACTATCAAAAGCAGAAAAAAAAGGTTGAAAGATGAAACTGAAACACTAATGCAAGTACATGTGCATGAAAGAATATATCAGAAATTGTCTCTTGGATGTGCATTTCTTTAATCCTTAGTACTGCAATATCAAATCAAAGTGTTTATCTAAGTTAGTTGTTCTCACATCTTATATTTGAATTTCCCTAATCTATGAAGTAGAGTGAACATATTATCAGAAGTATGAAACTTTAGTTAGAAGTGGGCCACTCCAAGTAAGCAGTATAGCAAATTTAATTCTTATTTCATACCATATTAATATTTGTTACAATCTAAATTTACATTAATTTCTCTATTTTTCTAATATAATTGGTTTTCATAATACTCTGTCATTTGTATTGTATGGTTTCTAGTTTCTAATACCCCAGAACATAAAATTCAGTGAAAATACTTGCTTCAGAGTTTATAAAAATACATAAAAAAGAGTAAAGCATTAACTGAATTATCTGAACTGACCTCTTGAGCTTGTGATTTTAGTCAATCTAGAAGAACTTTGAGAATTGCAATGTACCATTAGAGAGGGAGAGGGAGACAGAGCCAGAGAAAGAGAATCGTGGTAGACCAGATTATGACCAAAATTGCTCAAAAATATGAAAGTCAAAACGTCATTGATAGTTTAAAACTTGACCAATATAGAATGCAGTAAACCTGCATTTTTAAGAAAATGCTTTGTTTTAAAACAAAGGCCTAATTGTTTAATAATTATCATGACCATGTGGGAATGAAGGTCAGACAAGATTGACTGCCTGGATATCATATTTCATTTGATGTTTGTCTGCCAAAGCTTTTTCTAATCTCAAAGGAACACTGAAACCTACATAGGAGACATTTGTTAGAGTGACCACACTTCATTGAAATAGGAGAACCAAATTCCTGAAATTTCAACGGTCAAAAAAGTGTTCCTTCAACCAGTAATTTAAAGCTGTAATATCTTATTTATAAAAATGGTAAAGAAGACACATGAAAGGTGATAGATAGTAAACGCCTAAATGTACTTTTGCTGTTTGGATAAAATGGTTGATAATGTCCAACCCTTTGACATTTTTCACTGAGAACAGACCATTTTCTTTAGGCCCTTTGCCCCCTGCTGTTTCACCTTCCTTTTACACACACACACACACACATACATGTGCACATGTGTGCGCACCCACATGTGCTCATGCTGATAATCATTTGTATTATAAGAATTTGTAGAGAAAGAGATAATTTTCTCTCCACTAAAAAAAAAGTATATGTTATTTTAATTACAAATAATTTCCATTAAAGTGCTAACTTATTTAGCAATGAGAAGTTCAGTCTCCTGATATTGGACATGTTATCAGAGAAAACACGGGAAGAAAGATGAGAGATTTACTGAAATTCTCCGAATTTGTTCTGAAGCTATGAAATGAATCAGCTGTTTTACTTCAAAAATATTTTAAATTATAAATCTGTTTTTTGGAAGGCATTGACACTGACAGTGATTTTAGATAGTGGGTTTAGATTCATCTGAAAGGACCAACCAAGATCACTGCTTCCCACACTGAGCACTTAACTTTGTCCCTTACTTGAATCTGCAAAGGATAATAAATATTGCCTGTTGTTTACAACTTCCCTAAAATCTTTGCCCCAAACCCCCCAAAAAACACAAAAGCTTTCCTCATAGCTTTGTAGGACACTGTTCTAAGTATTCATTGTGTTTCCATAAATCCTCACTGTAATTTCCAATTTTCTAAATATATAAAATAATTGTGTTTAAAAATTAATGACAAATCCAAATATTTTAAGTGCTTAAAAATATAAAAAGATAAAGTCATGGAATGATTTACAATTCTTAACAAAGCAGTAGAAACTGACATTAAATAAGTAAAAGGACAATTGTTTTAGGTATGGTACCAATCCTTTTTAAAATTAATATTATTTTCTCAGGAAAGATTATCCCTTGCACAGATAAGCACAGATAACACTTTGCACAGTTACTTGAATGTAATAAATTCTGACTAAATATTAATTAAATTATAGAACATGAGACATTTGAAATTTAATTACTCAAATATGGGAATTTATATTTCCATAATATACAATGAATCAACTGGAAGGAAGTCATTTGGAACTATTTCCATAAAAACTTGCCAAAAGCTCTCTCAACATACATATTAAAGATTTTGCCCTGATACTCTAATAATCAAAACCTTTTATTAATCAAGTGCCTGTGCTTATATAAGAAACAATATCTGTAATTTAGATCACTCATGACTGTTATATCTTTTGCCAGTTTCGACTGAAGAGAACTGTGTTGGTATGCTGAATAGCTTTATAAATTTCACATTTTTGGCCATGTAACAATCTATTGAAAACATATCAAATAAAATCTACTGATCACACTAAAAAGTAAAAGGAGTAGCTTCAATTATAATTATAGAATTTGGGAGGTATTTAGCGATTTTATGAAAGAAATCATAAGATAAATTTTATAAAAGAAAAATATGTTTTCATTAATTTAATATAAATAAGATATTTGTATTTGACACATTTTGCAGGATATATAATTTTCAGGTTGATATCCAGTTTTCCCAGAATCTTCTGGCAAAAATTTTTTTGTTTCATGATTGGCAAATGCTTTAGTATGCCTCATACAGATTTCACTCTTGGGGCCTAATTTAACAGAAGTGGTAGAAGCATAATGAACATTTTTTTGGACTTTGTGTTACAACCTTTTTTTTTAATAATGATTATTTTAATAACAAGGGAATTGTTCATTTGCTCTTTAATTTGATATTCACATATTGAAGGTTATAAGGTCAAACACTGCCTTCTTTATTTAAGGTCTTTTCTGATTTCTGAAATAAAGAATATACATAATCATACTCTTCTTTTTGAAGTTACAATGATACCCTAAAGAATATGTCAGGTTAATATATAGGTTAAAAAATATTGGCCAACTAACTGAAATAAAACAAATAAATGATTTTGAGTCAACTAACTGCTTCTACTGTCTATATGGTTGTAAACATCCCCTGGTTTGATCACTATTTCTATGGAAAGAGAGTCAAAAACAGAATCATTACAATGGAAAGGACAGAGAATAACAAGTGTTGGCAAAGACATAGATAAATTTTAATATTTATGTACCACTAATAAAATTATGTTTATGCATCTATTTTAAGTTCTTTTTAGTATATCAAAAAATGGAAATGTACATATTTTATCCAACATTTCTGCATATAGACTTTCCAAATATAAGCTTGTATAATCTTCACAAAGGTCATCTATAAGTATGTTTATACAGCACTATATTTTATATTCCCAAGCTGGAAAATACTGACATAAAATGAACAAATAATTTGTATTATATTTATGCAATGAAACACTATACAGCACCGAGAATGAATAATTTACAATTACTACAACTACACAACAACCCAGATGAATCACAAAAATAAATGTCGAGTGAAAGAAACTAGACTCCTAGAAGTATCAATACATACTGTACGATTCCAATTATATAAAATTTAAAATGAGACAAAGCTAATCTATGAAGTCAGAAGTCAGGGTAGTGATTACCTCTAGGTTGGTGAATAATACCTGAAAAGGAGCATGGTGAAGCTTAAGGGGTGATTTTTTTCCCTGACTCGATTCTGATCCCCCAGATGTGCTCAGTGTATGACAATTCATCAAACTGTATATTTATCTTTAGTGTCTATATAATATATTTGCAAAAGCTTTGCATAAAAAGAGAAATTTAAATGAGCCTCATTGTAATTAAGTATATATGTACTACTCTAAAATAATATAAACAGTTATTAAAAATTTGCTAAAATATATGTATTTATATTTATACTCTATAGCCTAATAAAGACCTAGGTTATTCAATAACTGTGTTTCTACAGAAGACAACATTCTGTAATTCGGATCAATAAAGAATATCATAATTTCTTCTACCAGTAAGTAACAGAAGTTTCCCATTGTAATCAATTGACATACACATCTAACTGTATTGTTATAATGATGATTAAATAGAGATCATTTTTTCGAAAATTTTGCTTGAATAAAAGAAATAAGAAATACATCATATCTCAAACTGAGTAACATACTTCTGCAGAATGAATACAAATTAAAGATAACCTTTATATAACTAGTGGCAGAATTGACACTGTAAAAGTTTTGGGGGATTAACTTAGTTAATAAAAAGAAGTTTGAGTTTGAGAATATTTCACACTATGGACAACCGACTATACTTCTCCAAAGAGGGATAAGGAATACATACATTAAAAATGTCTGTGCAAAACAAAACAAAAACACTAGGCAATGTTTTCTGATAAATACAAAACAAAAACAACAACAACATCAAAACAAACAATGACCCCCTTTGGGATAGAGAAATTAGAAACTTGGGATTTAGTTCTAGTTCTACATATAGAACTTTGATAGCATTGCATGTCATAACTAGCTATTTTTTCATTAATTCAAACAATATTGATCAAATATCCACTACATGCTAGGCATTTCTCAGTCTGAGAATTTAAAGTAAATAGAATTATTTTTCATTTGCTTTTTCACAGACTCGGGACATGGAAATGAGTAATTAAATGAAATGGATAACAGTGAAGGGTCTGCAGAAACATCCATGAGAACAGACATGGTAGGCTAACAATAGGGTGACAGCCAAAGCCCAGCTGTGACTCTTTACTCCTAGATCAGTGTCTTGGATTCTGATTCATGCTGTGCATCTAAATAACAGGTCACTGGAAATATTCTTAGGGAAGAATTTGATCCTGTTTATACCACATCCAATGACTGTTCATGCTGCTTTCAAATATTCCTGATTTATAAACTTGGTGAGATTACAGTTTATGCTTCAAAAAGATTGAATAGTTAGACTATTCTCATGAAGTTAACAAGTGAACCAAATACGTGCTTCCCAAAGTTCATTTTATAATTGTATTCTGAAACAAACTTTTTTTTGATATTTTAAACTTTTTATTTTAAAATAGAGATTTGCAGAAAGTTGCAGGGGCAGTACAAAGGTCTCATGTACCGTTAATCCAATTTCCCCAAATGGTCACATCTTACATGATTACAGTGTAAAACAAAAACAAGGAATTTGACATTGATATGATGTGACTGTAAATGAAGATTTCTAACAGGTTTCAGTTAAAACCCAATCTCTGTGTGTGTGTGTGTGTGTGTGTACCTATGTGTATGAGGGTGTATTTACTTTCTTAGTTACACTGTATTCTTTCAACAAATTTTGATTAACTAACAGAATCTTTTTCAAACATTTGTCTCCAAATTCCAGACCTTGATAAAATATCTATCTGATTTCTGAGATATACATAAGGGATCAGTCCACTGTCTTTATAATCGTATAATTATGATTCATCACCTGTCTTTTGTTTCCATTCTATCAATATTTAGTTTTCCCATATCTGACTAGTTTCTGTCAGCAAATGAAACAGTGTAAGTGGAACAAGAAGCTACAATACAGTGACTGTGCCCTTGAAACAAGATTTCAAGAGTCCTTTTTCAGGTTCTTTATTTCTTTGCCTTCTTCTCTGCTCTCTTCCATTCCTATTCCTTTCTTACAATATTGAGACATACACAGAACATCATTTCAAGAATGGAGAATTTAGTCATGTACCATGTTTGCACATAGCTTTAATGTGATTGTCTATGATTCCGTAGGCAAACATAATAACCCTGAATTGCACACAAAGTCTGTAGTCATATCATCTGTGGCTACAGATGGAAAACATCCTGCACAAACAGTAGGTATTGCTAACCAGGTGGATTTCCAGTTTCAATATGTTTGAACAAATCTTTGGGTAACAAACACAAAGACATTAGCAACAGGGCAATGTTGAAAAGGTGTCAGGAGAAAGCACTCTCAAGTCCAACCCTAAACATTTTCTATAAAATCCAAGAATTACTTGAAGAATCTTAGCATATCTGAGCTTATTTCCACAATTACCTCTGGAGCAGCTTAAAGGCTGCCAATCTCTCCTCCTCTCATTGCTGTGAGATGACCAGTAATTCAAAGGAAAAAAAAATACAGTCTAAATTAGCTGAATGTTCTCAACCTCTAGAGAATTTAAAATCAGGAAACATGATTATTTACTCCTGTTCTTATATCTTATTTGCCTTTATTTTCTTTAAAAAAAAAATCTGACTTTTGCTTATTCAAGGCCATGACCAGCAGTTTGGGAAAGGAGAGATCTTCCTGTGATTGTTCTTCTCCTTTCCTCACCATTTCTACCTAAGCGACCCCCGATGCTCTTTGATAATGAAGCTACCCAATTGTGGCCTGATATCTACTGGGGCTGCTTAACACACAGTGCCTGATCCCATTTTTGAGGGGTTCCTGTCCTCCCCAGAGCCCCTGACACACAACGTTCAATAGAACACCCAGTTTCAACTTTCACCTTCAGGACCACTTCCCTCCTTAGTGACTCATTCAAGCAGGAAAGGGAAATCTGTGTTGGGGTGTGGAGTTTTCCCTTCAGATTAAAATGCTCCTGGCTGCTGGCAAAATTAGAAAAACAGCTTCAAGGATAAAATAGTTTTATTTTATTTAATGCTACCAGTAGGAGAAAATTTTAACATCTACACCCACAAGCATGCCCCTTTAGGATTCAGAAGTCACCCCCCTCCTTATGTAATACATATAGCACTTTACCTCTGAAAATGATTTCTGACGATGACACGAATATCAAAATTAGGAAAACAGCCAGAAAGCATTTCCTTCCTTTTATGTTTTGTGCCAGTTGCCCTCCCTGAGTCTTTTCATTTATCCTGGCAGAGGTTTGTCTCTTTGCCTTTAAAAGTTAAATCCACCTTCATCGCACAATGTAGAAAGAAGTGAAATTAAACTGCCGTGTGTTCCAGAGGAGAAAATCTACTTTATTCATCTCTCAGCCCTACTTTAACTTACACTGACCTAATTACAGCCCACACCAGGAGAAGCAGAAGAGCTGAAGGAGCACTTCTGCCACCTAGTGGTCAATGCCCTGTATTGTGCACTGAGACCTCCACGTTTTCGCTTTATTTTTGAAATGTCTGGCACACAAGTGTAAATGACCTTCTCTAGTCTCTGCATGAATACTGAGGATATGCATCACACACTGCTCTGTTCCTTTGGAGCTTCAAAATGTAATGGTCTTCTAAAGAACTCTATTTAGAGAAGGGTGAATTAATGGCTCTTAAGATGAACTATAACTTGAAATCTGTACTATTAAGACTGTATAACATTTCATGAAAGTTAAATTGAAAATGATAATGTAAATATTAATAGCCATTAAACTTATCTTTTAAATATTATGAAGCGAATTGAATATTTAGGGATGTTAGCACCCTTCTCACTAAATCAGTTATCCTTTCTCGTAGCAGCTGCATGATTTAGCTAGCTGAATGGTTTCCTCTGTGCAGCAACTGCCATGTTTATTTGTTTGCTTTGGGGAGTGGTAGTGGACATTTCAGAATGCTCCGTTCTCTTTCTTCTGGCTTCATTAATGAATTATTGATCAGTGACTTGAAAGAAAAACTTGGATGAAAAATGTAGTCAGCCTTAAATCACCAATGTTAATTAAAACCAGGGAAAGGAAGGAAAATGGAAGGTGCTAAAAATACCCTAATATCAGGGCAGCCAATCTACTCCTCCACCAAAGCATCAAGGCAGCAACCATGAGCTTAGCCTAGCTTCCCTGCCTGTATCACAGAGCAGGGAAACACCCCGGTGCAAAAGTTCCTGTGGATAGAAAATGAAGGAATCTGCGTACAGAGTGGGTAATCAATGCTAGAATCATTAGGGTAAATAATGGTCAGGGTCACATGTACAGTCCTTTCAACAAAGCACTCAAAAGGGATATGATAATTTTCAGTGTTAGAGTAGATTAAGATGCTCTTCAATGTAGTGACTCCAGATTGCTTATCATACTAAATCTAGAGAGAAAATCAGTAAAGAATTTTCATCATTATTTATAAGGACTGTTAAGTACCTACTGTTTTGAGATCTTGTTTAGAGTCGTGGTGATACAAGAGTCTATTTATATGATTTATGGCTTAACCAGACCTATTTTACTTTATGAAAAGTTAGTGTGTTAAAATTGATATGATAACTTATTTATCAAATGTTTATTGGAGAGTGAACTATGTGCCAGTCCCTTTAAACAGACACAAGGTTTACATATTACAAGCAAAAACCAACATGGTCAGGCTCTCATGAAGGTTAATTTGATTTTTTCCTCTACTCTCTGTACCATGCACACTAAAATAAGAAATGATGTATGATATATTGCACAGTAATCTAAAAATCAACCCTCTCTTTCTAATTCCACTGCCCTTGCTTAAGTCAACCTTCTTCATTTTTAGCCTCGATTATGTCAGTGGCTTCTGAACAGGTCACTATGTTCAATCTCTGTGTTCTCCCAAAATTCATATGTTGAAATCCTCACCCCACCGTGTGATGGGATTGGGAGGTGGGAATTTGGGAGGTGATTAGATCATGAGTGCAGAGGCCTCATGGGATTAGGGTCCTATGAAAGAGACCCTCGAGAACTCTCTCACCCTTATTCTGATAAATGAGGGCACAACGCGATGTGGGTAGTCTGTAATCCAGATGAGGGTCTGCACCAGAACCTGACCATGCTGACACCATAATTTTGGACTTCCAGCATCTAGAACTGAGAGAAATAGATTTCTGTGGTTTACAAACTTGATATATGGTATTTTTATAGCAGCCTGAACAGACTACAACAAATAGTTTCTTCACAATTTGAATTACTTAAGGGAGTGAGACTTGCAGATATCTGAAGAAGAGCATTCCAGACATCAGGAACTGTTAGCACAGTGACACTGAAATTGGACCTTGGTTGGTGTGGTCCATAGGGGTTAAGAAGCTAATAAGGCTAGGAGAGAGTGAAAAAGAGGGAAAGTAGTACAATTTGAAGCAAAAGCATTCATATCATGTAAGGTCTTATTGGCCTTTATAAAAACACTGGCTTGTAATCTTAGACCATAGTGCCTTTGGAAGATTTAGAGCAGAGGGGTGACATTATCCTGATAAAACAAGATCCCTAAGGCTACTGTGTTCAGAACTGACTTTCTGTGGACAAATATTTGGAAGCTATTGGGGAAATACAGGTAGGGTATAATAATGGCTTGGACTGCAGTAGTAACATAAGTAGTTGGCTTCTAGATATATATGATGATCCATCAGTATTTTCTGAAGAAACGTATTTAGGATGTAAGAGGAAGACAGAAGTAAAGGGGTGACCCCAAGGTTTCTGATATTTAAAACTGGAAAAAGGGAGTTGCCATTAACACCAAAGGGGAAGAGAGAGGGAAAAGCAAGGTTTGGGGAAAAGATTAGGACATATTAAGTTTGAGATATCTATTTGAAATGCAAGTGGAGATGAATAGGCAGTTGTATATCTGTCTGTAATTTAGGATGAGAGATCTGAAGACATATTTGGAATTTTCAGAATACAAATGGTATTTCAAACCCTGAGACTGTATGAGTTCACCAAGAGAGAACACAGATAGCAAAGAACAGATTTTTAAAGACATTCTCAACTTTGGGGTCTTCCACCATTAATAAATCAAGAAGAAAAGGGGAAACATACAAAGGAGGTTAAAGGTGTAGCCACTAAATAAGCAAAGACCAAGAGAATTTTGTTCTGGAAGTCCAGTGAAAAGTTCTTATAAGTGAAGGAGCAATTGACATATCAGTGTAGCTTATAAATCAAGTAAGATGAACACTGAGAACTGACCATTGGATTTATCAGCATGGAGACCACAAATAACCTTGACAAGAGCAGTGATAGTAGACTGCGAGAAAGATAGCATGACTGGAGCAGATTCAAGAGAGAACAGGTGGAAGAGAGAACGTGAAGAAAGTAAATATACAATATAAACAAATAGATCAGTATAAAGCTTTCAGCATTATTTGTGTTCATATTGTTGCAAGAATTTAATAAATCAGTCATGATGACTATGTACCTCAAAACAAAATATAATTAATTCTTTTTTTTTTTTTTTTTTTTGCGGTACGCGGGCCTCTCACTGTTGTGGCCTCTCCCGTTGCGGAGCACAGGCTCCGGATGCGCAGGCTCAGCGGCCATGGCTCAAGGGCCCAGCCACTCCGCAGCATGTGGGATCTTCCCGGACCGGGGTACGAACCCGTGTCCCCTGCATTGGCAGGCAGACCCTCAACCACTGCGCCACCAGGGAAGCCCTATAATTAATTCTTGAGCCTCTTTAGAATTAAGCAGATAATGAAATAACAGAAACTGAAGTAATGCAAAAAAACCCTAAAAACTACTTTATTGTTGTTGTTGTTTTTATTATTATTAGTGTTCTTTATATTCTTTGTTTTCCTTATATTCCTCCAAATGCAAAATTAGATATATTAATAGCTTAATTACAGATTTTCACAGCTGACCTTTTGTACAGGAATCACCAGTGAATGGACCATATATACAAATGTGTCTTGTAACATGAAAGGTAAGTATGACTAAACTGATAAAAATACACAATATATATATTCCTCTTAAAGAAAACAACTGAGTTCCAAAACTAAGACAAATGATTAAATTTTAATTAATTCATAAATTAATAGAGATTTAATAAAATTTACTGTGTTAAAGAACAACACTAATCAAAACAAAGAAACTTAGACCTTGATTTATCATTTACCTGGGATGACTATCCTTAGAAAGTTTCTTGTTTTCAGTATCTATCTATACTTAAGAGAGTAAAACAGCTGTGTTATATTCCTAAATAAGAAGAAAAGAATATGCAGGAAAAATGAATATTCAATATTAGAAGCAATTCATAAAATATAAACATAAATAATAAAAGCACAAATCATGTATTAAACTTTGCTGGATCTAAAATGCTGATACACAAAACCCCCCAAATAGCTGAAACAATCTTGAGAAAGAAAAATGAAGCTGGAGGAATGAGGCTCCCTGACTTCAAACTATACTAGAAAGCTACAGTCATCAAAACAGTATGGTACTGGCACAAAAACAGCAACATAGAT
Source organism: Mesoplodon mirus (assembly GCF_964341445.2). Lineage (NCBI taxonomy): Eukaryota > Metazoa > Chordata > Mammalia > Artiodactyla > Ziphiidae > Mesoplodon > Mesoplodon mirus. The sequence continues at coordinate 22,974,388 of NC_138986.1, read as the reverse complement.
CAATGGAACAGGGTAGAAAACCCAGAGGTAAACCCACGCACCTATGGTCAATTAATCTACAATAAAGGAGGCAAGAATATACAATAGAGAAAAGTCTCTTCAATAAGTGGTGCTGGGAAAACTGGACAGCTACATCTAAAAGAATAAAATTAGAACATTCTCTAACACCATACACAAAAATAAACTCAAAATGGATCAAAGACCTAAATGTAAGGCCGGGCACTATAAAACTCTTAGAGGAAAACATTGACAGAACAATCTTTGACTTAAATCACAGCAATATCTTTTCAATCCATCTCCTACTGAAAATAAAAACAAAAATAAATGAATGGAACCTAAACTTAAAAGCTTCTGCACAGCAAAGGAAACCATAAACAAAACAAAAGACAACCCACAGAATGGGAGAAAATATTTCAAAGTGAGGTGATTGACAAAGGATTAATCTCTAAAATAAACAAACAGCTCATGCAGCTCTATATCAAAAAAACAAACCCAATCAAAAAGTGGGTAGATCTAAATAGACATTTCTCCAAAGAAGACGTACAGTTGGCCAAAAAATACATGAAAAGATGCTCAGCATCACTAATTATCAGACAAATGGAAATCAAAACTACAGTGAGGTACAGTGTAGTCCACAAACAATAAATGCTGGAGAGGGTGTAGAGAAAAGGGAACCCTCCTATACTGTTGGTGGGAATGTAAATTGGTACACCTTCTATGGAGAACAGTATAAAGTTTTCTTAAAAAACTGAAAGTAAGGAATTCCCTGGCAATCCAATGGTTAAGACTCTGTGTTCTCACTGTCGAGGGCCCAGGCTCAATCCCTTGTTGTGGAACTAAAATCCCACAAGCCCCATAGCCAAAACAAACAAACATGCAAACAAAAACAAAAAAAACTAAAAGTAGAACTACTGGGCTTCCCTGGTGGCACAGTGGTTGGCAGTCTGCCTGTCAATGCAGGGGACATGGGTTTGGACCCTGGTCCGGGAAGATTCCACATGCCACTGAGCAACTAGGCCTGTGCACCACAACTACTGAGCCTGTGCTTTAGAGCCTGCGAGCCACAACTACTGAGCCTACGTGCCACAACTACTGGAGCCCATGTGCCTAGAGCCCATGTTTTGCAGCAGGAGAAGCCACTGAGAAGCCTGAGCACTGCAACAAAAGATTAGCCCCTGCACGCCGCAACTCGAGAAAGCCTGTGTGCAGCAGCGAAGACCCAATGTTGCCAAAAATAAATAAATAAAATAAAATTTTTAAAATAAATAAATAAATAAATAAAACTAGAACTACCATATGATCCAGCAATCCCACTCGTGGGCATATATCCATAGAAAATCATACTCTGAAAAGATACATGCACCCCAATATTCATTGCAGCACTATTTACAATAGCTAAGACATGGAATCAAGCTAAATGTTCATCAACAGAGGAATGGATAAAGAAGATATGGTACATATATACAATGGAATATTACTCAGCCATAAAAAACAAATGAAATAATGCCATCTGCAACAACATGGATGGACCTAGAGATTATCATACTAAATGAAGTAAGTCAGACAGAGAAAGACAAAGATCATATGATATCACTCATATGTGGAATTTAATTTTTTTTAAATGATACAAATGAACTTATTTACAAAACAGAAGCAGTTTTACAAATATTGAAAGCAAACTTACGGTTACCAAAGAGGAAATGTGGGGGGAAGAAATAAATCAGGAACTTGAGATGAACATACACACATTACTATATATAAGATAGATAACCAACAAGGACATACTGTATAGCACAGGGAACTCTACTCAATATTCTGAGGTAATCTCTAAGAGAAAAGAATCTAAAAAAGAATGAATATATGTATATGTATAACTGGATCACTTTGCTGTACACCTGAAGCTAACACAATATTGTAAACCAAATATACATCAATAAAATTAAAATTAAAAACAACTAAGATAAAATATTGAGGCCAAAAGAGAAAAGACAAACCATGAATAAAATCACAGAGGGCTACCTTAATATAAAGCAGGCCCATGATAGCTGAAACTGTCCCCCAAATCATGGTGTTATGAAAGGGCCCTCTATGTAGTTCAAACAAGATTAATTCATGATCTTATTGTGAAATATCATTTAGATTTTGACAAGATACTTTACATACTCTTACTTAAAATAGTTCAGTTTGAGAGCATGAATTTGAGTCTAGCAAAGGGAAATGAAGATTTCACATGAATATCTTAATCCTAAAAGCAAGAAAGCTTTCCACTGAAAAAGGCAGAGCATTTGAGGGCATGGCTTTCCCAGTCTTTGGCCTATAAATATATTAGATCCTCTTTTAAATCCTCCTTTCATTTAGTCTTAAAGTCTGTGAAGTCAGGATTTACTATTTCACCTATACAGAAAAAAAGAAAAAATATCCATCTTAAGGTTTCTTATGGGTTATAAATAGAGTCTGCTGAAATCAATTTTAAACATTAACACATAGTCTTGGCTAGATGAAATAAAACAGACACACACATATACAGAAAAAAGAAATAAAATAGAACATTTGTTTAGTATTAAAAATTCATTAGTATATTTGAGGGAATAAAATATATTCATAAGCTGTTTTAAATATTTAATGCTAAAGATTTTACTACTAAATAAATTCATTGAAGAGCAATCTTAAATTGATGTGTTTTTTTTCCTTTAATAAATATGCCAGGTTTAATTATCCCAATCTAAACAGTATAGAAGGCAGTGAACATTAAATCCACTGTAATGTTGTTTTTAGGCTGTATTACCTTCATTGATATCAATTTAATTAAAGTGTGCACTGGCAAGGATGAAAATGACTTAATTGTTTAAAACAAAGATTTTCTGAGTCATTGCCAAACCGGAAAATTAAGCACCCCATATGACCCCTTTTTTAATGTTTCCTACAAAACTACTCCATGGAAGTAAGTCTGGAGAAACCATAACTAGTACATTTTAATTGTTTTTATCTAATAAATAGAATAATTTTAAATTCCCATATCAGAAAAACAGTTTTTAGATGGACAAAGGATAAAGTTTTAAATGGATATCTAAGGAAACATGATTTTCCACAATTATACTTAGATTTAAGATGTTGATAAACTTTTCTTGAACTACTATATTTGCATTCTTTTGTCTTCTGTTTGATTTTCTTTGAAATATAAACACAAAAATATAAAAGGTGAGACTCACTTTCCTTGTAAGTGAAACATTTTTTTTTTCATTTTTTATTCCTTGCTTATAGTTGAGTCCCTGGAACTTAGTAAACTATAAATATTTATTGAATATATGTATGTTTCAATGGCTAAATGGTTAGAGAAATGAATGAATGAATGAAATATCACTTCCTATTTTAAAGTTGAAGACATTTAATCTTAGAAATGTTAAGTAAATTACTTAAAGAATTATTACTGAAAACACTGAAGATCCTGTTGTCAAGCTGAGGACTCTTCATCATAACATTCTTCTCATCAGTGGAAATACTGTTTAAGTAACAGTAGGGATAGCATTTTGGGGAGTGACAATTGCTATAGAAAGATAAGACAGTTGTAACTAGTATTCTAACATCTGTTTAGACACTGACTAAAATGAACTAAGAGACAGATCATAAATGAAGTGATTATGAGCTGGATTAGTATGGTAAATGAAGCTACCAGGAGGACAAAACAATATTTTAGACAACTCATAAGAGGAATCCATAAAACCCGTACTGTAAATGGATAAATGAGATAAGAGTGCTGAGAAATCAAAGCAAACTCCAACAATCATTTGTCTGGGGGATCTGGAGAATGATGTCTTCATTTTCATTAAGGAGGAAAAATGTGACACACTGAGGAAAATATGATAATTCGAAGTTTCAAAATTCTATGTTGTGAAGAGAGTGAAGATAACAGAATAAACAAATCTTGTAGGAATTAAGTAAAGAGCCCAAATTAAAAAAAAAAAAGAAAACTTTAAAATGGTAAGTGTGGTAATGATCTTTATCCTCATTGAAGAAACTCAAGTGAATGAATGAACAATACACTGACTTTCTTCCTGCTCCTCAGTGATGTCCAGATCTTTTTTTTTCCTTTGGGCCTTTCTATTGCTGTATCTTCTGCCTAAAATGTTCTTGCACATATCTCCTTAGCTGATTTTGCTTTATCATTCAACTATCAACTGAAATATCATCTCCTCAGAGTGACCTTTCCTAATCTTAGTACTTATTATATGCAAAGCACTGTTTTATGTGTTTTACATATATTTTTAACATATATTAACTCAATCCTGATGAAAGTCCCATGAACTAGGAACTATCATAATTATACTTTTCTTAAAGAAAATGAAAACAAAGAAAGTATAAGAAATCTGTAATAACAGCTAAAAAGTAGTCAACTTAGTAATCAGAGAAAAATGAGATTTGAACCAAGGCAGTTTGTGTCTTATTACATGAGCTCAACAACCAGTCAATGCTGCCCTATTTGTTAATCCTTACTGATAATACCTTAGAATGCATGACACTCTGAAACCATTGTATTCATTTATTTCCTGGTACTTTTTATGCTCTTTCCATAGACAGAATGCCAAAGGCCTATTCTTCGACATAAGTGTGAAATGAAATAAACCTGCATCAGCGAAGCAGGGAGGTTGCAAGTGCTCTTAGATTTTATTAATTTAAATATTCACATCCTTTTCACCATGCAGCCCCTCTCACTAAAGAGGTAGAATATATTTCCCCTGCCCCTTGGCTTTGTGTTTAGCCCTATGATGTGCTTTGGCCAGTGGGATATTGATGACAGTAACTTGACCAAAAGCCAGAAAAGCATGTATACAACATCTCTGTTTTCACCATGAGAAGAACATGTTTTCACTAGTTTGCTGGTTCAGGGAACAGATCCAATTGAGATCAGCCTACCCCCTCAGCTTACCTGAAAACTCATGAGCTAAGTAATGTTTCTCAGTTTTTGTGGTCTGTAGTGAGAGCTGATTGATTCTGAAATTGGTACCAGAAGAGTGGTACTGCCATTATAAAAACCAAAATTATCTGGCATTGCCTTTGCAACAAGCAGCAGGCCCCGAGGAAACAGAAGAGACTAGGAAAATGTCAAGGGAACTGTTTTAGGAGGATGAGAAATTGGAGACATGTGTTTTGTAGTGATGAAATATTTGGTAAAACTCTCACGTAAGGTTACTTAGAAGATTAAAAATGTACCTAATGAATTTTCGGAACTGCACAAGAACTCCAGGGAAAACAGAATGTTGACAACCTGGGCTTTGCTGTTTTAGCTGCAAAATGTAAAAACTAAAAGTAAAAGATGGGCGCAAAAATAAGTTAGCAAGCAGAATTTTGATGGCATATACAACCCAGAACTTGCCAGATTGAAAAATACAACATTTTCTCATCTCTAGTGCCTCCGACCAACAAATTATTCTCAAAATAAGATACAGACTGTAAGTAAAGAGCCTTTCTTTAGTATTATGTTCATGTAGGTCAATAAAACATATATACACAGCCCTGTCAGGTACTAAAATGTATTATAAAACTAGAATATTTTTTAAAACTTTATTGAGGTATAATTGATATACAAAAACTGCACATATTTAATGTACACAATTTGATGAGTTTGGACAGATGGCATACACCCATGACACCATCTCCACAATCAAGGTGATAAATATGTCCATCACTTAAAAGTTTTCCTTGTGTCCTTTTCCATTTTTTTTTGTTTTTGAGAACTACCCTCTTAAAATTTTGACTGTACAATATCATATTTTTAACTATAGGTACTATGTTGTACAGCAGATATCTAGAAACTATGTATCTTGTATACATATAACTTTATAGTTATAAACTGAACAACTTCCCACTTCCCTCTCTCCCCATCCTCTGGAAACCACTAATCTATGTTCTGCTTCTGTAAGATTTGACTATTTTAGATATCTCATATACAGGAAATCATACAGTATGTGTCCGTCTGTCACTGATTTATTTTACTTAGCATAATGTCTTCCAGGTCCACCCTTGTTATCACAAATGGTAGGATTTCTTTCTTTTTAAAGGCTGAATAGTATTCAGTTATGTGTATATACCACATTTTTATCCATTTGTTTGTCAATGGATTTTTCAGTTGTTCCCATATCTTGGCTATTGAGAACACTGTAGATATCTTTTTAAGATCTTGATTTCAATTTTCTGTAAATATACCCAGAAGTGGGATTGAGTTGATTTAAATGTGTGGTATGGGGCAAAAATGAATAGATAAATGGAATATAACAGGAACAATAATAAGACATACCATAGAGAATCTGAAGGACTGTTCTAGTGGTTGAGAATCAGCAGTTAAAAAAGATAGATGCTCCACCATCAACGAGACGGGGAAGACTGGCAAATTAAATACGGTCACACATCGTTTGCTACTCTTGTTACTGAGACTGAAAATAATTCCACTTCCTTTGAATTTGGTTCCCATGACTTGTATGATCAATGGAAAGAAATGGTGTCATGAACAATGAAAAGAATGTGGCTGAGCTCTCAGCTGACAGCCAACTTCTCCAGCCTGTGAGTGAGCCATCTTGGACACACACCCCAGTGGAGTCTCCCAAGCAAGCACCACACCTCTGAGCCCCGTCAACCACAGAAATGTGAGTGATGGTAATAAACTGTGGTTTAAGCTACTAATTTGGGGGTGGTTTATGATAAAGCAACTGATAACTAGAAAGAAGCAGATGATGAAGTCTTGAAAAATAAATTCAGGCAGTGGTAAGTGCTGTGAAGCAGAGAAAAGAAATGAATGAGTTTGGGATATAGCCATGCATTAACTGATTTAATCGTCACAACAGTATCATTTTACAGTTAGTAAAAGCTAGAACCAGGAATTTATTTTGAATACCCTTGGCTAGAATTAAATTAGTATGAATGGCTTATAAGTAAACAATTTTGGGACGAGTGGCTAACTGGAAATTAATTCTGTATACCCTCATGTATCAACAGAAATAGCATGTGAAATAAAGAGTCAAATGTAAAACGTTCTCTATTAAAAAAAAAAAACTAGGTGAAAGAAATACATGGGATATTAAAATATTTGTAGAATACATGTCAAAAATATCAGATTATTTAATAAGTGAGGAGCTTTTAAAAATCAAGAAAAGGGAAGTAAATGTCTTAATTTAAAAATGTACAATATAAACCAATGAAAAAATAAATTTGTAAATTTCAATGAAAAATATAAAAACATATTCAACCTCATAACTTTAAGTAAGATGCAAATTAAAATTACTGACATATTTTAAACCTCTTGTCCTTAATAAATGAATGTTTTAAAAATAAAATTAGAGCATATATTGGTGTCAAAAAATGAGTACCTGGTATTCTGCCACTCGGTCACAGTACTTGTTTGAGTGTACTATGGCATTATCACAAAACTGAATAGTTCAAACACCTTAACATCTTAAATAAACATATTAAAGGAAATTATTAGCAATATGTGAAAAAATAAATCAATTAAAATATTAATTGCTGTTATTTAAATAACATAATTCAAAAAGAAATATTAATAACAAATAAGGATATTTTTAATAATTAACAGTATGTAAATAGCAATTTCAGGATATATATAGCTGTCATGTCAATATATAGTTGAAAAATGTTTTTGAAATATTTTTTCAAATGTTTTTGAAATACTGTGTCATGAAAAACTGAAATGAGAGAAATGGTATAGCTGCATATTTGCAATTAGATACAGAGTAAGAAGTAGATATAGAAATTGAAGTCAAGATAGAGATGAAGAAAGAGGTAAAGGTGACAGAGTTAAAGACAGACAGAAATCCTGATGTCGCAAAAATAGTGAGAGAACCTTCACTAAAATATGAAGGTAAATCTAATGGGTAGTAAACTTAGGTAGAATGCTTATAACCAAATTTTACTGAGTTACAAATTATGTTAAATAAAATACACTCATTTTAAGTGTAGTTAGATGAATTTTGACAGAGATACACCAAGTAACCACCCTTACATTCAAGATATGGAAATATTCCCATTCCTCTCCCAGATCCCCTCCTGATGCATTAGACATTTTTCTGATTTTTTAATCAACTTAATTAATGTGCAACTCACATAAAGTAATATGCAATTATTCATAGTATAAGATAACTTTGTTAAGGTCTACTAGGTTTATCCACTATAAAGAAATATATTATTTTTCCATTTGTTGTCAACAAATATTTTGTGGGAGGAAACTTTGAAACCCTGTAAAATATTGTTCCTCATCAAACTTTCATAAACTGATTTTAGCATCAACTTTTTATTTGTCTGTTTTGGCTAAATTAATTAATATGATAGTTGCAAAGTGTTGATTTTCTAATTCCATTCTTTACTGTATATTTATAATTACTATTCTATCAGGGAGAGATTTCTCTATGTATTTACATATCTATCTATTGATCCATTTATTTATGTATTATCTGAATTGGTATAAAAATATACACATACAAAGAGAGAGAAACCTTGTTACTGTCCACAATTTCCATTCAGTTTTAATTTGGACTTTTAGTTCATAGAAGTATTTATATCATTTAACTTACAGAATTTATAAACCATACAGGAAAAATAATTTTAAGATGAAAATAAGATGATGAGTACAATAATGTGAAAATTTTTTCTCAGATTTCCTTCTAAATGTGCATAAAATAATATTTATATAAAATTATTGTCCAATTTTTTCTTGTTCTTGAAAAAGAAAACATTATACTCTCAAATTCGAAAAAATTCTTTGCCTTTTAAAGTTCTGTATTTCTTTAAAATTCCAGTAAAATTAACTATGAAATTTACAGTTATATTTTGTTAAATCAGTCATGCTTTATCTCTTTAGTAATGAACGATTATGGGTTAATAAAGCAATGGCAACAGCATAGTGAGAAGCTTAGATATAAAAAGTTAATTCCTATAAGGATTTAATCCCAATATGTAAGTGATCAGGTAATAAGTTTCCTCACTTATAAAGTAAGAGATAATAACAATAACGCCTATTTTATAGGGTTGTTGTGAAGATTAAATGAAAATATTAAAGGAGAAAAAGCAATAAAGTGTAGAGTACAGTTCCTGACCTATAATGAATCATTTAAAAGTTATCCTTATTACGAGATAGCATCACTATACACTTAATACTAAAATATTCCTTATTAATTAAAGAAAATTAAAATATTGTAACAGGATTAGTGAATATTAGGTATAGTGAAAATAGCTTGAAATTTAAAACCCATCATTTTGTATGTGAATCCTAGCTGTGTTACTTAACAGTGATGTTATTTCCTCCCTATGTGACCATACATAAAATTACTTAACTATTCTGTACTGTTCCGTCTCTTTAACCATAAAATGGAGATGATGATGATTATAATACTTTTTTGTGAATACTCTTTTGAATTCACATATTTAATGAAACTTGTAGTATAAAATTTTCCAAAATTATAATAATGTAGCACATACCCATATACTATTATGTAGACTTAGCAAATGTTAACAACTTGACAGATGTGTTTAAGCTTTTCTTTTTTTCTTTAGCAATGTTATAGACACTCATAAGCCACCCAGGACTATCTTACACAGAGGTAAGCACTACTTTAAGATTAACATATATCTTTCCTATCCATTTACTGCATAAATGTATGTCATTTTATATAGTTTTAAAGATACATAAAAGACATTATTTTATGCATCATTTACCAATTTGTTATCACGATTTACAGATACTGATAAATCTAGTTCACTTATTTTGACCTCCATGAATTTTAAGTAACTATAATAGCTTTGTTTTTATTATACTATAACTTCCATTGTAATTCTGTGCCATTTTCATTTCTTTAATTATTTCATACACACTTATAATTTCTTAAAAATTGTTTAATTATATTGATTTTGGGGGTGCTAGTTCTTCTGTGTTGTTTCTACTGACTCCTCCTTAACGTGAATTATTAACTCTTTGATTGCAAAGTTTTATTTATTTTTTAACTTTTTATTTTATATTGGAGTGCAGTTGATTAACAATGTTGTGTTAGTTTCAGGTGTACAGCAAAGTGATTCAGTTATACATATACATTTATCTATTCTTTTTCAAATTCTAAATTTCAAAGTTTTAAATGTGAGCTCTTCTTTAGTCAATGCTTAGTTTGGGATTGTTTTGCTAACTTGTATGCAACCTGCTTTGTGGACAGGCTTCTACCAAGCAGTTTAAGTTTACTTCTACAGGTGTCCAGAGCTTACACAGATACTGTTTTTATTTTAATATTAACCTATAGCTATGGATTACTGCACATCCTGGATGACAAAATATAAATCTGGACATTTGTATTCTTACCCCCCACTTCATGTGGTTTTAGGTTAAAGTTTAATTATCTTATTGGATCCTTATCCCTATGCCTGATTTCCAAACCTCTCTTCTCAGTCTTGGGAAAACTATCTACTTCTGAACTCCTTCAGTGTGTTGAGTGAAGTTTTCTTAGTCATTTACTTTTAGTGAGGGATAATCCTTTATGTAGGGGTTTTAGTTCCATCTCTGAAGGGATAAAACTGCATACATATTTACTTATTTAAAATATAGTCCCGGGACTTCTCTGGTGGTCCAGCGGTTAAGAATCCGCCTGCCAGGGCGGGGGACACAGGTTCGATCCCTGGTGCAGGAAAATCCCACAGACCGCGGGGCAACTAAGCCCATGTGCCACAACTACTGAGTCTGCGCTCTAGAGCCTGCGAGCCACAACTACTGAAGCCCACGTGCCACAACTACTGAAGCCCGTGCACCTAGAGCCCGTGCTCAACAACAAGATAAGCCATTGCAAAAAGAAGCCCACACACCACAACGAAGAGTAGCCCCCTCTCGCTGCAACTAGAGAAAGCCCGTGCACAGCAACAAAGACCCAGAGTAGCCAAAATAATAAATAAAATAAAATAAAGTCTATTGCTAGTAGGTTAATTCCAATTTTATTCCATTATCCATCATTGCCTAGTTATTGATAAATCATGAGTTTTCCATTCTTACTTTGAGTTCACTCTTCAATCCAGCATGTTTCCTTCTTTTCTCTTGAGCTCAACTCTGATTTTAAAATGGTGGTTCTATTTTACCCAGCATTTCAGTATATTTCATGCAAGAAATTTTTGATCAGGTCAGTCATCCATGTTACTGGAAGCCATTTCCATTTATTTCTCACTATGGCAATTACTTTTATGAGAAAAAGCTACATAAGCAAGGTCAGAGGCAGTGGAATTGCTACAGTGAGAGATTTCAAAGCTTTTGCAAAATGGAATATGAAAACATATGCTCAAATATGTCAGGAAATGGATTTGAGCACCACAAAGACTTTTCCAGTTTTGCAACATCATAACTCTAAGAACTCACTTGACTTTCTTGAACCCATAAGGAAGAAACAAATTAAGACACAGCAACACAAAATGTATCTTGCCTTCTAATTTTTGTAAAATTCTACAATACAATTATTATAGGAAGGAGCCTTATAAACTTATTTACTCCAACATCCTAACTTAATAAGTGATGAAATCCCTGAAACATGAACAACCCAGTCAAGTTCTGATGTAAGAACAGATCTCTTTCTATGCCAGTGTCCTTTTCAGTTTGTGGCTCCTTAAATCTAATTTAGAAAACCCAAAGTTCTTAGGAATAATCGCATTCCAACCTACCCTACAGGAAACTTTCAATTTGAGTAAGTTTATTGAAAGTTAGATTCAACTTACTGCTAATGTTCGTCTATTCATATAAGCAATTGATAAGCAAAATAGTAAGCATGATATCATTCAAAAACTGCAATTCTCATACAATTTTTTTTTTCAAATTTTGTGTTTTGATTCAGGGAATTTCCTTTCAACTCCTAAATCCTAATGTGTGTGCATGTGTGAGTGTGTGTATGATAATCTCATGAAATACTACCCAGCTTTGATGCTTAAACAAAACAAAAACAAAAATAAGATTGAAGAACTCTAGTTTGTTAATCATAATTCTTCTTAAAGGTGTAAGAATTTTGTTGGAGGCAGAAATTCATGAAAAGAGTTATAGCCATGCCAAATGTCAGATATGAAGATATGTTGCTAATATGTGGGAAAATCATCTAAGTAAAGTAAAAATTGTGAAACACTGTATACTTACTATACTTTTTTAACATTTTGTGAGGATTCTTAGGGTCCCTTTCATTCTATTTTTACCATCGCCAGATTATACTGTTACCCTCATCCTTATCCTCTAAAAGTGAAGTAAATCTGTTTTCTGAAGAAAATCTTGGACTCATAAGAAATTGAAAAGTATAAGTTTTACTACATACAGGTAAACATTTTACTATATATATTTGTTATACTTAGATAAGAAGTGTGTGTGTGTGCATGCGTGTGCATGTGAGTATAGGGAAGCAATTTAATGACTATATATAAAAGACATATTTGGAACAACTGGGTAATTTCGTTATGGACTATAGCATATTAGATAACAGTAAAGTACCAATGTTACATTTCTTGAATAATGTGATAGTTATGGTTCTGTAGTAAAATATGTTTTTAGAGGATGTATGCTGAAGTATTTAGCACCATGATATTTATAACTTACTATAAACATGAGGGTTTGTGCATGAGTGTGTATGACTATTTGTGTGTGTGTGTGTGTAGAAAGAGGGAAGGAAAATGACAAATTGTTAACAATTGGTGGATTTAGGTAAAGAATATATAAATGTTCTTTTCATTCATTAGAAATATTTCATAGGCATCTCAAAGTGGACATATTTCTAGGCTTCCTATATCTCAATAAATGATTTAATCTTTCACTCATCAAATTCAGAAACACTGCTTTCTCTTTCCACACACATATTTAATCAATCCCCAATTACTACTGATTTTCTCTCTTGAATATATTTAAATATATCTGCTTCTCTCCAAACCTATAACATCAACTTTGAAATTTTGCACACTATCGTCAGTTTGCCTCATAAGCCAGAATAACCTTGCCAAAATATGATGATGTCATCACCCCTTAAATGCTTCCTGTGGCTTCCTATCGCCTTTGATACAAATCCTATAAGGCAAATTTCAAGAACTTTGCTCTTTACCTTACCTATGGGCTTCAGCTGAATGTTGGCTCTTGACTGTTGCTCAAGCTCTTTATTATAACTGAGCTTATTTTCCCAGCATCTTCACCTGCAAATTCTTGTACTTTCTTCAGGTCTCAGGTGAGACGTCACTTCCTTCAAACTTTTTTCTATGAGCCCAAGAAAAAAGGATGGGAGACTGTACTGTCTATTCCTACATGCATTTCCAAAGGCCCTGTACTCACTCATCACCCAAAATTATAATTGTCAGCTGTGCTTTACGTCCTTTAGATGGTATATCTTTCGTAACTTTGTATATCAGCATCTGGCATAGTGCCTAAAACATGGCACACACTCAATACGTAATTGTCAAATGACTCTTGCGTGGGCTATATAGTAAAACCAATTTATAAATGAATTATTACTTAGTAATAATTATTAATTCATTCACAATGTTATAACAGGACCACATGACACTGCTAAGTGAACAGCAGAAAAATGTAAGTATTCAGTAATTTCTAATAAAAAGAAAAAAGTAGTTTAATTTATTTGGATCTTGTATATAATTGGTTCATTTCTCTTTCATTGGAAAAGGGTTTAACTAGGTGAGAGAAAATAGGATTAAAAAACATGAAAATAATCTATAGGGACAGAATCTATAGGAATAAAAAGCACAAAATCAGTGGTTTCCTGGGCTGGGCGTAGGGGTGGGGAGGGTTGAATTGATTGAGATGGGCACACAGGTAATAGAAATATTCTATTTCTTGATTGTGTGGTTCTTACATGGGTGTATAAATTTCTCAAAACTCATCAGAATGTACACTTAAAAATGGTGCCTCATACTTCAATTAAGTTGATTTTTTAGTGCCTCAGTAATTTAAACAGCTTCTCAATAACATTTCCAGCAGAGAAAGTGTTCAACAGTATTGTTATTGGAGGAAAACTGTATGAGATAATATTACTTAAAATTTCTAATTAGTTGCAATAATACTGAAATCAGTTGAAAGAGCCTTTTTATGGTGGTTTGTATATAAAAGGAAATTAATGAGTCCCACACTAATTTTATTCAGTGATTAAATCACCAAACTACTGATCTTTCCCTTGTTTATTCATAGACCATCAGGTAATTAGGACTGTCTCTACTATATCATCTGCCAGCTGTGAGGAGAATGAGACCAATAGTTAGTCAGTTCAGCAGGATCATTATCATTCATATAGGAAAACAGGACCTTTGCAACTGTTAAAAACAGAGCTTGGATATGTTTCTTCTCCTTTTTCTCTGTACTTATTGAATATGAGCCATGAACCAATTGGAGACTTAGATGTCTATGTGCGTATGCAATTAATTAAATCTAATTTATTTAATAGAAACCACCTAATATTATTGTAGCAGTGAAGGTAATTTTAAGAAATAAAGAGAAAAAAAAACTCAAGCAGGCATGACTTCTTATATCTAGATACCTTACAGAAATTCTTAACATACATCAATTTTATCTAGGAAATTCGTATCAGCTGTCTAATAAATACCATGGCAAATTGAGTAAAGCAAAGGGAGTTTCCTTAGTCCATTTGGGCTGCTGTAATGAAATACCACAGACTGGGTGGCTTACAAACAACAGAAATATATTTCTCACTGTCTGGGAGCTGGAAGTCTGAGATCAGAGTGGTAGGTCTAAGATTAGGGTGCCAGCATGGTAGGGTTCTGGTGAAGGCCCTCTTCCACATTGCAGACTGCTGACTTCTCACTGTGTCTTTACATCGCAGAAGGGGCCAGTGATCTCTCTGGAGTCTCTTTTATAGGGCACTAATCTCATTCATGAGGGTTCTACCCTCCTGATTCAAACACTCCCTAAAGATCCAACCTCCTAATACATCATCTTTGAAGGTCAGAATTTCAACATATGAATTTTGGGAGGACACAAACATTCAGAATATAGCAAGAATCAACCACAAGTTTGGATCTCTTCTATTAGAAATATTCTTACCTCAACGATAACTCTATTGAAGACACACACACACACACACACACACACACTCTGAAAAACACACTGAGAAATATTAATGGAAAAATAAAGCATAAGAAAATTAATAATACGAGACTAATAAATCATGGCATATAATGATAGGAAGTGATGTGAAATTGATCAAAAAGTTCCTTCTTTTATTTAAGGTATAACTTACATAAAATAAAATGTAAAGATCTTAGGGTTCTGGAAACTGAGTTTTAATACTTGATTAAACATATACATCTTCCACCCAAAATATGATAAAGCACATTGCCATCATCTCAGAAAATTATTTTGTGCCAATTTCCAGTAAATTCTTCTCTCAGAGGTGACCACTTCTGATTGGTATCACCATAGATTAGCTGTACCTACTCTTAGCATTCATACAAATGCAATCACATGGAAAGTATATTTTGTGTCTGGCTTCTTTCACCCAACAAAATGTATTTGAGATTTATAGTATGTTGTGGATGTATCAGTAATAGGCCTAATGCTTATAATATTCCTTTATCTTCTTTTTAATGTCTACAGGATCTTTTGATAGTGATATTTGTATTTTTTACTCTTGCCATCATCAACTCTCTTACCAAGGGCTTATTAAATTTACTAATCTCAAAAATATCAGTGTTTATCTTGATTTTAAAAATTTCTTTCTTCATTTTTATGTCTCTGATTTTCACCCCTATCTTTATGATGGCCTCTCTTTAGGTTTAATTTGCTTTTATGTTCCTAGCTTCTTATTTTGGAAGCTTTGGTAATTAATTATTTCTTTTTTAATATAAGGCATTTGTATGAGAAGTTTGTTATTAATATTATAAATTTCCATTAATCACTGCTTAACTTCAACTGCCAAAAAAAAATGTTCTGTTTCCCTTATCATTCAGTTTAAAATATTTTCTGAATCCCCTCATAGATTTTTGTCATGGTTTGTTACAAATGTGTCTTTAAATTTTCACATATTTATGGATTTTATCAATACTTCATTGTAAATGACTTCTAATTTAATACCATCATCACTACAGAACGTATGTTTTATGTTTTCAGTTCTTTGACATAGATTAAGCCTTTTGTCATAGTCAAGTCTTTTGATGATTTTGGTAAATATTTCCAAGAGTAATTAGAAAGAATATGTGTTCTCCATTTGGGGATAGCACTTTATACATGTCATTAGACTAAGCAGGTGGATAGCACTGTTCAAGTGTTCTACATTATTACTGAGTTTGTGTCTACTTGTTTTATAAAATATCAGATAATAAAATATCCAGATATGATTCTGGATTTCCCTTTTTTTTTTTGCCAATGTTTAACTCACGTTTTGAATATCTGTAAAAAGGTGATGACATCATGTGAATTGTTATGTTTTCTTAATAAATTGTCTAACATTTTAATATATCACTATGAAATATTTGCATTTATCTTCGATAATACTCTGATTTAAATTTTACTTTATGTGATATTAACACACCTTCATCATTTTTTTTTTTTTTTTTTTTTTTGCGGTACGCAGGCCTCTCACTGTTGTGGCCTCTCCCATTGCGGAGCACAGGCTCCGGACACGCAGGCTCAGTGGCCATGGCTTACGGGCCTAGCCACTCCGTGGCATGTGGGATCTTCCCGTACCGGGGCACGAACCCATATCCCCTGCATCGGCAGGCGGACTCTCAACCACTGCACCACCGGGGAAGCCCCCTTCATCATATTTTTTATGCTCACTTTGCCTAACCTACTTGTTCCATGGTCTTATTTTCATCTGTGTCACACATACACACACATACACACTCACATATACACATATATTTACTTATCTAGTGTACTTGTCCTCATCTCTCTGATAGGTTTTAAAAGGCAAAGATTTATAACTTACCTCAATTATTCTCATTGTTAGAGAACAATTATCATTTGCAACTTCTACAATCTTAAACAGAAGTCAACTCAGATACATCCTCTTAAATTGGAATTTTGCTTGTTTTTGTAGTTTTACATTGTAGTTGTAGGTGAATAGATAATGTTATGTTATATAGCCAGGCTATCTTTGCTTTCAGGCATGTATCATAGTTACAGATAAGCCAACATCTACTGCTTTATAAGAAGATGAAATATAATTTTCCTATGAAGAAAAAAATATATATATATATATATATTTTTTTTTTTTTTTGCTGTACGCGGGCCTCTCACTGCTGTGGCCTCTCCCGTTGCGGAGCACAGGCTCCGGACACACAGGCTCCGCGGCCATGGCTCGCGGGCCCAGCCGCTCCGCGGCACGCGGGACCCTCCGGGACCGGGGCACGAACCCGCGTCCCCTGCATCGGCAGGCGGACTCTCAACCACTGCGCCACCAGGGAAGCCCGAAGAAAAATATTTTTAAAATATTATCTGCTTTCCAGATGCATGTTAGCTAGATGTTCTGATAAGCCTTCCTAGATTAAAAACAAACAAACAAACAAACAAACTTCAGAATGCATTTATGTTCCCCGAATAAACAAAGAAAACACCAAGCCTCATTTATAACCAAAAAATACTGAGCTGAGAAAACATCATTTGCTCTATTAAAGAATTATTCTTTAAAATAAGAGTTTCTATATTGGCTGCTCCACAAACCCCCACAATTTTAGAATATCTAGATTTGTCTGTTTATGTTTCATTTGCATTTTTCTGTCACTGTAAAACAAAAATACAGAGAAATAATCAGGGATATGGACCATAAGCCTCTATAGCAGAGCAGGGATTAACTTCAAAGATGGACATCCACAGCATTTAACATTCTGAGGTATAAAGGGAAATATTTCAACAGAGTGGTTGGCAGAGACCTCTGTGGGGAGGTGACATTTTTATAGGGATTTTTTTCTTTTTTGTTTGTTAATGTATTATTTATACACAGCCAATTTTACCAAGTTCAAATGTACAGATTGAGAAATTTTGGTAATTGTATGTAATAATGAAACTATCACAAAGATCAAAATATAGAACAGTTCTCTTACCCTAAAACATTTTCTGGTGCCCCTTTGCATTCAATTCTCTCCCCACAACCACAGCCCCAGGCAGCAACTGATCTGTTTTCTTTCACAAAATTATACCTTTTCTAGAATTTCTTATAAGTGGAATCATGCATGCGTTTGGCTCGACTCTTTTAATTTAGCATGATGCTTAGGAGATTGATTCATGTTGTGTTATGCCTGAATAGTTTTCTATGGTATGGATATATACAATATGTTTACCCATTCATAGGTGAATGTACATTTGGTTTGCCTCCAGATTTTCACAATTTCAAATAATGCAGCTATGAACATTTATGTACATATATTTATTGCCATTTCATTTTAATAAGTATCTAGGGGTGAAGTTTCTTTGTCATACTGTAACTGGATGTTTAATTTTATGAGAAAATACTATAGTGTTTTCTAAAGAGAATGCATGATTTTGCATTCCCACCAGTAATGTATGTATTCCAGTTGCTCCAAATCATCTGCAACACTAGATACTCTTGTCTTTTTAACCTCAGTCACTTTATTGGAAGTGATTGGAGGCTACTTTAGATTGAGTAGCAGGAGAGCTCTTGTAAAGGGTGTGATATTTGAGACTCGTTTTGTTGTCCCAACATATGACCTATCCTTGAGAATGTTCCATGTGTCCCTGAGAAGAATGTGTACTCTGCTGCATTTGGATGGAATGTTCTGCATCAGTGTATCAAATCCATCTGGTCTAATCTTTTATTTAAGGCTGCTGTTTCTTTGTTGAGTTTCTGTCTATTCATACTCCTACCCTATTCCTTCACTTTCAATTTACCCTTCTTTATTTTCTTCAAATTACTTATAAATTTTGATATGTCTTGCTTATTAAGTTATTATTGCTAGTAGAATGAAACTCCATTCTATTACAAATAAGAGTATCTCCTGTTGTCTTCACTCTTTTTCAGGAAGGGCCACTAAGTAAAACTTCACTTCGTGTTATCCATCATGTCTGTTTATCCATCTATGTATCTACCTAGTAATTCTGTCTATATAACTTGAATAATTAAAACATGTAAGGTTAATATGCAGTTAAATTTTTTCACATACCTCACTTATGGTAATTATAACAAAATTCTGTGAAGCAATAGGGCATTGCTCTTACCAATTATTTGGTAGGTGAGAAAATTGAGGTTCTTAAAAAGAGCAAAAAACAAAAAGCTCTTAAAAATTTAATGAAGTCATCAAATTCACATAGGTATAGAAGTAGAACTGATTCTTAAACCCAAGCCTTCTGACAGTAAACTTGCATTCATTTCATTACCTTATTATCATGTATACCATAAGAACTAACTTTTATATTTGGTTAGCTTTCAATACATTTTAAAATATCAATTTGATAAGAGGTTAGACATGATAGCAAATATACTAAATTAAATTAAGTTTTTATGTACCTATAAGAGTCTAAGACTTAATTAGCTTGGCACTTGTTAAATTATCAAAGAATTCACTGCTTTAAAAATGATAAGAATTTAAAGGTGTATATATGCATGAGACAGGATTTGAACTCCACTAAAAGAGAATTTATAGTATAGAAATAAATGACTAGTCCAATAACAAAACTATGAATGAAATATTTAAGGATGAGAAAACCTAATCCCAATTCTCATAATAATTTTCATATGATCATGAAAATGTAAAGGCCAAAATATCAAACATCTTAAGATGCTCAGGTATAAATTTACAACAAAGGCAGTTCACAAGCACAACCTGATTATGGAGGCTGTCTAAACAAATGCAAAACTTGTCTAAATAAATGTACAGACTCAGTAATGCTGATGTTTTAAGGTTTGGTTTTTAGTCTCCTAATGTTTATCCCCCTTATAAGAACTGTCTATTTGATCATAGACTGAAAGAAAACTAAAACACATCTCTCTCTCTCTCTCTCTCTCTCTCTCACACACACACACACACACACACACACACACACACACCCCAGGAGGAAATGATATTAGAGGTAAAGTCTTGACCAACAACCATACATTTCACAAACTTGCTAGATTCATTTGACCTAAAATGAATTACGTTGTATCAGGTACATTACAGAGATAAACTTCACCATAATGAAATTTAGGTCTTAGGATTTCAGACAGAAAGAGAAAGAAGAAAAAAAACTGGATACGAGGTACTCTCCAATGCATTACTCACGCCCTCTAATTGCCATTGAAAGCTGAAAATCTGAAACATGGCTTCTTATACTGAGATTTTACTCCCTGGATGTTAATAAACTCTGGGTGTATCTGTTTCTATATTTTATTAAAAAGCAGTACACAAGAAGGTGGAGACATAGTATGTCATATCCTGATTTGTTGGCAATTTCCTATTGCTGAAAATTAAACTGGACTATAATTGAAAAGTGATCATTATCCCTGTATTTTATTACTTTGTGCAATGCTAATGTGTAGGTGGTGGTTGATTAATTTTACAACTGCCCTTTGATACACAAGAAAGGGAAATTTGGATGCTGAGCAAGATAGTCAGAGGGTTGATGTGCCAGTTTAAAGTCAGACGAATATTGGGTCAAACTGTAAAAATAAAAAATGCCTTACGACAATAATGGAAGCATCCAACATTGTCTCTCAAGGTGACCAGATCTCTGTTTCTAAATATAAGATCCTATGAGAGAAGAATGATGCTTAATGAACTATGTGGATGAGGAATTTATTCTCATGCTCATGACTCATTCAGTTCCTTTTTCAATTTCAAAGGAAACAACATCAGTTAACCTTTACTGGCAATACAAGGTTATCATTAATAAAGAGCCACAGTATAATAAGTTATTATAATTCAGAATAACAGAGATTGGAACAAAGTATTTTATAGTCACTGGTGGAAATAATATTCATTCGAAATTATAGACAATACTGGAAGTTATATTTTAATCTTCATTTCTCTTCCCAAGCTCTATAGGGCACCCCACTTTCTCTTCTTTTTACTGCTTTTTTCTTGTTTATTTGTCCTCTAAAAAATATTAATGCTATTAATGTATTAAAGCAGCCTAGTACTGTAATGTTTTTAAAAGACAATTCATGAACACAGTAAAAAATATAATGAATGGTTTTCCTCGTGGCTCAGTTGTTAAGAATCCACCTGCCAATGCAGGGGACACGGGTTTGAGCCCTGGTCCAGGAAGATCTCACATGCTGCGGAGCAACTAAGCCTGTGCGCCACAACCACTGAGCCTGCACTCTAGAGCCCGTAAGCCACAGCTACTGAAGCCCATGCACTAGAGCCCATGCTCTGCAACAAGAGAAGCCAGCACACCACAATGAAGCGTAGCCCCCACTCACCGCAACTAGGAATGCCCGTGCACAGCAACGAAGACCCAACACAGCCAAAAATAAATTAAGTAAAAAAAAATAATAATAATGAAGCTCAGAGATGCAAACAGCTGTAAAGAGAGTGGCCCCCACACTTAACAACAAGAAAAACTTGGAGAAACTGAAAATTAATTACATTTTCAAACTCACCAAAGAACTGAGGTCTCAGGACAATCGAATAATCATAAATTTAAAGAAAGAGAGCTGCCTAAAGGAGAAACGGGTCCTGAACATTTGCTTAAATGAGGCAGACATCACTGGGTTTCATACAAGCCAATAAGGAGATATAGCTGAATCTTCTGGATTAAGCACAGACTGTAAAGACCTTGGAGGTCACAGATAAAAGAAAGCCTGCACTGTTGAGGTCTTTTCCCCATGAACCCCAACTGGTACTCACAGGGAATATGAGAGAGAATCTTTCGAGATCTTTTCTTGTGGTACTAGTTGAGAGAGCAGAATGGAAAGGCAATCAGTAACAATACCAAAAACAAAACTGTCTCACCTGTTTTGCCCGTGGATCACATGCCTTCATCTGTAGGGGAAGAAAAACAAAAATGTCCATTTTAGGACACTGGTAGAAACCAATTGCAGTGGGGGAAAGAAAGTAAAATAAAAATCACTAACCAGGGGAGGGGCAGGATTATTTACTCTGCCCAGCACTACAGCTGGAGGAGGGGCATGTGTAGAACATGCCCTGATACAGAGACACAGTGCCTGACTAAGACTGAGGCTTAGTTAGAACAGAAGTGCATGCCCTTCCCCAACCCCCATTATCAAGCTAGCAAGAACTGGGCAAAAATAATAACAATACAGCTTGGAGAGATGAAAGACATATTGTCTCTAGATACTGACACAAAGGAAAGACTCAAACCCAGGCAGGAAGCAGACATTAAGAAAATGACCTATGGAAAACCAGGTCCTTCCCTAACTTTAAGGTATCAGGAGAAGAATTTGAATCCTGTGGTGCACTGAGGATATTCATAGCAACAACACACCTCAATTAAGCCCAGCTACTAAAGGTCTGACAAAAGAAATGGAACACTCACCTCTGAACATAAAGAAATTTATATCATCATCTACTTTCTTACACAATATTTCTAGCTTTTATTAAAAGTTATGAGGCATAAAATCTATAAGGTAAAGCATATTCTGAAGCCACAAAGCATTCACCAGAAGCAGACTCTGATATGACACACACAGTAGAACAATTAGAAAGGCAAGTTAAAATAACTTTAATTGTGGACTTGGATTAGCTGTAAATATACATTACAAACTCTAGGACAACCACTTAAAAAGGTAAAAAATGTATAACCAATATGCTAGGAAAGGAGAGTAAACGGAACCATATAAAATATTCAATTAAAACCATGAATAGCAGAAAAGGAGTGAAGACAAAAATAGAAAAAGAACAAGGGCAACAAATAGAAAATAGTAATAAATATGGAGGATATTAATCCAACTATACCAATAAGCACTTTGAACATCAATGGCTTATATACACCAATTTAAAGAGGTTATAAGAGTGGATCAAAAAACACAACCCAACTATATGTTGTCTACAAAACCCCATTTTAAATATAAAGACACATACAGAGTAAAAGTAAATGAATGGAGAAAAATGTACCATACTAATACTAATCTCCCCTAACAAAAAAGCAGGAGTAGCTATGTCAATGTCAGACAGAGCAGACTTCAAAGCAAGGAAAGTTATCAGGATAAAGAAGGGTATTACATAATGACAAAGGGGCCAATTCTCCAAGACATAAAAATCCTTAATACTTCTACACTTAATCACAGAATGTCAAATTATGTGAGGCAGAAACTGATAGAACTCCAAGGAGAAACAGGTGAATCCACTATCATAGTTGGAAATGTTGACACCCCTTTATCAGAAATGGACAGATCTAGTGGGCAGAAAATTAGTAAGGACATAGTTGAACTCTAAATTACTCTCATGGATACAACTGACATCTATACACTACTTCATGCAACAATAGCAGAATAAATATTTTTCTCAAACTTACATGAAGTATCCACAAGATAGATCACATTCTGAGACATAATACACACTTTAACAAATTTAAAATAAGAGAAATAATTTAGGTTTCCCAATTGAGTGGCTGTGGTTCCCACTGTAAGGTCTGGCCTTCAAAAAAGAGGAAGGAAGCTCTTCAAGGATGGTGGGACTTCCTCACAAATTTATTTCTCGAGTATTGATGAAAGGTTTGTCTTCTGGATCCTCCTGGTATGGGTGAGTAGGTCTTAAATGACAAATCCACTCTACTATTTCAATGTTCCTAAGCCTCTGAGTCCCTTCCTCTATATTAAACTGAGAAATGGAATACTTCCTGCCATATCAGTAAACAAAGGATGTCACAGTCATCAGCGATTGCAGCCATCATGGATGGTGAGCTGGTGAGCCTTGAGAGGACTCAGGAAGGAAAGAATACCTGCCATCTAGCAGCCATCAGACTGCAGCCACTCCCCATGGTGAGCCCTGAGGAAACTCAGGATGTGAGAACGCAGGATACTGGCCCCAGAGAGCTGAGGTGCACATCAAAGGAATGATGTCAGTGAGCCGAGACTCTTGAATCTTCCCATACATAGAAAAGTGCTAAATTCCTTAACTTGGGATATCTGGTTTTCTTTAATTAACAATAATCTTTTGATGTTCTGGACTACCTTTCCTTTGTTGCAAAACTTCTATATAACTTGTCTCCCCACCTCGCCTCCTCATAGCAGTTCTCTCAGGTTTACTTGAGATGCTGCCTCCCGGGCTTAAAGTCCTAAAAATTCCTACCACATAAAACATAACTCTCAACTTTTAGGTTGTGAATAATTTTTAAGTCCACAAAACCAAGGGAGATCTGGCATTCCCAATTCACTCATGGTGGGCCACCTTTTGGTCTATCTTTCAACAATCAAACACACTACTCAAGCTGCAAAATTAAATGCAGAATCTCTGCTTAGTGGCCCATATCAATGAATTTGGCCTGATTCAACTTTATGTCCCTTCCACCATTATCCCACACCCATAGTATCCATTCTCACACATGTTTCCCAGAACTCTGCTTGTATAAATTAGAAATTCAGAAAGCTATTTTGGAGTGTAGTACACTTCCTCATGTGTCACACTTAGGGGCCTGCTAACACTTGAGTCTAGTGATAGGTCTAGAAGCAAAGAAGGACTGGTGGTGGTGGGTCCTGGGAAAAACTAATGTTGTCTTGCATGGCATCTGCTTCAGTGGAGGCAATTACCATTTCCTCAGGTAATGCAAGGTTAATCCCATCCAATGATATGAAAAGGCCAATAGTGTACAATGACTGCTCTCAGACGACAATGGAATTAAACTAGAAATCAATAACAGAAAGATAACTGGAAAATCCCACAATATGTGGAGATTAAACAAACTTCATGGGTCAAAGGAAGAATCTCAAAAGCAAATTTAAAATGTTTTGAACTAAATTAAAACACAATTTATCAACATTTGTGGGATCAGTAAAAGCAGTGCTGAGAGGGAATCTAAGTGTTGAATGCACCTATTAGAAAAGAAAAACTAAGTCTAAAATCAATAAAATAATTTTCCACCTTAGGAAATTAGAAAAAGAAAAGTAAATTAAATCCAAAGTAAGCAGAAGAAAAGAAGTAATAAGGATTAGAGCAGAAATCACTGCAATGAAAAACAGGAAATCAATGAAGAATATCAATGAAACCAAAAGCTGGTTCTTTGAAAAGATCAATAAAACAAACAAGTCTTTGTCCACGCTAAGAGAAATAAGTTTTACCATGAAAACAGTGATTTAAAGAAAGCTATAAATCTAAAATAACATTAAATAAATAGACTTCAGAGCAAGGGATATTGTCAGCATTAAGGCAGGACGTTACATAAAGAAAAGGGGTAAATTGTCCAAGGAGACATAAGAATTCTAAACGTATGCACACTTAACAACACAGCTTTTAAATAAATTAGACAAAATTGTTCATTTTTATGTTTTATAAAAAAACAGAAACAAAAAGATAAAAACTCAGACCTAGGTTCATCTCTGTGAGGTTTGTAGTAATTAATTTAAAGATGTCACACTTAAAATTTAGCATCAAGAAATCTCTCTTGCAAATAAGTACTAGAATGCATAATCCAACTAAACCAAAGTGATTTCAAATAGAGAAAACAAGAATCAGGAATTCGTATTATAAAAAAACCTGGCTGTAAGTACTGAAATTAAAATCACCATTAATATTTTTTAAACAGTTAAGTTACAAAGTTAAAATATCAAGACAGAAACTTTTGTACAGACATCACAAAAACTAGTCTTAAATAAGGACATCAGATAATATTAAGATCAAGTAATATATAAAAATTTTGGAGATAAAATTTTTCTATATTATTCTTTAATAAAGATATTTTGTTTTTATGTCAGTATCTATTTGATTATATTATTATATGCATATTTTATTTTCCAAAAATGGAAGAGAATAAAAAATTAAATGAAAATCACTCAGGTTCCCATTTCCCAGAAATAATCCCTATCAACATAATATTTTTCATATTTTAATAAATATAATATGAAAAGCATACACATACACACATATTGTGTCATTTATATAAAATACTGGAAGGAAGCCCCACAAAACAGAAGTCTGAATATCCAAGACATGTTATTATAGGTAATTTTTAACACTTTTTTGCCAACTTTTTCTTGAAAAAGTTCATTACTCTTGTATAATAAGAAAAATATTAATAGACAATATTTTGAAACAGACAATTCCCATTTATATTATTTACTTATTTTTATTAAAATATTATATCAAAAGAAGGTTTTCATTGTATCATATATTTAAATTATACACTTTTTTTCTTTTCAATTTTGGTAATACCATAGTGCAGCAGTCCCCAACCTTTTTTGGCACCAGGGACCGGTTTCGCAGAAGACAATTTTTCCACAGACCGGGACGTGGGGGTGCGGGGGCGGGTATTGCAAGTGATGGGGAGCGATGGGGAGCGCCAGATGAAGCTTCACTCACTTGCCTGACGCTCACCTCCTGCTGTGCAGCCTGGTTCCTAACAGGCCACAGACCGGTACCGGTCACTTTCGTTTCTCTTGGGTAAATTTCTAGCAGTGAAATAGGTTCTCTGGAAAGTTAACATTAAAATTGGTAAAGAACAAAAAGAGTGTGTTCTAAAGGGGTTTTGTCACTTCACCAGCAATTTATGAATATTCCAATTGTTTCAAATCTTTGCTAATACTTGATTTTGGTAAGTCCTTATTTTTTTTACCATTATCATGGGTGCGTAATGTTACTTCATTATGGTTTTAAATTGCATTTCCTTCACGACTAGTGCTCGAGCATTTTTCCATGTATATAGTGACCATTCATATCCATTCCTTTACAAAGCATCTCTTCAATTTTTTACCCATTTATAGTTTTGTTATATTTATGCTGTTGTTCTTTTATGATTGAATTTTAAGAGATTTAAATACTTAGGCTACAAAAATATTTTCAGATACATTTCTTATATTCTGAAAACAGGGTATTTTCAGATTTATTTATTACAATATTTTCTCCTAATTTGTGGCCTGAATTTTCAATTTCTTTAGAGTAATTTTCAATGAGCAGATTTTTTTTGATTTGGTTGAAGTCCATTTCATTTTTTTTTCTTTTTTGCTTCATGATTTCTTTGCCTATCTGAAAATCATTGTCAATCATAACAATCATTTTCTACTAAATACTTTTTTGTGGTTGTCTGTTTTAAAAATTTTACAATTTTTGCTTTTATAATCAGGTCTGTGATCCATATTGAGTTAAATTATTATGTATCACATGAGGTAAGAGTCAAGATTCACTTTTTAAAATATGTAGAGAGATATCCAGTTGTGTCTGTACCAGTTGCTGAAAAGACTATCTTTTCTCTTTTGTAATTGTCTTGCCGTCTTTGTCAAAAATTTATTGGCACAAATGTGCGTCAATTATTTTAACAGTATAGGAAATTTTGAAACCAGCGAATTTACATCATAAAACTCTGGCCTTTTTTAAATAATAGATTTCAATAATAGATTTTAAGACATCTTCATTGTTACATGTATTTTAGAATCAGCTTATCAATTTCTACAAAGAAAAAATCTGCTGAGATATTGATTTGGATTGTGTTGAATCTACAGATCAATTTGGATCAAATTTCCCTTTTAAAAATATTGAATCATCCAACACAGGAACCTGGTAAAAATATCCATGTACTTAATCCTTCTTTAATTAACCTCAATAGTGTTTTATAGTTTCTGTTGTAAAATTATTAAACATTTTATTTAACATATCTAAAAATTCTTCATTTTTGAGGCTTTTGATGATTTTATTGTTCATTTTTTAAAATTATGTCTATTGCTGATATATACATGCAAATGATTTTTTTCAATCAGCTCTGTTCTATGGTCTTATAAAAGTCAGTTGTTAGTTCTAGCAGCTTTTATTAGATTCCTTAGAATTTCTAAATATACAATTATGTCTTAAGCAAATAAAGGTAGTTTAATTCTCTTTTCAAGCTGTATGCCTAGATTTCTTTTTCTTGATTTATTTCATTAGCAAAATGTTCAGTTCAATATTGAATGGAAAAAATAATAATGAAAATCTTTGCCTTTTCCTAATAATAGAAAAGAGAATCCAGTTAGTTCTTTCTCAAATATTCCATTTCTCTTCTTTATGTTCATTTTCATTTAAATGTTTGTACAAAACTATAATAGCTCGTCTAAAATTCTTGCTAATTCCATCACCTCTGATATTTTTTGGTCTATTTCTATTGATTTAAAAATTGCCTGGTTTTGAGTCACATTTTCCTGCTTCTTGGTGTGTTTAGGATTTTTGATTGGGTGCTGAACGTAGTGAAAACTGCATTATTGAGTGCACTTTTTAAAATGTCTTTCTATAAAGAACGTTAAGTGCTGTTTTGGCAGGCAGTTATTGGCAGTTTAGTTTGCTTCTTTTCAGGTATATATATATATTTTTTCTTTTTCTTTTTTTCTCCCAGTGTTATTGTTACAGAATTGACATGCAGCACTGTATTATAAGCATAATGTTTGACTTAACATACATCATGAAATGATTATCACAATAAATTTAGTGAACATTCATTTCATATAGATACAAAATTAAATAAATAGAAAAAAATGTTTTTTCTTACGATGAGAATTCTTAGGATTTACTCTCTTAACAACTTTCATATATAGTGTACCGCTATGTTAATTATATTTATCATGCTGTAAATTCCATCCTTAGTACTTATTTATCTTGTAACTGTAAGTTTGTACATTTTGACTGCTTTCATCCAATTCCCCCTCCTCACCATCTGCCTCTGGTAACCACAAACCTGATCTCTTTTTATATGAGTTTGTTTTTATAGTATAATTGACCTACAACACTATATTAGTTCCTGTTACACAACATAGTGATTCAATATTTCTATACATTTCAAAATGATCGCCAAGATAAGTCTAAAGTTATAGTTGTCCCCATACAAAGATATTACATAGCATACACACTGTACATATCTATATATACATACATACATATATATATATATATATATATATATATATATATATATATATATAATTATTTTAAGTTGCTAACCTCTTTTGTTCAAACGCATTCAGGTTTAATTTTTAAGGCATTTCTAGGGAGGGTCTGGAGTAGCCTCCACTATGGAGGTATTTTACTCTGCTAAGGTGTGACCCACTTGGAGTCCCTTCTAAATTCCAGGTCATCAATGAGGATTCTCTACTCTGGCTGATTCGAACTCAATCAGCTCCTCAACACTGTGAGCTCTGAGAATATTGAACCTACAACTCCCTGGTGGATTTCTGCTGGCTTTCTACACTATGACTTTCCATATGTAAGAACTCTTAGTCAAGAAGGACTCAAGGAGATGCCTACTCTGTTTCCTGGAGCTCACTTTCTGCATGACTTTCTTAATTCTGCCCTACAAATGCTGCTGCCTCAACTCCCCCAAACTTAATCATCACCTCCTCATTTCAGTGAGGACATAGGATTCTGTTTGATTTCCTTCTTCATGTACCTAAGGTCCAGAAATTGCCTCCAGCAGAAAAGTGGGGGAATCATAGGCTTACTTCATCTGTTTTCCTTCTCTCAGAGATTACAGTCCTATACTGCCTATTTCTGAATGTCTAAAAAAGGTTTTTCATATATTTTTTCACTGTTACGATTGATATTGTTTCCTAATTTTTTCCACTGTTGTGATTGAGGTTATGCCTAGTCTTTATTACTCTATCATAGCTGGGAGCAAAATTCAACAGTTTGCCTTTTCAATAAACTTTTTAAAAATATATTTTAGAATAACTTTAGATTCGTAAAAGAGTTTCAAGAATATTACAGAGAACTTGCACATATCCCACATTTAGATTCCCCTACTGTTGTCAATACTATGGTACATTTGTCACAACTAATGAATAGATCTAACTACATAATTAAAGGCCATACTTTATTAATATTTCATTAGTTTTTCCTAATGTCCTTTTTCTACCCCAGGACCCCATCTATGATACCACATTACATTTACTTGTCATGTCTAGTTAGGTTCCTAGATTGTAAGAGTTTCTCAGCCTTTCCCTGTTTCTGATGACCTCAACAATTTGCTTTTAATTTGTTTCCTGCTTTCCTTAAACTTTGTTAAAATCTTTTGTATATTAATCAAATAAAGAGTTTCATATGTCATTTCACCTACCAAATTAATGAAGTAGTTAAAAATAATAAAATTTAATTTTGATAATTCCCATATAATTGCTCTCCTCTGTAGAGTAGCTTATATCTGTATTTATATGCTCCAAACATACCTGAATATCTTTATTGCATTATTTTCATTTTTATATCTTATTTCATTAGTATTTTCTGAGGAAAAACTACAGGTTGTTACTCAGATCTCAAAAAGAGGTGGCAGTCATCATGCATGGAGAAAACAGGCAAAGTGGTGGAATGTGCTGCACTCAATCACAAGAATGAAGATAATCAAGTTTCAAAGGAATCTGATCAGGTATAGTTAAAGGTCCTATTGCTGTCACATTGCACAACATCCAGTCCAAATAGCCCAGAAGTAAACTCCATGCTTGAGAGCAATGGCACTTTAATAACAAAAATCCCAACTGTGATGGTTAATTTTATCTGTCTACTTGGCTAGGCTATGATGCCCAGTTGTTTGGTCAAACACTAGTCTAGATGTTGCCGTGAAGGTATTTTTTAAGATGTGATTAACATTTAGAATCAGTGGGTGAGACTCATCCAATCAGGTGAAGGCCATACAAGCAAAGAGTGATGTCTTCCAAGAAAGAAATTTCTTTTTCCAGACTGCGTTCAGACTCAAAACTGCAGCATCAACTCTCGCTGGAATCTCAACCAGCTGTCCTGCCCTGAAGATTTTGGATTTTCAAAGCCCCAGAATCATGTGGGCCAATTCCTTAAAATAAGTCTCTCTTGTCTCTGTCTCTGTCTCTCGCTCTGTCTCTCGCTCTCTCTCTCTCCATATATATATATATATATATATATATATATATATATATATATATATATAACAAACCGTTCTCTATATGACCCTTGAACAACACTGATTTGAACTGCACAGATCCAGTTACAGGTAGATATTTTTCAATAGTAAATACTACAGTACTACACAATCTCTGGTTAGTTGAATCATCAGATATGGAGAAACCATGAATATGGAGGACAAACTATAAATTATATACAAATTTTTGACTGCATGGAAGGTCAGTGGCTCCAACCCTCACATTATTTAAGGATCAATTATATATAAAAATTCTCCATTGTTTCTGTTCTCTGAAGAACCCTGACTAATACACTAATGAATTAGTGGTGGGGCTACAAATGGGAATGGTGAATGGGGAAGAGTTGGGTCAAGATAGAGAAGAAAAGTCCCAAAGAGGAAGCATATTGCTTATGCAGAAAAGTGAGCCTGTGCTCTCCAGGGACTGTCTAGCTTCTGCTGCCCTGTGGCTCCTCTCAGTTATTCCATTCAAGTTAAGTGTAAACAATAACATATAATCACACATCCTTGTTTCTTTAGTTCTACTCATCATGAATTCCTGCTGAAATTCTAACAGCAGCCCTGGACCTGGCCTGTGCCAGGTTTCAGTAGCATTTTAAGCTCTTCATATGTATTAATTAATTTACTTCCAAGCTAACCCTAAAAGTTAGATGGCATTATAAAATTCATTTTCAAGTTGAAAAAAGGAAGGCAGAAGGAGATTAAATAATTTCTTCAACGTTCCAGAGTTGGTAAGTACCAAAGCTGGGTTTGAATCCAGAGAGTCTATATCCAGAAGCCATATTTTAAAATATGATATAGTACTGCTTCTTTACATTTCCTTTACCATACCTTCGAATGTATGCAGAAAAAAAAAAAAACTATAAAGACAATTTGAGAAAAATGTTACACTTACTTGATACTGTTATAAACTTCTCTCCTTTTTAGAAGAAATAAGAACCACAAACAACCAAATATACTAGCTGAAGTACAAAATCAACAAAACTACATTTTCTAGCTATTCTAATCAATTAAAATTAGAGTACAAATAAATAAATTTAGGAATGAGAACAAGCACATAAAGTACAGAAAAAAGTATTGAATACATTATATAGTCTTATACCAATACATCAAAATCTAGATAAAATAGCTGATTTTTTAAGATAGTATATAACAGCATAATTACATAAAATTTACTTAATATAAACTGAACAATAATTGTGGAAGAAACTGTTGAAATTAAAAAAAAAAAAATACTTCCCTAAGCTCTCAGGTTCACACTGTCACAGGTTGTTTTAACTTTGAAGGTATTCATAATTCTTTTGTGAATTAAACTTTTACAGAGAATAGGAAAAGAACAATTTTCATTTTGTAAAAACTAGGATAATAAGATAACCTTGATTAAAGAACCCACAAACTAGAGTATATTGAGAGAAAATAAACCCTAAACATGAAATAGTAAAATTAATACTGAGGTATATTTATAGAATAATACACCATGATTAGTACATAACTACCCCACACATACTAGGCTGTATCAATGAAATAAATCTATTAATAGTCTTTTCAAACTAACGGACAAAAACAAATAATACATAGCATGGAAAAATTATATGACAAGTGTAAAAAGTAATCAAATTTGAAATTCATGCCTGATTTTTAAAAATAAGACCTCTTATTAAGAAAAACACAGAAAAAAATGTTTTAAATGGAAAAATATATCAACTTCAAACAAACATCTCATGTTTTGAAGTAAAAAGCTGAAGTGTTATGATATCTCTACTATTTTGTATCAATGTCCTAAACTTTTTAGCCCAGTTCCCTGTGATAAGAGAAACTAAATAAGAACTATAAGTACTTGTAAGTAGGAAACAAGCTTATAACTACTTATAGATATGATAATAGCTCCTATAAAAGGGCCACCCATCCCTTCTTCTTTGCACAAGACACCAATGTCCTTTGAAGAACCAGTTTTCCTCCCAGACATGAGGAATGGATTTTGATTTGCCTAAGCCTGTGCCAGTGATGCCATTCCCCTTGCTGGTGATGGATTTAGGCTTGGGCAGGTGATATGGTTTGGACTGTATTCAGAGTGCCTGTACATTCTCAGAGTGCTGCTAGTCCCTGGACTTCACAGATGAGCAGTTCGTTTTAGCTTAAATGCAGACTGCTTCAACTTTTTTTGGTAGATTCACAGGACCAGAATACTTGACATGTTTTGAACTGAACGTTACCAGTCATAGGAATCTCACTGAATCACCTCTATAAATATCTCAAAAAGCAAATATTGAAGGATACATTATCTTCCTCCACATAAAAGAGTTATCCTTCTTTACATCTGATTCTCTCTCTATTTTCTCTCTCTTTCCAATCCAAAGAGTTTCTCTTCTCAGTGCCACTCTGTAATCTTCTGGGATACACAGCAAGTTAGTTGTGATCTTTCTCTCTCCTTTCCTGCCTTCCTTAGAGGGGAAAGGAATTGTGATATAATTTCCTAAACACTCCTTACTTCCCCCATGTACAACCTTAAAGCCATCAGAAAATAGCTACATTAATTAACACTAATTTTTAAAATTTTGATTGGCCTTCCCCATTACATATTTTATAAACCATTTAATTACATTATAAGCACTTCTTTCTACATTACCATTACCTACATAAAATAGATAATACAGAAAAGCTATAGTTCCTTGCCCATCCTCTAGAGGCAACTACACTCAGCTATTCTAATTTTTTTTTTTTTTTGCAGGGGAGGGGAATCTTGTATTTGTATCCATATTTCTGAAGAATATACTTATAAAGTTTTTTCTTGATTTTTAAAATTTAAACATGTATTATTTATATCCAACAGTGGAAAGTTAGATTTTAACATTCTCTGAAGTGGATCCTCTCCTGTACATTCCCCACCTCCAACCCAAAACATATACATGTTCCACTTGTTTCATTATGATCCATTATATACCTATTTTGTCATTGTTTCTGTATCCTCTGTGCCCTTCTTGTTCTCTGTTGGTTTAGTCTTCATATTCCATTTTAGATTATTTCTTCAGTTTTTAATGATTCTTCCCTCTCTGTTCACAGACACTAAATTGCTGACAGGAACTTGGGTGAGCCTTGCTCCTTGGTGGACCTCCATAACGAATGCTTCCATGGGGAGTTGGCCACTTAATGAGAAAATTTGTAAAACTTTTCTTTTTAGCCAGTTTCTCCACAGAATCCTTCATATTCTCCAACTTATTACCTAAGACACAAAGCCTGGACTCAGCTGAGCAATGAAGCTGATGCTCGCACCATTCAGCATCCAGAATTTCACTTAAACCCCATATTTTCAATGAGGAGTCCTCCAACATGATGGGGGGTGAAGGTGGGGGTGTGTACGGTGCAAGTTTTCCTTTATAAGGTGATAATCAGAGATGGCCTCTCCATTGTCGATCATTTCACTATTTTTTAACAGAAATAATACTTAACATAAGATACAGAAGTTATAAAAGGACTTATTGTAATGATAAAATAATTACAGCAAATGAAAAATATATTTAATGATTAAGTCACTTTATCAATTATCCTTTAGGAAGAATAGTTAAGTAGCCTCCTTGTTAAATACCAAAGTATATAATTAAGATTATTAGAACAAACTTCTCTTAAAACAGCTCCCTAAATGATTTATCCACCTTAAATAAGTTTTAAAACTAAGGAAATGCCCACAATCACTGTTAATTTCACTAAACTACTAAATTCAGGCAAATACATAGCCTTGTTAAGATTAGAGACTTTGTTACACTGATTAAATGTTAACCTGAAACCTTCATTTCTTGAAGAGGTTAAAGCTTAAATCCTATGTGAAGTTACAAAATAATGATTCCTTACAGTGAAATGCATTGTATGTTCTGAAGATTTTTAAAGTTATTTGAGCAGTAGTAACTAAATAAAAATTTAAATTTTTTCAATTCTTGCTTTTTTTGATAGGAATAACATGTTCATTATTTGCCAGTAAATGGAATCATCTGCAAATTAGCAGCACTTGTTATGTGATGAATATTCAATTACCAGAATAGAAAAGAGAAAAGATGCATCATACCTTAGTAAATTAATTCCTTTTTGTAGAGTGAATTTGCATCCACCTGGCAGAAAACATAAACAGTCTCTTAGTGAAAGCCTTGGGAGGTTTGCCAAAGTGGAGAAATTAAGGGGTTGTTTAACCCTTTCACTCTTTGTCAGAATAGGATTGTCCCTCACAGATGTCATCTTTATAATTCTATTGAAATTAATCACATCTGTCTAAAGCTCATATATTTTGCAAAGCTAAGAACATAAATTAAGTATATTCCCTGTCATATTCAAAGATTCCTATATCTCATGCAAAGGAAACTGTAAAGAAATTGTAAAAGCTATGTAATTGAACACATGCAAGACTAGGTGATATTTAACATGCAATCATAATGATTTTTTAAAATATTATGAAGCCTATTACTAACCAAGGCATTTAAAATCAGCTGTAAGTTTTCTTTTTTCTTCCAACTACAACTTCTGTTTTCCCTTCTCTTGGTATTTATTTTTTCCCCACACTGAATGATCTCTCCCTCAAATTTTGGAGTCTGAAAACTGAGATGTCTGTCTCCTGATGATTTACCAAGATATGTGTGGAAAGTATTGATATATTGTTTCAGGGAGTTCCAAACCTTACAGTTGTTAGTAGGAGAAAAGATTAGTGGTGCAAATAGAATGAAGACCATATCTAGGTTTTGTAGACATTACCATCTTTCACGGCATTCTTTAGAAAGTGAAGCAATTTTGCCTCTACATCAGCCATTGCTAAAGCCCAACATCAGAGGAGGGGTGCGCTTGGCTGTGTTGACAGAATGGGTAACTTCAAAGCCAGTTAAATGCATTAATGTGAAAAGTGTTCAATGGGATGCACTGCTAAAAGCACAAGTTGGGAGCCAGGAAATAAGATTTTTGCTTCAGCTCAATAGATAAGTCTTTTATCTACAGTATTTAGGGGCCTACTATTCACTTGCAAAATGTGGTCATTCCATTTAGAGATTCTAAGGATATTTGCAGATCCTATGTTCTAGAATTATGTGTTTCGTGAATAAGGAATACAAGTCTCAATTTACAACCATCAAAGATCATAAAATAAACTGGTACCATTTAGATTTATCCTGATTTTCCTGCATTGTCTGATCTGTGATCATGAAACAATACTGCAGCTATTGAACTGTAGTGACAACAGCTAATAAAACCTTTCCTTTTACAATGAGCTCTCTCCATTGTAGTGAAATTTGAAAACAGGAATCTAACTATATCCAATCCTCACACTGAATTTCATCAGGAAATTTGATCTCATGATACAAGTGAAAATCAGGAGTATTTAATTAGTTCCTATTTTCATTAACTAATAATCCAATTTAGGATTGATTAAGGTAGAGTGCCACTATTAGATAAATTTAATACAACAACATTATTTAGAAATGATTGCTCATTCTTGTTCTACTAAAATGTAATTGATTATGGGTGGCTTTCCAATATGTTTAAATTTATGAATGTATTTTTATTGCCTATCACTTATTTCCCTAATTACTGGTGTTTTAATGATGGACTTACTGGAGAGGAATCATGGGAGTGCATGTGAGGAAAGATATAGGTAGAACGGATTTTAAATTTATGAATGGTGTGTGTGTGTGTGTGTGCAAGCATCAAAGAAAGGCCATATGAGGACTTAATGAGAAAACAAGAAGAGGGCGTTCACCAGACACTGAATCTGCCATCACATTGATCTTGGACTTCCTAGCCTCCATAACTGTGAGAAATTAAAGTCTCTTTTTAAGCTTCCAAGTCTATAGCATTTGATTATAGCAGCCCAAGCTAAGACAGGGGCCCTGCAGATGAAGCTTCTTTACATTCAAGTTTCTCTACCTCTAACAGTAGATATCAGATGACCAGGGCCATGGAGTTGAGAGCAAAACTTGGAAGCAATGATGGAAAGTATGGCATTCGGAGTGTTGTATTATGGGAAACAGAGTAGCCTGTTTTGTCTCTTGAAAAAGTACTGAATAAAATGGTGGCATGGAAATATTCAAGCTCTGTCTACTGAACCATTTTTCCAAAGGCCAATGTCCCTTGCACCTTTCTATTACTGCATGTTCTACATTGTTTTATATTACCCAATTCTACGTATGTCTTCTCAACTAGACTGCATAATCCTTGGAATCATGGGTACGTTTTTATTCATCTTTTTTATGTCCAGGACAATTTACAGCACATAATAAATACTCCATACATATTTGATTAATGCATAATTGAATTAAGGAAACATAAAGGCCCTGGATCACTTGCCTATATCTCTCATGGGAATCTGTAGGTTAAAATATTACTTTGATTCATTACTTTTTATAAGTAATCATGCCTTTCAGGATAATTACTGGCTTTGGAAATTAAAGTTCTATAGTTCAGATTGACCATAGAAAAACTTATCTAGAAAACCAAGGTTCTCTTTTTATCCAATAGAATGTACCATATCTTCAATTGCATACATGGCACATGTGGCATTTACAAGGAAATTATATGAGTCAGAGAAATAATGAACTCGTATGCCAATCACTTTATCATATTTTATAAAACAATATATTGTTTAAGTTTGTCTTACTATTGAAAGCCCAGAATCTTCCTCTAGATAGAAGTAGAATGAGCATGTAAATGTTAGTACATAAACTCAAAATTGATTAAAGACTTAAATGTAAGACTGGACACTATAAAACTCTCAGAAGAAAACATAGGAAAAACACTCTTTGACATAAAACACAGCAAAGATCTTTTATGACTCACCTCCTAGAGTAATGAAAATAAAAACAAAAATAAACAAATGGGACCTAATTAAACTTCAAAGCTTTTGCACAGCAAAGGAAACCATAAACAAGACGAAAAGACAACCCACAGAATGGGAGAAAATATTTGCAAACGAAGCAATGGACAAAGGATTAATCTCCAAAATATACAAACAGCTCACGAAGCTCAATATCAGGAAAACAAACAACCCAATCAAAAAATGGGTGGAAGACCTAAATAGACATTTCACAAAAAAAGACACACAGATGGCCAAGAGGCACATGGAAAGATGCTCAACGTCACTAATTATTAGAGAAATGCAAATCAAAACTACAGTGAGGTATCACCTCACATCGGTCAGAATGGCCATCAGCAAAAAGTCTACTAACAATAAATGCTGGAGAAAGTGTGGAGAAAAGGGAACCCTCTTGCACTGTTGGTGGGAATGTAAATTGATACAGCCACTGTGGAGAACAGTATGGAGGTTCCTTAAAAAACTAAAAATAGAGCTACCATACGACCCAGCAATTCCACTACTGGGCATATACCCTGAGAAAACCATAATTCAAACAGACACATGTACCCCAATGTTCATTGCAACACTATTTACAATAGCCAGGACATGGAAACCACCTAAATGTCCATCGATGGATGAATGGATAAAGAAGATGCGATACATATATATAATGGAATATTGCTCAGCCATAAAAAAAAATGAAATTGGGTCATTTGTAGAGATGTGGATGGACCTAGAGTCATACAGAGTGAAGTAAGTCAGAAAGAGAAAAACAAATATCGTATATTAACACATATATGTGGAATTTCGAAAAATGGTACAGATGGACCTATTTTCAGGGCAGGAATAGAAACACTGATGTAGAGACGGAAGTGTGGACACAGGTGGGGAAAGGGAGGGTGGGATGAATTGGGAGATTAGGTTTGACATAAATACACTACCGTGTGTAAAATAGATAGCTAGTGGGAACCTGCTGTAGAGCACAGGGAGCTCAGCTCAGTGTTCTGTCATGACCTAGATGAGGGGAAGGGAGGTCCAAGAGGGGGGCGATATATATATACATATAGCTGATTC
Source organism: Mesoplodon mirus (assembly GCF_964341445.2). NCBI lineage: Eukaryota > Metazoa > Chordata > Mammalia > Artiodactyla > Ziphiidae > Mesoplodon > Mesoplodon mirus. The sequence goes on along the minus strand of NC_138986.1, from coordinate 22,935,527 downwards.
ACTTCACTGTACAGAAGAAACTAACACAACATTGTTAAACAATTATACTCAAATAAAAAGAAAAAAGAACTGTGAGATCCTCAGAGAAAGATACTAAGTCAAAATTCTATTCTCAGTAAAACATGCAAAATATTTGAAATACACCATTTTTCAACTTGAGAAAAACAGATAATCTTTAACCCTATAATGACTTTTATCTAATTACTTCCTAATGCTACAGTATCCCAAATAATTAATATTCATCATTCAATTCTCAAAAACCTTTTTCACTTTTTTAATCCTCACATCACACAGCAGAGAATGAAGTGGGATCATCCCCCTCCCAGCTTCATTAGCATTGTAATTTCTTGCCAAGAGAAAGAATCAACCTGGTGCACTTGAATTCAACTTCAAGTTAAAGTGTACAGTAATCCAGTTAAAGCAACTCTACAAATTTTACATAAATTAATGAAGTTTCCAAATGTTTTCTCAAACATATATCAAATGATATAAGAGATCTAGGTACACCACTTTTCACACACCACCACTGAGTGTCTTGTCACTAGCCTGGAAGACGGTTCTATAAAATTAAATATAAATACACTACTTCAAATGGTGAATAATTTATAGGCTGTGTTTTATAAAATTACTCTCTGATTACCAGATTGTTAATATTCACGTGATTTTCAATTACCAAGGAATACGACCCTTTTTGTAGCATTAAAAAAAGAAACACAAAAGGTCAGTGAAACATTTATTTGTTTAAATCATATTGAGGAATAAAAAGCGTTTATTAAACTTGGAAAAATAATCTTCTAAGAGCCCTATATAAATAAAAGGAATATCAACAACTGAATACTGTACACATATCATAGCAATTACATGCCATGATAGGTATGATACATTATTTGACAAAAATATTAAATGAACAAAGATGCTCTTACATTAAGGACCTGGCAGGCAGTTTTGAATTTAGGTTTAAATTTTTGTAGGAAATGTGAAAGTAGAATAGCACATTTCCGCTCCTAATTGAGGCCTTCATAACACCCTGCATCAGAAATGATCTAGATAAAATCAGAAGTACTTGCTTATAAGCAATCACCTGCAATGAAATGACATTTGTTCATGAAAGGCATGTTAAAAATGCAAACCTATTACTGAAAGGAAAGAATAGATGTATCTCTCTGACTTGTACAGATTTATATTTTTTATCACGGAAACTATTAGGTTTCCATTTGAAGAAATACTCAGAAGGAAATACTCTCCCTCTAACTGCATTAATACCTGGATACTCCTCAAGATATTATTTTATCACTTGCCTTAAGAATATAAAAGCACAGTGAAATGAAATTAAGTTTCATTTCACGATAAGGAATATTTGAAAAAATTGAAGCCATAGAAAAGAAACATTATATCACAGTTTCTAAAAATCAATGCTATCTACTTCAAGGTACCTGGATATCCAATGAGGATCTGTAAAATCCACTTGTATTAAGAAATGGCAAATTATCATGTGGTTCTGAAGGGGAGAAAAGCTGGAAAATTATATATCTTTGCAATTTACATGCAACAACAGAGTGAAATCCTTGTGATAGAGACTATGGCCTGCAAAAACCTGTATTTACTTCCTAACCCTTTATAGAGACAAGAGATCTAAACACACATTTCACTATTTTCCTTTGTCCCAGATATTCAAAACACATGTTTACCATTTTTGGTTCCCCTTCTTTCCCTCCTCCCCGCCCCCTTCCATGGGCACTCTAAGTGGTCTTTTTCTCTGTTTCCTTGTCACTCTCTGTTATCTGTCTCTCTTTTATCAATTATTCCTGTCATTTTCACTTGAATATTGCCCACATTTTTTTTTTCTTGTATTCTAACCACCACTTCCAGAACTTCATTTTTTACAGAGTTAACCTTACATCACTGTTCTTTAGCTAAACTTCCAGGTGATTCCAGACTATTCCTGTACCCGTTTCTCTGTATATACTCTATGCTTTAATCCTTCATTCTGTCTCCTTAACATATCAAAGACTGAACCCCTTGTAGTGGACTGCATACTATCTATAGTCTGCCACACTTAATCATCCCAGACTTATTTCACAATATTCCAAACTAGCTCCCTCAGTCAGTCTGGTCTCCTAATTCCTTCTGTATACACACATATTACATCCTATTCTAACCTTTGGATGTGGGCTCACATGGTTTCCCTCTCCTTATTTGACTTCATTTTTTTTTTCTCATTAGTTACAAACCAACTCTGGATCACCGCCTCCTTGGAATATTTTCAGGATTCCTTTCCATGAGGCCTATAATCTCTTTGAGCAGACTGGAGGTTTTCAGGTTTGAACGGGACTATATCTGTTTTTTACTGCTGCCATGAAAAGTTCCACAAACTAGCTGGCTTAAAGCAAGAGAAATGTATTCCTTTGTTGTTCTGGAAACAAGTCCAAAATCAAGGTGTCAGCAGGACCTTACTCCCTCCAATGGTTCTAGGGAAGAATCATCCTTGACTCTTCCTACTTTCTGGTAATTACTGGCAATCTTTGGCATTCCTTAGCTTGTAGATGCCTCACTCCAATTTCTGCCTCCGTTTCCCCATGACTTTCTGTGTATCTGTGTGTCTCTAAGTCTCTTTCTCATCATTAGAACACTAATCATTGGATTTAAGTCCCACACTGATCAAGTATGACTTCATCTTAAGTTGACTATATCTGCAAAGACCCTGTTTACAAATAAGGTCATATTCACATATTAGGGGAGTTAGGACTTCCACATATCTTTTGGGAGAACACAGATCAACCCACAACAGGGACACTCAAAAACGTCTCCACTAACCCATTCATTATTATGACATACAGAAATCCCAAGTAACGCTACTTACACACTTCTGCTGACATTAGAAACCCACACTTTGTGAAATTACCCATTTTATCAGTGGACAGCTCAGAATTACAGTAAACAAACAAACAAAAAACTAACTTCATTTTAGCCTAAGTACATTAGCCCTGTTTCCCTACTTCTATTCTTGAGACCATACAGAATAAACAGTATTGCCTTGTCAATATTATAGGCCATTAAATGATTAAAGACAGTTTATTTTCCCCTAAGACTTTCTACAGGATGCACATTCCTAGTTTACTTGATTGCCTTTTTTAATATGTCATGAAGAGAGAGAAAACCATGACATGTTTTTCTCAAAAAAACTGATTTAGCCTCAATTGTCTGATTTCAAAAGAATGTATTTTACTGCCTACTTTCATATAGAGTTCATCCTATCATGATGGCTTTGACGTAAGACAGATGTGGCTATGAATCATGATGGCTTTGACGTAAGACAGATGTGACTATGAATCCGAAACCTGCCACTGTGTTACCATTAAAATTAAATAATTTAATTAATTAATTAATTATTTAAATAATTTCTCTAAGCCTCAATGTCCTTCTTGAAAAATTGGAATGTAACCTGTGTCATAAAGAGTTAATTAAAGTAATAATTAGATAATAGATAATTAGCACAGTGCTTGGTAGACTTAATAACTGGTAGCTTGTAATAACATAATTTTTATTGGTCTGTCCATATAGAAATCTAATTGAACACATCAGAGCCTATATTATATTGAGCATGGCCTACAGCCCTTATTGTTAATTCATGCCCTGACAGCAACATCACAGCTAATATGGATTTGTACGTTGTTCTGCAGACCTAGCTATTCTTATCTTGCTGACTATCAGAGTGTAGGGACGGAATTGTTCTAATCACACCCAGAGTTTCCATGAGAAGTAAGCTTAGAAATGTGTTTTTTCACATTGGTAAATGGGTAAATGGTAATGCAACTCTTCCCCTCACCATTGGTTACCACTCTCACCTCTCAAAGAGCAATTCTCTAAAGAACCTGGGAAATTCTCTAGTTTTTCTAAATAAAATAACTTCTCTTTCTTGACCCTTAGTCTGTTTGCAGGGCCTTAGTTTTCCATTCTGCAATATCTGCCATCATCCTTGACAAATGATGCAGAGACTTATAGTAGCTAAATGACATCCATTTTCCCATTTTTACTTAAAAACTAAAAATTTTATTTACAAAAGTGACATAACCAACTGAAATACTACATTTTTCAGCTACAACAATCCATTTGCTTAAATTCTGGTAATTGAGATACAAGTAGAAGTGTTTTTAGGATTTCCAAGAAAGTTGTTTAATGAGACCTGACTATCTGGGAAACAGTCTGAGAATACAGCGATGATTTTTAGAGCTCTAGCAGATCTCTTAGAATATGAAGTGGCCTTGATAATGGATGTCCAGAAGGTTTCATACAATAGTAGGATGAAGCTGGATCCCTAATATTTGTGAAGACTCTGGTCTAGATGTGGTCTTCCTTCCCTTGGGAGAAAACTGTACTGCTAGCTTTTTGAAACCACTGTTATTTCCTGTTTTCAGCTATATGCAAATCAACCTAATTCACTTCCTGTCCTAAATCTAACTGGAAATGGACTTCAAATAGACATCTGGATCACTACAAAAGAGGAATTATTGGCCTCTGTGTCATTTGTTCAATTGTCTTCTGTTATAAGTTGAATTATAATCCCCCAAAATTCATATTTTGAAGTCCTGGCCTTCAGAACCTCACTAACCTTATTTGAGGATATAGTCTTTAATTAGGTAATCAATTTAAAATGAGGTATTAGGGTAGACTCTAATCCAATATGATTGGTGTCAAAAAAAATAGAAAATTTGGAGCTGTCTCTCATATTCATACAGAGAATATGAAAAAACACAAGGAATGATGAAACAAATTAAAGATGATACAAACAGATGGAGAGATATACCATGTTCTTGGATTGGAAGAATCAACACTGTGAAAATGACTGTTAACCAAAGCAAACTACAGATTCAATGCAATCCTTATCAAACTACCAATGGCATTTTTCACAGAACTAGAACAACAAATATCACAATTTGTATGGAAACACAAAAGACCCTGAATAGCCAAAGCAATCTTGAGAAAGAAAAACAGAGCTAGAGAAAGCAGGCTCCCTGACTTCAGACTATTCCATAAAACTACAGTAATCAAGAGAGTATGATACTGGCACAAAAACAGAAATATAAATTAATACAACCAGAATAGAAAGCCCAGAGATAAACCCATGCACATATGGTCACCTTATTTTTGTTAAAGGAGGCAAGAATATACAATGGAGAAAATACAGCTTCTTCAATAAGTGGTGCTGGGAAAAATGGACAGCTACATGTAAAAGAATGAAACTAGAACACTCCCTAACACCATACACAAAAATAAACTCAAAATGGATTAAAGACCTAAATGTAAGGCCAGAAACTATCAAACTCTTAGAGGAAAACATAGGCAGAACGCTCTATGACATAAATCACAGCAAGATCCTTTTTGACCCACCTCCTAGAGAAATGGAAATAAAAACAAAAATACACAAATGGGACCTAATGAAATTTTAAAGCTTTTGCATAGCAAAAGAAACCATAAACAAGATAAAGAGAACCCTCAGAATGGGAGAAAATATTTGCAAATGAAGCAACTGACAAAGGATTAATCACCAAAATATACAAGCAGCTCATGCAGCTTAATATCAAAAAAACAAAAAACCCAATCCAAAAATGGTCAGAAGACCTTAATAGACATTTCTCCAAAGAAGATATACAGATTGCCAACAGACACATGAGAGGATGCTCAACATCATTAATCATTAGAGAAATGCAAATCAAAACTACAATGTGTTATCACCTCACACCAGTTAGAAAGGCCATCATCAAAAAATCTACAAACAGTAAACGCTGGAAAGGGTGTGAAGAAAAGGGAACCCTCCTACACTGTTGCTGGGAATGTAAATTGGAGCACAGTATGGAGGTTCCTTAAAAAACTAGAAATAGAACTACCATATGACCCAGCAATCCCACTACTGGGCATATACCCTGAGAAAACCATAACTCAAAAAGAGTCATGTACCATAATGTTCTTTGCAGCACTATTTACAATAGCCAGGACATGGAAGCAACCTAAGTGTCCATTGACAGATGAATGGATAAAGAAGATGTGGCACATATATACAATGGAATATTACTCAGCCATAAAAGGAAACGAAATTGAGTTATTTGTAGGGAGGTGGATGGACCTAGAGTCTGTCATACAGAGTGAAGTAAGTCAGAAAGAGAAAAAAAAAATACCGTATGCTAACACATATATATAGAATCTAAAAAAAAAAAATGGTTCTGAAGAACCTAGGGGCAGGACAGGAATAAAGATGCAGACGTAGAGAATGGACTTAAGGACACAGGGAGTGGGAAGGGTAAGCTGGGACAAAGTGAGAGAGTGCCATGGACATATATACACTACCAAATTTAAAATAGATAGCTAGTGGGAAGCAGCTGCATAGCACAGGGAGATCAGCTCCGTGCTTTGTAACCACCTAGAGGGGTGGGATAGGGAGAGTGGGCAGGAGATGCAAGAGGGAGGGGATATGGGGGTATAAGTATATGTATAGCTGATGATTCACTTTGTTATACAAGCAGAAACCAACAAAACAGTGTAAAGCAATTATACTCTAATAAAGATGTTTAGAAAAAAAAAAAAAAAAAACACAAGGAAGAGACCAGTCATCTATAAGCCAATGAAAAAGGCGTGGAACAGATCCTTCCCTCACAGCCCTGAGAAGGAACTAACCCTGTTGACACCTTGCTTTCAGATTTCTAGCCTCCAGAACTGTGAAGCAATAAATCCCTATTGCTTATTTCACCCAATTTGTGATATTTTGTTAAGGCAGCCCAGCATCTTAACATCTTGCAATTCCAGAAAGGCTTGTGGTTTACACTTCATCTCATAATTGTCAGCCTCTTCTCTTAGGCATTTCAGTTTATTTATTTCTTTTACTACCATTTACCTTACCACATTATGACCTTGGCCCAAAACTTTCTTTTCCTAGGTTTAGCCCTCTTCTCTGGGCCAAGAATACTGCTCAGTATGTAGGCCCACTAGATTATTAGACCCAGTATACTATTACCTTGATGAGTAACTGTTTTATATAGCTAAATACTGAGAACACAGTAGCTTTCAACAGATGTTTTTTGATAGGTTGACATTTTAAAAGCATATTTCAGAAATCAATCAAATGGTTTAGAAGTCACATGTTTTTATTACAAATATCATGCTTTATTATTTTTAAAGAGTAATAACATTGTTTAATATATGAAGATATGTTTAAAATGTTGTATACACTCATATTATAAAGTTTATGTTATTAAATACTAGTATAACTTACAGCATATTATTATACCTAATCATAGATTAGTGATTCTCCTTAAGTTACTGGTCTCAAGATGTTGACCAGCACATACTGAATGCTATAAAAACATCTCCAGAAAAAATAAACAAGAACAATAATTTCCATAACATTGCACACACTTTCAACGAGTTTATAGATAACTTGAAGACCATCAATGAATACACTTGCTCATATAACAACATATATTATTTGCCATTTGAATATAGAATATTTGCTTTACAAATTTTTTATCCCATTCACTTTATTCAGGACTTATATTCAACCAGTGAATGCAGATATAGCTGACATCATTCTGATTTACTGGTACTGATTATGCCTTACTGGTAGTTAAATATTTTTATATCACCACTTTACTTTCATGCAGATGATTACAGATCCATTTATCACTTACCAATTATTAACGTTAATTAAAGTAAACCCTGTGTACTAGTTTTCTAGGGCTGCCATAACAAAGTACCACAGACTGGGTGACTTAAACAACAGAAACTTACAATTCTGGAAGCTAGTGATCTGAGATCAAGCTGTTGGCAGGGTTTATTCCTTCTGAGGCCTCTCTCCTTTGTTTGTAGATGGCCATCTTCTCCCCATATCTTCACATGATCTTCCTTCTGTGTGTGTCTGTGTCCTAATTTCCTCTTCTTATAAGGACATCAGTCGTATCAGATTAAAGCCCACACTAACGACCTCATTTTAACTTAATTACCCCTTGAAAGACCCAGTCTCCAAACATAGTCACGATCTGAATACTGGGGCTTAGGAACTCAACATATGAACTTTGGGGTGACAAAATTCAGCCCATAAAACCTTGCATTCCTGTTAAATTTACCATTTAATTGTGTTGCTTTTCTAATAGGACTAGCAGATCAATACTCAACCAGCCATGATGTTGTTAGTGGTAACAAACTACCCATTCTATTGTAAATAATTGAATTACTATCCAAAATATATTAAATAACTATTTTCAGCATAGGACTGAGAGAAGGAAAACAAACTTGGTGAGCCCTACAATCACCCTGGCTTTCTGCCTGGAGACACTTTCCAGACTGCAGTACAAGAATCAATAACTAAAGCAGAGCAAAGCAATTATTACTGAGTTGATCAGGTTTCAGGAAGGCTGCAGTAGCTTTAAATTTGAGGTAGAGTATAAGATAAGAGGAAGCTACATAGATGAAGAGTTCCATAAATTTGCACAGTATTCCTTTGAATCTTTTTTGAATACTAAGCTGCACATGGATAGAGTGAGACTCTATGAAGCTGATCAAAGAATAACTACTAGATAGAAAACAACTACAAAAGGCACTAGCCATGAACTGAACAGGGCTGGCTGTTAGATATCAAATTCTAAAGAGGCATAGTAGAGAGACATAGTTAAATATCAAGAGCATTCAGTAGAGACCCCAGAAATCCTACATTTTAGCATTAAACCACTTCTTACAGTTAATTCAGATTTGCTCTAACTAATCTCATAATTAAACTACTCTTATTAAAATTAAACTACATTTATAACTAATCTAGATGTGCTCTAACAAAGCTTGACTAACTGGTCACTAACCCAAATACTTACACACATCAAAGAAAGACAACAAAACCCAGACTTTCATCAGTATAACTCTCACAATACCAATTAAAAATCACCGTACTTACAGAGGCACAAAAAAGTGATTCATGACCAGGAGAAACCTTAGTCAACATAAATAGAAGCAGAAATGACAGATACGATGTAATTAGTAGTCAAAAACTTTAAAAGAGCTGTTGTATGTTCAAGTGTTTAAAGAAAAGCATAAACTCGATTAGCAGAGAGATTAAAACTATGAAAAAGAATCCAGTAAAAATTGTAAAGCTGAAAAAACACAACATTTGAAAAACATACACTAAACTAGGAGTTATCAAACTTTTCCTGTAAAGCGCCAGACTGTAAGTATTTTAGCCTTTATGGGCCATACACTCTTAGTCACAACTATTCAACTCTGCCATTGTAGCACTTAAGCAAAGTCTATAGACAATGTATAAACAAAGAAGTGTGGTTATGTTCCTGTAACACTCTATTTACAAAAGCAGGTAGCTAACTAGATTTACCCTAAGGGCCTTATTTGCCAACCCCTGCTCTAAACCATTCGATTATAATTCCCAGGACACTTTGTGGTTAAGGAATTGGAGGTGTGAAGCATGGACAGCATTCTGTGTCTGTGAGAGAATTTTTCATCGTGAGATGGTAACTGGGCTTCATGTAGTTAAACACCTGAACTGTCCCAGACTTTGAGGATTCTTTAAAGAACATTTGATCTAGACCTCTTTTCCTAGCAAAAATACAGGAGTTCACGACATATCACTGTGTCTGCTGCCAAAACCAGAAAAAAAAATCAGATAAATTAAAAACAAAACCTCATAAATTAATATCATGAACTATTTAGATAATATAAAATTCCAGGGAGAGACGAACCCTTCTGAGATGAATTATGTGGAAATAAACAAAGGCAAACCAAATGAGAACAGAGGTTATTTATTCAGAGCTTGCTATAGGAAGCAAGTCGCAGCTACCATCATAGCAGGTGGCAGAGACTCAAAGGCAGGCATTGTAGTAGAAAAGGTTTATGGCGGAAAAAAAAGAGAAGGTTTAGGTTTGCTTTCATCGGAGGCTGTTAGTATGGGGAAGCTGGAGGTAGCTTAACTAGAAGTGGGCATTTTACATGATTGTTTGGGGGAGCATATTTGACTTTCTCCAGTTGGTTCTGAGTTGTAAGTGAGGGCAAAAATTAGGAAAGCCCATAGTCACTGTCCAAGTTCTGACTGTTCTGATTGCTGCAGACACTTTCTCGACTGCTCGCTGCAGAGTGTGTGGGTCACATGTCTGCTCTCATATATGGTCTTGCCATTGTCCATTTGTGTGTTCATCACTTAGGTCAAATTATCTCCAAACATTTCACTCCTGGGGGCATTTTCAGATCCTGGATACTAGCTGAAAACTGGGGTAAGAGTGCTTGGGAAAGAGAAACCAACTATTTTTTAGCAGTTGTGCACAGATGGAGTAACACATTATAACAGGAAGGTCTGCAACCACCTGACTATGCTTCCCCATGAGATAACTGTGTGATAGGTTATCGGCTATTCTGCTATCTGGCTATTCTGTGAACAGTGTGAGACCCTGAAGAGTTAATTTGAAAATTTCTAAAAGACAGAAGAAAATCTCCTGTAGTATTGACTGGTTTAGGAAACAAAGACCTGGTGGAGAAAGAGATAGCCTTAAGCACAGTAGTACTCTTCTCTGCCTTAGGCATCTGCCTGTTTATGATGTTGTAAGGAACAGGTAGCTGAAGAGCTGGGCAAGAAATCTCTAAACTCTTAACAAATGTTCAGAGCTGAAGAGACAGAACACTATGAGGCTCACAATCCAATAATTTAGAAAATTTAGAAAGCACACCTGCAAATAAAAGTGAAACAAAAGATGACTAAGTCTTCCCAAAGCTGCAGTCCAGCCCTGAACAAGATAAATTTCTGAATGGATTGAGAGGATAAATAATTCCCTTACCTTAGTTGGCTGACAGTGTAAAAAAGAGAAAAATATGTACAGTGAGAGAAAATATGTATATGTGAAATCCTATTTTTTGACAAAATGCCTAGCATATACCACAAATATTTATAAACTTTCAATTTATAAATATACAAAAAGTAATTATATATAATTAATAATCAAGAGAACAAAGAGACAATAGCTGCAAACCCAGAAATGATCCAGATATTCATTATATATATATATATATATATATATATATATATATATATATATAACATATATTTGAGTTAAGTATCAAATATTTTAAAATGTGTTTTAAAACATTTGGACTTATAAAGAAAGTTGATACATTAAAAATTATACTTAAGAATATACAAATAACTAAGTAAACCTAAAGCTGGAAAGTAAAAATACTGATTAACCTATCAAACAATAAGGCAGAGTGCACACTCATGGAAATAAAAATCATTGTTTTCCTATAAGAGAAAAATGGGCTATTGGAGCTAGAGATGCTACAGATGGATTCACATATAGCAGAGATTTAATATAGGATAAACCTGGCAGCATAAGTGAATGGTGAAATGAAATATTGTCCACAGATATTGATGTTGTGGCTTACAATATGGGGAAACATAAAAACTTGTTCTTTTTTTTTTTTTTTTTACAAATTTAATCAGTTATACATATACATATGTTTCCATATCCCCTCCCTTTTGCGTCTCCCTCCCACCCTCCCTATCCCACCCCTCCAGGCGGTCACAAAGCACCGAGCTGATCTCCCTGTGCTATGCGGCTGCTTCCCACTAGCTATCTACCTTACATTTGGTAGTGTATATATGTCCATGCTGCTCTTTCACTTTGTCACAGCTTACCCTTCCTCCTCCCCATATCCTCAAGTCCATTCTCTAGTAGGTCTGTGTCTTTATTCCTGTCTTACCCCTATGTTCTTCATGACATTTTTTTTTCTTAAATTCCATATATATGTGTGTTAGCATGGAAACAACCTAAGTGTCCATCGTCAGATGAATGGATAAAGAGGATGTGGCACATATATACAATGGAATATTACTCAGCCATAAAAAGAAATGAAATTGAGCTATTTGTAATGAGGTGGATAGACCTAGAGTCTGTCATACAGAGTGAAGTAAGTCAGAAAGAGAAAGACAAATACTGTATGCTAACACATAAAAACTTGTTCTTTAACTAAACCTACAGACAAAGGAGTTCCAAAGAGATTAAAGGAAACATGCCAAAATAAAATTTGAAAAGTTACAGAAGTAAATGAAGAAGCCTGTACTTGTGACAAAAGAGCAAGGGTAATAGCTAAGAAATATCACACAGTATTTCAAAAGACAAACTATAAAACAAAACAAAAATGGTTAGGGTGATACATCAAAATTAACAACTTCTCTTCAATTAAGAACACCAAAATCAAAATTAACATACATGGAAGACTGGGGAAACATTTTTGTTTGGTCCAAGTCAGAAAGGGAGTATTTAGGATATAAAAGGAACTTCTGCAAATCATCAACAAAAAATCTGCAACCCAGATAGAAAAATGAGAAAGGACCTGAATCTGCAGAAAAGGAAGAAAATACTCGAGAAAAATTTTAAATATGAATAAAACAGAAACCAGAGATACAATAAGTAGGATCAAGAAACTCAAAAGTTGTTCCTTGAAAAGAAAACTGATAATATTGAGAAAACTCTGAAAAACTAAGAAAATATAACAGACAACACAGTAACAATATTAGAATTTAAAAAACAATAATTACTAATACTATAGTTATTAAAAATTATTAGAGGCTATGAACACTGTGGCCAAATTATTTAACACTGAGATTAAATGAATTCTATGAAATAATAGAATTTCTAAATGTCGAATCTAGAAGGAAAAACCCTGAGTAGCCCTATAACAACATACAAAAATAAATAAGTGTTTTAAAATCTTCTGATACGAATCAACAGCAATCTTAGATAGTTCTATGTGCAAACTTTATTAAACCCTAAAGGAACAAATCATTCCACTATTTTAATTTTTTTTCCAGACAATGAAAGAAAGGAAATAGTCAGCAGCTAATTTTGTAAGGTCAATATAACATTAGTACTAAAATCTCCTAGGTCAGTATGAGAAAAAAATTACTAGCCCCATCTTACTTATAAACAAGGATACAAAATCCTAAACAAATATTTATTAACCAAACCCAGGAATATATAAAAAATATAATTTACCATCATCAAGGGGAGTTTACCCCAGGAATGCAAGATTGACTAAATATTAGAAACATTTAAAATAATTCACCTTATTGAAGGAAAATATCATATATTCATTTCAATAGAGGCAGAAAAATCAGTATTCCAAGAAGTACAACATAAGCTCATGGAAAAAAATTCTTAGCTACCTATGAACAGAAGGACATTTTCTTAAAACATTAAAAGATATTCACCAACAAATTACATCAGATATTATACAATGATAAAAAGTTATAATGATTTCCTTCAAGATCAAGAACAAAGCACAGTAGCTCACTATCACCACTATTAAGTTATTTATGGAGCATATAAGTGTCTACCTAGAAAACTCTAAAGAAACTACAGCTAACATAAAATTCAGTAAGTTTATTAAGATTGCAGATATCACACTCTATGAAAATCAATTACATTTTTACAAAGAGCAACAACATAAAATATAATTTCACAGTTATGTACCATTAATAGGATTTAAACTATAAAATGATCAGGAATAAATCCAACAAAAGTTGTTACAGAACTTTCAGTGAGAGGTTGATAGCATTATACTGAAAGATTTTAAAATAACTAAATAAATGTAGAGATGGATCATAAGGATGTAAATAGGGCTATGGAATAAATGTAATTCTAATGCAAATTTCAAAAGATATTTTATGGAACTTAACAACCTGATTCTAAATTGTACGGGAAAGAGCACAACCTAAAGCAGGGGTCCCCAACCCCCAGGCTGCTCCCCATTGCTCCTCATTGCTCGCGGTACCGCCTGAACCATTCCCCCGCCCCCATCCCTGTCCGTGGAAAAACTGTCTTCCACGAAACTGGTCCCTGGTGCCAAACAGTTGGGGACCACTGACCCAAAGAATAGCATAGCCTTATTGACAATCAGAACATAAAGAAGCCCCCAAAATATGTATGCACACACACAAGGCACATGGGCACACGTACACACACATTTGAACTGCAAGAAAACAAATTTAATTTACTTTCTCACCATACATAAAAAATTAGAGATAGTTTAAAAATGTAAAAGGAAAAACAGTAGAATTTTTAGGGGTCAATATAGGAGAAACTCTCACTAGGTCGGGAGGAATTTCTTGACAAGCTGATTCTAAATTGTATGGGAAAGAGCACGAACTAAAGCAGAGGTCAGCAAACCCCCACCCCCACCCCGCGCTGCGGACTGGTACCAGTCTGCAGCCTGTTAGTAACTGCATTCCCTGTAGGGAATGACTTCTTTCAAGTCATTTGTCTACAACTTTTGGGTAATGAGTTCCATAATCTTCTTCCGGATTTTGGGGACCTGTGGTCCTGAGCTTAAGAGGTCCTCTGAGTCTGGTTGTTATATGTTTTTTTTTTTTTTTAGTAAAACCAACAGAGACAAGATGAATTAAATAACTATCAGTACTCTTGATCTCAATATAAACTTCAATCATGGTCTGCCATTTTTAGATCATAGAGCACATTTTGTCACTGGTAAGATTCATGTCATAGAAGTTGGTCAGGCAGTTTTTGCCCAGAATATCCTCAGTAATTAGCCTGAATTTTCTAGGTGAGGATTCATCATTCTGAAACTCAGCAAGGTTCACTTTAAAAACACTACCCTTGAGGTCATCAGATGCAATTTTGGTTCCTTGAGTCTAAAGTTTTTCCAACATTACTCACATTGAACATAGGTAATTAGTGCTTTTACATCATACCAGTATGTTTTAGAAAATGGATCAACTACTTTCTTCCTGGCTCCTTCTTTGCTGCCTTTTGTAAGATGTTTGTTCTTGCCAATGACCATGGTGCTGCTCTGAGAGCCAAAGGTCTATACTACTATTTTATTTTGCAATTTATACAGGCAATGCAAAGTTCCTTAAACCCAATCCATAACCTCCGAAAAAGCAAACTATTTAGTTTTTTTAGAGCCCACGTATACAGTGGGTAAAGAACCATCATTCCATCATTTCCTTGTAACTTCCAAAAAATTTTTTTTTTTTTTTTTTTTTTTTTTTTTTTTTTTCGGTACGCGGGCCTCTCACTGTTGTGGCCTCTCCCGTTGCGGAGCACAGGCTCCGGACGCGCAGGCTCAGCGGCCATGGCTCACGGGCCCAGCCGCTCCGCGGCATATGGGATCCTCCCAGACCGGGGCACGAACCCGTATCCCCTGCATCGGCAGGCGGACTCTCAACCACTGCGCCACCAGGGAGGCCCCCAAAAAAATTTTTAAGTGAAAAGCAATTTAGGACAGAAAGGCTACTTGTTTTGAGGAAATGATAAAGATTATGGTAACATGTTGCTGTGGCCTGAATGTTTGTGTCCCCCTTGAAATTTGTATGTTGAACTCTTAGTACACAATGTGATGGTAGTAGGAGCTAGGGCCTTTATGAATTGCTGAGGTCATAAAGGAATAGCCCTTGTGAATGGGGTTAGTGCTCTTATAAAAAAGACCCCACAGAGTTAGCTCACCCCTTCTGACCTTGAAGAAGGTCTTCAGCCAACCGTGCTGGGGCCCTAATCTCAGACTTCCAGCCTCTAAAACTGTGAGAAATAATGTATGTGGTATTTTGTTATAGCAGCCTGAAATAAGACACACGGCTTATTGATTTTAAGATTTAACGTCATTTGAAAGGTTCTGAGATGATTTTTCAATATACATTTGTGGGTAAATATTTATTTCCACCCTCCTAATATCAAATAAAAACCAATCTGGTTCTTTAAACTTAAATCATATTTGTTATATTTTTCTAGTTTCATTAGCTTAACATGTACTTTAGAGTCGCTCTTCAATTTTGCCTTCTCCAATTATTAGCATAAGGATTTTTTAAGCATATAAGTATCCCATGAAGTGTAAGAATAATTTAAACAGTGAAATGTTATCATTTATATTAGAGTTATCATTGCCAGTCATTCTAATACAATAATTACGTCTAATAAATTGGTCACAACTTGGAAACCATCCTGCATGAATCAATATAATCTGCCAGCCTCTTGGTTGTCATAGAAACTGATTATAGCAAGGATGTTTAATGCAACACACAGTTTATGCATAAATGATTAAACTGCTAAAGTTTAAAAGTGAGCCTAATCAAAACCATGTTTATCACAACTTTCATTATCACTCTATATTTTATCTAATTCATCATTTCTTTTTAAACTTGAACCAAAACAGTATATACAATATTGAAATGAATAGATACAGGATATATTTTAGAGGTAATACTTGAAACAACTAAGCAGAGTTTTCTGTGCAAATATACATGATCCAGTCAAGGAAATATTTTGTCATTCAAAGGTTTCATCCATAAACCATTAGAACAAAATTCTATGTCATTATTTTACAAAAAAATGCACTTTATAAATTCCTTCTTTTCCTGTGTTTGAATAAATAACACTGAAACATAAAAATATTATAACTCAAAGAAAGAAGTGTCCTTATCTCAACACAGAATATTACTAAGCCTACTGTAAGCCTAAGATATTTTACATGAAAGAAAATCATTTATCATTCAGGAGAAAAGCTAAAAGAAGTGTGAGTACATTAAGAATATCCATGAAAGACATATAATTATATATATAATTGTATATATACAAATATGAATATACATACATATATGTGTGTATATATATATATACATACATACATAGAGAGAATAGTAGTGTAACCCTGTACCCATCATTCAACTTCAATAATAAAAATTTATGACTGATTTTATTTTATCTTTATCCCCACTATTAACCCCATTTCACATTGTTTAAGGAGATAAACCAAGAGATTATTTCATTCTTCCTTATATATTTTATATGTACCTCTAAAAATAAGCAATCTTTCAAAAACATGATCATAATATCATCAACTATCATAAAAAGTTCCTTATTATCATCAGCTATCCAATGAGTTTTCTGATTTCTCCAGTTGTCTCGTAAAATTTCTTTTTTAATAGCCAGGGTAACAAATTACTTAAAGAGAAATGGAAAATGATTAACCCAGTTTGAACAACAAATTTATGACTTAGGTATAGTTAATTCAACTAGTTGTAACAAATTTTAATACTGTGTTAATTTCTGTTGTCACATTAAAGTATTTTGAAGATAATTACTGTAACTTATAAAGGAATAAGCATGCATCATATTAGAATATAACCTCTGCTGCTTTTAATCAAGAAGGTTGACTATGTGATTTCTGGGGTCATCAAAATATGTTAACAAAAAAATTACATAGAAATAACATATTTGGAATTTTTAAAGATTAAAATTTATAACTTAAAGACTATAAATAAAAATAAATTTGAAGATTTATAAATCCTTTAAGAGATTAATCTTTAGGAATGCTCTGTGCAAAATAGTGAGAATGTATTAGTTAATAAAATGACAATATAATTATTCTGCCAGGTGATATACACAGCTTATCTGCATACATGTGAGTGTAACTATATCAATTTTTTCCTTCAACTGGTAAGATGTATTTCACAATGCATTGTATCTGTCAAATCATTCTCTCAGCACATTTACTAACAAGCACAGGGAGATGACTATTGAGACATCATGAGGTAATCAACAAAGAACACATGTTTGTATTCCACATTGTATTATTAACCACTTAAGAAAAACTTGTAGGTTTTATAAGCTATAGTCTATACAATATACTTCCAAAATAATAAGACATGAAGTCAACTATTACGTTTTTTTTTCAAAATTGAAGGTTTAATTTCTTAATGTTGTCTTCATGAAGAAATTCTAAAATAAGAGAATCCATGCCTAAATTATCTATCATAAGTAGAAAAAAACCCTTAAATACTGAAAAAATTAAAAATATTTAATGCACAGTGTATCCACAGGTACCACACTAATTGCTGATTATAAACAGAATAATGATGTATTTTATTCTCTAAAGCAGTATAGTTTGAGAGTGAAAGTGGGCACTAATAATAATTATGCTGAAATAATACATGTAAAATAAGTCTGTCAAGGGCAACAAGGACTTCCTGGTTACATTGCAATGATCACAACAAATTGGTCCCTACTGTCACAGAACTCATTAAAATATGATAGTTATTTTATACATAAACTATAAAATATAAATTTCCAAATTATTTAAGAGTTGAATAGTCATAATCATAGTGGAACTGAGTATGATAAGAACAAAATTGTATTATCAAGCTTGCTACCCATGTCAGCAGTATTATGTGGCAATATTTACAATTAAAACCTTTGTCTTTTTACATATCTTTTAAACTTGCTCTGCTATTACAATTTTTTCCACCAGATGGTAGCCAATAAAAGCAGGAAGCAGAGAAATTAACAGAGTTAAAAGAAATAAAAGTAAACTGAAACAAAACTCAAATAAAAAAATTGATTATAGCTAGAGATATACTTATGCATGTAAAAATTCTATATATCAAATAAGTACAAACAACCATTTTTAAACTTCTTTTTTGAAACAAACATTGTTTTGATATTGATTTTATGCAAATTCTTTAGGGTTAACTTGGATTTCTAGGCCACTGTGACTGTTAAATAATAATATACAGGAAAATGCTATATTTGAGCACTGGGATCAATGTTCATTTTTGCATAGATTATTCACAAACATGAAAACAGACTTATCTTAAATATTCCTCAAGTCATTGCTTATTTAAAAGAAGCATTGTGATGTTCTAAAATATGATTTTTAGAATATGCTTTTTGTGACAGTTCTTTTAAAAAAATCCATCCATCCTTCTTATCTTGCAAAAATCAGATACATGGAATTATTTCTTCTGTGTGGAGTCCTCTCCTCGAGCCTTGTTAGTCTTCGTTTGTACAAGAAGTATTCATTATTTGCAAAAACCAATTATCATCCCTGTCTGGATACATTAAGATTTTTTCTACAAGTCTTTTCCTCTCTATCACATTTTAAGCAACAGTTTATATGAATTATTCATAGTTCCCATATTGTGGGAAAGTTTTTTTTTATTAAATTTGATCATAATAATAGTTATTACCCCAGTCATGGCAGTTTTATGAGTCTTCTTCAATGCCATTACCTGGAAAGGTTTCAATCAAGAAATATAAAGGATGCAAATCAATTTCCATAATGAAATTAAACTGTACTATCTACTCCTTCATTTCAGCAATAGAGATGATTGACAGCTTCTTCCTGATAGCTTGAGCAGATAAGATTCAGATACAGAAGCAGAGAATGGCAGATTATTTGCTCTTAAGTATTTCAGTGGCTTTTTCTTCATTGTTGCTATATGGTGCTTGCTAATCTCACTGAAACATAATATTTAACTCAGAATCTCTATACAAATTTATTTTCAAGCATAGTATTTTTCTTGCCTAAAAGTAGTTGATTTTTCTCTAGTAGTTGTGATTATAGCAGAATGAACACAGTAGCAAATGCTATGATACTGTTTTCCTCCTAATGACAGTGCAACCTCATTTTGTATAACAAAAATGCTAGGTTATTGGGAGGAAAGAATGATGATTTTTCTTTTGGGTGTCAATTTTTTAATAAAAATATCAGATTTTTATGGTAATAATTTTCTTCTAAGAAATATGTATCAGATTCTGCTCTCAAACAATGAAGGGAGGTGTTCAGTTAAGTCGGACTGTAAGATTGCAGTTAGATGAAGAAATTTTCACAATGAGAGGTTACGATGTCTGCGAGCAGAATTGCTGTGAATACATGCTGTATGTCCCCCGGTTTAGAAGAAAGGGTCTGTAGACCTATGACCACACTCAGTTCTTCCTCAAACCACTGAGTGACTGGGCAGGTGACTGGAGTAGCAACCACTGAATTCCACTCCTCCTTAAAGGTATCCCAGGCTTTGAACATAATATGATATAGCAACATTGATCTTTTAAAAGAATGACTCTTCAACATTGTTTAAGGCAGCGGCACCAAACAGAGATCTTACAGCTTGATCCTTTATTGTTCTCTTCAACACATATCCACAGTTAATAACATTGGCTTAATATTCAAAATGTCTTCAGCTTAACATCTTTACTTTTTTCATAACTTGTAGCTTCACAAATACTTCTGTGTTTGGGGATAGTATTAAAATATAATTAGAAACAAATTATTTTTAGTGAAGCAAGACAGAAAATTTAAAGTTCACTTGGCAGCAGTAATAGTCACCAGGTTTCATCATGCTAGCCCTACCTATCTTTCATGCATTAACTTAAACTTTACTTCTTCTAGCCTTTAATGACTCTCAAATCTGGTATAGGAGCCTCTTCTCTCTGTTTGTCTTTATCTTAGTACTTGTCACCATGAACAGCTCCTGTTTAATTGTTTATGTCTATATCGTACTATAAATACTTTCTAGCCAGAAATATTGGATATATATCCCATGTCTAGAATAATGACCAGTCAGTGCTTGCTTATTGATTTGAATGAATAGATTGATGGATATACAGTTACAAGGTAAGCAGCTTTCATAACTGATATGTGTATTCCAGAAAGATCTCTTCTAATCAATAAGCAGTTGTTCCTCTCCTGCTGCATAATAGATGATAATGTTCATTTTTGTAACTTATAGTGGGTTCATTTCTATGCTGTTAATTCTCTAGTTGAATTAATATCAGTAAGAGTTAGTATCATTCATGAAGCCATAAAATTAATTTGAATTTAATTATTAAATCATGTTTATAAGATAAAAGTACATTTTAAAAACCAAAGGCTTATACAACATATGCACAAATTTTATATATTAAATTATTTTAATATAAAATTTCCATACACTTAGAACTAGCTAAAAGTAATCTTAACAGCAAAATTAAATAACTAAATATCCTGCAAAGTTGTTGAATGAGGGTCACAAAATTAGACTTGATATGCCTAAAGAATCAAAATAATTTATGCCATTTTATTACTCATAAAGTAGAGCCATCAGACAGGTGGCTGAGTTGAGAGATGACTGTCGGAGCTATAAGCGGATTTTTCCCATGAAAAATATCCTAACTGAAAGCCAAAGAAGGAGAGGCAAGGGAGGAGGGAGAGGAGGAGGGGGAGGAGGGAGAGGATGAGGAGGAGAAAAGAAGAACAGTACATGTTACTACAAAGCTACAGTAATGGGAGTGTGGTACTGACATAAGAGTAGACATATATAGATCAATGAAAATGATTTTAAAGTCTATAAAAAGAAAACCCTTACATTCATGGTCAATTAAATTTTGACAAAGGTGCCAAGATAATTCAATGGGGAAAAATAATATTTTCAACAAATGGTGCTCAGACAACACAATATCCACATGCAAAGACCTCACATCTTATACCTCATACCATACATAAAAATTAACTTAATGAGACCTAAATGTAAGAGCTAAAACTAGAAAATTCTCAGAAGAAAACAAAAGAGTAAATCTCAATGGCCTTGGATTAGGCAATGGCTAATATTATATATGAAACCAAAACCACAAGTGACAAAAGGGAAAAAAAGAGATAAATTGGACTTCATCAAATTTTAAAATTTCTATAAACACAATAAAGTGAAAAAACACCCCAATAGTTGAAAGAAGATATTTTCCAATGATATATATAATAAGGGACTTGCTTCCAGCATAAAGAACTCTTACAATTCAACAATAATCAGACAAATAAACTAAGTTAAAATAAGCAATAGATTTGGATAGAGATTTCTTGAAAGAAGATATACAAACAGCCAATAAGCACAAGATGCTCAGCATCATTAGACATCAGAGAAGCGTAAATCAAAACCCACAATGAGACACCATTTCACACTCACTAGAATGGTTATAATAAAATAAAGATGAGCAATAACAAGTGTTGGTGAAGATGTGGAGAAATTGGAGTCTTCATAAATTGCTGCTGAGTATATAAAATGGTTCAGCTCCTTTGGAAAACAGCTTGGGAGTTCCTCAAAAAGTTAAACAAAGAGTTACCATACAACCAGCAATGCTATTCCAAGAGAATAGAAAACATATGCCCGTATAAAAATATGTAAATATTCACAGTAGCATTCTACATAATACCATAAATGTGGAAACAAGCCAAATATCCATCAACTGATGAACAGATAAATAAAATACACCCATAACATTGAATAATATTCAGCAATAATAAGGAATGAAGTACTTATACATGCTACAGTATGGATGAACCTGATATCATTACATTAATTGAAAGAAACCAGTCAGAAATGAACATATATTGTATGATTCTACTTATAGGAAAAGTCCAGAAAAAAAAATTGGAGCAAATGGAACAACAACAACAAAAAAACCCAGCAAGCAATATGATTTTAATCCAACCATATAAATAATCACTTAAAATGTGAATGATACAAAGATATCACTTAAAAAATTAGGACTGTGAGACCAAACTATATGTTCTCTAAAAGAAACTCACTTTAAATACGAAGACATAGATAGGTTAATAGTATTGTTAATTATAAGAATTTTTAAATTTAAATTAAAATTTTAGAAACATTTATTAAACTATGTTTTTAGAAAATGATGTAATGTCAATGTCTTAATGGAGTCAATAAAATAAAATACACAGCCTGGGTCACATTTCTTCCTTTTTTCAACTTTTTATATTTTAGTCAAACCACAGGGGAGAACAGTAAACAGCACTATGGAAAGCCTGATTTGAGATTCTACATTTTAATAACTCTTAATGTCAGTTTGTTGTTGTTGGATTTTTTTTCTTTATTTATCTTGCTTTCTTCTTTCCTCAATATCAGGGGAATCCAACTGCTTCAGTTTCTGCAAAGTGCATTCTAAAGCCTACTTTCCCTTGTAGCAACAAAGACAGAGTACTCAAAATACATTGTAAGAATTTTTTTAATGAATATCCTGAATGTCATTATAAGCAGTTTATTCTAAAACAAATTGAGTGACTTCTGTATAAAAAAATCATTAACAGCCAACACTATTACTACACACAGTAGATAGAAAATTTACTTACCTTGTTTATGTTTGCTATAATATTTGTCAGACAGAGAAAGACAAATATCACAAGAAAGACAAATATATGATATCACTTGTATGTGGAATCTAAAAAAAAAAATTGTACAAATGAACTTATTTACAAAACAGAAATAGAGTCACAGATGTAGATAACAAACTTACATTTACCAAGGGGGGAATGGAGGGGAGAGATAAATTGGGCGATTGGGATTGACATATATACACTATGATATATAAAATAGGTAACTAATAAGAACCTACTGTATAGCACAGAGAACGCTACTCAATATTCCATAATGACCTATATGGGAAAAGAATCTAAAAAAAGAGTAGATATATGTGTATGTATAACTGATTCACTTTGCTGTACAGCAAAAACTAACACAACATTGTAAATCAACTATACTCAATAAAATTAATTTAAAAAATAAAATAAAATCTGACATTGAAGAAATCTGACAGCAAAGTAAAAATAAGTCACTGAATCTTCCCTTTACCTGACTTCCATGTAGAGATGTTTCTAGATGAAAAATAAAATGGACTACAAATAAGCAGCAGCTATTTTCTCAGCCAATTCAGTTTTGAAATTCTTTGATAGGTGATGTACCCTTTGTGTTTGTTCATCTTGAAAATTCATCTTAGTTTATATATTTCACTTTCTCAGATATGAAAATAACCTCTGATGGTCCATGAAATTTCTGCTCGATTGAATGATTAGCTAGCACTGGAGGAACATCTTGTGTCTGGCTGTTTTGCTGAAAATGCTTTTCCTTTTCATATGGAAAAAATCAGTTAAAACAAGTCAACCTTATCCAAATATATTATTATTCAAGAGTCTTTGCAGTTGACTTTATTTTTAATATTTATAGACTAATGGATGACAATATAACTAACAAATACATTTGTAGTGCAATTTTCTAAAGATTTACTCAACTGAAACACTTGTTTTGAAAGAAAGTAAGGTTTATAAAGAATCCCTAAATCTTTTGTGAATTCTATTAGGCATGAAATAATGTTATCATTTATTCAGTGAAGTCCGACTATAGACAGATGAGAATCTGCTAACAAAAGGAAAAGTAAATGTGTAAAAATTTCCCTAGGAAGCTTCTGAAAATGTAAATATTTTCCTAGCAGAATGTCTATAAAGTACTAAGCAGTTTGAGCACAGTCACAACCAAATGAAATCCCTCAGATATCTAGATTACTTCTGACCTGGATGTATTAATAAAGAAACTATAAACATTCTTCAGATTTGCCAGAGTAGGTTGGCTGAGCAGCTGGTTTTGACAGTTGTGTTTTTTTCCCTATTTTGTTTGCTTCTTTATTCTTCCATATATACTGACATAGCAGTGCAAGTGAAATTCATTTGCACAAAGTAGAAATTTTTTTTTTAAAAAACCAAAGAATGACTATGTGCTAATTAATATTAAATGAAGGTATTACTGAATTGTATGCTATTTTGAAGGCAAGTGTTATAAAGGTGTGGTGTTTGTGTGTGCAAGTATGTGTATGGGTGTGTACGTGCATGTTAACACCACATCCATCAGTTCTGGCAAGTAGCTTAAGCTTGTAGAAATATAAAATTTCTCTCTATGATCACTAGCAGTACTCATATTAAAGATGGTAGAATCCGCTATTTACTCTCCCTGGTCAATCATAAACTTAGTCCATTGTTATTATGAAACTACTGACAAAACCAACCCTGTTTATTATTTCATATAGTTAAGGGATATAAATAGACAACCACTAGAAAATATAAATTTTAATCTAATCTAATTTTAATTTAAAAATGTTAAAACTTTTCTTACAAGTGCTGATATTGTTTAAAATTTACTGAGCTATGTTCTTTAGCAAATACAAGAATGAGAATATCTAAATTACTTTGAAAGGATGATGGAAAGTCAGTGGAATTGACAAATGATTCTTGCTGACCATACATATTACAAAATAAATTAAAATAAATATAAACATATCTTTGTGTTGGAATGGAGAAGGTAAATAGTGCCCTTCTAGACTTTCTTTTGAGAGAAAAGCAGTCCACTAATGAGAAGGGGAGTATCTTAGTATTTTGGCATTCATCAAGAAAAGTGATTTCCAATATGGGAATTCTAGAAGAAGTCTCTGACTCATCTAGTCAGGAAAATATTCAGAAATGAAATATTGGATTTTTGACCTTTATTAATATGCAATACCCCAGATGTGAATAACATGTAGTTAATTAGCAGCACTTAGCTTATATTATCATTGTATTTTCATGAATATCCCCAACAGGTATAAGGAAAGTATTTTTACATTATAGCAACACAATATTTTTGTGGAAATTACTCATTTCAATTAGCTCACATATTTATTATGAACTAAGCGTCTTAGAGCCTTAGTCAGTACTTGTTCTTAAATACGATTTCAAAATAAGCCACCATAATGCAATAAATAAATAAATAAATAAATAAATCCCATACTTTTGCATGGTTTGAGGCTATAGGTCTAATATTCTGGGTTGTGCAGTTTCTTTATACCATAATTAAACACAGAGAATGGCATTTACTAATTTTTTGGAGTCAGAGCATGGGTATATATTGTATATTTTTGAGATAAAATTTTTAGAAATGCAATATAGGTAGGGGCTGAAATGGATGGATGTGGGCTTTGTATATGCGGATATGAAGCAATGGCAGGAAGAACTGTGATAGTCTGAGCAGACTGGGATGGTAGTTATGCATGCCCTCTCTTGAGAGTAAAACAAAAATACTTTAGTGTCAATCAATGTATCTCTTCATTACATGGGATTTCAAAATGCTAACAGGACAGGTCAACATGTGATAATAACATGACGATGTGCTAAGTTTTACCCTGGCCAAAGCAGACTTTAAAAACTAGATTTAAGAAATTAAATCAAGGTAAAGGGTATAATATTAACATAATACATGAAAAGATGCTGTCTCTTGTCTCCGGTTTGAATCACATAGACAGTATTATCAAGTCTTATGTCTCAAAACAAAATCTGCAAATTCTAATATTCTAAAACAGTGTTTTCTTTCTTTAATCCCAGAAAGAGTATTATAAACAGTACAAAGCTAATTTCAAAAAATGAATTAAACATATGATATTTGTTTTTAAAAAACAATATATATAAATAAAGTGACATTTTGTTATCAATGTATTCATTTGCATATTTTATAATATTTTTGTAATATTTAAAATATTTGAATATGAAAAATTATGGTTTGGCATTAAAACTTATGGTTTTATTAGATTTTGGAAGAATTATATTAAATGAATTTTTGATCAATGCTTCAATATTTGAGACAATTCATTTATAAAAAGTTGAAGCTATTATAGTTCCAGCTCTGTGATTAGTATTACATTTTAGAAAAGAGTTTCGATAGAATGATATCTAGGCAATTCCCTGGCAGTCCAGTAGTTAGGACTCCGTGTTTTCCCTGCTGAGGGCCCAGGTTCAATCCCTGGTTAGAGAACTAAGATCCTGCAAGCTGCAAGGTGTGGCCAAAAAAAAAAAAAAAGAATGATACCTCATAAGTGGAATATTAAACAAATCACCAATAAAAATGTGCTGGATATTCCTTTCCACATGAATAAAAGTTCCCTGGAGTATTCTAAAGTATCAAGAACAATATGAAGAATTGAAGAGATGAAAACACATATCAGGACTGAGCAAACATCTTATTATTCAAGGATAAATAAATATTTTTAAAATAATAAAACACGGCCTTGGCGATGGTGGAAAAATGTGGTTTCAGAAAAAGTACTACAGACATATTTAGGAAGTATTTGTTCTAATTCACAACAGAATTCAAGAAAGCATGAAATCTATAAAACCAATGGTGGAAGACTAGAACACAATAATAAAGCCATTCAAACAAAGATAAAAAGAGAGCTGATGAGAAGCAGTAGGCAAAAATAGGGATGAGTCAAGACTCAAGCAATGAAAATAAAGAAAGGAAAACAATGAGATTCTTCAAGTCATATTAGATTCAAAAATATATAATCATCATTTTAAAAAATACCATCATTATGTAAAAGGCCAAAATCAGGAAGGCCTTCAGATTACAAAGACAAGGTCAAAAACGTGAAGAAACTTATTCAAATGTAGGAGAGGTAATATGAATTCGAATTATGAATTATTGGTATTTCAAATGAATAAAATAAATTCATAGAGAATAATAATAGTAACATAAGTAATCATTTTCTGCATTAACTAAATTCCTAATCTTGCATATTTATAAGCATCAATTCAGGGAAGATTCATGGTTACACACAAATCTGTTGACCTTAGATTTATTCATAATAATAAATGTCAGGAAAAAAAGAAAAAAAAGTACATATCTCTGAGAGGAAGTTTCAGAGGTTCAAGAATTTATGCTATTTTTTATTTATGACAAGGCAATAAAATATATGATATGCAAGAGTCAGAATCCTTGAAAAGAGATTATTAAAAACCAATGACACCAACAAAAAATTAACTCATTTTAAAAAGTCAGAATTGAGGAAGTTGTACATTGCAGATGATGTAATTTAATAAAATAATACTCTCGGGCAAAAAGTAAAACACCTCAAAAGTCTGACTATCCTCAAACATCTATCAAGCTCAAAATAAGTATAAAACAGTATACATGAAATGAATAAGACACCTATATTATAGAGTAAACTAGGACATATTAACCAGTTAACCATATTAATCCAAGAAATACTTTTGAAGGTCTGTTAGAAAATGCCCAGAGGGCACCAGATTAATAGCAAAACCCAGTATATTCATTTTTTAGGGATGACATAACAAAGTAGCACACACTGGGTGGCTTAAAACAAGAGAAATTTATTGTCTCATGGTTCTGGAGGGTAGAAGTCCAAAATCAAGGTGTTGGCAGGATCATAATCCCCCTAAACTGTAGGAGAGAGGAATGCTTCCTTGCTTCTTTGTAGCTTCTGGTGGTCTGCCCACTGTCTTTGGCATCCCTTGGCTTGCAACTTGCACAACTCCAATCTCCACATTCATTGTCACATGGCATTCTCCCTATGTATCTCTAGGTCTTCAGATGTTCATCTTCTTATAAAGATACCAGTCATATTGGGTTAGCATCCCACCCTATACCAGTATGACCTCATCTTAAGTAATTACATGTTCAACGACCCTATTTCTAGATAAGATTGCATTCTGGTGTAGTAGGAGTAAGGGCTTCAACATATCCTTTTGGGAGGTGGACACAATTCTACCCAGAACACTTTAGGTTGGCCAAAAACACATTTCTTCACACAGAAAGAAAGGGAGAGGAGGGAATGAAGTTTGTAGACCCTGTTTTGATTTCCTACTCTTTACCCCATTGGTGAGGGAGGTTTTCCCATCCTACAGTTATGGGGATGGCCAAGCACATGACACCCAACCCTAGACAGATGAGATCAACAATATTTTAGTCACATACACTCACAACCAAGGGGTGGAACACACCACACAATATACAGCCACATAAGCATTGAACATGGGAACAGAGTGAACAAGAGAAATTATGGGAAGCAGGTTTTGTAGTAACAAGAGGATGAGGTGACCCCTGGTTACCACAGGAAGACATGTTGGCTTGTTTGAATAATTCCATGGACTGGCAAGGAACTGAAGCCTGCCACTCAGAGATAAGCAGGCACTATGCCCAGTCCCAATAATAGGGAAACATTTAGCCAGAAGATCTTACACATGGGAGCAAAGTACGTGGAGTGACCTGCAGTTAGACCATTTGATTTTATCAGATAACGAGATAGCACTTAATACTGAAACTTAATTTCAGGCCTCATAGCAAACTGACATGTGATGTCTTGACATCAATTTAAACCTTAGTAATAACTGAGGCTTTTAGGGAGCAGGAGAATTGCCTTCTCAGGAAGTGAATTAGGCACTTAACCAGGAGGAAGGAGGCAACATGGTGAGATGGTCATCAAAAACATGAACTTTAGAGATGTAGCCCTTTATAGACAATAAAGGCAATTGAGGGAACTCTGGGATATTGGGGTAGGGAATGCAAGCCACCAGAGGGCATGAATTATATTAATAAATACCTGCGGCAATAGTGACACCAGCAGGGGGGTCAATTTGCTATTTTGTACTTAAATAAGACTTCTTTGAAGAGCCCATTTAATTGCTTCTCAATTAAACCAGCTGCCTGAGACTGAAGACATAACCTTTCCATTGAATGCTTTCTGCAAGATCCCAGCATCTTGTTTTCTGAGAAATGAAATGATTACCTTGGTTACTATCAGTAACACCTGGAAATCCTCCAAATGATAGAAGTGTCATGGTGAGGCATTGTATTGTGCCCTTGGTATATGGAGAAACATGTGTTATCTTGATTTATATTTTGGGTATTTTCGAGGAAAAAGATTCACAGAGTTCCTTTGCCCAAGTGTGCAAATCTTAGGAAATGGCCAATAGTTGGTTAAAATGTGCAGATAAATCCATTTTTTGGCAAAATGATCCACTGTTAAGATTGCTGCCTGAAGTTTGAGCAATTGTGCTGACTCTGGATCTTGTCCTTTATCTAGTCCTTTAACATCTAGTTAAGGGATGGAAAGCAGCAACATTCTACTAAGCTCCACCATGATGGCATCAATGCCATTGGTAAAGTCCACAAACTAAACTCCTTTCGTTACTACTCAATTCATCTCAAGAGGCTCTCCAAGTAGCCAGGGAACATAGTAGAGAGTTGACCTCTTCCAGTACTACAATATCTGGCAAGGGACTAAGCACAGGGGAGGTCACCTCCTTCTGCAGGTGAGATATGCCAGAGGATCCAGGTTTGACTCCCTTCTATAGCAAGGAAACCTCAGTAGCTGTGTTCAGTTCGTGGGGTGCTGCTTCTGTGACCTAAAGCATAATTGGCAGCTGAATGCAGAAGGCCACAGACTGAAAATCTGTGAAAGCTTCTATTTCCAGGAGATCCCAGTACATGTTTAACAATTACAGCTCTAATGGAATACAGGGTGGGGCTGAGGAGGGCAGTTTCTTGCATCAGAAACCTAAGAACATTGTATGGCCATCATGGGTGGTCTAGAGATTTCAGAAAGCATGAGAGGAGATTGGTAAAGCCTCTACAATGAAGGAGTCTTAGGAGCACTAATGGGAGTGCCTTTTGTACGGCAATTTAGGAAGATTCTAGAGCCTTGGGTGGAGGATGATCCATTCAAGATGGGCTGATTTGCAAGTAAGAACATTGATGGGCTTAAGTAAAATTTGTAAACACGGAATATGTCATCTCAGAGCCCAAAAAGGCCTAAAAGAAGTTGAGAGCAAGTCAATAGCTGTTTCTTGACAATGTCAGGGATGGAAGGAAATTTTGTTCACCAAATAATATTCAGTAATTTATCCAAGGTGGTACGATCTTGCACTGTTTGTGGGGCAATGGCCCATCCACTTTTTTATAAGGTCTTTTGTAAGTATCCGTATGCCCTTAATAAGTATGTCAAATGAAACTCTTTGGATGAAGATATCAATATAATGTCATATTTGTGTTCCTGGAGAGTGTTGAATGCAGTTAGGATGTTGCCTGCAAAGCTTGCGTATGATGAAAGAAGTGTTGAGTTACTCCAACAAGTAGCCAGGTAAACGTGTATTGTGCCTCTAAAGGTAAAGATGAACATAGGCTGAGAGCCTGTTGAAACAGGCATTGAACAGAGAATATTAGGTGAATCTATAATAGAAAATATTTACTGAATGCTAATTGGATTAAGTCAGTAAATTCAAATGTTTTGGATATGGGGGTCATAATGGGTGGGACCACAGCATGAAGGCTGCAGTAATTTACTGTGAAAAAATCTTCTTCTTTCCAGGCTTAAGAGCTGGACATATGGGACTGTTAAGAAAAGCAGTGAAGTAGTGGGGATATTAACCCTTTCACTAATTAGGTTTTATATAATATCTTTCAATCCTCGAAGGCCCTATTTTAATTTATATTGGACTGTATTAACTATTTTAACAGAGGGCAGCAGGCCAGGGGTGGGGAGGCACTTCAAAAAGTCCCATTTTGTAAGACAATTGGTAAGTGCCAAAAGACTTAATTTTACTTTGTTACTCAATGTGTCAGAGTATTCATGCCCACTTTGAGAATGTCCTAAAATTAAGGCAATGGGTTTTATGACCATGGCAAGGTAATACTTCTGCTGGTTAAGGTAAGGCATATATATTTGTCTTCCATTTTATATTCAGTAACCACCCCCCCAAGATTATTGTGGGTACCTTGTTTAAATTTAGTGAAATCAACAGATATAACTGTAATTTGAGTTCTACTCTTGACTAAGACCATGAAGGTTAGACAGTTAGTGCATTTCAGTAGATGTTAAAGTTAATTTAGAACCTATACTGTAGTGGCCCAAAAGCCAATCAATACCTTTTTATCTTTGTGTATAAATTATTTTAGCAAATTTTGGCTTTCCAATTGGGTTAAATTGTGGAGGCTTTTTTTCAGTTTAATTGTTTGTTTTCTCTTCTTGAATACAGTTCTCTTTCTTACTTTCATTGTTTTTTCTTCTTCTTTTTGCTCACTGAATATACTTGGATGAGGAAGGGTTGTATCATTGTAATATTCATAAATTTGTTGCTCAAGACAGCCTCAAATATGTATCCTCGGAGTAAAGGACCTCCCCTATGGCAATGGTTGCTTTATGGTGCTTGAAGAGCCCAAACTTAAGTCAGGTTTGAATTAACCCTTTGACTGTCCCATAGTGGTGCTATGATTCTTCATTTGTTTGTTTCCTATAACCCTGAGGATTAGGTTCTTTATTTCAACAGAGGCAAAGACAAGCTTAGTGGAAGAACTCGGAGTCCACAACCCTGAGATTGGCAAATTGTTGATGGAAGAGTTTTGAAGTCTCCAACTATAACAGTGGTTTTGATTCATCAGGTTTTGATTCATGTATTTTGTTAGGTATATAGACATTTAGGATTGCTGTCTCTTGTCAAAAAATCAACCCCAGCATCATTAGGTAATGTCCCTCTTTATCCCTGGTTATAGTCCTTGTTCTAAACTCTGCTTGGTATGATATCACTATAGCCACACTAGATTTAATTGGTGAGTGTTTGCATGCATTTCTTTTTCCATCCTTTTGCTTTTAACCTTTCTGTATCTTTATATTTTGAGAGGTTTTTCTGTTGACTGCATATACCTAAGTATAAATTTCATATTACATTTGGCATTCTTTGTCTTTTAATTGGTGTCTTTAGACCATGTACATGTAAAATAATCTTATATGGCTAGATTAAAATCTACTATCTTGCTAGTTGTTTTCTAATATTTTCCATAATTTTCTTCCTTTTTTCTTGTTTTATTCCAACCTTTGTACTCATTGTGTATTTTTCATTGATTTTTCCATAACTGGACTATTATTCATACCTATTTAAAAAATTGTAGTGACTCTCCTAAGATTTTCAATTTACAGTTTTCATTAATCAACTTATTGTCCAGTCATAGTATCTTACTTTGCACATAGCACAAAAATTAAAAATAAAAGTTAGAATTTTCAAAATACAATCAAAAATATATAGTTAGAAAACTCATGCTATATGATTTCAAGTCATGGATTACAGCTACAGTAATCAAGAGAGTATGACACTGACAAGAAGGTGTACAATGAAACAGTAGAGTCTAAAGAGTAGAAACACATACGTATGTGATGTCTCCAAATATAACTGTGGATTTGTCTGTATGTCTATTAATAAAAATGGAATACAACAGGAATAATAGTGAAACCATTAAACAAATTGAAATAGAAGTTGAAAATCCATTTGTACAAATTTTAGTACTGTAAATTTCATAGGCATTTGTTGACAAGTACTCAAAGAAGAGAAAAT
The DNA here is from genome assembly GCF_964341445.2 of Mesoplodon mirus. Classification (NCBI taxonomy): domain Eukaryota; kingdom Metazoa; phylum Chordata; class Mammalia; order Artiodactyla; family Ziphiidae; genus Mesoplodon; species Mesoplodon mirus. The sequence continues at coordinate 22,902,734 of NC_138986.1, read as the reverse complement.
GAAAACAAATATTTTCAAACTATGGAAATACAGAGAAACTTAATAGACATGGCTGTATAGGGGACAATCAAAGTACCATCTCACTATAAGAAGTATAAGAATCTCACTTATGAAAATAAATGTAAAATAAACCAGCAACATGTAATGATATGATCATTCAGTATAGATCCCACAGGAATCTGGCCATAGTAGAAATTGAAAAGTAGCCAAAATCTGCCCTTATGTAGCATAAAACATGACTCAAAGGCATTGTACTGACCCACATATGTGTTTCAAAACAAAATTGTTGTTAAAAGACATAAAAATCCAGACATTTTTATTGCAATATCTACTATCTCCAGCATCAAATAAAAATTACTAGTCATACAACCAAGCAGTAAATTCAACCCATAATCAAAGAAAAAACATATTCAACAGAAAAAGTTGAATAATAGAAATTATGGAACGATTAGACAAGAATGTTAAAATGGCTATTACAACTGCATATACTTATTTAAAAAGAAACATACATATAATGAAGAGAGAAGTAGGAAAAATAAAAAGGACTAAATGGAATTTCATGTCAAAAATACAATATCTGAAATTATTAAATCATTGTAGAAGAAGATATCTATAAAACATAAAAGAGAATAATAAAGTCTGAAAGAAGTGGTCTAACATATGAATAATTATTGTCCTAGAAAGAAAAGTGGAAGAAAGAAGACAGAAGAAATATATTTTTTTAAATAGTGGGCAATCTTTCATCTGTTTGTTGGCAGTCTGTATATCTTCTTTGGAGAAATGCCTATTTAAGTCTTCTGCCCATTTTTGGATGGGGTTGTTTGTTTTTTTGCTATTGAGCTGCATGAGCTGCTTATAAATTTTGGAGATTAATCCCTTGTCAGTTGCTTCACTTGCAAATATTTTCTCCCATTCTGAGGGTTGTCTTTTGGTCTTGTTTATGGTTTCCTTTGCTGTGCAAAAGCTTTGAAGTTTCATTAGGTCCCATTTGTTTATCTTTGTTTTTATTTCCATTTCTCTAGGAGGTGGGTCCTAAAGGATCTTGCTGTGATTTATGTCATAGAGTGTTCTGCCTATGTTTTCCTCTAAGAGTTTGATAGTTTCTGGCCTTACATTTAGGTCTTTAATCCATTTTGAGCTTATTTTTGTGTATGGTGTTAGGGAATGATCTAATCTCATACTTTTACATGTCCCTGTCCAGTTTTCCCAGCACCACTTATTGAAGAGGCTGTCCTTTCTCCACTGTACATTCCTGCCTCCTTTATCAAAGATAAGTTGACCATATGTGCGTGGGTTTATCTCTGGGCTTTCTATCCTGTTCCATTGATCTATCTTTCTGTTTTTGTGCCAGTACCACACTGTCTTGATTACTGTAGCTTTGCATCATTAATCATTAGAGAAATGCAAATCAAAACTACAATGAGATATCATCTCACACCAGTCAGAATGGCCATCATCAAGAAATCTAGAAACAATAAATGCTGGAGAGGGTGTGGAGAAAAGGGAACACTCTTGCACTGCTGGTGGGAATGTGAATTGGTACAGCCACTATGGAGCACAGTATGGAGGTTCCTTAAAAAACTAAAAATAGAACTACCATATGACCCAGCAATCCCACTACTAGGCATATACCCTGAGAAAACCATAATTCAAAAAGAGACATGTACCAAAATGTTCATTGCAGCTCTATTCACAATAGCCCGGAGCTGGAAACAACCTAAGTGTCCATCATCGGATGAATGGATAAAGAAGATGTGGCACATATATACAATGGAATATTACTCAGCCATAAAAAGAAACGAAACTAAGCTATTTGTAATGAGGTGGATAGACCTAGAGTCTGTCATACAGAGTGAAGTAAGTCAGAAAGAGAAAGACAAATACCGTATGCTAACACATATATACGGAATTAAAAAAAAAAAAGTCATGAAGAACCTAGGGGTAAAACGGGAATAAAGACACAGACCTACTTGAGAATGGACTTGAGGATATGGGGAGGGGGAAGGGTAAGCTGTGACAAAGCGAAAGAGAGGCATGGACATATATACACTACCAAACGTAAGGTAGATAGATAGTGGGAAGCAGCCACAGAGCACAGGGAGATCAGCTTGGTGCTTTGTGACCGCCTGGAGGGGTGGGATGGGGAGGGTGAGAGGGAGGGAGATGCATGAGGGAAGGGATGTGGGAACAGATGTATATGTATGACTGATTCACTTTGTTATAAAGCAGAAACTAATAAAAAAAATGTAATAAATAAATAAATAAATAGTGGGCAATTTTTTTTTCAAATTTGAAGAAAATATACATCAAAAGAATCAAGAAACTGAGTAAATTCCAAACAACATAAACACCCACACAGGAATAAGACCCACCCTGCTGTGACACACACACACACACACACACACACACACACAGGCATATTATAATTCAATTGCTGAAAACGTGATAAGAAAAATCTCAAAAAGAGCTAAATGAAGAAAAGAATATTATATACAGAGGGACACATAAAAATTATTGCACACTTCCCATTAGAAACAGTGCAAGCAAAAAATGCAATGGAATGGCATCTTTAAAGAAACTATCATTCAAAAATGAAGATACAATAAAAATTTCTTTTCCAGCAAACAAAAACTGTGAAAATTCATTGCCAACATCTTTACACTAAAAGAGCTATTAAATGTTCTTCAGCAGGGACTCCCCTGGTGGCGCAGTGGTTAAGAATCTGCCTGCCAATGCAGGGGACATGGGTTCGAGCTCTGGTCCGGGAAGATCCCACATGCCGTGGAGCAACTAAGCCTGTGCGCCACAACTACTGAGCCTGTGCTCTAGAGCCTGCAAGCCACAATTAGTGAGCCCACGTGCCACAACTACTGAAGCCCGTGCGCCTAGAGCTTGTGCTCCGCAACAAGAGAAGACACCACAATGAGAAGCCTGTGCACCACAACGAAGAGTAGTCCCCACTCCCCGCAACTAGAGAAAGCCTGCATGCAACAACGAAGACCCAACGCGGCCAAAAATAAATAAATATTTTTTTTAAAAGTTCTTCTGCAGAAGGAAAAGATAACAGATGGAATCTTGTATCTACACTAAAGAGTAAAGAGGGTCAAAATCGTGAATATGTGAGTAAATATACACAATTTTGTTTTCTCACTTATAATTTCTATGGGAGATAATTTATTTTCAAGCAAAAATAACATTATATTTTGATGTTCAAAAGCATGTAGAAGATAAATGTATGACAGCAGTATCATGAAGGATAGTAGGAAGGAAATGAAACTATACTACTATAGTGATCTCATGTTATAGAAGAAGTGCTACATAATAATTTGAAGATAAACTTTGATACAACACATAATATAAACCTGAGATTAACCAATGATAAGTAAAACAAAGAAGCTAATAGTGGAAATAAAAATAGAACAATAACAAATGTTCAATTAATACAAAATATAGCATAACCAATAAGAAAGAATAAAGAACACAGTGGACATCTAGAATATATAAAGCAATATGATGTATTTAAATCCAACCAATTAAAAGATAGAGACTATCAAAATATATAGATTGTCAGACTGGCCTAAAACACCCAACTAACTATATACTGGTTACAAGAAATGCAACCAGTTGCTTGATTGGGTTGCTTGATTCTATTTATTTATTTATTTGAAGTATAGTTAATTTATTACAATATATTAGCTTTAGGTGTACCATGGGTTACTTGATTCTTGGGGAGTATCCTCAATGTTTCTGTTTTGTTTGTTTAAACATTTCAATTTTTAGAGCAGTTTTAGGTTCACAGCAAAATTGAGTAAAAAGTAAGCTTCTCCTCTTTGTAAATCAACTACATGTCAATAAAAAAGTAAGCCTCTCCTTTTATCAACATCACCCACTAGAAAGGTAGGATTTGTTAAAATTGATGAACCTACACTGACATATGAATTGTTATGTCTTCTTGGAGAACTGACCCCTTTATCATTATGTAATGTCCTTGTTTATCCTGATAGCTTTCCTTGCATTGAATTCTGTTCTGTCTGAAATTAGTATAGCCATTTCTGCTTTTTTTGGATTAGTGTTAGCATCATATATTTTTCTCCATTCATTTACCTTTAAACAATATGTGTCACTATATGTAAAGTGGGTTTCTGTAGATTGTCTCATTTATTTTAGTAGCCTACACAGATGGGAAACACAGAAAGTTCCATGCTCAGAATTTCTTATAACCTTTAATAGACTGATAGGTCTTAATATTTTCCAATTATAGCTATGATTTTGACTGGGTAAAAATAACAGATTTCTGTCAAAGTTCTGCATCTTACGTTGGGTTTTCCCAGAATCAGACCCTGAAAAATGATTATTTTGGTCCTGATCCCAAGAAACACTGTCCAGAAAGTGGGAAGTGAGATACAGAAAGAAGATAATTATTGATAAATGTACTATCAAGCAAGTTACCATTAAGAATAATTGGAACCTAATTAGAACTGGAGAACTCTGAGAGACATTGAAGAATATAGAATTCCGTAGTAATTCAAATGCTGCTGTATTTACATACCAACTCCAATCCATCCTTGGATGGCGCAGCTCTCATTAAGGATTTCTTCCTCAGCCCTTTTGGCCTTTTGTGAGCTTGTACCAAGTGGTCTTTGGGTGTTCACATATGCTTTGCCCATAGGCAAAAAGATATAGATGCTAACATTTGGAAATCCAATTACTTTGCACTGAAAAGTTAAGGATATGACAGGGAAACCAGCAACATTTACTGCATACTGATAAAGACAGACCCACAGGAGTAATAAAAGAACAGGGAAGGTCTCGACCCTTTTAACAATCCCTGCTTCTTAAATAATTCATATTCCTTGACTCTTGTGACGGCAGTTCTGCTCGTCCTGCTTCCATTTCCGCCACTAAGTTTTGTGCATTCGATGATGTTTCTTGTATTTATCCTTTAAATGTTGGGTTTTTTTTCCCCTCTCTACCTTGACTCAGATTCTCTTTTATTCTCATTCTATATACTACACTTAAAAAAGATGATCAATTTCTATTATTTTAGCATTTATTTGGTGTTGCAACAGATGTATCGCAAAAAGAATTCTTTCACTCACATCCAGACCTAAATGTTCAAAAGACCTACTCTGAATTCTCACTTTCACATTATTGGCATCTTCAACAACTTTTCCCATATTAAAGTCATCATATTAAACCAAATACCCACCCTTTTATAGATTTCTAGTTCACAGATACAGGGTTCCCAGGTAAAATATAGAATACTCAGCTAAACTTGAATATCAGAAAAAAAGATGAATAATTTTGTGTAAGTATGCCTTAAATAGTCCACGACGCCTACTTATACTAAAAAAAAATTATTCATTGTTTTACTGAAATTCAAATTTAATTGGATATCCTAGTAATCAGTCATTCCTACCTTGATACCCCCCTTTTTTGTCCTTATCTCTCCCTCTCTGGACACACTTGGTCAATCACCAAATATGTTTCATTTACCCCTAAATTATTCCTGTCTGCTCTCTAAATAGTTTAGTTTCCACCACCTTTGTCACAACCATTCTAATCTCTTAGTTTCTTAATTGTCATTTATGTCTCCTTTCTCTGCAGTGTTGTCAAAATTAACTCAAATTTTATCATGTTACTTCCTTGAATAATATCTTCCTATGATTTCTAATTATACCTATTGCCAAGTAAATCCCTACATTTGGTTTATAAAGCCCTCAGTGGTCTTTTCTCACTTTCTCTACAGCTTAATCTCATGTTAAACCCTCCATTACAAGCTGTACTGCTACAAACACATGAGTATCTTTTAATTTGCCAAGAGGGACACACACTAGATCCTGGCTCCATGCCTTCACAAACTCAGTGTCACTTTTTCAGTGAGACTGTCTCTGATTGATCACAGAAGATTAAGTTTTCTACTGAAAATTGCTTAGCTCTTTCTTTCATTTTCCATCTATGCCTTATTCGTTATTACTGATATAGAGTCTTTATTTCCCTTTACAGTTTAAAGTCCACAAGCACATTTACCATATCTAGTTTTTCATTGATTGCTCAACATATCTAAATAAATGTATGTGGGATGGATAAATAAATTTTTAAAATATTATTATAGAGAGTGCTGCCAATAAAGGCAAACTGCCTTTCCTAACTGACATTTTTCTGTATCAAAATAACTCTTCAATATTTTCTAGAGCCATGTTAGCAAGCTGGTCAGCAGACATCCTGCAAACTCTACCTTGCCATCTGTCAAAAAAACTTCAGTTTGGTTCAGAATAAGAACTAAAACTGTAAATGGCCTAATTTAGACTACCCTTAGTATAGATAAAGAGGAAAAGTATTCTTAAACTAGGACAAGGAGAAAATTACTATATCATAAATCTGAATTTTAATGAAGAACCAGATGTGAACTAGGAGTTAGAGTTGAGGATGTCAAATAGAATATCATAATCAGACGTGAACAGAGCAATTGGGAAACCAAAGTTGGGACTGAAAAATATAAGTATGCAAGACTGATATTTTGGGATTGTTTTTGCTTGTACTGATAACTATACACCAGGACTCTCTTTTGGCATTTTCACCTTTTTCTAAAGGTCAAGATAGTGAGAGAATATTAAAGCTGCTAGCCCTTACAGGAAGGCATTCTCTAGCCACCTAACAACACATACTTCCTCCTAATTTTTGTAATTAATTTTAACAAATTTTCCAATCTGGAATTTTAATACCTTATTTTAATTTTGTTTTGTTATTTAATGCTTTTAAATCACAATTTAACTTTCCAAATAGACTCTTAAGTTCCTTTAAACAAAGATTTTTCTCCCACACAATAAAATCTCCAAGTTATAAAAATATGGGAGATTCAAAAGCATATTAAGATGTCTGTATATTAAATATTATACATAATTTAATAATTGAAGAGTGCTTAGTACAAAAGACAAAAATACGTTATTTCAAACAGAAAAAAATTAATCATTACCAGTATGAGACACTTATAAAAGTATAGGAGTATCAAGGGAAATAATACCAGGTATTAGATATTTATAAAATTATCAAAAGGTGCTCAGGGGATACCACTTGACCAGTGAGTTGAGGGGACCCCCTTAGAAGCTGAGATGTGGCCGTCAGGAGGGTGCTGCTGCCTCCACCTCCATTGCCCCACAACCTAGTCATGTCCAACCAAGAGGTGAACTGGCACTCACGTGCAGAGCTCAGCTGCTGTCAGTGTATGTAAACACAAATCAGCTCTCACTGCTAACTGCAACCACGACAAAATTTGTCTCTGACTCATTTTCACCTTCAAATCTCATGTGAGTGCATCTTCCTGATGGACCAATTTTGCACAGTAAATCTTAGCTGAAATGGAATCTTAAAAAAAAAAGCCATTTTTAACTTTTCAATATCTTGAACTGAAATAGGATGGAACTGAAATTGAGCAAGTCAGTCCTCAATAATATCCCTTCTCCCCACCCGCCTCTCTCCTTCCTCTCCCAATATTTATAATGTTTTCTCAACCAATAGGATTTATAGTTTCCTTGAAAAAAAATGAGGTCAAGAGAACCAGAAGTCAACCCACAGACTGGGCAAAAATATTTATAAAAGGCATATCTGATAAACAACCATTATCCAAAATACACAAAGAACTCTTAAAATTCAATAATTTAAAAAAAAGAGTAAATAGATGTTAAAATGGGCAAAAGATCTGACCACCTCACCAAAGACAGCATAAAGATGTCAAATAAGCATATTAAGAATATAAAATTACATGTGCTCAAAATCATACATCATTAAGGAGATGAAGATTAAGACAATAAAATACCACTACACACTTAATAGAATAGCTGAATTCCAGAACACTGACCTCACTAAATGCTGGCAAGGATGTGGAGCAACAGAAATGCTCATTCATTGCTGGTAGGAATGCAAAACGTTACAGCCTCTTTTGAAGACAGTTTGGTACTTCCTTACAGTACTAAATATACTCTTACTATATGATCATGCTCCTTGGTGTATATCTAAAGGAGCTGAAAGTTTATGTCCACACAAAAACGTGCCCACAGATGTTTATAGCATCTTTATTCATAATTGCCAAAACTTGAAAGCAACCAAGATGTCCTTCAGTAGGTGAATGGATAAATAGTATGATCCATCAAGACAATGGAATATTATTCAGCACTAACAAGAAATGAGCTATCAAGTCATGAAGAGACATGGTGGAAACTTACATACACATTACTAAGTTAAAGAAGTCAATCCGAGAAGGCTATCTACTGTATGATTCCAACTATATGACATTTTGGAAAAGGCAACGCTATGGAGATAGTAAAAAAGTCAATGTTTGTCAGAAGTTGGCAGGTAGGGATAAATGGAAGAACAGAGGCTTTTTAGGACAGTGAAAATACTCTGTATTGATGTTATAATGGTGGATACATGTCTTATACTTTTATTGATCCCATAGAATGTAAACTGTGGACCCTGGATGATAATGATGTGTCAGTGTAGCTTCATTAATTGCAAAGGTGAACATTCTGGTATGATAAGTTGATGGTGGAGTAGGCTGTGGGTGTGTGGAGACAGTAGGTATATAGGAATTCTCTGCACTTCCCTCTCAATTTTGCTGTGAATCTAAAACATGTCTTTTTAAAAAGTGTATTAATAAAAAATGGGGCAGTAAAAAGAACCCAAATGTGAATCTGAGGATTAAGTAACTAGAGGAATTTACCTCCAGGATGGCAATTAAACATAGTAGAATTGATTAAATTTTCATTAAATGTAATTGAACAAAGAAGATATTAAACTGGCATCTAAACATAGATTGGGAAGAGTATTAAAAGCAAACATCATCTAACCTGTACTTTTCTTAGGGATTTTACTGGTGGTCTATTCAAAGTCATGGCAGTACCATCCTATCAAATATGAGTATTTATCTTACTATTGTTTGGTCTAATTAATGATTATAAGCTTACAAATCAACATCATTTTCTAGGATATAACAATGAGTTGATATAATTACAGTCAAATTATATTTCAATATCACGTTCTAGAAAATAGAATAATGTACGATTAAATACAGGTATGCCATTAGGTTTTCATGATTTGTAATTTGGTGACCTTGATATTAACATGAAGAGGTATATAACTGTGTTGAAGAATTACAGAGAACAGCTTTGGTAGGACACAATAATATCTGATTTTTTTTTTTTTTGGAACATGGTTTAGTTTCTTATCTGTGATGCTCACTTACCTTGCTAAAATAAGCAGGTTTTAAGTGGGAGTTTCTTTTTTTTGCATTTAAAACAACTTGGTTATTGAAAAATATTCTGTTTATGTGAGTCAACTGACTTTATTAAAAGCCAAAGAAAATTTACAAATTGTTTGTATATAGACTGAAATGATTAAAGTAAAGAAAGAGTAAAAATAAATTTTTTCTATAGAGGAGTTAAAGTGCAGTGCGTACATATAGATGGAAGAAACTTGTGCTCCCTCTAATCTATTAATGTAATCCTCAATTCAGGACCAATATGCTTACTTGTGTTTCATAATATACTTAATACAATATTGATACTACGTTTAGATAACAGTATTGATTTAAGGTCCAACAGCAGATATTCACAACCAAACATCATTTGTAATGAGTATTGTTAACAACGTAAATCTTTCATTCTGGGATAATGTCCATTGAGATCACCCCTTGTACTGTATAAATGTTTGCTTCTTTTTAAAGGAATCTCAGTGTTCCATCATCATTTGAATTAGCTTGACCAGGTCAATTTATTTTATCCTATTTGCTCTAACTGGAGGGTTATTTATTCATTCAAAGACTTTAACTAAGATTCTAGAAAGCATCTTCTGATATTGTTTTCCAACCCTGCTTCTGACCCTGTTTTCAGTGTATAGCCTCCTTGTTAACAAAAATACATCATGGGGGCCTCCCTGGTGGCGCAGTGGTTGAGAGTCCGCCTGCCGATGCAGGGGATACGGGTTCGTGCCCCGGTCTGGGAGGATCCCATATGCCGCGGAGCAGCTGGGCCCGTGAGCCATGGCCGCTGGGCCTGCGCATCCGGAGCCTGTGCTCCGCAACGGGAGAGGCCACAACAGTGAGAGGCCCGCATACCGCAAAAAAAAAAAAAAAAAAATACATCATGAATTGAAACCAGTATAAGGGAATCAATAAAACACCTAAATGGATCACAAAGTTAATGTTTATTTATTGATTTAAGTATTGTCCCTTGCCATTTTTGTTAGCTATTGTTATGATAGACCACGTCATGGGTAGAAGCCTAAAATACCAGACAGTGATTATTTTTCACCAAAAACTTGATGAGAAAATAAGCAATTGGGAATCACTACTTTTTAAAAAGCAGTTCAGCTGAATTCAGAGGAATCTCAAAACTGCCAGTACTAGGTAAAAGATACCATAGGAACATATTTTAGAAAAGATAAGAATATTATGGTCAACGAGGTATAAAGTGCTGCTCTGAAATTTTCAACCAGCCAGGCATCATTCAAGTGGTGAATTTATAGCTATAAATAAAGTGGTTTTCCCCATAAATTTTTCGTGACTCCTATGTGCACAGTGCCACCAACAGGAAAGACGTGAACTACCAAATAATAATGCATTTAAAGTTCAAATGGAAACCACGGTATTTCAATAATCTTGAAGAGTATAATAAGAATTATCTTCTGCTATGACATGCCTTTGAGCCATTCTAATCTTGACTCCTAACATTAAAGTTTAATTAACTTTTTTCTGCTTTTTCTCTAATCTGGAGCAAGAATCTTCATCAGGTAACTTGTGGTGATATTTAAATGCTTTTAACATGACCCATAATAAGACTATTTTGTTTTATTATTGTAACCCAGAACACATACATACAAACTGAAATAAAATTCCAGAAAACGATATTTAAGCTTATTAAATGCAATATAATTTGATATTTCATTTTTCTATTATATTCTATTTCATAGTTTTCTGCATTCTTATGGAATAAACTCCATCACTATTGCATTCTCATATACTAAAGCTCCATGAGGGCCTTGTTTACCTTTATATATCTGCATCTTAGTCAGTGCCAAACCCATACTTAATTAAATATACTGAAAAAAAATGCATGAATCTTCTCAGCTTCTCAAGAAGAATATCAAAATTCTGCCCATAGAAATCATTTCTTTGAATTTTGAAATACTTTGAGAAAATAATTTAAAGATTTAATCAATGAGTGATAAAAGTAAAAGTACTGGCATTGGTAAGCAAGGCTCTTTGGAAATGGAACCCAGTTAGAGGTCTAGAAAGGAAAGTGGGAAAATAAGTCAAAACCTCTGAAAGACGTAAGATCTACTAGCAAATAATACACTCGGTGATTCATTCTTTTTTCCTTCTGTGTGTTGGTTCTCTCAGTCTTTATGTTTGCTGTAGATTTCCCTAGGCCATTCTGCAAATTATACTATGAAGATGGCTTTGATGCTTCTGATGTCTGTTATCTTAAAAAGCCATTGATAACAGCTCACAGGATATAACCTTGAGGAAAATGTTTCTCCTACTGTAACTCAATCAAGTCTAGCCCCCAAAACTGAACTTATATTTTAGCCAAACCTTTGATGGCCTTAACATTTTAAGTAGTATTTTTCATTCATAGATATTTAATACTAAACTCTAATTGCTGTATGTACATGTGTATATATATTTACACACACACACACACATATATATAGATAGATGAGTGTATGTGAATTTCAACAAGAGAAGCATCATATATTCTTTAAAGTGCTAAATATATATTTATACATTTAATAGGTGAAAATACTTCTAAAAGAAAGTTCTGTCAACTATTTCTTCCTTTCACATTGTATTACATTTCAAGAAAGTTATTAAATGATATTGCTAAATTGTTTAAATGCAATACAATTCATGCAGTAAATAAATACCGTGTATTCCACGTAAGGCCTTCAAAAAGTTGTCCCAAAGGACAAGTTACAGATACTTACCACAAGGGGGCTCAATAAGGGAGGGAAAAGGAAGGAAACAGTAATATTTTTAAAAGATTTTATGAAAATATCATTTCATAGTTTAAAGAACTCTCTCTCTCCCTCTCTCCCTCTCTCCCTCTCTCCCTCTCTCCCTCTCTCTCTCTCTCTGTCTCTCTCTGGAAAATAAAAATTTAAAAATGAACTTTTCTGAGAAGAACTGCTGTTACGAGCTCTGGTTTATCATGCAGGCTACCTACACTGCTGCAGAGAAATCCAACTGACTTTCCTTAGGTTCTCAGGAAGCATTTTTAAAGCCAATACAAATAATGAATATACTAAGTGATTTCATAGATTCAGACCATTGCTATAAACACAGATAAAGTTAAAGATCCTTCTGAAATGAGATGGGTAAAATCAGTGTGGATAAAGAGGCTTCTTGTACTTCTGCCTTCCTCCTCTTTTTCCTGTTCTTTCTCCTGTTCTTCTTCTCTTTCTTTTTGCTATTCTTCTTTCTCCTCCTCCTCTCCCCTCATGTCCTTTTCTTTTCGTCTTATGTTTTATATAAAAACAGTGTTTTTATGGTGTAATGTGAACTTCAGAGGCCATGGAATCAGGCATATTTCAGTTTGTATTTTAGTTTTTTGTGTGACTTTGGATGAATTACAGAAAGTTTATAAAGCACTGGTTTTCTTATCTGCAAATTTTGGAAACATAACCTGCATGATGGTGAGAGCCTTAGGTAATATTAGTAAACCCCCCACCCCCCAATAACTGGAAAGTACTAATTCCTTAATGAATAGTATATATTTCTATTATTATACTGAGAGTTTTAATGATTTTATGAATATTAAATTATATTAATGAAATCAATTGTTTAACTTTTGTTATCAGAGCTTTCTTAATATTCAGAAGCACAATCTCCTTCACACAACCTTTAAACTTATGTATGACTTTATACACTTTTCAGTATAAGACAGAAAAATTACAGGTATATACTGCTGATAGGTAACCATAGTTAACTATGGAGGAGCCCCAGTAGATAGAATTCCTACATATTTGAAAATTTCAGAAAAAATGATTTCTTAGTAGAAAGAAACATAAAGAAATTAAGAAAGACGCAATTGATTGTATAAAATAAGGCACTAAGTACTGAATCAAAATCAAAATACTATATATAGGACGAGGAAACATTCTGTAGGATACTGCAGTGGTAGAAACATGATATTATGAATTTGTCAAAACACAAACACCAAAAGTGAAGCCTACAGACATAGAGAACAGACTTGTGGCTGCCAAGGGGGCGGAGGGGTGGGGGAGGGATGGAGTGGGAGTTTGGGGTTAGCAGATGTAAACTATTATGTATAGAATGGATAAACAACAAGGTCCTACTATATAGCACTGGGAACTATGTTCAATATCCTGTGATAAACCATAATGGAAAAGAATATGGAAAAGAATGTATATATATGTATAACTGAATCACTTTGAATCACCTTGCTGTACAGCAGAAATTAACACAACTCTGTAAATCAGCTATACTTCAATGAAAAAATAAAAATAAAACAGAAAGTGAAGCCTAATGTAAACTATTGACTTTAGTTAATAATAACAACCATTGATATTGGTTCATCAATGTAACACATGTACCACCCCAAAGCAAGATGGTAATTACAGGAGAAACTGGGCAGGAACAAGGAGAAGGGAGTATATGCGAATTCTGTGTACTTTCTGCTCAATACTTCTATAAACCTAAAAGTACTCTAGAAATAAGCCTATTAATTTTTTAAGAAAAATCAATATGTATGCCTGCTAAAACAGAAGATGTCTAGTATCTTTATTTGTTGAGGACAGGCATTTATTTCTTCATGTAAAACATAAGGTGAAATTTAGACTGTGAGATTTAAATTACAATTATATTTATTTGGTATTTAACATCTACCCATACTTTTGCACTATGGATATACAAGTAAGCTTGAATGAAAATTGAGAAAATTTAAGATTTTTCTGCAGCCTAATGTTTAAATTATGACTTGTAATAAAATAGTAATGCTAGTACTGACCTATTTATTGGGCACTGTCTCTGTTCCAGACATGATGCTAAGTACTTTACAAGCATCATAAAAAGGCTTTTCGTAATTTCTAAGGAAGAAATCATTAAGAACGTCTACTCTGGGCAATATTTATGTACTATTATAACTTGGAGAACTATGAAAACAAGATACAATTAATTATTTTAACTTCATTAAAATCAATGATTTAATAATAGTGCTCATCCTGGGCTCTGTGCATGCATCAATGTGTGTTTACAAGGATAATGATTAAGATATAGCTCTGTTAAATATCCACTGCATTAGACATATTTATAATATCCACTAGGTGTACATTATCACACACTGGTAAATCAGAGTCTCAACTCAAAAATTCACAAAAGATTACTCGTAGTGTTATTATTCCTGAAACTAAAATAAACATATATAGTGAAAAATATTCAATACATTCTTATTTCATTTTAAATCTCTTTGTTATAGAGCATACTTATCTTACATTATTGTGTGAGTACTAAATTACAAACACCAGGGGACTTATGAAACTATACCATGGAATATCAGTCTAGAAAATAACAACTTGTTAAAAATTAGTGATACCTATGTGAAAAGTACTTTATTTGAAATAACACAAATATGCCACCTTAAGTTTAGATCTTTAAAACACTTAGAAAAATCAGAAATTTACATATGTCAAGAACAATCAATGGCTTAATTCAAACCTATTAATGGGCATCTAGAGAAAAAAAAACAGAGAAATCAAGTGGTGTGTCAAAGATTCAGCTGGCCATAAATGATCCACTGTAACATAATCAAATGGCATTGCCCCTCTATGGCAAAAGGAGCAGTACAATTGGCTCTGATTAAAAACAAACTAACAATAATAAAACAAACAAATAAAAAATTCTTCTCTCTTATTTTTGCTTTTTCTCAGACATCTTGTAACTTGTCTTTCAAATTTCCATTTTAGGATTGTAGTTACATCTCAGATAAATAACACCACAGTTGACAGATGCTAGATTCATAATAAATTGCTATTGTATACAGGTATTAAGCTCTGTTCTTTGGCCTTCCATGATTGTTCAGTTTACTCCAGTATTTTAAAAATCCATATATCAATTCAATTCTTTTTGGGGAGGCTCCAGTCCCTGGTAATAAGTCTTTCTCTCACATGACATTATGGGATCTTATATAACCTTACATCTTTGACTCAAATGTCTCAGTCAATTAGAAAAGTGAAATACAGAACCTCACTTTGTAAAGTAATGACCTTGTCTAAGAGAAGGAAACTACTGAATAACCCAAAATACCAATTCACCAAAACAAGTACTTTTTCAGTTAAATGTTATTTTGGATCAAAAGTTGCAAACTGATAATATACAGTACTGCTGTTTTTATTCAATAAAAATATTTATAATAAATGCTCTCATCTTGAAAAGGCCACTACAGATTAAAATATTTTATCATCTTTAGTACTGGTAAAGCTGTATTGCTAAACTTAGCCTAAACTTAGCACAACACTGGATCCCTTCTTATAATGCATGAAATGAAGAGAGAGGGAGAATGAAGGAGACAGAATGTTGACTATAGACTATGTTGTCTGCATCCCAGATAGTTTAATATGGTTATGCATTCCCTACTATGTGTGGCTCAAGAAATGTTAACCTCTGCTTAATTTGGCAATCAGATAAATTATTCCTCTCCCCATGAGAGGGAACAAATGAGGGAATGGAAAACCAGGCATGACAAAACTAAAATGAGGTACCACCTCACACCAGTCAAGCTGGACATCCTTAAAATGTCTACAAATAACAAATGCTGGAGAGGGTGTGGATAAAAGGGAACCCTCCTACACTGTTGGTGGGAATGTAAGTTGATGCAGTCACTGTCGAAAATAGTACAGAGGTTTTTCAGAAAACTAAAAATAGAATTACCATAAGATCCAGCAATCCCACTCTTGGGCATATATCCAGACAAAACTATAATTCAAAAAGGTACATGCACCCTTATGTTCATAGCAGCACTATTCACAATAGCCAAGACATGAAAACAACCTAAATGTCCATCAACAGATAAATGGATAAAGAAGATGTGGTATATACAATGGAATACTACTCAGCCACGAAAAAGAATGAAATCATGCCATTTGCATCAACATGGATGCAACTAGAGATTATCATACTAAGTGAAGGAAGTCAGAAAGAGAAAGACAAACACCATATGATATCACTTATATGCAGAATCTAAAATATGACACAAATGAACCTATTTATGAAACAGAAACAGAATCATGGACATAGAGAACAGACTTCTGATCACTTGACACCACAAAACACATGACAATTTTACTATGTGGCTATTGGATGCATCTCAAAAAGGGGTCTGCAACATATTTCACAATCTTTTTTTTGCCTATAGTCCAGTCTTCACATCACACAGTTTTAAACCAAATAAGGTGGTTTCTATTAAGGGATCACAGAAATGGTCTAATTTGTTTTGCCGACATTTTCTGAAGTTTTGGAATTTGTGGCAGGTAAAAATGCAACTCCAATGAACTTCACAACTTTCAACAGAGTAAATTGGGAAAAAAATTCTAGAGTCTGGGATAATGGACAGTTATCAGTTAAAATGCAAAACAAAGAAGCAAACTAGAGTAAAACAAAAAACTGCGTAAGATACATTTTTTTTAATTTCAAAAAACTTTTAGAAACAGACTCAAGGCCAAGCAATAAAAGCAGAGATGAAAAAAAGCTGAACAAATGAACAAAGTTTATCTTGATTAAGTAAAGAAACTTTGCTTTATGATTTCATTAGAAAATATGCACGGAGTAAGGGGAGAGGAGAGAGTTATGTTGTTAAATTTTCCTTCCAGATTAAATAAATAGTATATATGCTTTTGTTGTGTTTAGCTCCTCTGGATTGAAAAGGTAAACTTCATCTGTTTCCCCAGTGTTCCATGAAACAAGATGTTATAGGAATATAAAAATAACTGTTACATGTTAGATTATGAAACCTTTGTTCTGTTCAGTCTTATTTGAATTCAAAGCTGTTTTAGAAGGACACATGACTACATTGAAAGTGTATATATTCATGATTTCAAAAAGCTTAATATATTTCCAGCTCATATTTTAGAGTTTCACTTCAATAATTATTTTCAATATTGTTTACATACTCAATTTGAACTTTTCTGCTGTCTTTATGGTTAATTATAAGTAATTTTAAACTTCATTAACTTCACCTAATTATTAAAAATTAAAATATACTGTGTATTATAAGGGTAGTGAGATATTTTTGAATTAAAAATAAAATTCCCTTTAGTATAAGTACATACAACCAGCAAATAAAAATGTTGATTACTAACTCCAGTTATGGGGCTTCCCTGGTGGCGCAGTGGTTAAGAGTCCGCCTGCCGATTCAGGGGATGCGGGTTCGTGCCCCAGTCCGGGAAGATCCCACATGCCGCGGAGCAGCTGGGCCCGTGAGCCATGGCCACTGAGCCTGCGCATCCGGAGCCTGTGCTCCATAACGGGAGAGGCCACAACAGTGAGAGACCCACGTACGGCAAAAATAAATAAATAAATAAATAACTCCAGTTATAAGGAACTAAATGAAATGACCTTTCATTCCCAAATATATATTGTTTATATTTCAAGCAAGTAAAGCTATCTAGAATATCAAGAGAGGACAAAGTATGATTAAGGAGGTAAAAATACAGCTGGAAGTTGAAGGCTGCATATTACATACATTTGCTTGTATGTCCTTGTGTGCAGCTGGATTGAGACAAGAGTAATATTTACAATCCTAATGCTTTAACTGTAGGCCTGGTGCATAGATAGTGCTCAAAATATTGCCCAATATAAGTTGCTAAATTAATTTTTATTTTTGTTTTCTCAGAAGGACAACTGAATTTGTAAATGTGAATAACAATTTGTCTTATTGATACTAAAAGGTCTGTTGTACATAGGAAATAAGATTACTTGTTAAACTTTCATAAATTATTTAAGAACATGGACTCTAAGTTTTCTAACTGTATTATATCAACTGAATGAAAATAGTTACAAACATAAAACTCTGAATCTAGAAAAAAAGAAATGAAAGTTTTCCTTTGTGAAATGTAGTTTAAGCATTCATGGAATGAAATTTTCTCAAAAATTAAAAAAAAAATGAGCCTCACAAAGATTGTCCATCTCTAGAATTCTTTAATGATTTTAAATAAATTACAAGACAGACTTTTTAACAGTATCATTCGGTATGTACTCCATAAGAAAATAAATTGTGTCACATATGTCAGATTCTAATGAGGTTAATAACTCTTTTATGGGTATGTCACATACATGTACACAAAACCTCTGAGACTTGACTTCTTCAAAAGAAAATCCTCAGCTGGCATCCCAAAATGAAAAGCAATAAAGCTGTGTTCCTTGTGAAATAACAGTTAGTTATATTTACTAAAAAGTATAATTAATATCATTGCTGGTATTTGAAGGAATTGTTTTTCCCTTACGTTTTACAGGTACAGGCTTGCAAATAAAAGAATTTAACTAAAGATCCAAGATACAAAAAAATGTGAAACACCAGTTTCCCAGCTGAATATGAGAGAAACTGATATGATATTTTTAAAATAACCTTATTGACGTAAAATTTCCATGCCATAAAAGGGACTTACTGTAAGTAAACAACTCAATTTTTAATACATTAATAGATTTATGCAGATATCACCAACATCAAGTTTTAGAATATTTCCGTCACTCTTCAAAATTTCTCCATGCCCATCTAAGGTGAAGCCCTGTGTTTACTTCCAGTCCTATGCAACCACTGATCTTCTGTCTGTCTCTATAAATTTGCTTTATTCTGGAAATTTCACACAAGTTGAATCATATATATAAGAATCTTTTGTGTTTGGCTTCTATAACTTAGCAAAATATGTTTGAGGATAATCTATGTTGTAGCACTGTTCAATATTTTGTTCCTGTTCATTACTGAACAGCATTCCACTATATGGATAAGTCATATTGTGCTGATGGACACTTGGATTGTTGTCAGGTTCTGACTATTAAGAATAATGCTTCCATGAATAATGCTTCCATGAAAATCTACAACCAAGTCTTTGTGTAGTCATATTTTTCATTTTTCTTCGTTAGATACCTGGGAATGGTTTGCTAGATCATATGATAAGTATATATTTAATTTTTTAAGAAACTGCCAAAGTAGTCTCCAAAGTGGTTATATCATTTTACATAACCAGTATCAACATATGGGGGCTCCAAATTCACCACTTCATCACCAACACTTCTTATCGTCTTTCTTTTTGATTACAGCTCTTCTAGTGGGTCTGAAGCCATTCTAGTACCTCCTTTTTGTTTTATTTGTATCCCCCTAACAACTAACAATGTTCAGAATCTTTTCATATGCTCATTGACCACTTGTACATCTTCTTGAAGAAATGCCTCTTTAAATATGTGTCTATTTTAAACTGAATTGTCTTGTTAATATAGAGGAGTTCTTTATATATTCTAAGTGTAAGCCCTTTATTAGACATATAATTTGCAAGTATCAATATTTTCTACCAGTCTCTGATTTGTGTGTTTCACGTTCTTATTGATAATCTATTAATTCTTTGTCATACAAACATACATAGATTTTATTAAACTAGCAAGTTAGAAGTAACATGGAGGTCACTCTTGCAACATTAAAGTTACTTCATTGCTTCAACTTAAGTCCTTCAAGAAATAAAATGTAAAAAATTAAAATATTTGCCATTATAAAATTATTTAAACTTCTTAAATCATGTGAATTTCTTTAATGATTTTTACAGGCTATATATGTCTTGAAGAATAAAATATTATAGCATGGGAATAAATTAAGATCGATTTGGGGTACCCATCTATGAATTCTTCATTACGTTAGTTCAACTAATATCTATTAACATTTAATTGAGCTTGATTCCAAGCATAAAAAGGCTAAGTAGGGCTTCCCTGGTGGCGCAGTGGTTGAGAGTCCACCTGCTGATGCAGGGGACACGGGTTCATGCCCCGGTCTGGGAAGATCCCACATGCCACGGAGCAGCTGGGCCTGTGAGCCGTGGCCACTGAGCCTGTGCGTCCGGAGCCTGTGCTCTGCAACGGGAGAGGCCACAACAATGAGAGGCCTGCGTACCGCAAAAAAATAAAAGAATATACAATGGAGAAAAGATAGCCTTTTCAGCAAGCGGTGCTGGGAAAACTGGACAGCTACATGTAAAAGTATGAAATTAGAACACTCCCTAACACCATACACAAAAATAAACTCAAAATGGATTAAAGACCTAAATGTAAGGCCAGACAAAATAAAACTCTTAGAGGAAAACATAGGAGGAAACCTCTGTGACATAAATCACAGCAAGATCCTTTTTGACCCACCTCCTAGAGTAATGGAAATAAAAACAAAACTAAACAAATGGGACCTAATGAAACTTAAATGCCTTGCACAGCAAAGGAAACCATAAACAAAACAAAATGGCAACTTTCAGAATGGGAGAAAATATTTGCAAATGAGGCAGTGGACAAAGGATTAATCTCCAAAAGATACAAACAGCTCATGCAGCTCAATACCAAAAAAACAAACAACCCAATCCAAAAATGGGCAGAAGACCTAAACAGACATTTCACCAAAGAATACATACAGATGGCCAACGAATACATGAAAATATGCTCAACATCACTAACCATTAGAGAAATGCAAATCAAAACCACAATGAGGTATCACCTCCCATCGGTCAGAGTGGCCATCATCAAATAATCTACAAACAATAAATGCTGGAGAGGGTGTGGAGAAAAGGGAACCCTCCCGCACTGTTGGTGGGAATGTAAATTGATACATCCACTATGGAGAACAGTATAAAAATTCCATAAAAACTAAAAATAGAACTACCATATGACCTAGCAGTACCACTACTGGGTATATACCCTGAGAAAACCATAATTCAAAAAGACACATGTACCTCAATGTTCATTGCAGCATTATGTACAATAGCCAGGACATGGAAACAACCTAAATGTCCATCAACAGGTGAATGGATAAAGAAGATGTTCCACATATAAACAATGGAATATTACTCAGCCATAAAAAGAAATGAAATGGAGTTATTTGTAGTGAGGTGGATGGACCTAGAGCCTGTCATACAGAGTGAAGTAAGTCAGAAAGAGAAGAACAAATACCATATGTTAACACATATATATGGAATCTAGAAAAATGTTACTGAGGAACATAGTGGTAGGGCAGGAATAAAGATGCAGATGCTGACAATGGCTTTGAGGACTTGGGGAGGAAGGGGAGGCTGGGATGTAGTGAGAGAGTAGCATTGACATACATACACTACCAAATGTAAAATAGATAGCTAGTTGGAAGCTGCTGCATGGCACAGGGAGATCAGCTCAGTGCTTTATTATGACCTAGAGTGGTGGGATATGGAGCGTGGGAGGGAGACTCAAGAGGGAGGGGATATGGGGATATATGTATGCATATAGCTGACTCACTTTGTTGTACAGCAGAAACTAACACAACATTGTAAAGCAATTATACTCCAATAAAGATGTATTAAAAAAATAAAGCAAGGGAAGGATAAGAAAATTCAGGATTGTAGATATCTTAAGTTGTGGGAATGTCACACTTCTTTATTGAATAATTCTTATAATTCCAGTTTTAAATTTGCTGTAGGTTTATAAACTATATCTATTTTATTCCTAGTGCTGGATTTACAACAAGCATTTTTAATTATCATACTCTGATTTGAAAAATTATAATGCCACTACATTTGTATATCTACAGGTCTTTCTCTCTCTCTCTCTCTCTCTCTCTCTCTCTCTCTCCAAGTTTCCATCCGGAATCATTTTTCTTCTTCCAGAAGAAATTCTTTTAATATTTAATATAGTTGCAGGTTTTCTGGTAAAAATTTTCCTCATTTATTATTTCTCTTAACATTTATTTATTTCATCTTCATTTTTTTTCTTTCTTTTTTACTTGAGGCATGATTGATATATAACATTAGTTTCATGTGTACAACATAGTGATTTGATAGTTGTATACATTGCCTATTGATCACCACAATAAGTCTGGTTAACATCCATTGCCTTAAATAGTAAAGGGGGTCAAAAGGTACAAACTTCCAATTACATAAAATAAAGTCAGGGGATGCAATTTACAACATGGCGACTGTAGTTAGTAACACTGTATTGCATATTTGAAAACTGGTGGGAGAGTAAATACGAAAAGTTCTTATCACAAAAGAAAAAGTTTGTAACTATTTAAGAGAAACATCAGACCAACCCAGTTTGATAGATATTCTAGAAAATACTTGGCCAGTACAGTATTCAAAACTGTCAACATATGAAAAACAAGTAAAGTCTGAGAAAGTATCGCAGACCTGAAGTAACAAAGGAGGCATGCAATATGGTACCCTGGATTGGATCCTAGAATAGAACTAGGACAGTAACGGAAAAACTGGTGAAATCCAAATAAAGCTTGAAGTATAGTTAACAATGATCTGTCAATGTTGGTTTCTTAGTTTTGAAAAATATACTAGGGTTATATGAAATGATAACTAGGGGAAACTGAGAACTATCTTTACAACTTTCCTGTAAGCTGAATTTTTTCCAAAATAAAAAGTTTACTAAAAAAAATAAGAAAATATTAGTAGAGTTAAAGTGGAGTCAGAGGGGAAGATATTTTCAATAGATATATGTAACAAAGGATATGTATCCTGAGTATATAAAAATTCTCAAAATCAAAAAGAAAAGGGCAGGGCTTCCCTGGTGTCACAGTGGTTGAGAGTCCGCCTGCCGATGCAGGGGATACGGGTTCGTGACCCGGTCTGGGAAGATCCCACATGCTGTGGAGCGGCTAGGCCCATGAGCCATGGCTGCTGAGCCTGAGCGTCCGGAGCCTGTGCTCTGCAATAGGAGAGGCCGCAACAGTGAAAGGCCTATGTACCGCAAAAAAAAAAAAAAAAAAAAAAAAAGAGGACAGATACCTAGTAGAAATCAAGGAAAGAATGAACATGCACTCCACTAAAAAAATATATATCAAATCTAAATAAAAGTATGAAATAAATACATGAAAAATATTGAAATCAATGAGTATCAGGTAACTGCAAATTAAAATCACCAATGGACCTTTTTATACACTTCAGAATGACTACAGATACTCTCTAACATGGCTATAGGAATTTAAATTGGTACATCCATTTTAGAAAATTCAGTATCTACAAAAGCTAAATAGTAAATACATAATCTACTACTCAGGAATTTCCCTCCAATATATAAAACCAACAGAAATGAGTACATTTTGCACCAAAATGCATGTGCTAGCAGCACTCTTTGTAATAGGCAAAACCTGGAACAACCAAGTATTTCACACAACACCAAAAATAATATAAAAATTGTGTTATACGCATACAGTGCATTACAATGAGGAATTTTAAATGAGTGAACTATAATTACATGCAACAACTTACATAAATCTCAAAAATATTAAGCAAAAGAAACCAGACACAAATGAATGTCTATTATGATTTCATTTACATAATGCTCATAATTAGGCAAGAGTAACTTTTGGTGTTAGAATGCGGGATGGTGTTTATCATTGGGGGATAGAACATAGTAATGTTCTGTTATTATTTTGTGTGTTGGTTTTATGAATGTGTTCACTTATTGAAAATTTATCAAGCTATACATTATAATTTTATGATTTCCTTTAATGTATGCTATATTCAATGAAATGTTTAAGAAAAAATGTATTTTTCTAATAATTAATCTTTTTCTTTCTTTACCTGAGAAACAAATCAATGAACTATTACTGGACATATTTAAAAGACACATAGAAATACTGCTTATGGAATATTATGAAATACTTTCCATAGCTGAATGTGTTTAAAGAGAACATTCACTGGCACTCTGTCTATAAGATTCTCACAGTTTTAGTATGTTTTCTCCCTCTTCAAATTTCTTCTGCCCTAAGCTTACTAACAATGATGGAGAAAAAAATTAATAAACACGAAACTAGAAACTCTAGGTCATTTTTAACTTACAGTTTTGTTCTGTTTACTCTTATACTTACTTTGTTTTATAAAATTTGCCACCTTTTTCCTTCCAAAACTTTTAGATCTATTCATGTCCTTCACTAAGCTACTGTCTTGTCCAGATCCCAAGCATATTTTTAAAACTTTTCATAGCAATATCTTTTCACTTTACTCTTTGATATTAATATCAAAATACCACAGTATCAGTCACTAGGATTAATTAATTCAATGATACTTCTGACAACAATTATGCCTTACATTTGTGAAGGCATCAAGAACTCTCATAAAGTTCAGAATAAGTATACTTATACGTATTGTATTCAGCATAACTATAGTCTTAAACATATAGACCCAAATAAATATGCAGCTTTTCTGATGATCATATCAGAAGCTACAGAAATAGTACACAAGATTAGTATATTAAACTGCTCCAAAGTTTGCTCACAGTAGACGTAACAAATAATTCAATATTTAAGTTATTTTAAAATATTTGGTAAGTTTCCATTTGTGCCTGACAACAGCTCTTGTACGTAACGTTAATATATAGGTCATAATATTTTTTTTTGGATTAAGACTGTTAAGAAATGGTGGTAGGCTGGAGACAGTTATAATTTTTATATTCATTTAAATTATAGTATCACAGAGCTCTGAAAAACATTATATCTAATCTTCCATAAAACAAGGGTTGATAACAATGCTGAACAAATGCTGGTGGCATAAGGCCCTGACAGGGTAGCTTTGATTAATGCTGTAACTCTCATAAGGTGCTGCTGAGGAAGACAGAGTTCAATAAATTAGAAGCACAAGGAACTACGGCAAATGCCTGCCAGCAATGGAATGTTTACATAATTTACTTGCCACAGAAAAGCTTATCAGAGGGATTACAGGAAAAGTTAACCATGAAATAACACTCTCTGATACTTTGTCCCCCTAGAATTCAGGAACAAAACTCAGCTGCATTGAAATTAACCAAATATTGCCCATTCTTTTGAAGACAAAGCATGCCTACTACAAAGGAAAATGTGAGGAAATGGACTACCATAGCTATTGTTTTGAATATTCTTTCAGCAGTCAGAATCCTTATTCAGAAGTGGTAGACGGAAGATAGAAAGGTATACAGGTAAGGAGGTAAGTATGCAGGTATATAGGTAGATATATAGATGTAAATATGACTATAACCTTTCCAACTTTTTTTTTTCCAATTTTAAAAAAATCTATTTATTTATTTATTTTTGGCTGCGTTGGGTCTTTGCTGCTGTGCTGGCTTTCTCTAGTTGCGGTGAGCGGGGGCTACTCTTCGTTGAGGTCCATGGGCTTTTCATTGTGGTGGCTTCCCTTGTTGTGGAGCACAGGCTCTAGGGCACACAGGCTTCAGTAGTTGTGGCACACAGGCTTCAGTAGTTGTGGCACACAGGCACAATAGTTGTGGCTCGCGAGGTCTAGAGTGCAAGCTCAGTAGTTGTGGCGTACGGGCTTAGTTGCTCCACGGCATATGGGATCTTCCCGGACCAGGGATCAAACCCGTGTCCCCTGCATTGGCAGGCAGATTCTTAACCAGTGCGCTACCAGGGAAGCCCCTTCAACTTCTTAAATAGAAGCTTTGATCATTGTTTTCAGATATTTATTTTTCAAATAAGTATTTAATGCTATAAATGTCTAACACCAATTTTTAATTCATCTCACATATTTTGTTATGCTTTGCATTCACTTTCATTCATTTATCATGTTTCTTGGGATTTTTAAAATTCGACCTAAGGTTAATTATGAAAGCTATTGATTAACTTAATTTTGTTGATTAATTTAGAAATATTTGGACATTTTCCAGATATTTCTGTTACTTCTTAATTAATTGTGTTTGGATCAAAATAACACATTTTAAAATTTTACTTAAAGAGAAGGAGAGTTTTATTTGAGATAGACAATCAGATAAGACAATGGATCAGCATCTTTCCCACATTTTATTAGTTGTCTATTGCTGTATAACAATATTACCACAAATTTAGCAGCTTGAAACAACACACATTTATATTCTGTTTCTGCATGTCAGGAATCCTGGTAAAGCTTAGGTGCCTCCTATGCAAAGTTGCAGTTTAAGGTGTCAGACTCAGCTTGGGGGGTCTTGTCAAAATGCTTGACTAGGGAAGGATCCACTGCCAAGCTCATCCAAGTTATTAGAAGAATTTACTCCACCATGGCTTTCAGACTAAAGGTTTTATTTTTCTGTTGGCTGTCAGTTGAAGGTCACCTTAAGATCTTAAAAGCTACTTGTAGTTCCCGGCCACATGGGGTTCTTTAGCATGGTTGACTGTTTCCTCAAAGCCAGCAAGGAAATGAGGGATTCCAGAAAGAAAGGCAATACAGTCTCATGTAATGTAATCACATAATCACACACATATAATCATATACATCCCATCACCTTTGCCAAAACTGACTGGTTAGACGCAAGTCATACGTCCTGCTCACACTTATGGGATAAGATCACACAAAGGTATGAACACCAGGAAGTGGGGATCATGGTAGCTACCTTGAGTCTTTCTCTCTCTCTCTCTCTCTCACACACACACACACACACACACACACACACACATGCTAGATAATTTTCAAGTGATCTCTTTTCATTTTTTCTCAGGATTTTGCTCTTTGTGTGTCAGTTTAGAGATATTCTATTACTATATAATCAAGTTTAATGATCTTTTCATCTGCTGTGCCTGAACTTCTGAGACAGAGAGAGAGAAAAAGGTTCATAGTACTCAGCCAAAGACTTAAGGGGTCATACTAACCTTTGTGGGGTCTAGAGGAGCTAGGGCCTAGCTGCTGCCCCTGGCCAACAAGGAGACAGAAGATACATGAAAATGCACGTACGATGCAATAGCACCTGATGCCTTGGCCAAAATTACCGAGTAAAAAAGAAATACGATACCTGCTTTACTTTTGCCTTCCAAGTCTCATGAAATATCAATTGTAGCCCATGCTAATTCAGAACTGTGCAGAATAGAGAATTCAGGAAATGTGTTTCTAGTTTAGCTAAATCAACACAATATACAGGCATTACATTTACTTTTTACTAGAAGCACTATGGTCAGTTTTTTACATGCAAAACATTGATACATCTCAAATTAACTTTTGTGTATGGTGTGAATCATGAGTTATGATGCTAGGTTAAGATTCACTTTCTTTGCCTGGACAACCATTTCCAGTCCCATTTCATCACTGGGATTACATTGGTGTTTTTCTCTAGGATCACTTGACCATATATGTGTATCCATTTCTAGATGTTTTATTCTGTTTCATTAATCAGTATGTCTATCTTTAGGCCAATGACATATTGTCATGATTTAATTTTTAGCACTGTGATAAGTCCTGCACTCAAAGTAAGATCTCTAACTTGTGTTTCCTTTTGCAAAACCATTATAGCTGTTCTAGGTCTTATATTTTCCATATATATTTTAGAATAAGTGTGTCGACTTTTATTTTAAAAATACTGCTTTAATTTTGATATAGATGGCATTAGATCTAAAGATCAACTTGGGAAGAATTTCCACCATGATATTTAATCATTAAAACCATGAATAAAATGTATATTTCCACTCAGTTAGTCTTAAATTTCAAAAATGAGTTGTCAATATAGAATTCTTACACATATTATATATTTATGTTTATTTATTTATTTATTTATTTATTTTATTTGGCTGTGTTGGGTTTTCATTGCTGCGTGCGGGCTTTCTCTAGTTGCAGCGAGCAGGGGCTACTCTTCCTTGTGGTGCACAGGCTTCTCATTGCAGTGGCTTCTCTTGTTGCGGAGCATGGGCTCTAGGCGTGCGGGCTTCAGTAGTTGTGGCACATGGGCTTAGTTGCTCTGCGGCATGTGGATCTTCCTGGACCAGTTCTCGAACCCATGTCCCCTGCATTGGCAGGCAGATTCTTAACCACTGCACCACCAGGGAAGTCCCCACAGTTATTTTTATAGTCCTTATTTCCCAACTTCAATAACTGATTTGTCTGTGTGTCTGCTATAACTTTTTTTTTCACCCTTATCAATGTCAGTTTACTGCCTTTTATGTCTAGCAAATTTATACTGTGCCCTAGATATTAAGTATGAAAGAAATGAGTGGATAACTTCCACCAGTGAGTGTCCCCTTTTCCATAGGTAAGGAAGATCTCATACCTGAATAAAATCATGTTTTGAGCAGGGGAAAAACTTGCTCTCCACTAGTTTGTCTTATTCCTCAAGCATGACTTTCCTTGGACTTTTGATTGAGAGCTTAGAGAGTCTATATCCTCAGCACTGAAAATTCTGTCACATGGATAGTTTGAGATTGGCTCTTCAGCCTCTCTCTCTCTCACACATAGGTTAAAATTTCCCTTTGTTTTTTACAGGTCTTCTCCCTCTAGTAGGACTTTGTCCACTAAGTACCTAGTGATGGAGGAGATCCTCTCTGCCTTACCAACTCTGTATCACTCATTGTCCTTTAAAACCCAGAATTCACCAAATAGCCTATGGGGAAAACTGACCTTATATTAGGTATTCCTCTGGTTTATTCAGTTGTATCAGCCAAACATGGCTGTCAGCACCTGTTTCATTTTACTTAGAAGTGGAAGCCTACCTGTTTACTTAATATAAATTAGTTCAGATTAAATCTGCCGTATTATTTATTTTCTATCTGTCCAATATTTCTATATACCTTTCCCTTAGCTGTACTGTTTTTCTTAGTTCAAAGGTACTTAAATGGGGGTGATTTTGCCCCTCAGGGAACATATGGCAATATCTAGAGACTTGTTATCTTACCTTGTGGGGGAAGATGGCACTGGCAACTATTAGGTAGAGGTCAGGGATGCTACTAAACATCTTACAATGCACAGAACAGTTAAGAATTATCTGGCTCAAAAGGTCAATACAGTGAAGACTGAAGAACTCTGTTCTAGTTTAATTACTTCTACTATTTTTACTTCTTTACTTTACTTTAATTACTTCTACTATTTTAATTACTTCTACTATTACTTCTACTTCTACTATTTGTAAATTCCCTTGAATTTTTACTATTCATTTATAGATAATTCTAAGCATAACTATATGCATTATTCACTGATCAAATTCTAATATACATTTACACCTTTGTCTCATTCTAGACAATAAAAGGACTTTGAAATAATTTAGGTTCATTTACACCTTATCACATTGGTGTAATTACACGTTTAATTTTAATCCTCATTATTGAACTCCATGAGGTATTAATATTTTTCATTTATATTGTAAGTATTGTCTTTTTTACACTGTATTTACCCTTTTTATTGTTCTTCATCACCCTCTACACCTCTATCTTTCTATCTGGATCATTTCTCTTCTGTGTGAAGAATCCCTTTTACTATTTCCTTTATCACATATGCCTTGCTGAAGACTTCTTAAAGTTTTTTCTTTGAAAACTTCTTAACCTGCCTTAATTACTGAACATTTTTGTTTGGTAAAAATATATATATATCTTAGCATTTTATTTCTTTAATTAGTTTAAAGATATAATTCCACACTTTTCTAGCTTTCATTTTTCTTTTGACAGTTCCATTGCATCGTATCAGTATTAGAACTGCTCATTTAAAGACAATATTTTTCTCTATCTCTGGTTTTACATAGTTTTACTGTGTTGTTCTTAGGCATGGTTTTCTTTTTATTTAACCTTATGGGGTTTCTTAGAGTATCTTCAATCTGTGGCTTTCTCTCTCATCAATTTTCAAAAATTGTCACTTGTTATCTCTTTAAATACATGTTTCAGTCACTCTCTCCTCTCTCTTTGAAACTAGTTAAAAATACATTGAAACTCTGTGTACTGTATGTCTCTTACATCTTTTCTATCTTTTTATACTATATTTGTTCTTCAACCTGGACATTATTATACTATGATCTCGTTTCTAGTTCTCTGATTCTCTCATCACCTGTAGAATCTTCTGCAGAACCCAGCTATTGATTCCAGTTTCAGCTACTGTATTTTTATGTGTTCAGTAATAAAATTGTCATTTAATTGTTCTTTTTCAAAATATTACGTGTCATTTAATCTCTTGAACATCTTAATCACAGTTATTTTAAAAGCCATGTTTAAAAACTCCTGCATCAGCTTCACCCACCAGAACACAGGCACTAGTCCCCTCCTCCAGGAAGCCTACACAATCCACTGAACCAACCTTAGCCACTGGGGACAGACACCAAAAACAAAAAGAATTACGAACATGCATGCAGCCTGCAAAACCTGCATGCTATTATCTGTACTCTATTTTAAGTATGTTTTTATAGGTCCTAGTGTTTTTTTCTTCTTCAGCCCTTTTATCCATTCAGAATGAACTTTATTGTGAGGGTATTTTATTTAAAGCACTGTGTGAAATCTCTGAATTATCACTAGATCCCTTTTTCATCTTAATTCATTTATTCACATTGTTAATATCTGGATAAAATGCTTCAATATTTTTGAATAGGTAACACCATTTCCTCTTTTATGCACTAAATAAAACTTTTATACACTAAATAAAAGCCCAATTTGTATGACTGATCAGTTTAATCAAGGTCTGACATAAAAGAGGAGTTCAAAATCTGTGTTCAATGAAAACTAATCTCATACAGAGGAATGCATGAGATTCCAAGGATAAAAGCAGGAGTAATCCCAGAAAATCCTATTTGATGTTTGGTCTGATTCTTTCATGAAGATCTTTTGTTGATTTTTATAAATTAATTTTCATTGCATGTGTCTCAACACATTCATTCTGGGCACCATCTTGAAAAGACATTTTAGAAATCTACACCCCGTTGTAGGAAAATGAGCTGATAGCAATATTTTGTTTTTTCTCCTGGACACCCCTATTTCTTATATATTTTCTTACAAACATTTCACATTATATGTGTTTTCAGATTTGGTTGGTAGAGGTTATAAATTAAACATCCTTATAATGGTTAACTTTATGTGTTAACTTGGCTAGGCCACAGTGCCCAGCTGTTTGATGAAACACCTGTGTAGATGATGTTATGAAGGTATTTTTCTTATGTGATTAACATTTAAATCAGCACACTTCAAGTAAAGCAGATTACCCTCTATAGTGTAGGTAGAGTTCATCCAATCAGTTGAAGAGCTTAAGAGTAAAGACAGGTTTTCTGAAGAAGGAATTATCCTCAAAACTGTAACACAGATATCTTACTTGAGTTTCCAGCTTATTTTCATGTGGAATTCAGAGGCAAGACTGAAATGTCAACTTTTATAGAATTTCCAGTTTGCCAGTCTAGTCTACAAATACCCCAACTCTCACAATCTCATGAGCCAAGCCAATTCCTTAAAAAGAAATATTTATCTGTATCTCTAGCTCTATCTATAATTGTTTCTGTTTCTCTGAAGAACCCTGACTAATATAGTCCTGGAATAAAAGAAGAAGAAGTAAATATAGTTTAGTTCCTTTTTCAGAAAAGAGAAATAGTTATATCTCGAAGGTTTAGTGCAGATTACATAGTGAAAAGAAAACAGGCTTCTTAGACAAAGGAAAGACTGCCCTCCTGGTTCCAATTCTAGGAAAACAACCAGGTCGTGCCTTAGAGAAAAGAAGTTATAGACCTTAACAGATAAAGTCTGGCTGCTAAGACAGCAAGGGCATTCTGGACCTTAGCCAATGGATACCTTGGAAAGAAATATTTGTTCTAAGACCTCAAATATATCAGAATTAATTGAAACAGCCAAATGTTATTGACAGTTCATAGTCTGAGAGATTATCAGAAGACTCTGAGGCTTACTCAAGGATTCCCCAGATTCCCTGGTAAGAAGGCCAGGCTAAAGTGGAGCTGGATTGAGCCAAGACAAGCAAAAACTGCTTTTCTGCTATTCAGAGAATTCAAGTATTTTAGACCAAGGTAGCCTAAAACATCCCAGTAAGGTGTTGTCAAACATAATTGTTACTACTCATGGCTAAAGCTTTAAAATTGACGTGCATTTAAAAGAACATTCACACATGGTGGCAGAGTGAATTATTTATTTCTGTGCCTAAGCTAAGACTATTAGAAATACTAAATAAAATAAAACAAAATAGAAGGGATACAAACACTTCCTTAAGTTGAGGACACTGAAATATCGACATTATATATGTATATGTTTTAAAGTGGTACTCTCACAATATGTCCAGTAGAAGTTACTTGTTGGAAAATCACCAAAATCTTCCTCCAACATGACTCTCTTCTCTTCAAGTTTTAAAATACTATTAATCAGTAGCATTCCTTAAAAGAAAAAAAAAACTGCAGTCTGCAGATTAAGGAGGTACTGCAGTTAAAATCTCTAAGACATAGAAAAAAGCTGTCTTCACAGCAGTAAACTTAAGCTGAATGTTAAATATATATATGAAGGACTCCCTAGGGCAGATGAGCTTTTTAATCACAGTGTTTGACTTTCCATATCTGATTTGTTGCCCCTTCTGTGGCAAGAGGATGGACTTGGTAGCACATTTTTCTCTAATTTCTTGATAAGCACTGCTATCGACCTGACAGCCTGGACTGATTAAATATCCCTATTCACATGAAGACATAACCACTGCCTTTAAGAACCTCTGAGGTTAAAATTAAATGTAAATTAACAAGGGCCTTCTTCAGCTTCTTTCCTCTCAGGCAATTATTACATACTATTTTGTGGGAAAAGAATGTACTTACAAATCGACTTATTTGTTTTTATTTTATCAGTCCAGTAGAGGTCGGATGAGATCCGGCCAAGGAAAAAATAGTAAAATAGCATAGTTAAAGCAAGATAAAATCAAATTTAGAAAAAGGTGTGCATTAAATAGAGAATCCTATAGATATGTAAGTTGAAACAGTAAGTTCAGAGTTTAAGGAAATATGAAAAAAGCAAGCATGTCTCCTATGACTAGTTTAGCAAATACTAAATGATTACAGAAGGTGGAATACAAAACAGAAAATCCAGGTTACAGCCCTGGGCACAAAAATGTCAAGCAGCTATTATGGACAATGTGGGGCTGAATAAAGATAAACAGTTGACACAATAAAAATATGCATTACTTTGACGGGGAGTTTTGATCATCAAAGGAGAAAATGGAGCTTTACAGGTTTGTGAGCAATTTGAAGGTTCTGTGAGCTAGGGCTATCGGGAACCATCAGTTTAGAGTCAGTTATTCTGAGGCCCCAGGAGACCTCAATTCAGAGGGAGAGGAAAACTGGTACCGCTGTGTCAAACTGGTTATTCAGAAAGAAGAATGGAGTGTAGAATCAGGCCGTTGACAAGATCTTTTCCTACAGTCTTTCTTCTGCTATTATGTTACTGATATAATCTTGAGTTTTCACACATGTAGATGACACTGACTATGGTTCCACATTAACACTGTCTGACAATCTTAGTACATTTTGGTAATCAATTTGCTCTCCCAAGCACTGAAAAGTATACTTCTTT
The DNA here is from genome assembly GCF_964341445.2 of Mesoplodon mirus. Lineage (NCBI taxonomy): Eukaryota > Metazoa > Chordata > Mammalia > Artiodactyla > Ziphiidae > Mesoplodon > Mesoplodon mirus. The sequence continues at coordinate 22,869,261 of NC_138986.1, read as the reverse complement.
TTCCATTCTTCTCAAACTTCCAGACTTATCTCCTCACTTTTCCACATCTAATTTTCAGAGTATTAGAAAATATCTCACCTACATCTTCCCAACAAAAAATTACAAACTTCTCTTTTCTTTCCCTCCCATAAAAGGTGGTTTGTTTCACCATTCTCTGGAGTCATTCATGGTATTGACAGCAGGGAAGGTCACACGGCCTTAAACCAACTCCACAAGAAAGTCCAGAGTTTAAATTATATTTCAGAGTTGGTTCCACTTTGGTTATGTACTTTCACTCTGGACAGCCATCGGCTATGATATGCGTAGATCTCTTCACCAGGAAGTGGAACAGTCCTCTAAAAAGTCTGAGGTGAGCCCACAGAAGCCAAACATGCATAAGCCCAGGGCTGGGCACACAAAATGGTAAATGAAACTGAGGTATCTAGGCATAGTAAAAGAGGTGTCTGCTCTAACGTGAGGAATATCTAATTAGAAAACTGAAGGCAGGTATAAGTGGCATTTACAATAGCCTACCAGTTATAAATTATCAGTAGATAACCTAACGGAAACGCAAAATACCTTTTTAAAAACAATCAGAGTAAGCAAAGAAAAACTTGGAGAGGTAAATGATGTTAATGGATTAGAAATGCTAGCAATGTTACACTGGAAACATGTCTTTTTCCCAAAACTGATCTATAAATTCAATAAAATTCTGATTAAAATTACAGTAGGACTGGGGGCATAAAAATTCAAAAAATTAGTCTAAACTTTACACAAAAGAATATAATAATATAAATAAATGATACAATTCTGGGCTTCCCTAGTGGCGCAGTGGTTGAGAGACTGCCTGCCGATGCAGGGGACGTGGGTTTGTGCCCCAGTCAGGGAAGATCCCACATGCCACGGAGCGGCTAGTCCTGTGAGTCATGGCCGCTGAGCCTGCGCGTCTGGAGCCTGTGCTCCGCAACGGGAGAGGCCACAACAGTGAGAGGCCCGCGTAGTGCAAAAAAAAAAAAAAAAAAAAGAATCTGCCTGCTAATGCAGGGGACACGGGTTCGAGCCCTGGTCTGGGAAGATCCCACATGCTGTGGAGCAACTAAGCCCGTGCACCACAACTACTGAGCCTGCACTCTAGAGCCCATGAGCCACAACTATGGAGCCTGCGTGCTGCAACTACTGGAGCCTGCGTGCCTAGAGCCTGTGCTCCACAACAAAAGAAGACACCGCAATGGGAAGCCCACACACTGCAATGTAGAGTAACCCCCATTTGCCCCAACTATAGAAAGCCTGTGTGCAGCAACAAAGATCCAGTGCAGCCAAAAATAAATAAATAAAAATAAATAAATAAAATTTTAAAAGTAAATAAATAAGACAATTCTGAGAAGGAAGACCAAAAAGGAAGAGTTTCCTACCAAATTCAAACACATTTTACACAATAATAGTTAAATCAGTGTGATACTCGTCTAGAAAGACTAAAGGATCAAATCTTGACCAGAGATTGTCTTTAGCATGATTTATCTATGGAGTGTGTGAGATATTAGAGAAAGTCCTGGAAGTATAATATTGAGGACAAGAATCAGAAAAAGGGTGGAATGAAAAGGTATAAGATGAACTAGGTAGAACAATAATGTTACCAGTTATTCATAAAATGGGATCTTATTTGCCCATAAAAAGAAATGAAGTATTGATTCAATCTACGACATGAGTGAACTTTGAAAACATTGTGCTGAATGAAAGAATCCAGATACAAAAGGCCTCATATTGTACAATTCCATTTAATATAAAATGTCCATAGTAGGCAAATCTATAGAGGCAGAAAGTAGATTAATGGTTGCTAGGGCTGGGAGGAGGAAGAAATGGGGAGTGACTGCAAATAAGTATAGGGCTTTTGGGGGTGGATGATGAAATGTTCTGAAATTAGATTGTGGTGACTGATGCATAACCTTGTGAATCTACTAAAAACCACTGAATTGTATACTGTAAAAGGGTGAACTTTATGGTATATGAATTATATCTCGATAAAACTGTCAGTACAAATATTTATATTTTGAACTCTTCCTGTAATATCTCCTAGAGTAAAAGAAATAAAATTTTAAATAACAGGGAATCAGAGGAATTTATCATGGATTTCAAAGGGACACAACATATTTCCTACGGAGAAAAGAATGGGTAAAAATTAAGAACTGTGGATTATGATACAGAGAGTACTTTCCCTCACTTTTCTTCATTTTCCAAACACACTTCAATACTGTAGTACCAATAAAAAGTATATATATTTTCTAACACTGATGAATCTTAACTGAAATAAACAGACTTTGATTTTTTTCTTAAATTGTTGGACATCAATTTCATCTATTGATGTATTTCTATTATGAAATACAGATTCTTATACCAATTGTCTTTCAAAAGTTTTTTTATTGTTTATAATGTATAATTAATTCATTTTCATTTTATATATCCTGGAGGAGGAAATGGGAGCATGTTATTTTCAGAGAGTGATTACAAATTGATCCTTAGAACACTCTTCTATTTAACTAGTTTGATTTAAACAATTATCTGAAAATCCCCCAAAGCAGTCTTTTCTCAGGTACCTTTTTTTGTGGCTCTAAACTCAGGCCATTGATCTGACTGCCAGTTGCTGTTTTCCATAACATAGTTAGAGTGAATTCACCAGATGCTTTTGGGTATAATTTGAAGACTATGATTGACATTTTAATAACAATTGTACTTACATCAATAAATGTTATTTAGCACATTTTCTAGGGCAATATTAAAGTTAAAAATGCATTTAGTTGGCTTGGTTATTAAATCTGAAAATGCCTTCAAAATGAGAGAAGCCAGAATATTTATCATAACATATTCAGTGTCCTATAATTTTTAAAATGCCAAGTAATGAAATTTAGAGTCTAGGAAATTGTACTCATAGTGTAAATCATATACATACAAGCATAACTTACATTTTACACAGGTACATGCACATACATTCCATCTTTTACACTATTACCTGTAACAAGCAATTCTTCATTTCATTGGATTTCAAAAAGAGAACATAAATAGCTGCTCTCAGAAAATATATCATAAAATAACCCAATTTTATATATGATTTTATTATTTGGAATACCTTATAAAAGGGAAATACAGCAATTGTTGCTATGTAATTTGGGTCTAGTGTCTTAGTTGCTCACAGCTGGTACATAGTTATAGTCATCATCTCTGAACCTCTTTCAATCTATAGTAGTCAGAATTTTTGAAATTACATGTATGGAAACAAGAAGGGATATGGATGCTTCTCAGGCAAGTGGTGGCATAGTATGGACATCTGTTGGAGTTTGCCAAGAATCTCTTCGCCCTTTGTTCACACATACGTTGGCGCAAGAGAGAGTAACCTACTCTAGCCATTTTAATCAGAAAGGAATTTAGATGCTTACAAGTTATTGAATTTACTAAAGTGGATCCTAGGTTGGGCCTCCCAGAGTGACTTGCAGAAAAATACAGAATCAAGAACTAAACCAGATACTCTCTCCGAGGCCACCACTGGATCTATGTTAGAAGAAAGATGGCAGGACAACTGCTTCTGAGGAAGCTGCAGAGTGGATAGTGGAAAGATGCTTCAGAGGAAAAAAAAAAAGTCTCACATTTTAATGACATTGACAGCAGAAACATCCCTAAATTGCAGGAAGTTGGCTTCCTTCTCATTTAATCCTTACTTCGGTGAATCTCATGTGAGAATCTAATTTATACCCAATACCCTCACTGTAGTGGACTCTTGGAGATGTAATTTTAGTTTTTCAACTTTGACAAATAGGAAATTGGAATGAAGTTTGAGGGAACCAACCCAGAGGATCAATTTGACTCTCCTTTGGGAACAAGAACCTCTCTTCCTGAGCCATCTAGTCCATTAAATTTTAGTCTGTTTAGCTCTCCACCATCACCCGGGTAGGTACACACCAAGCATGTCCAATCAATGGATCTAATCACCCTGTCATGCTAGTCACAGCTGCAGACAGTTTTCTAACAAAGTAATGGAGGGGAGGCTATCAATCCACTCTAATTCCTAAATTGCTGTTATATAAATAATCGGCTGCTAGTGGTCATTATGTGTCCATATATGAACTTAATCTCTCACAGAAGCAGAAAAATGGAGACCAGATTACCTCATTTGAGTCTCTTAATTCATCTCTAGTCTGCTCCAACGACATAAGGCTAGTTCTCTGCATATCATACAATTTTTATTATAATATATTTCAATACCTGAAATGACAAGTGTTCACTATTTTCCCTTTGTATGAATTATTTGCTAGATCTTAGACTTTTATGTTTCCATATGAAAACTTTTTTTAATGTTTTTTATGTTTCCATATGAAAACTTTTTGATTCCAAATCAAAAAGTGCTGGAATTTTAATTAGAGTTATAGAAAATGAATATATTATTTCTTGGAAAATTGGCTTTTTATACAGAATTCCTCTTCAGGAATATTACAAGCCTTTCCATTGTTCAGAAATTGCTTTAAGTCTTTCAACAAAATTTTACTATTTTCTTCACTTACGTCTTAAATATTATTGTTAAACATATTCTTAAGAATGATGAATTTATATCTAATCTGAATGGAATGTTAATAATTAATTTTTGCAGAGTTGGTCTTCAAAAATTTTAGTCTTCTGAAAACTAACTTTTCTGTTACTGCTGATCATCTCTACTGTTAATTTGTTTTCTAGATCTTTTAGTTTTAATTTTCTTTTTATTACTTCCTCTTATTGTAGTTTACTCTGTGCTTACTTAGTTTTTGACTATCTAGCTCATTAATTTTACATTCTTTTACATTTTACATTCTTTTACATTTACATTTTACATTCTTTTAAAACTATATTTAAAATATACATGTCTCTGTAATCACTTTAGTCATTTTCCAAAAATTTTTGTTTTGATTTTCAATACATAAATTCCAATTATTTTAAAATTTCCATTATTGTCTCCTCTTAATCATGAATTTAGAACTGAATTTATATAATTCTAAATGATTAATTCATCTACTATATTGTAATTGATTTCTGATTTTATGAACTAATGGGGAAGAGTATGTGACCTGTAAGATAGAAATTCTTTTGAATTTGTTGAGACTTCCAAATCATAGTTCAATCACTACCTAGCTCTGTGATTTCTGATTTAGTTAACTCTCTGTACTTATTTCCTTATTTATTAAACAGTAACAATAATACCTACTTTGATATGTTTGATATGAAAATTAAATGAGGTAATATTTGTAAGGAACTGAAAACAGTACCCAGCATGTAGTAAAGCATAAGTGTTAAATACGTACTTTATATGTTATGCTGAAAAGAAGTATATTTTATGATTTAAAAATCAGGGTAAAGGGGACTTAGAATAGAAAATGAGGAAAGCAAGTAGCAATTTCCAAATGGTGGTCAGATACGCCTAGTGAAAAGGCAACATTTGAGCAATAAATTAAATAAGGTTCAAAATATATTTTTTAAATAAATTAAAGAGTGATTTATAGCATTTTAAGAGTTTGAGTAGGATGATGAAAACAGTGAGCTAGTAGTAAAAATTAATAAATGTATGGGACTTGGTAGTTGGTAAATGAAAACAACAGGTAATATTAATGGAAAAAAGAGTAAGATTCTGCATAAATATAAAGTATAATACTTCCTTCCTCCCCACTCTGCCAACTGACCCAGTGGGACACAGTGCATGAGAAGAAGAAAAACACCTCAGGATGAGGGGGTTGTAATCCGTCCAGTACTCTCACAAAGGGAGAAACTAGCTTTAGTTAAGATGTTCTGAGGGAAAAGGTGACCTGGTCAGGAGAGCTGCTAAAACTAAATTCCTTTTTTTCCTAATGCTACATGTTTTTTATTATTATTATTTGTGGAAAATAAAAGCATTTGCCTTCCTTGATATTCCTGTTATAAAACTGCTATTTAAGTTAATATTTAATTTAGATTACATAAATTAATTATTAATCACTATTTTACATTTTTCCTATGTGGGTTGGTACCTTAAAAGAAGTATAATGATGATGATGATGATGATGGAAATGATAAAAGGGAAAATACGAAGGAACATACAGACTTTAAAGAGAAGAAGAAAGAGGAGGAGAGGGAGGAGAAATCAGCTTGAGCATCCCAGGTGCCACTGAATTCCTTGCCAATATGTTGCTGTTTTTCTTTGTCAAATGTTACACTAGTGAATCCTCAGAAAACGTCTCTGTAAATCATTGTATACTATACAACTCGATGTGGAAGAATAGGCAATTTCTGTTCTCCAGTGGTTGTTTGAAAGATGCTACAGGTATTAAAACTTATATTACCTTTCATCTCATTGGGCAAAAACCATGTCTTTTCTATTGTCTATTCAGTACTGAGTGATAAATAATAGTCTTACAATATGTGAAGAATAGATTCTTCTCAGTTCAAATCCTTTGCTCATTAAACAAGCCTCTCTGGAACAATTCTTTTCAATAAACATTTAATAAAATATATCTAGCTTTATAAAAATTATTGGCACACTTTTATTGTCTATAAAAATTATTAGACAATAGAATCAAAGTCTTTCTCAAACATTTTTTTTCTACATGTAGAAGACTTACAGGGAGAAAGTAATGGACTAGGCAATTTATTTTTATAATCCATGTGAAACAATAAATAAATTCAGAAAGCAAAAATTAAAATTTGAAATCTCACCAGTCATTGCAAAAATAACAAACCACCTCCATTTAACCCCCTGTACTTTCTTGAAATCATATTTTAAATGCAACTCACCAGTCCAGGCTGAAAGGAAAAGTGATTTTTAAATGCTATTTTTAACTCCTCAGAGATTACTTTTCAGGAAGAATATTAATGTTTTGTCAAGAATAAGTGAAAGAAATATTTCATTCCCTTGGAATGGCATTATTTTGAAAATCTGCAAAAATAAAGTCTAATTCCATAAAGAAAGAAGAATGCAGGTTTGTTGAGAGAGCAAATAATGAGAAATCTTCTGAGGCCTATGAAGATAATGAACTAAGGATAGAGAGGAAATACTTCTCTTTCTCCTTTTTCTCCAGCAGTTTTTCCGACTACTTCAAATGGCATCTTGAGGTTCAGAGATATAAATTTTGTAAAACATGTCTTTTCATATAATTAATTTTTAATATAGTAAACATTTTTACTTTTCTCTTGCTTTGGATAAGCTAAAAGATACATGAGGGAATTCCCTGGCGGTCCAGTGGTTAGGACTTGGTGCTTTCACTACCATGGGCCTGGGTTCAATCCATGGTCAGGGAACTAAGATCTCACAAGCCATGCAGTTCAGCCAAAAAAAAAAAAAAAAAAAGATACATGAACTTAACTTCCTATATGGCATACACTTCAAAAAGAACTCCTTTTTTACCTGGAAATATCTTAATATTATAATTATTGGGGGGGGGGAATCCTATTACAGGCATTATATAGGAAACAAATAATTTTCCCCTTTTAATGCAAGACTTGGATATCTGATGACTATATTGTCAAGATGTTAAAGTCTATCAAGACTAATTAGTTTGAAACTTTGGAGATGGTTAGGACCATGATTCACCCTCAAATGATAAGACTATTTGCACAGAAGTCACTACCAGCAAATCTGTCCTTCCGACATGCTCCTTAGTACCGTATTTCTCTGAAGTCTCCCACATTTATGAAGTGGACTGGCCACACGGACCCCTAAGGACAGCATCTGGCCCTTTTAGCTTTAGGCCTGAATTAGAGTCAAGCCAAACAATCTTTGTGAAATGGGAAAATAACACTTGTCAAAGTATATGAATTTATTAATTAAAGAATTTCATAGATGAAGGAAATGTTGAGTTTATAGCTGTTAGAATAGAAATATTAACAAAAAAAATATGGTGATCTCCATATTTTCAAAAGCTTTCCTTCTGAAAAAAGACACAAGATCTACAAAATTTATGACTTTTCATACATTGTTGAGCCCACATAAAAAGTAGGAGAATTCCATGAAGGCCAAAGTACAAACAGCTATCTGAATATAAGGGGTAAGTGAACATGAAGCCATAGTTGTTCTGGGAATAAACGCCAATAATAGGACCCCAGGGCTTAGCTGGTTTACAATCAAAAATAGGGGAATAAGAGAATAAGATGAAAGCTATGCAAAATGTAAAGCTAAATATGTGACTCTATCATAAAGCCAGAAATCTCTGTGTGAAGACTGCATTGTTATTGAAAAGGTAGGCTGGGAAAAGTCAATCAGTTAGAAAAGGAATTCATAAGGGAAGCCGATTTTTTTCAGTCAGCTGAAGGTGGAAAAAAGATAATGATAGTAGGAATACTTTCCACAGAGAATGTGTAGCCAGAGAACTACTCTCATGAGAGTCTGGGTTTGAATTTACATGGAAAATTACCATGAGAAACCATGAAAAAATTATACAAAATTACCATAGAATTAAAATAGAACAAACAAATTTCCAGACAAATGAGAGACAGGGTTGACAACCTTTCATGAAAACATAAGAAATGGAAAAGTTTTTTTTTAATTATTTAAAAATTGGAACAAATGAAATATACAAAATAAGATGGGAGGGGAAAGTCCTAATATATCAGTAATCATAATAGATAAAGAGGAATAAATTATCAGCTAAAAGGTCAAAATTATTGTCAGACCTGAGATTTGATTTTATCCCACTTACAAGCTGTTAAGTTAGCCTGTTAGTCTTTTGTGGGTGCTGGCAGAAGACCTGGCACTACTGAGTCAGAAACAGAGGACTTATCAAACACTGCACATCCAAAAGTATGTGTCACTATGTTTGTGTCAATTTCCCTTGCTCCCAAAGGAGCAACATGATATGATCCAGATGAATGCTGTGCAAGACTACTCTTTGTACCAAGGGAGATATGATCGCATTTTTCAAGGTTGCTTCCCACAAACCCTGAGAAATGTCCCAGATACAGAGCAATCAGGGCCTTGCATTCTTGGCACCTGGGCAAGAATATGCAGGGATGCTCAGGGTCCCTGGTGGGTTGCATCTCCCAACAGTCCATCCCTTGTTCCTAAACGTTCTTGACTGTACTCAAATTTCCACATGAGTATGACACTCAGTCAGCCACTCTGATTAATCCTACTGGCAAAGGACAGGACCAAATTGATTCAATTTTTATCAAATATTAATTTAAGGCTGCCAGAATCCAGGGGTCAGGAGGAGGCCAATCCACCTTAGTGACTTAAAGTAGACCTCCTATAGTCACACACTCAACCAACTGTGAATAAGCCCTAGAAGCGACAAGTAGTAAGTCTTATCTCAAACTGCTAAGATGTAGTCTAAGTCCAGCCCTTTATCTATTTCACTTCACAGTGAAAAGGAACATTCTGATCTCTGGTGTTATTGCCAATCATTATAGGGAATGATATATGGTCCAAAAAGCAACCCCACCTCTAATGAAAAGATATTTCCATAGCTCAATCCCTTCTACCTACAAACATATCCTGAAGGAGCACAGGTCATTCCAGTTCAGGGTTTATTGTTAAACTTGACTTGGGTCGCAATTACACTGATTTTGTCAAGCTACATGGGCCATGGCACTGGTTGCAGCCTTTCTTGCCATCACGGCACAACCCAAAGCCACTCAAATATCAGAAAAAGCATATATTTGTATCCACTGAACTGAAACAAAATTATGCCAGCTGTGTGTTTGCACATGTACAGTGTGGCAGGGGCGGAGAGGACTCCATATTCAGAAACTACCACTGATAGCATCTGATACATCAGAATATTCCAGGAGTGGTCATGTCTACATGACTTTTTTCTGTTTTTATAGCACATGAATGGAGATGACAAACCCAGCAGCAGGTCAGTTACAGCTGCTGTTAAATGATTGCTTTATCATGCTATGTTTTGGGATCTAGAAGACAAAGGACATTAATTGTTTCCCACTTCCTGAACCTCAGTATCTAAGGTGTTTCCTTCTCAGGCACTGGGATTGTTCCTCTCACTTCATGGCTGTGAAATAATAAGTGCCTCATCCTAGTAACTTTATCCCCAAATTTTCTCAAATCATCTACTGACACCTAGACCTCTCATCTGGAGGGAGGCAGGTGTTCAAGTACAAGAGGCACAAGGGCATTTTTATAAAATTTACAGAGATGCATTACGTAACCTACCTTGGCCAACTTGAGTCATTATGCGGCACTGGGTTAGCAGTGTACAGAACCAACTTGTAATGATCTTTATAATCTAGAATTATGTCAATCCAGCAAGAGAATACAGGTGGCTAAACCAGAATTATGTTTGTATCAATTGCTAAACCAGAATTATGTTTGTATCCATTAGCCTCCCTTTTAACTGGGCTGCCACCAAGAGGGTATACAAACCAAGTTGACCTGGACTTGCTGTCAGGAGAGAGATGCACCATGCCTAGGAATGGTCAAGGTGCCAGGCAAAATTTTCCAAATAAGTCTACATAATTCCCCAGCCATTTCACCTTGATCATTAACCAGGAGGTGATGAATAATAAAAGATGAACCTTGTCTAGGGATGGTTGCATTCAGTGATCAAACTGCCTTATTAAGGCTACGGACCATAAAGAGGGAGGGAGGGAGAGTCAGAAATCCTTTTGAATTGAATTCTAGGGCTAACTTTGATAGTTAATTCTAGGGCTCAAAAATGCCACATGTCTGCAGCTGATAGAGAATATGAACGTCCCTCAAATACACTGACTATCAGCCCATTGTAGAGTGGCCTTTTCAACAAAAGGGATAGAAATATCAGACTATAAAGTGGTCCAGAAAGCTGAAAGCATGGCACATTTTAGTTTGATGATCCATAATGGTGTGACCAGAGAAGGCTCATAAGATACAAATAACAACATCATAACCTACCAATGTGTCAACAGCAGTGAGGCACCATTGGTAGTCTCAGCAAGGGTCAAAGGTCCAATGCAGTCAACTTTCCAGGATTAGGTAGAATGAATGTCTCATGCAATTCAGCCCTCTTCACTGCAAGACAAAGGGGCCAACTTCTAGCAGATGTTACAACTCTAATATGCAGTGAAGCTTCTTAATCAGAAGTACATAGTCCTTTATTGTACGGCCAGTCTATGATGATAGATGTGTTGCCATGCCTGCTGCAATAATAAATCCAAGTGGCAATGGTGATTCTGGACAGTGTAGGCATGCTTACCAGCTTATTCCAGTAAGACTTAGAGAACAGGCTCTTACTATGGGCATTGACATGAGTGACTCAGACTGTTTGACTGCAGTTAGAATGTGTTTCTACAGTTCACAAGTTCCAAATTTTTGTAATAAATGTGCCAATACATATGCAAATATATATGCATATATACCTAATTCTTACTTTGGTTTTTTTTTTGCCTTTGTTTATGGTAAATTTGTAATGCAAATATATTTTATTTTATATTGTCAAATCTATCAATATTTTCCTTTACTACTTTTAGATTCTGAATCACAATAATAAAGGTTTTTATCCATCCCAAGGTTATACAGAAATTCACCCATTTTTTTCTAGTATTTATATGTTTTGTTTTTTCAGAGTTATATATCAGATTTATTTGATGCTTATCCTGCTATATGTTGAGGAATACAGCTTCGATGTTATGAATTTGAAATGGCTATCAAGAATTCCCAACATGATATATGACAATGTCCATCACTTCCCCACTGATTTAAGATGATTTCTTTAGTATACAGTATAGTTTTATACCTACTTTGTCTTTGGGGGGATTTTTACTCTATTTTATTGGTTTGTCCATTTACATGCTAATACTATCCTCTGTTAATGATAGATGCTGATTTAATTAATTATAATCGCTGATTTGATTAACCCCTCTTCCAACACTGCTCTCTAAAGAAATTTCATTACTAGTGATTATTCATTTTTCCATATGAACTTTAGAATCAACTTACCTCTATACCAAAAAAAAAGCTGATATTTTTATTGAGATTGCATTAAATCTTACTGACCTAAGGCAAACTAACTTCTCTGTGATGTTATATCATCTTATCCTTTCTTTTTGTTTAAGTCTACTTCTGTGTCCTTCAGGAGTGTTTTATAGTTTTCCTCATTCAGGTTTTGTATCTTTCTTGATAAGTATATTCATAGAGCTGATAGGGACAGAGTAAAGGGACAAAGTAGGTGATTAAATAGTTAATCCCACTAGAGGATTTTAAGTAAAGAAAAAGTATGGGAGACCCCTGCAAATTAATGATCACTCAGGAAAGTAGGTTTCCTTAGCCACAAAACCAAGCAGGCTTGCTTAGCAACAAAACCATGCAACGGAAGTACAAGACATGCCTCAAAACAATAAAACAATGGTGTCATGAGACCCACATCCTACCCAGTGAGCTCTAATGATTCCTAGGACACGCTCCTCTGCACACACTAAACATAAAAATATAAGGAAAACGTGACATTAAACTAAAACCTGACATGATTTACTTTATTTTAGTATACGTTACTGCCTTTATGCTCATTTCCATTGTGCCATGACAGTCCTAGTTTGACCATGTAGGGACAGGAAAACTCACCCACCAGACAGAGGAGGAACTGATAGTGAAAGTTTGATATCTACTCAAGAATGAGGAAGAAGGTGGTCTTCTTTCCCTCCCCACATTTCCTTTGATTATAAAACTGTAGCCCACTAATTCTCGCAGTGCAACACTCCCTTGCCTGCCCACTTGTAAACCTCACAAGTGTCCTATTCTAATAAATCACTTCTTATCTATCACTTTGCCTCTAGCTGAATTCTTTCTATACTGAGACATAAAGAACTGGAGCTCCTCAGAGCCCACCCAAGACACATTTCTGCAGTTTCACTACTACCTATGGATATTACCTTTTGATTGTAATGTGTCCTTCCATAAATTATACCTTCTAATTGGGTATTATTTTTATATATGAGGACTATGTTAGTCAGGGTTCTCCAGAGAAAGAGAACAAACAGGATGTGTGTAGAGAGAGAGAGATTTTAAGGAATTGACATCCATAATTATGGAAGCTGACAAATCCAAAATATGCCAGATATACTGGAAGACTGAAGACCCCAGGAAGAGTTAATGTTGCAGCTTGAATGAGAAGGCAGTCTGCTGGCAGAATTCCCTCCTCCTCAGGGGAGGTCAGACTTTTTTTCTATTGAGCCTTCAAATGATTGGGTGAGGCCCATCTACATTACCTTACTCAAAATCTACTGATTTGAATATTATCCTCATCTAAAAAATACCTTCACAAAAACATCTAGAATGATGTTAGATCAAATATCTGGGCAGCATGGCCTATCCAAGTTAACACATACAACTAACCACCACAAGGACCTTTGATTTTAAAATATTAGTTTTATATTGGTACTTACTCAATTTAATCTCTCTCTCTCTCTCTCTCTCTCTCTCTCTACCACTCTCCTTTACTTTAATTCTCTGTAGTTTTCCAGATAAACTAACACAACATCTAAAAATAGAGATAGTTTTACCTTTTTTTTCTAACTCTTATGCCTCTAATCGTTTCCTTTTATTGGATTTTATTTTTTTATGTCTTCAACACAGTAGTAAAAACTGCAGCAATAATGAGTCTCATTTCCCTTTTCTCTGAATTTAACAGAAATTGGTCCAACATTTCTCATTATTTAAGTTACAGATTATTCACATTTGGAGAGCACTGAATCAATTACTCTTCTTTGAGTGCTTTTATTAGAAAAAGGTATTTAATTTTGTGTAGAAATTTTCATAGAAGTGATATAATTTTTTCTCCTTATATCTACTTAAAACATTAATTACATTAATGGATTTTATAATTTTGTTCCATCATTGGATTACTAAAATTAATCTTAGCCATTATTTATTAATTTTAATGTATTCTTCTCTAATAGCTAATATTATTTCAAGTATCAGTATTTGCATAAATAAGGATGGTCTGTAGCTATCCTTTATATGAAAGCATATTGGGATTTAAGTATTAATGTTTTACCAGTATATCTGTTATGATCTATTTGAAATCAGAAACCATTTTATATATTTCAAACAGAAGGAATTTGATGCATAATTAGATATACGATTTGGAAGGATTTGGAAGGATTAGTGGAGCAAAGTTAACATTTTTAAACATTAGTCACTGCTGCAAACCAGTAAATAATAGTAAGCCCAGGACCTTTGTGTCACAATCCTAACAGCTTTGTTGAAGTCAAATTGCCTGATACGGAATCCATGAGCATGCATGTCTAGGCCACTGCTGCTTTTGCTGGGAACTATACAGCCTGAGCAGGAAATAAAGAGCCAGCATTTCCAGGCTCCTGTTACTGTTTGCAGCTGTATAAGCCACTCGAACCATCATGAACACTGTTGTTGTAGTTGCTACTGTTCTTGAAGCCAGAAACACCATGAAAAAAGAAGAGGGATGATAGAATCACTTCTCTGCTTCCCACTCCAACAAAATTTCCACTAGTGCACCCCATTTGTAGAACATAATTGGAGATCATTTGGCTTGGGCGCTTGGGAACTGTGGTTTGTGAGGCCCCAGACTTTGCACTACAGAATAGATCAGGAAGAGCAGAAACAGAGCTGAAAACATGCAGAAAAAGAGCTGGGAAAGCTGACTGCATGAAAGGAACTTGGAAGATTTCCTCTACCCCACCCCACCCCCTCACTCACTAGGGAGGTTTAAGTAATACTGTTATCTGATCCTTGAAGCATCATCTAGGTCAAGTGCTTATTTGGGGGTGGCTCTTTGATAATATTCTCTATTTCTTGTATAAAAACTGAGTTGTTTAAAACTCCTTCCTGGAGGTTAGTTTTGGGAAATTATAGTTTTCCTAGAAAATTATACATTTCAAAAATTTTGGTATGAAATTTGGCAAGTGGCCTCATGATTTTTGTAAAATTTTCACTGTTTTGAGAGTTATTTTCTTCTTACCATGTCTTATTTTAGGTATTTATTTTTTCACAGTTTTTCCTTCCCTTCATTTGTTAGTTATTAGATTGTCTATTTTGTTCATTTTTTAAAAACAACTTTGGATTTACTTGCTTTACTATTTTTTTCTGTTTCTAGTTCATTGATTTTCAGTTTTTGTTTTTGTGTTTTTTTACTATTTCCTTCATTTTACTATCCTTTGGTTTCTTTGTTGATCTTTTCTTAATTTTATGAGTTGCATATTTAGTGCATTTACTTTCTTCTAGATCTTTCATAAAGATGCTGATGTAAAGAGTTTCTATAAAAGTTTTATTTTAGAAATTCTGTAATTTTGGTTTGTTATTTTTCCATTGACTCAAGAATTATTTTTAAAATGATTATTATTTCCAATCAGGTATTTTTTTTCATTTGTTTCTAGTTGTACTGCATTTTCATATTGGCAAATGTTATTTGCAAAATTTCTAATTTGTGGAATTTAATAATGATTTTCAGAGCAATCAGAAGAATGCCACTTTACATCCTCTTACCTTGGCTTTGGGAAGACACATAAGCAGAAACTGCTTATTTGCAAATCCTAAAGCCATATGTATTAGTTTGCTAGGACTGTCATAACAAAACATCACAGACTAGTTGCTTAAACAACAAATTAATTTTCTCACAATTCTGGTGGATAAAAGTCTGAGATCAAGGTGTCAGCAGGGTTGGTTTCTTCTGAGGCCTGTCTCCTTGGTTTGTAGATGGCACTTCATCTCTGTGTCACATTGTCTTCCCATCGTACATGGCTATGTCCAAATGTCCTTTTCTCATGTTGGACAACACTCATATTGGATTGGGGCTCAAAGTAATTGCTTTATTTTAACTTAACTCTTTAAAGATTGTATGTCTAAATACAGTCACTTTCCAAGGTACTAGGAGTTAGGACTTAGGAATTTGTCAAATGAATTTGGAGAAGACACAAGTTAGCCCATAGCACGCATTCTTTACATAATGGTGCTGCACAGCATTCATGTATCATTCTTACTTCTAGGAGATGTTGATCAGAAAAAACAAATTTAGAAATGTGAATTATCTAAATCAATTCTTTATTACTAATATAGATGAGCAATGAGGTCATCAGAAAAAGATTTAAAAATTACCATATGAAAGAAGCTAAAATAAAGGAACAGGAAACCTGACTGCAGGAGATAAAAGAATGATTCAACAAACTAGTGAGGATTAAAAAACACATAATTAGCAGATTTGGTGTGACATATTTATATTGCAACCAGAAAACAAACAGCATGCCATTGGCTAATTAATCTGGATGATAAATTCATAGAAATTATCAATATGTGTTTAAAAAGTCACAAGAAGAAAATGTGAGAAACAACAAAATCAAAAATACATAAAATAAAGAATTCTAATATCCACAAAGCGTATATTTTTAAATGGAAAAAAGGAAACCATTAGAAATGTTCAAGAAATATAATTCTTCATATTGAAAAATGTTCTCTGAGTATTGAGCAGAATATATATATATACACATATATGCATATATATATATATAATTAAAAGAGAAAGCCACATTGTGAATTTTAAACAGCAAATAAAAATGAATAAGTAAAAGTCCTGATCCTTAAAAATAAGAACCAGATAATCATCAGATTTCTTATAAGTAATCAAGCAATTACTTATTTAAAAGCAAATGTTAAAAGCAA
This sequence comes from Mesoplodon mirus, assembly GCF_964341445.2. Lineage (NCBI taxonomy): Eukaryota > Metazoa > Chordata > Mammalia > Artiodactyla > Ziphiidae > Mesoplodon > Mesoplodon mirus. The sequence continues at coordinate 22,852,682 of NC_138986.1, read as the reverse complement.
ATAAAGCAAATTCTTCATATTTTCAAGAAAAATGACTTTTAATTTAGAATTCTATATAAAACCAGACTAACAATCTAGTGTGAGGCAAAAATTTATATAGTTTTCAACAAGGAAAGATTCAGAAAATGTATTTGTTAAGCACTAAGTTAAAATATTGGTAACTTAATTTAAAACACATAAGCATAGGCAGTGGGACATATATATTATATTCTATAAAAGATATACAATTTAGGAAGCCAGTTTTATTTATCAAGAGTTTATACGTAACCAAGATGTCCTTAACATTCCCTCAACTTAACTAAACTTTAGGCAGGTTTCTTCCTCACTAGAGGTCCCTTTTCTTAGAGTACTTGTTTTACAAAACTTACAATTATAAATTCTTTTTCTGCCCATTTGAGATGTAAATCTTTGCCCAGCCTCTTGTCAGTTTTACAACCCAGGAATTCTTTCTCAAGGACCTGGGAGCCATCCCTTTGAAATGTAATCATCAAGCAAGATAGTGCCCCAAAGTCCAAGTCTTTTGGGGAGGATAGGAGCCTGACTTCAGTAAAGCTCCCATTAGCAAACACAGATGGCTTAATCACATTGACCAACCTCCCCACTAACTCCTCTAGCACTTTTCCACTAGATAGATCAGACCAGGCATTAAAAACTCTCCCACCTTTTGTTGCAATGGAGTTGAGTTCAATTTCTCTCTTCTATGGCAACAGTCCTGACCTCTATTGCAATAGTCTTCAATAAAACCTTCCTTGACTGTTTAACTCTGGCCAGTACAAATTTTCTTTGACAACCCCAGGCTTGGTTGTGTGGCATTTAATGAGAAATGCAACAACCAAGTCTGATTACTCCCAGTATTTTAGTTCTCTATATCTCAGTCAATATTAGAGGATTCTCTAATTATTATAGTAAAAGTCAGAAACAGATTTTCTGGTGTGAATTTAGTTGTATTTCATTTATATAAAGTATGTTAACAAGGAATTTTCACAAGAGAACTAAACTAGAAAAATCAATAACAGAAAGAGAACTGGGAAATCCTTAAATACTTAGAGATTTAAAAAACACACTTTTAAATAACACATGAATCAAAGAAGGAATCTCAAGATAAATTTTAAAACATTTTAAATTGAATTAAAATAATAATACAATTTATCAACATTTATGGGATACAGCAAAATCAGTGTTTAGATGTAAATTTATACCTTTAAATACATCTATTAAAAATAAATGAATATCTAAAAACAATATTCTAAGCTTCCACCTTAGAAAACTAGAAAAACAAAGAGCAAATGAAATCCGAAGTAAGCAGAAGAAAAGAAATAATAAAAATTAGAGCAGAAATTGATGATATTGAAAACAGAAAATAGAGAAAAGCAATAAAGCCAAAAACCAGTGCTTTGAAGAGACCATAAAATGATAAGCCTCTAGCCAGGTTAACTGAAGAAACAAAAAAGAGAGAGGAAACAAATTACCAATATCAGAAATGAAAGAGGGTACATCACTACAGGTCCCAAAGATATAAAAATGATAAAGAATACTATGAACAACTATATGCCTACAAATTTGATAACCCAGATGAAATGCACAAATTCTTTGAAAGATACAATGTACCAAAATGCACATAAGAAGAAACAGACAATCTGAGTAAGTCTGTATCTGTTAAAGAAATTGAATCAACAATTTTCTAATTCAGAAAGCACCAGGTCCAGATGGGTTCACTGAATTCTACCAAACATTTAGGGAAGAAATTACACCAATTCTCTACACTCTCTTACAGAAGATTAAAGCAGAGGGAATACTTCCTAACTAAGTCTCTGAGGCCAATATTATGCTAATACCAAAACCAGACAAAGACATTACAAGAAAAGTACAGACCTGTATCTTCAATGAATATAGAAACAAATCATCAACAAAAAATTAGCAAATCAAATCCAACAACGTATAAAAAGAATCATACACCATGACCAACTGGTATTTATCCCATTTTGGATAAGTGAAGCAAGGCTGTTGATCAAAGCTAGCTCAACATTCAATAATCAATTAATATAATCATTCATATCAGCAGACTAAAGAAAAAAAATCAAATGATCATATCAATGATGCAGAAAAAGCATTTGACAAAATGCAACACTCATTCATGATAACAATTCTCAGTAATTTAGGAATAGAGGGAAATTTCCTCAACTTGATAAAGGGTATCTAAGAAAAACCTCCAGCTAACATCTTACTTAAGGCTGAGAAACTTGAAGCTTTTCCACTAAGATCAGATACAAATCAAGGATGTCCCTGTTCACCACTCCTTTTCAACATTGTATTGAAAGTTCTAGCTAATGCAGTATGACCAGAAAAGAAAGAAAGAAAAGGTATATGTATGGGGAAGTAAAAAATAAACCTTTTTTGTTTGCAGATGACATGATAATCTTTGTAGAAATTCCAAATAATAGACAAAAAATTCCTGAACTTATAAGTGATTATAATAGCAAGGTTGCAGGGTACAAAGTTAATATATAAAAGTCAATCACTTTCCTATATACCAGCAATAAGCAGGCAAAATTTCAAATTAAAAACACACTACTATTCACATTAACACCCTCAAATACCAAGTACTTAGATATAAATCTAGAAAAAAATGTACAAGAACAATATTAAAAAACCTACAAAACTCTGATGAAAGAAATCAAAGAACAAAATAAATGAAGAGATAGTCCATGTTTATGCATTAAAGAGTAAATATTGTCAATCTGTCAGTTATTCCTTAATCTATAGATTCAATGTAATCCCAAACAAAATCCTAGAAAGTCATTTTTTGGGGATGTTGACAAACCGATTTTAAAGTTTATATGTAGAAGCAAAGTACCCAGACTAGCCAACAAAACTGAAGGAGAAGGACAAAATCAGACTACAAACACGACCTGACTTCAAGACTGACTAAAACTACAGTAATCAAGACAGTGTGGCATTAGCAAAAGACAAGATATATCAATGGAAATGAATAGACAGCCCAGAAATAGACCAAAATAAATACAATTGATTTTTAGCAAATGAGAAAAAGTATTTTCAACAAATGATGTTGAAGCAGCTGGACATTCCCATGCAAAAAAATGAACCTGGACACATGCCTTACAACACTTCACAAAATTAACTCAAAATGGATCATAGAGATAACCTGTTATCCAACATAAACAAAGAACTTTTAAAATTCAACAATAAGATACAAGCAACACTCACTGTCTCGTGCTATTGGTATACTCATATACTGCCCGACTTCGATACTCCACTTACCAAGTAGATTTAATTACCCAATCAAATGTTATTTAGTTTACAGGAACCTGGACATATGCATTAATTTAAGTTTCACAAATTTTTCATTTGGGAACTGTATAAATAATTCACTGTTGTAGAGTGCACTGAAAATTATTTTACCATACTTTAAGTAATGCAGGTTTTACAAGAGTACAACCTCTCGGCAATCAACCGAAGTATTTTTGTTGTTTGTTTGCTTTTTCTTGCTCTTTAATCTAATCTGTGCCATTTTTAAGTGAAAATCCTGGAATCTGCCCAGTGAAGATTTTCTAGGGCATTCTAGTATTCATTTCTCAATTATGCTGTTGTTGCACAAGTTCTTTAACTTCCTGATGATAATTAAACCACAGATGCATAATTAAATGTATTCAAGATGGCACAAATTAAGTCAAATAAAATCCCACTGCTCTTCTCATTTGAAAAAATATAAATAAACAGGCTTATATAGAAATTTGAATCCTTGCTTGGTAAAGAATTATATTTTATCACGCAGTTATGCTTTCAAATAGAGAAAAGTAATAATTTATTATTTGTCACAGAGTCCATCCTATCAATGCTTTCATTTTAAAATGTTCTCAATGTTCAGTTAAAACAGTAGGGGATAAGTGTGCATAAAAACACTATGACCAGAAAGACCTCTTAGAAGGTGACAATGAGCTGTAATATGCCCCACATGAATAAGTAAGCTAAAAAGAAAAAATATTGAGAAAGAAAATAAATTACCAAAAAAATCTACCAATAGATAATTCAATTAAACATACATTTATTGAGAGTAGGATTCATTCACTGGGGACACATATCAACAAGATATAATCCTTATCAAGGTTATAATATAATGAGGGAAAGAGAAGTTGAGAATTTACATCAAAATGCTAATCATATTAATAAAGGTATGCACAAGATATACTGGGAGCATCAAAGAAAAGCCTCTAGCCTCTTTGTAGGAAAGAAAAGATTTCACATGAATAGGGAAGAGCCTGGTAAAGTAATGGGGGAAGGAAATTTTAGGGCATCAGGACACTGTTTCAGAAAACATTCATAAGGCATTTTACCATTTGATACTAAAGATAAGGTACATCTCTTGTTTGTCCAAATATGATAAAACCCTGTTTTTGTGTAGTTGATATTTTTATTATTATTTATCTCAAGGTACAAGTGTTTTGGTTTTTTTTTTTTTTACTTTTGACAGGGGGATGTTATAGCCATGCTTACCAATTATGGTGACAAGGCATGGTGTCAACTTGCTGTATACCTCCTTGAAAGTTAAGTTCTGCCTCTAAACCATGATGTGACCACCTAACTGTATTTAGCAATTTTCTGTTTCAATGTCATTCATTTTATGCTTTGTGTTTCTGGCTCTTTTTTTTTCCAAGGATGCCATGAGATACAATGATTAATACATAAAAGCCCTGTGTCTTGGTTAACAAAAGTAGAAGAGCATGACACTTGACAATACTAGGGCTTGACAGTTAACATCTGTCTGGGGATACCCTAAAGCTATGTTGATTGAATCACATCTCAATCACATTTATATGCCAGAAATCATTTTTATAGCCTTCATAAACTTGTATTAACTACTTCAAGGTTACAGACAGAATGAGATGATTTATTTATACAGAGTTTGCCTACAGGAACTAACCATCTATGATAGGATATCCTTTTATTTACTTACTTTTTAAATCAACACGTTTTTGAGTGTACTTGACCTGTGAGGAGGAAATATTCATTATGACCTGCAAGTATAGGTTTTCATTAGCTATAGAACATATACTATGCTAGTTTTCTGAAAGGACCTTTAGGCACCAAATACACAAATAAAGTACAGCTCTTGTCTGAAACATGGATTCTTAATGAATTTAGTAAATAACCACATGGTCATGAATAATAAGGGTACCAGTAAAAGTACTTTGTTTCACTTTTAACTATAGATCCCAGTAATTTTGTAGGTAAGGCAAATTTAACTATATATTTTCACTCTTCAAAGTCACTATTCTTAAGTTTTCCTACTGATTCATTAATTCAGACTTAAGTATTTCTATATGTTGTATTTTCTGAATTGTACGGGGTCAATTTGAACAAGAAACTATTTAGACAGTATTTCATTACAGTTTATACAAATATAGTATAAACAAATATAGTGTGTGAAATTGATGTTTAGATAGAGCTAAAGAAGAAAAGAAAGGGGTGTTAGTTGTCAGCTACTAGACTGAGTCTTAGAAATCCTGACTTGGTTCCATAGAATGAAAAGGATCCCTTTATAGAGACAATATCAGCTCAAACTTGAGAAACCTGCCCATGCATCTATTCCCTGAAATATGACTAGTCAAAAATAGCTGGTAATGCTCTTTACTGAGACTATTATTCTTTTGAAACTCCTCCCAAAATAATTATCCAGGACCCTGTAGACAAGTGTAAGGGAAAAGCAGAAATCAACTGTCAATAATGAGACTGAAAGTTTCTGGTTAATTTATTATAATATATGGAAATTTCAGAAAGAAGAAGACTGAAATATTCTATAGAGGTAACAATCCATTTTTAATAATGAAGTCAATGATAATCCTGAGAGTAAGAAAGTATTGTGAACAATGAGACATTGACAAATCTCTAGGGACTTCTAATTCATCTCATAAAGTGTTTGTTGAGCTTGTCATGAATTGACAAGATTACAAAATAAATTTATAAATCAATTTGATGACAGTTACTGACAGTCTTTATACATAAACATAATTGTGCCTTTATCCATCCTGAAAGGGGCATAACTGCTGAAATATTTTTAAAGTACCACTGGTATCTACTTATCCTAGGGACCCTGTTTGAGTTCCTCCTTTTGATTCACCAATAGTCTACAGAGTGAAGGCTTCATAAGTAGGACAGCTCTCTGTATATTTTAAACGAATTAAAAATACAGAGACCACCAAGCATACATAATTTTTTATCTCTTCTTTTATAAAGAGAAAAAAATATTTGGTGTCAATCAGCTGTCTGGAAAATCTCAAAGGCAGTATGAGTGTGAAAAAATCTAACAGTTTTATTATTCTGAATTTGAGTTCTTAAATTTGCACTTAAGAAAGCCAGTATCAAAAAGACTTATTAAAGGATATAAGACAAGGTCATACTCCTAAGTATCTAGAAGAAGAAATGGTTTCAGTTTTGGATTAAATTGACAATTTTTAAGTGAAGAGAACACATAATAATTATTAGGAAGTCTAGCTTTTACAAAAGGGAAGAAATTTTGTTAGTGATTGACAAGAATAAAAAAAAAGACACATATAGTAATAGGCTTTCCAGTGAGAACATTTTGGTGGTATAAGGAACTTCATCTATCTGACTATGGTATATCTTTTTTTTCTGCATTTTCATGTAATGAACAGCATATATTATTAAAGACATATCTGTCATTTTAACAGAAAGAAAACAATTCTTATTCCACTCTGCATATAACCCATGTAGCAGTTTGCATTAAAGGAGTAACAAACCTTTTTCCATAGTATAGATTAACCTGTAAAACATGACCCAACCACCTAACTTTGTCAACACCTAATACATTTCTTTTTTTTAAATATATTACAGACTTGTTACTAGCAAACAAATTTCCTTCAAGCTTTCACAGCAAACTGTATACCCTCTCATATTTTTTAAATGATTAGACCTACCTAATATCTTTAACCAAAGTAACCAACTTTTGTTCCCATAAAGACACTGAAAAACTAAAACTGCAGACGTAAGCAGAGAAGTATCATCCACTAGCACCCTAGCAAATCAGCGTATCTCCAGTAAGGCAATCCTTCCATAGCCATATATGTTCTTTTTTTTAAGATTTTAAAAAATAGACTTTAATTTTATAACACCTTTAGGTGTAGAGAGAAATTGAGAAAACTGTACATAGGGTTCCCAAACATCCCACATTCAATTTCCCCTATTATTATGTTACATTGGTATGGTGCCTGTGTTGCAATTAAAGAAGCAATAGTGATACATTATTAACTAAACTCAGTAATTTATTCAGATTTCCTTAGTTTTTACTTAATGTCCTTTTTTCAGTTCCAAGATCTCATCAAGGATACGTTATATTTACTTATTCTGTGTCTTCAGGCTCCTCTTTGCTGTGGCAATTTCTCTGACTTTCCTCGCTTTTGATTGACTTTGATATTTTCAGGAGCACTGGTCAAGTATTTTGCAGGCTGCCTCACTATTGGGATGTGCTGACTTTTTCTTATAAGAAAACTACTTCCTCTCTTAGAGCAAAGAGGAAGACTACCATTTTAATCACATCATATCAAGAGTACATCTTATCAACATGACAATGTCTATTGATGATGACCTTAATGACTTAAGGCAGAGTTTGTCAGGTTTCTCTAATCTAAAGTTACTCTTTTTTCCCCTTTCCCATGCTGTATGTTTGGAAGAAAGTTAACTGTATGTAGACTACATAAGAGTACAGAGCTATGCCCTCCCTCCTTGATGACAGAGCATTGATATAAATTATAAAGAATGCATGAGAGACTTCTTTCTTTTCCCCCATTTATGTATTTATTTATTCTATCATTTATTTATATCAGTATGTGATCATGGATATGTATTTTTTTAAATTAATTTATTTATTTTTGGATGCATTGGGTCTTCGTTGCTGCTTTCAGGCTTTCTCTAGTTGCAGCGAGCAGAGGCTACTCTTCGTTGTCGTGCACGGGCTTCTCTTTGCCGTGGCTTCTTTTGTTGCGGAGCACGGGCTCTAGGTGCATGGGCTTCAGTAGTTGTGGCATGCAGGCTCAGTAGTTGTGGTGCACGGGCTTAGTTGCTCCAGGGCATGTGGGACCTTCCCGGACCAGGGCTCAAACCCATGTCCCCTGCATTGGCAGGCGGATTCTCAACCACTGCACCACCGGGGAAGTTCCCATGGATACGTATTTTATACTTTGGATTATAATTTAATACTACTTGATTTTTTTTGCTCAGATTGTTCTAGCTTTGGCCATTGGTAGTTCTTCAGTTGACTCCTGTATCACTAAACTCAATAATCTTTAGAATCTGCCATTTCTCCAAGGAGGCTTGGTTCATTTTCTTTGGGAAATAGTATTAGAAAATAAGATCTGGGCTCTTGGTGTGCCCATTACTATCAGGATGTTGTCTCTTTTAGGCCCTCTCAGCTGACAGAGCACAAATAAACACACGTTTTTACAAACCTGTGTTTATGCACATGCCTATAAATATTTCTATGTATATAATAACCTGTATCTATATATTGGGTTGGCCAAAAAGTTCACTCAGGTTTCCCATAAGAGCCTACAGAAAAAACCGAATGAACTTTTTGGCCAGCCCCATATAAAGTTAAACATGAGTTCATAATGATGGATCCAATGCTAACCCATTACCACATGGATCACTCCAGCCTCCACCCTTTGAATATCTGTAGACTCCCACCATCTGCCATCCATTAGCTTAATTGTTCAAGTCCAATATACATGTATAGCAATATCAGAACCCTTAACCTGTAGCCCTATGGAAAAGAACTTTATCAACTAAACTACTACCCTTTAGTCCTACAGATCCCACTCATTTCCAAAGTTACTTAAGTCGTCATCTTTCTCCCCACCCACTTCAGTAAGATGGTTTTATACATTTGTAATAGAATTCAGCTTTCTTGTCACAGTCTGCAGGCCTTGCTGGGATCCCCTGACTTTCTAAGTGATGTAAAAAAATACATACATTAAGGTTCACTCTGTGCTATAAAGCTCTGTGAGGTTTAACAAGTGTGTAATGCCATATATCCACCATTACAGCATCATACAAAATAGTTTTACTGCCTAAAAAATCCTCTGTTTTCTTCCTATCTATCCTTCCCAACTCTCCCCAAGACCCTGGTAACCACTATTTTATTGTCTCAATAGTTTTGCCTTTTCATAATTTCATATAATTGTAAGCATAGACGATGTAGTCTTTTCAGACTGCTGTCTTCAACACAGCAATATTCATTTAAGACTCCTCCATGTCTTTCTGTGGCTTGGCAACTCATTTATTTCTATCACTGAATAAAATTCAACTGTATAGATGTACCACAATCCCTATTAAAGGACACATGATGGTTTCCAGTTTTCGGTGATTATGAATAAGACTGCTATAAACATTCACATGCAGGATTTTGTGTGGATTTTTCAACTAGAAAAATTGAAACTCAATTACCTTATAAATGGCTCTACCACTTTGTATTCCCATCAACAGTGAATGAGAGGTCTTGTCCCTCCACATTCTTGCTAGCATTTCATATTGTCATTTTGGATGGGGGTGGGGGGGGAAGAGTAGCCATTCTAAAATGTTTGTAATAAGTAGTATCTCATTTTTTTCATCTGCAATTCCCTAATGACAAATGATGAACAACTTTCATATGCTTATGTGCCATCTGTGTATCTTTAGTGGGGTGTATGTTCTCATCTTTGCCCATTCTCAACTTTTTAATTTAACTGTTTCATTTTAAGAGTTATTTTTATGTTTTAGAAACATGTCCTTTATCTGATATGCTTTGCAAATATTTTCTTCCAGTCTTTTGCCTCTTAGAAGTATCTTTAGCAGAGCACAAATTATAATTTTAACAAAGTCTATTTAAACATATTTTATCATTTTTCTCTTTCTGGATCATGCTACCAGTGTCGTATTTAAAAACACATTGCCACACTCAAGACCACCTAGATTTTCTCCTAAGTAGTTTTCTAGAAATTTAATCTAATTTAATCTGGTTCCTATCACCAGAAGTCCATAAGTTACTAATATTATGAGTTTGTCAGAAACAATCTGATTAGCCATTTTAAGTGGCAAAACTAACTTTAATGTTCAGCAATACCTGAAGCCCATAAAAGCATTACTGTTTTAGAATACATCAGTTAATGTCATTTAATTACACACATACTTTTTACATTTCCCTGCCTTTAAACCACATGTGAAAACATACACTACCATCAACAAAACTTGACTCAAACGTCAACTTGGGAAATTTAGAAAATTTAAGTTAACTAGATTTTCCATAAGAAAATAAATGACTCTTTTGTAAATTATACCATTATGCTAACAATATTTTTCACACTTTTACCCAATCAGAGCACACATAACTGATTTTAAAAGAAAACAATTAAATGCATTAAAATTTTTCAAGGAATCACATAGATCTATATATAAACATATATATAGAGAGAGAGAGAGGGAGAGAGAGAGAGATGTATATACACATAGACACATGTAGTTTACCAAGTCTTAAATAACTGTCATTATTGCATTGGATTGACAATCATCATTTGCATTTTCACCTACCATTTATTAGCCTAATATTACTTCACATTCTCTTTATCGTATAGCTTAACGACCAAAGTCATTAAGCTAATTCACAGCTAAATTGTTTTTTGTTATTTGAGTCACTACGTCAGCAAGTGTCTGAAGCTTTCATAAAAGTCCAGACTACATAAAGCAAAAGGTTTTTTTCCTTTCCTCAGAATTATTGAATTCTTATTTTAAATTTATATGTGCACTTTATTTTCTATAAGCTAATCGAAACATTTTTGTTTTACTTATGAAAGACTTCGTTATCTAATTATTAGGTTTTTTTTTTTTTTTTTTTTTTTTTGTAAAAGGATAGATTAAAATGGTCAAGAATCCTGTTACTCAATTTTCTCTTACCTTGAATCTGGCCAAAAGGTTTCAATGACAGCACTGATGCATGAAATCTGAGAAAAAGTCACGGAATGTTCTTCAGCTTCCATCTGAACCTCTTAAATATCCACCCCTTCCTTGTGCCACTTCCCGCAGTTAGGGTTCGGGGTTTTTCGGTGGGGAGGGTGAAGCGGTGTTGGTGTTTTTGTTTTTAACCTCGACAACTTTATGGAGATGATTCATGGGGCCAGTGGGCACTGAGGTTCGCAGACAAACCAACCAACACTGGAGCCAAGCAGCCAGGTGGCATCCAGAGAGTTTCCCTTGATTCCCGTGCAAAGCCCTTCCGAAAGAACGGAACTCCAAGTCCCCGGTGTCCACCAGCCACCGCCTGGAACTGAAAGCCTCATCCTTTAGGACACCAGGCAGGCCAAACGCTGGCGGAAAATGCCTTCTCCGGCTAATCTCTGAGGCACCGCCTGGTGGCGCAGTGGTTGGGAGTCCGCCTGCCAATGCAGGGCACACACACGGGTTCCAAAGGCTCCTCCGAGCCCCGCATTGTTAGGTGAAGCAACGGAAGAAATTCAGAAATCCAGTCGACAATAAAACACCCAAGCGGCTCTCGCATAGAGTTTCACCTTCCCGCATACCTGATGGAAGGGCCACAAAGCTCGCAAACGCCCATGGCAGCTGCGGGTTTGGAGCGTTGCCTCCTCAGCGTCCTGAGGCCTGTACTGCGCGCGCAGCTCCTTCGTCGGGGATGCCGGCCTGAGAGTTTGTTCCTGAGGAAGGGGAGCCTCGTGGAGCCACGCCACCTCCCCAGGGCCTGTGAGAAAGCCCCAGGACCCCGCCGGGCTTCCAGGAAGGGGACGAGGTACCCAGCCATCCTGACAAAGGCCTTTATCTGTCTGGTCCCCTTCAGCATATATGCCGTGATTTCCATCTCTTTGTCCTTAAGGAGTGAGATGTTTTCCTCCAAGATCTGCAAAGAATCGCTCCTGATCATGTCAGTCAGGATGAAAAACCCTTCCAGCCTAGGGAGCAGTCCATCCACGGTCTCTTCCACCTCCTCCACCTCACCTCAGGACTCGAGGTCAGAAAGAAGGAGATTCTGCGCGCTCGGCGTCTGAACAGGTGCACAGAGGGCCCAGCGCCTGAGGCTGCGGGAGCCAATCATCAAAGCCCCAGCATCGAAGCCCCGCCCCCGGCCAGCTGCGTGCCTCGCGGCCTCGTAATAAATGAGACTACCTTTAGCCAACAAAGTTGTGAGAAGTTTAAGTTTTACAGGGCAAAGATCAAACATAAGGTGCTACCAGTAAAATGTGGTTTAGTATGAATTCCTGACCGGAGGTGTGGCCGTTAACACCTTTTCTTAAAACCTAAGAAAGGTTTATGGCAAAGCCTCTTACACTACGGAAATAAGATGGAAAGGTTTCTAAGCATCTTAATTGTGTGCCCCCAGATCCTCTTATCCAGATGAAAGGTCTCCTAAAGATATTAACTGTGTGCCTCCTTAACTTTTTGCATAAACTGAGTTTCTCTAAAACACTTAAGGATATTTTTCTATAGCACCCTAGCTCCCAAGACAGAAATATGTCCGAGATTTAGGGCAGGGGCTTTTAACTAGGAGAATGAATCCCAGTAATATCCCTGGGAAACTCAAAACCGTTTTAAGAGTCTTGTATTGGCAGAAGCACTATCTGGCAGCTTAAACTAAAAAGATCAGAGGTAGCTCAAAATGAATAGAAGCTTCTGGTCCCTCAACTTTCTATAAACAGGAAGCATGCCGAAAAGCTACTCAACTACAAAAACAAGACATTTCTCATAAAAAGAAAGGATGACTCAGGGATAATCTGGCTCAGGGATCTACACCTGAGGAACTCCACTTGTACAGTGCATCTATCTCAGTGTTTGAGACGATGAGCTCCTCCAGAAGTTCAAGCCTGTTCGTGATGCTGAAACGCATGGAGTGTTTAAGGGCCTTGAGGGGAGATGAGTATCTGTTCCATGTGTGAGGAATATAAATAGTTTGGGCAGTGTGGCTGATTAAATATGACCACAGTAGACTGCAACACCCCCATTGGGAGGTGGAGTCTTTTTCACCTCATCCTGAATCTGGACTGGGCCTGTGAATTGCTCTGACCAGCAGAATACTGTGGGAGAGACCCTGTGTAACTTCCAAGTCTGGGGCATAAGAAGTCTGGGTCTCTTGGAACGCTTGCTCTTGGCATGTTTCCTCGCAGAACTCAACTGACAAATCATGAAGAACCCAAGCCACGTGGATAAGCCAAGTGTGTTTGATCCTGCCAACACCCCAGCTGAACTTCCAGATGACGGGAAGCATCAGCTGCCAGCCATGAGAATGAACAATCCAGTGGAGCCTACAGTCGTCTACAGATCCAGCCACTAACTGAGGTAGGTGCCTCAAATGCGAATGACCCACCAAGTCTAGTGGACACAGATCCAACAGAAATAATAAATTGATGTTTTCAGCCACAAAGTTATGGAGTGGTTTGCTAAGTAGCAGTAAGTAAGCAAAAAAAAAAAAAAAAAAAAACAGGCAAAGTTATAGTAATCCGTTCAGAAAATATATTCATACATGGGAAGAATCTTAAAATCAAGAGCAACCTGTAGAAATCTGGAGATTATGACTGAGTTTCTATATTATATATTGTTCTCTTTAGTAACTGTAAGGTTGTAGGTTAAGATAAAAGTTCAAATTTAAAGTTCATTAACATCTTGTTTTCAGCACATACAGTATTTTCTCACATATTGACTTGGTTTATTTATGTATTTCTATAGGGATTTTCTATTTTCTTTTGATATGATAGGGAAGAAATATTGTGCATTATGAGCCCTTCAGATGTCTCAAGGGGAGATGAAGCTCTCCTCAGGCCAGAAGCAATCAATCCTATATCATTTATATTCCCATTTCAGAACACCCTCAGGCTGAGCCATAAAAAATGTTATTTTAACCAGGCAAAGTTCTTAGCAAGAGTCAATGCTCTGCATTTTCTAAGCTGCCTTTTTTATGTGTATCTTTTCAAGTAGCAATAGATATGTCTTTGAATTAGACATGCTTGAAGGTAGACAACATATTAAAAATTTTGACCAAGTAAGAAATACAAGTTTCCAAAAAAAGGGAAGAGGTAAAAAGGAGTTAAAGGAATAAGCAAGCTACAAGACACAGAAAGAGCTATAAACAGATCATTGTAAAAAAGAGGCAAATTACCTTCCTTTTTCGAGAAGAACAAAATCTTTATTTCTTTTTCCCATTTAAGAAAACACACATACATGCACACACACACACAGAGAGAGAGAGATTGGTAGTCTCAGTGTTACAATTTCAGACATGGGTCAAATAAATTTGGAATACAAATTGTTGTATCTCCATAAAATTGACTGGTTGGTTGCATCAGTTCCAGAACAGAAGGTCAGAGCGACACAGACAGTCTCAAAGGCATACTTATCCTGATGTTTCCTGATCTAGTGGCTGCTTTTTATTCTAGTGAACATAAATTGCTTTTTCTTCTTTTTCTTGCTCTGACTTATTTGAGCTTACAGTGGAACATAAGAAAATGAATAACACAGGATTTTATCGACAATTGGCAGCCAACTAGGCAGCACTTTAGGCAGTGACAGAAACTTTACTTTCATCATTACTAAACCATCATTTTGAGACATGATGAAACAGTAGCAGGTATCTCAGAGGCCAGGAGAAATCAGAATTCTCAAAACAAGTAGAAAAAACAAACAAAAAAACCCCTCACACATTAAAAAGATAAAGATGGTTGGACCAGGTAATCAGAACCACTGAAACCAAAAATAGGAGGAAAGTGGTAGCCAAATAAAAGTCAAACCAGAAATTGGAACCAGATACAGTCTTGGGAAAGAACTGATGCTAATCCAGAAAGAGAGTAAATGAGTACACACACCTGATTCAGAAAATGGAATTGAATCAAGATTAGAGTGAAAGCTGTCGAGAAGAATAATGAAATCCACCCTGCGAGCTAAAGGATGTGCACCTGGCTGCAAGAGGCCCAGGGGTGTTGCCTTTAACAGAAGCTCAATATCATCAGGGCTGGTGATTAGATCCACTGAGGCATCTCGGTGAAAACGGTATTTGTGAAATAAACACTAGAAAAAATGATTAAGGAAAAAAATACTTTTAAATGTTTTTGCAAGAAGTGCAGTCTTTTGAAGAATCTTTTTAATCACAATATTTTTCTTAAAAAAAAGCATGTACTTTAAATAAATGAGTTTACTAAGGTTACAAATAGTCTGTTCATAGTGGATAAGTAGTCATTTTCTAAAATTATATCTGGCAATGATTGTCACAGTTTTACAAAAACCAAGAAAAAAGTTGTTTCCTTTAGTGAACATACAGAAAATGATGCAACATTCCATCTGTTTGGTTATCATGATTTGGATATCTCAGGATGAAATGAAAATAGTTTTTTTTTTAACTCTCTGATTGTAGTACCTATAAACAAATCAAGTGGTATCAGGGCATGTGTCAGTTTGCTTTCTCGACATTCTTGACCCTTGTTTCTAAATCATGTCACTCTGTCAGAGTCGCTAGAGTTCCAGCTTCAACGTAAGGTTTGCCCAGATCAGCAAGTTCAAGCCAGTCCTTGTTTTTGTGTTGAGGTCAGTATACCTGTTCATACCGTTCTTCCATATGCTTGCGTTCTTGTTGGGATCATTGATGTTCATTTTCCCCCTTTTATTCCAATTAACCATATCCAGGGCCACCTTTAGCTTTCCACCATGAGGCATTGAGTGTCTGGTTTTGATCACTTCTATCACAGTAAGTCCCTTGTCTTCCTATGCAACATGTTCTATCCTCTTCCCTTGGGGTATGACAGCAGAAAGTTGTCACTGAATATCAGAACAGGTCCTAACATAACACTTCTGCAAGGCAAGAATGTTGTATTTGCCTTGCATTTGCATGACGAGGTTCATTAAAGCTGTTCCCTACTCTGTCAAGAAGGTCTGTTCTGGTATAACTTTATTCCATGGAATTTGGAGAATTGAATAAATAGTGACAAATGAAGTAACAAAGTTAGGCAGAAGCAGTGTCATAAAAATTATGCAGTGCTAACACCAACAACAATAACAATTATAAGAATAGGCAATGAAATAATTATAATAAATCTATATTAATGGTTACTAACGTTAGCTACATACAATGTGCCAAAATTTTACATGCATAATCACATTTTTCCTTACCATGATCCCATTAATTAGAAATTATTGTTATGGTTTTAAGTTATCATTTATTGCTAATATAAAAGCCTCCAATATTTGATTCAAGTGACCAAGTTACTGAAGATCAAATTATCTAATGATCAATTTGCAGATTCTCAATTTTCCAAATTTGCCAAATTAAAACATTTATCAGTCTACTAAAATGGTTTCAATAGAATTAACAGGAGATATAATAGCATTAGCAAGAATGTGAAATATGATTACAATTGAGGTATTTTTGAATACTGAAATATTAAATTTAAGAATATTATTTATAATAAATATCACATTTCATCATTTCAAAATAAATAATTATTTCTTATGGGAATTCTTAGTCAATAGTGATTTTTAATCCTCTGTATTATGTAGTCTTGCCAAAATTTTTCATCTTATCATTTTTAGAAATTTAATTCATTTTTAAATTCTTTATTTTTTCCTTATAATTAAATTATATCAAAAGTTAAGTATGAAACATACAGATCATTACATTCATATTATCATTCTTTCCTTTTCCTACATTCAGCAGTTTCTATTTTACCTGCAAACTGCTTCTAGTTGTCATATCCAAACTGCTCTGTCTTAGAGGCATGGAATTTTAATATCTGATTGAGCCCAGATATTTTAAAATTCAAATTTAATTGTAATGTATGTTTTATTACTGATAAAAATTGAGAATGATACTAAATGCTTTAAATTTGAAAATTATAAAGTGACATTCAATCCCTTAAAATTAATGAGAAATAGATAATCCTATTACACTTGTTAAATTGTCTATTCTTTGAATTGTGTTTTTGCAAATTGACTTTTCCTAAATTATTTTAGCAATGATTCTTCAGAAAATTGTATTTTCAAAAATTGGCTTTTAGCAAATTACTTTCATGAATCATTTTGCTTGCTGTGTTATACCCACTCTATAGAAGTGAAAGCTGAATTTTAAAGAGTTTTGGTAGCTTGCCCAAGGTAACTCAGGTAGTAAGAGGCAAATCTGGTTTTCAAGTTCTTAGAATCTGTACCTTTACTCTGTGCTGTTTCTCAGATTATTAAAATTCTGATTTTTTAAAATTAATTCATTTCAGTTTTCATTGTTTAAAATTCTACTTTACATGGCGTCATGAAGTTAAAGAGTGTGTGGCTTCCTAATGAGAAATTATTCTAAGCCACGCTGAGGGTCTTCACTAAGTAGTCAGTCAGGATATGTACTGTCAACTTGGGGAGAATTGCTTAATTGACTAGGGATAATTTAAATGACTAATGGTATTAGCTTTTATTCTAAAAGTGAAAAAGAAACATTGAAATATGTATATAAACATAACAGCATAAATACATATATACTTTAGAAATACTCACCTGGCAGCATTGTAGAGAAGAGAAGTGAGGCTGGAGACAGGAAGATCAGATAGGAGATGTTGATATACCTTACGGTTAATGACAAGGGCCAACATGAAGATATTAGAAACAGTGACGGAGGCTAGAAATAGATAGGATTTGATAATTTATTGTAGCTAGATTGCAGGAAGAGGGGAAAAGTTTAGGTAAATAGCCCTAGTTTCTATCAAGATAGTAAACTGAGATGGAATGACTTTTTTGGTAGAGGAGATGATGAGATCGATTTCGTATCTGTTAAATTTGAATGATTGTGACTCATTAAATGGAAAAGTACACTAGGTAATACCAGTAGGTATGTGTGCGTGTGTGTGTGTGTGTGTGTGTGTGTGTGTGTGTGAACTCAGACAGAGACTGGTGCAGTCTCTATAAATAAATGTTTTTGAATTGTCAGCACACATGTGGTCATTGAAACCATGGATATGGATGAGACTACAAAACGAGAATGTCAGAAAGGGGAGTAGGCCAAAATAGAACTTTGGGTAACTCAAATCTGTAAAGCATGGAAGGAATAAAAAGATCCTGGAACACTGAAAATGAGCAATCAGAGGAACAGAAAGAAATCTATGATAAGATGGTGACTTAAATGCCAGGCAATAAGAATTATTTCTTAGGACTTAACTGACGAAATAAGCACATGCCCAATATGTACTGAATAATTCTATCGAATGCTTGGGGAAAGTCAAGTAAGAGAGACATGGGCAAATGTTCAATGTGTTCCTAAATAGATCATTGGTAATATTGTTGAGAGTAATCACCATGGTAGGGTGGGACTAGCTGTGGACTTCCAAGGAAATCTTAAGATTTTTCTTGTATCCCCTGCCTATAAAGAAACAGATTTCCAATGCATTTCTTTGAGAGAAATTATGATTTTTAAAAAATTACTTATGAACAGGATGATACAAAGTAGACTCAATAAATACTGGATAATTCAAAGTTACTACATAGTCCTTCTTTATCCAAGACTCTGAAGTTTCAATGTCATATATTCCTGAGAAATATAATAGTGAACCAAGAAAAATGCCAGCTAAAACTCAGGAAATTTTAAATATCTAACAAGGAGTTGTTGCACTTCAGTAAATATATCTGATGGAGATTAAAATAGATTCATTTACTGTCAATTGATTCTTCATAATAATAAGTATTTATATATCTCTTGTCATTAAAACACTTCATTATTAATTTTGAATTATCACTTACAGAAGATAAAAATTCGGACCTGAGGGAAGATGGCGGAAGAGTAAGACGCAGAGATCACCTTCCTCCCCACAGATACAATAGAAATTCATCTACACGTGGAACAACCCCTACAGAACACCTACTGAACGCTGGCAGAAGACCTCAGACCTCCCAAAAGGCAAGAAACTCCCCCACGTACCTGGGTAGGGCAAAAGAAACAAGAATAAACAGAGACAAAAGGATAGGGACGGGACCTGCACCAGTGGGAGGGAGCCGTGAAGGAGGAAAGGTTTCCACACACTAGGAAGCCCCTTCGCGGGCTGAGACTGCGGGTGGCGGAGGGGGAAAGCTGCGGAGTCACGGAGGAGAGCGCAGCCACAGGGGTGCGGAGGGCAAAGAGGAGAGATTCCCACACGGAGGATCTGTGCCGACCAGCACTCACCAGCCCGAGAGGCTTGTATGCTTGGCCGCCGGGTCGCGCGGGGCTGGGAGCTGAGGCTCGGGTTTCGGGTTTCAGTCGGAGCGCGGGGAGAGGACTGGGGCTGGAGGTGGAAAGAGAGCCTGAAGGGGTTAGTGCACCACGGCTAGCCGGGAGGGAGTCCAGGAAAAGGTGTGGAGCTGCCGAAGAGGCAAGAGACTTTTTCTTCCCTCTTTGTTTCCAGGTGCGCTGCTTAAAGGAGCTCCAGAGACGGGCGCGAACCGCGGCTAGAGGCGCAGACCCCGGAGACGGGCGTGGGACGCTGGGGCTGCTGCCACCGCCACCAAGAGGCCTGTGTGCGAGCGCAGGTCACTGTCCACGCCCCCTTTCCGGGGAGCCTGTGCAGCCCGCCACTGCCGGGGTCACGGGATCCAGAGACGGCTTCCCAGGGAGAGAGCACAGCGCGCCTCGGGCTGGTGCAACATCGCGCCGGCCTCTTCCGCCGCAGGCTCGCCCCGCACTCAGTACCCCTCCCTCCCCCAGGCCTGACTGAGCCAGAGTCCCCGAAGCAGCAACCGTCCTATCTGAGCGAAGACCAGACGCCCTCCTGCGACCTACATGCAGAGGCGGGGCCAAATCCAAAGCTGAGACCCAGGAGCTGTGAGAATAAAGAAGAGACAGGGAAATCTCTCCCAGCAGTCTCAGGAGCAGCGGATTAAAGCTCCACAATCAACTTGATGTACCCTGCATCTGTGGAATACATGAATAGACAGCGAATTATCCCAAATTGAGGAGGTGGACTTTGAGAGCAAGATTTACGATTTTTTCCCTTTTTTCTCTTTTTGTGAATGTGCATGTGTATGTTTCTGTGTGAAATTTTGTCTGTATAGCTTTGCTTCCACTATTTGTCCCAGGGTTCTGTCCGTCCGTTTTTTTTTTAATTTTTTTTAATAATTATTTTTTATTTTAATAATGCTATTATGTTTTATCCTACTTTGTTCTATTTACTTCATCTTCTCTCTTTCCTGTCTTCACTCCTCCCTCCCTCCCTCTCTCCTTTTTCTTTCTTTCTTTCTTTCTTTCTTTCTTTCTTTCTTTCTTCTTCTACTAATTCTTTCTTTCTAATTTTTCTCCCTTTTATTCTGAGCCAGGTATATGAAAGGATCTTGGTGCTGCAGCCAGGAGTCAGTGCTGTGCCTCTGAGGTGGGAGAGCCAACTTCAGGACACTGGTCCACAAGAGACCACCTAGCTCCACATAATATCAAACGGCAAAAATCTCTCAGAGATCTCCATCTCAACACCAGCACCCAGCTTCACTCAATGACCAGCAAGCTACAGTGCTGGACACCCTATGCCAAGCAACTAGCAAGACAGGAACAAAATCCCACCCATTAGCAGAGAGGCTGCCTAAAAACATAATAAGGCCACAGACACCCCAAAACACACCACCAGACGTGGACCTGTCCATCAGAAAGACAAGATCGAGCCTCATCCACCAGAACACAGGCATCAGTCCCCTCCAACAGGAAGCCAACACAACCCACTGAAACAACCTTAGCCACTGGGGACAGACACCAAAAACAACGGGAACTACGAACCTGCAGCCTGCAAATAAGAGACCCCAAACACAGTAAGATAAGCAAAATGAGAAGACAGAAAAACACACAGCAGGTGAAGGAGCAACATAAAAACCCACCAGACCTAACAAATGAAGAGGAAATAGGCAGTCTACCTGAAAAAGAATTCAGAATAATGATAGTAAAGATGATCCAAAATCTTGGAAATAGAATAGACAAAATGCAAGAAACAGTTAACAAGGACCTAGAAGAACTAAACATGAATCAAGCAATGATTTGAAACATAATAAATGAAATGAAAAATACTCTAGATGGGATCAATAGCAGAATAACTGAGGCAGAAGAACGGATAAGTGAGGTGGAAGATAAAATAGTGGAAATAACTACTGCAGAGCAGAATAAAGAAAAAAGAATGAAAAAAAACTGAGGACAGTCTCAGAGACCTCTGGGACAACATTAAACGCACCAACATTCGAATTATAGGGGTTCCAGAAGAAGAAGAGAAAAAGAAAGGGACTGAGAAAATATTTGAAGAGATTATAGTTGAAAACTTCCCTAATATGGGAAAGGAAATAGTTAATCAAGTCCAGGAGGCACAGAGACTCCCATACAGAAAAAATCCAAGGAGAAATACGCTGAGACATATATTAATCAAACTGTCAAAAATTAAACACAAAGAAAACATATTAAAAGCAGCAAGGGAAAAACAACAAATAACACACAAGGGAATCCCCATCAGGTTAACAGCTGATCTCTCAGCAGAAACTCTGCAAGCCAGAAGGGAGTGGCAGGACATATTTAAAGTGATGAAGGAGAAAAACCTACAACCAAGATTACACTACCCAGCAAGGATCTCATTGAGATATGATGGAGAAATTAAAACCTTTACAGACAAGCAAAAGCTGAGAGAGTTCAGCACCACCAAACCAGCTTTACAACAAATGCTAAAGGAACTTCTCTAGGCAAGAAACAGAAGAGAAGGAAAAGACCTACAATAACGAACCCAACACAATTAAGAAAATGGGAATAGGAACATACATATCAATAATTACCTTGAATGTAAATGGACTAAATGCTCCCACCAAAAGACACAGATTGGCTGAATGGATACAAAAACAAGACCCATATATATGCTGTCTACAAGAGACCCACTTCAGACCTAGAGACACATACAAACTGAAAGTAAGGGGATGGAAAAAGATATTCCATGCAAATGGAAATCAAAAGAAAGCTGGAGTAGCAATTCTCATATCAGATAAAATAGACTTTAAAATAAAGACTATTATTAGAAGAGACAAAGAAGGAGACTACATAATGATCAAGGGATCGATCCAAGAAGAAGATATAACAATTGAAAATATTTATGCACCCAACATAGGAGCACCTCAATACTTAAGGCAAATGCTAACAGCCATAAAAGGGGAAATCAACAGTAACACACTCATAGTAGGAGAGTTCCATACCCCACTTTCACCAATGGACAGATCATCCAAAATGAAAATAAATAAGGAAACACAAGCTTTAAATGATACATTAAACAAGATGGACTTAATTGATATTTATAGGACATTCCATCCAAAAACAACAGAATACACATTTTTCTCAAGTGTTCATGGAACATTCTCCAGGATAGATCATATCTTGGGTCACAAATCAAGCCTTTAAATTTAAGAAAATTGAAATTGTACCAAGTATCTTTTCTGACCACAATGCTATGAGACTAGATATCAATTACAGGAAAAGAGCTGTAAAAAATACAAACACATGGAGGCTAAACAATACACTACTTAATAACGAAGTGATCACTGATGAAATCAAAGAGGAAATTAAAAAATACCTAGAAACAAATGACAATGGAGACACGGTGACCCAAAACCTACGAGATGCAGCAAAAGCAGTTCTAAGGGGGAAGTTTATAACAATACAATCCCACCTTAAGAAACAGGAAACATCTCGAGTAAACAACCTGACCCTGCACCTAAAGCAATTAGAGAAAGAAGAACAAAAAGCCCCAAAGTTAGCAGAAGGAAAGAAATCTTAAAGATCAGATCAGAAATAAATGAAAAAGAAATGAAGGAAACGATAGCAAAGATCAATAAAACTAAAAGCTGGTTCTTTGAGAAGATAAACAAAATTGATAAACCATTAGCCAGACTCATCCAGAAAAAAAGGGAGAAGACTCAAATCAATAGAATTAGAAATGAAAAAGGAGAAGTAACAACAAATACTGCAGAAATACAAAGGATCATGAGAGATTACTACAAGCAACAACATGCCAATAAAATGGACAACCAGGAAGAAATGGAAAAATTCTTAGAAATGCACAATCTGCCATGACTGAACCAGGAAGAAATAGAAAATATGAACAGAGCAATCACAAGCACTGAAATTGACACTGTGATTAAAAATCTTCCAACAAACAAAAGCCCAGGAACAGATGGCTTCACAGGCAAATTCTGTCAAACATTTAGAGAAGAGCTAACACCTATCCTTATCAAACTCTTCCAAAATAGAGCAGAGCGAGGAACAATCCCAAACTCATTTTATGAGGCCACCATCACCTTGATACCAAAACCAGACAAGGGTGTCACAAAGAAAGAAAACTACAGGCCAATATCACTGATGAACGTAGATGCAAAAATCCTCAACAAAATATTAGCAAACATAATCCAACATCACATTAAAAGGGTCATACACCATGATCAAGTGGGGTTTATTCCAGGAATGCAAGGATTCTTCAATATATGCAAATCAATCAATGTGATACACCATATTAACAAATTGAAGGAGAAAAACCATATGATCATCTCAATAGATGCAGAGAAAGCTTTTGACAAAATTCAACACCCATTTATGATAAAAACCCTGCAGAAAGTAGCCATAGAGGGAACTTTCCTGAACATAATAAAGGCCATATATCACAAACCCACAGCCAACATCGTCCTCAATGGTGAAACACTGAAACCATTTCCACTAAGATCAGGAACAAGACAAGGCTGCCCACTCTCACCACTCTTACTCAACCTAATTTTGGAAGTTTTAGCCACAGCAATCAGAGAAAAAAAGGAAATAAAAGGAATCCAAATTGGAAAAGAAGAAGTAAAGCTGTCACTGTTTGCAGATGACATGATACTATACATAGACAATCCGAAAGATGCTACCAGAAAAATTCTAGAGCTAATCAATGAATTTGGTAAAATAGCAGGATACAAAATTAATGCACAGAAATCTCTGGTATTCCTGTACACTAATGATGAAAAATCTGAAAGTGAAATCAAGGAAACACTCCCATTTACCATTGCAACAAAAAGAATAAAATATCTAGGAATAAACCTACCTAAGGAGACAAAAGACCTCTATGCAGAAAATTATAAGACACTGATGAAAGAAATTAAAGATGAAACAAATAGATGGAGAGATATACCATGCTCCTGGATTGGAAGAATCAATATTGTGAAAATGACTCTACTACCCAAAACAATCTACAGATTCAATGCAATCCTTATCAAACTACCACTGACATTTTTCACAGAACTAGAACAAAAAATTTCAAAATTTGTTTGGAAAAACAAAAGACCCCGAATAGCCAAAGCAATCTTGAGAACGAAAAACGGAGCTGGAGGAATCAGGCTCCCTGACTTCAGACTATACTACGAAGCTACAGTAATCAAGACAGTGTGGTACTGGCACAAAAACAGAAAGATAGATCAGTGGATCAGGATAGAAAGCCCAGAGATAAACCCAAGCACATATGGTCACCTTATCTTTGATAAAGGAGGCAGGAATGTACAGTGGAGAAAACACAGCTTCTTCAATAAATGGTGCTGGGAAAACTGGACAGGGACATGTAAAAGTATGAGATTAGATCACTCCCTAACACCATACACAAAAATAAGCTCAAAATGGATTAAAGACCTAAATGTAAGGCCAGAAACTATCAAACTCTTAGAGGAAAACATAGGCAGAACACTCTATGACATAAATCACAGCAAGATCCTTTTGGACCCACCTCCGAGAGAAATGGAAATAAAAACAAAAATAAACCAATGGGACCTAATGAAACTTCAAAGCTTTTGCACAGCAAAGGAAACCATAAACAAGACCAAAAGACAACCCTCAGAATGGGAGAAAATATTTGCAAATGAAGCAACTGACAAAGGATTAAGCTCCAAAATTTATAAGCAGCTCATGCAGCTCAATAGCAAAAAAACAAACAACCCAATCCAAAAATGGGCAGAAGACCTAAATAGACATTTCTCCAAAGAAGATATACAGACTGCCAACAAACACATGAAAGAATGCTCAACATCTTTAATCATTAGAGAAATGCAAATCAAAACTACAATGAGATATCATCTCACACCAGTCAGAATGGCCATCATCAAGAAATCTAGAAACAATAAATGCTGGAGAGGGTGTGGAGAAAAGGGAACACTCTTGCACTGCTGGTGGGAATGTGAACTGGTACAGCCACTATGGAGAACAGTATGGAGGTTCCTTAAAAAACTACAAATAGAACTACCATATGACCCAGCAATCCCACTACTAGGCATATACCCTGAGAAAACTATAATTCAAAAGGAGACATGTACCAAAATGTTCATTGCAGCTCTCTTCACAATAGCCCAGAGATGGAAACAACCTAAGTGTCCATCATAGGATGAATGGATAAAGAAGATGTGGCACATCTATACAATGGAATATTACTCAGCTATAAAAAGAAATGAAATTGAGCTATTTGTAATGAGGTGGATAGACCTAGAGTCTGTCATACAGAGTGAAGTAAGTCAGAAAGAGAAAGACAAATACCGTATGCTAACACATATATATGGAATTTAAGAAAAAAAAAAAGTCATGAAGAACCTAGTGGTAAAACAGGAATAAAGACACAGACCTACTTGAGAATGGACTTGAGGATATGAGGAGGGGGAAGTGTAAGCTGTGACAAAGCGAGAGAGAGGCATGGACATATATACACTACCAGATGTAAGGTAGGTAGATGGAAGCAGCCGCATAGCACAGGGAGATCAGCTCGGTGCTTTGTGACCGCCTGGAGGCTTGGGATAGGGAGGGTGGGAGGGAGGGAGATGCAAGAGGGAAGGGATATGGGAACAGATGTATATGTATAACTGATTCACTTTGTTATAAAGCAGAAACTAATAAAAATAAATAAAAATTTTAAAAAAGAAGATAAAAATTCACGTGTATATTTTCAAGCTAAGGAATCTATCTTTTTTTAAAAAAGCATTGGGAAATATGTATTCAACAAAGAACTTCAATTGTCTCATGTAATATTTTAAATCTTTGTAGCAGAACAAGAATGTATTTAAAATACACTGCAAAATAACTATCAATTTCACAATAACAAAAGTTTCTTGTGTTGAAAGTTTAAAATTGAGACAAAACAAATCTCCTTCCATTTAGACAGTAAGATACCTTATATTTTAATAGGCATTGTACCTGTGGTTAACAAGACAAAAAGATGCTGTGTTTCTCTTCTTTGTAAAACTCACTACTAAGTTAAGGAGAAGGTAGCGAGACATACAAATAAGTAAGTGCAGTTGAGTGTGACCAGTGCTATATTAATATGCAGTCATAACTTAGATATTTACTTCATATTTGATTATCAAAATAAATCTATGATAGACAAATATTGTATCTATTTTACTAATGAGGAAACTGAAGCTCAAGAGGGGTTAATTTTATGCTGCTAAAAAGTCATCATTTTCTGTATCTTATGCAAGATTATCTGACGCCAAAACCAATACTCCCAACCACTAACCTATGTTGCAAACTCGGAAGAAGAGTATTCGTGGCAGGTAGGTTTATAACTTACAAGCCCAAATGAGGCCTAGATGAATAAATAAATGACCTGAACCCATTCCTCTCTGCCAAAAAAGGAGTTGTAAACGTGCTAATGCTATAGATAACAGAGAATTCCTATATATAGAAGGGTTTGAGCAGGATATACCAAGTTTGTCCAGATCACTTATTGTAAATCAGTCTGAAATATGAATAAATGGGGTAAAGCAGTCTGAATAAAGAAGTTAGTCATATAAACAATCTTCTGTCTATGTAGTTGACAGTAAAAACACTGAAACAGCAGAATAATAATTCCATTACACAAATTCTCAATTTGTCTGTTATTCTAAAACCAAAATGTGCCTAATGCATAACAGAAAGGATATTTCTAGAGAGCTGTGTATGACCACTTTACACTCTTCAAAGGAAAGAATGCTTCAGGCTTCCCTCGTGGTGCAGTGGTTGAGAGTCCGCCTGCCGATGCAGGGGACACGGGTTTGTGCCCCGGTCCGGGAAGATCCCACATGCCGCGGAGTGGCTGGGCCCGTGAGCCATGGCCGCTGAGCCTGCACGTCTGGAGCCTGTGCTCCGCAACGGGAGAGGCCACAACAGCGAGTGGCCCGCGTACCGCAAAAAAAAAAAAAAAAAGAATGCTTCATTTGTGACTAATGTTTACCTATATCCTTTGAATCATTAGCAGTTTTGTTATTGGCAAGATCTATGATTTCTGTGGCCTCATTTGATTAATCAGGTAGTCTTGGGAGCACAGAGAACAGAACATCAACTTTGCCTGAAGCAGAGTTACAAATAAGTTCACAGAGGAGATAACTACCAGGATAGTTTGGTGAAGCATGAGTACAGTTTGCCAATTAAGGGAGTGGGTATGGAGCACAGATGGCTGAGGGAAATCATGGCAAACAATCCTTTATTATTTGCAATGAAATAATATAATACAACCTCTAATAACAACAGGTTTAAAAGTCTTTTTCCTTCAAATTAAAAAAGATGTTTGTAATTGACAAAGGTGGGCTATTTCCTCAGATTGAGATATTCATCCATTAAAACATCCTGTGCAAATGATCAAAGGCTAAATTTAAAAAAAATCAAATTAATGGATGATCTCAAGAGCAATTATCATTCACCACCATTGCAATTACTACATTTATTATAACTAATATTAATTACTAGGCATTATCCTAAGTACTTAACATTGATCACCTTACATAATCATGGGAATACCTCTGTACATTTGTGCTACTTTTATATTTCATTTCACAGATGAAATAAAGTCATTTAATAGAATCAAATATTCATCAAAGATAAAAACTCTAATCAAACTAACAACAGAAAACAATTTTTTCAAACAGATAAACTCTAGCTACAAAACAAAGCCTATAACTAACATCTTAATAGTGAAACATAAAAGCAATTTCCTTTAAAATTACAAATAGGAAAAATATACTGTTCTCACTAATCCTATTTAGCATTTCCAAGATGTTCTAGGCAGCTACATTAAGTAAACATATATTTTAAAAATCATAAATGAATAAAACAAAATTGCAAATATAAGAAATAAAGCTCTCATTGTTTATAGATAATATGATTAACCACATAAAAGCCTGTAAGTAATCTAAAGAAAAATTATTAAAAACAAATATTTAGCAATGTTGCAATATTTAAGATCAATTTACTAGACAGTTGCCAAATATAAGATCAACTGCATTTCTATATATGAACATATAGTTAGATATTATAATTTTAGAAAAAGATAATTCAAATAGAATCACAAATTATAAGGTACCCAGGAATAAAAGCAAAAATATTATATATAATTAAGACCTGTATATAGATAATGAGAAATGTCACTGATAGCACATGAAAGGCCATGAAAGTAAATGGAACAATATATAATTTGTACAGATAGTCTCAAAATTAAAAGATTCCTGCAGTAGGTCATTAAAAAATAGTTTCCAGTAGATTAAGGCAAGGTTTCTTAATAGCAGCACTGTTGACCTTTTTGGTCAAATATTTCTTTGTTGTGGAGGGCTGCTTTGTGCGTTTTAGAATGTTTAGCAACATCCCTGGCCTCCATCCAATAGATGCCAGTAGAACTATTATAACCAAACTGTCCCCAGACATTTGCAAGTGTCTCCTGGGGGGTGAAATGACCCCCAGTTGAGAACCACTGGGTTAAGGATATAAATATGAATGATATAAATATAAAGGATATAAATATGAATATAAATATGAATGACAATTTTCTTAAAATTTTAATACAGAAGATCATTTTTAAGATCTTGAGATAGGAAAAGATTTCTTGGAAAAAAATAAAAGCATGTAACATAAAAAAAGTTGTTAAATTAAGAAAGTAACTTTGTTAACATACCATAAAGAAATTGTACAAGCTAAAAACTAGGTAAAGATTATATATTTGCAACATATCCGAAGAAAAATATTATTATCTTGAATGCATAAAAAAGTTAATAAAAAAGTCAATAAAGAAAAAAACTAATAAACTAATAGGAAAATACAATTTAAAACCATGATTAGATCAAAATTTATACCCTTCGCACCCTCACTCTGATCTGCAAAAATGGAGAAAGCCTGCCAATACTAACAATTGGTAGAAAAGTTCAACACTCAACTTTGCTAATGATGGTGTAAATTGGGGCAACTTTTATAGTAATATTTTGTAGTAATATTGAATACTTGAAAACTCTATAACCTAAAATTTCATTTCCAGCTCTATACTATTGAGAAATACTTTCATCCCAGGATGGACATATGAGCAGTTTATAATATATAAAATTACAAATAACACAAATATTACCACTCAACAGAAATTGAATTAAAAATCTATAGCAGATTCAGGCAAAAAAAATATTCTACATGAGAGTGAAAATTAATGAATTAAAGCTACACATAACAATCTGGACATATTTCACAAAGAGAATAGAAAAAAGTAAATCACAAAAGGTTAGCATGTATAGATCAATAGATTGCTAGATATAGGGATAAGATGGTTCTTTTCATGTGAAGTCCAAAATGGATAATTAAATCATATGATTAAACTATATATTAAAAGTGCAGGTGCTTCCCTGGTGGCACAGTGGTTAAGTATCCTCCTGCCAAGGCAGGGGACACGGGTCTGAGCCCTGGTCCAGGAAGATCCCACGTGCCGTGGAGCAACTAAACCAGTGAGCCACAACTACTGAGCCTGCGCTCTACAGCCCGCAAGCTACAACTACCGAAGCCTGCGTGCCTACAGCCCATGCTGTGCACCAAGAGTAGTCCCTGCTTGCCGCAGCTAAAGAAAGCCAACACACAGCAACAAAGACCCAACACAGCCAAAAATAAATAAATTTATAAAAAGAAAAAAGAGCATACATAAGCGGTAATACTACAAAGTAAGGATAAGCACAAAATTTAGGCTTGCAGTTACCTCAGGGAAGAGGATATAGATATTGGGATTGTTCTATTTCTTAAACCAGAATTTAGTAAATAACGTGTTTGCTTTGTAGTAATATTTTAGACCATACACATAAATTATAGATAACTTTTTATAATATGACTATTCCATCATAAAAAAATCCTAAACCTTAAAGTGGTTAAATATATTTTTCAAAGCAGATGTGCAGCAAGTAATATATTGTATCTGTCACACTCCGTAAATTGTGTTTTCACCCACTAGGCAAAGATAAATATTTAATTTATTACAGTTCTCCTTCTGTGTTACCTTGATGCATACATTCAATAGAAAGTGCTGAGAACATCATTAAATTACTCATAGTTCTCAAGTGCCAGCCAAATTAGATATAAATTCTTTAGTTAAGCATTTAAGCCAGCTCTTTTACTTGACAATCCCAATCTGTTGATAATGACAGCAAGGTTTGAGCCTCTATACTAACAACAAAGCAGATTTCAAATGAAGAATATTATTAGGGTCGACAAGAGATATGTAATAAAGACAAAAGGAACAATTCACCAAGGACATAAAAATTCCAAGTGTTTTTACGCTTAATAACAAAGCTTCATTTTACTCAAAGCAAAACGTGACAGAACTAAAAGGAGAAAAAGACGAATCCACAATCAGAACTGGTGATGTCAACATTCCTTTCTGATAGAAAGATGGAATTGCATGAAATTAGTAGACAAAAAATCTAAGAATATGGGAGAATTGAACAATAATATGAACTAACTTGACCTAACTGATATTTATAGAACACTCCAACAAACAATAGAAAAATCCACATTTTTTTCCAAGTATAAAAGGGAAGGTTCACCAAGAAAGACTATATATGGGGCAATGAAACAAGTTTTGATAAGAATAAAATGACTAAAATGATATGGAATATGTTTAATCTTCACAACAGTTAAACAAGTGAAAGATATCAGAGAAATCTCCAAATATTTAGAAAATAAGCTATACAAACTTCTAAATTGCTTTTCAATCAAAAATGAAACCACAAGACACATTAGAATATCTTTTGCTCAAATGGCAATAAAAATACTTTATGTAAAAATGTGTGGATTTCAGCTAAAGCTTAGTGTAGAAGAAAACTTATAGTGTTAAATGTATATGCCAGAAAATAAGAAATATCTAAAAGTAAGCCTTAAGCTATCACTTTAAGAAACTAAAAAAAAGAACAACTAAACCCAAAGTAAGTAGAGAAGGGAAGTAAAAAGATGCAGCATAAGTAAATGAAGTAGAAAATGGAACTGCGTACTTAAAATTGGTCCATATGTGTATGTAATCTTTACCTCAAAGAATTTGATTTACTAAAAAAGCTATGAACAGGTAAGGTACGTAATTTATTGGAAAATAATTCTGGCTATCCTAGGCATGGAGTGTTTGGCTCTAAGGGGAAAAGTTGCATATACAGAAGTAATTTTATTACTTTTTAGCATATCAATCATTGTTTAACAGAAAAAAAATGAACACTAGGACGACAACAGGATCTCTCTTAACAATTCCCATTTTATGTGTGTTGCCATCAGCTGACCTTAATCTAGCTCTCTGCTTTTACCTTGGCTTTTATGGTTGAACATTTAAGAGGTCTCTAGATAAAAATGCCATACTGATACATGGATATATCTATATATGATTACAAAGTAACACATAGGTTTAATTCTCTTGGTACAATTTCAAGCTAAAGTTTAATGTAGGTTAGGAAAAAATAAATAAAAATTTCAGAATCCTACAACATACCAAACAACTTTAATACATATTTTGGTTCAATCCTCATAGCATCCTTCTTTAGTTTGACTCTACTTCTCAAGATAAGGAGAGAAATATAATCAAACAAGACATTTTCCCAAGTCATATAGCAGACTCTGTATGTCCTCAAACACAGCAATTTGTCTGCTATATCCCATTGCCTTTTTCTTAACCTATGTATTACATTTACTGTCTTATAAAACAGAGAAACATATGGTAATTAAACCATAGTAACAATCTTATATACACATATAGTCCAATAGATTTCTTTAAAACATCATTATCAGGGCTTCCCTGGTGGCGCAGTGGTTGAAAGTCCGCCTGCCGATGCAGGGGACACGGGTTCATGCCCCAGTCCAGGAGGATTCCACATGCCGTGGAGCGGCTAGGCCCGTGAGCCATGGCCGCTAAGCCTACGCATCCGGAGCCTGTGCTCCGCAACGGAAGAGGCCACAGCGGTGAGAGGCCCGCGTACCCGGAAAAAAAAACCCCAAAACATCATTATCAGAGGAAGATTTAGGAAAAATTAATTATGTAATTTATTTTTGCACTCAAAGCAGCTTTAAATCCAAGTTGAGGTTCTTTCTTCTAAACTTGTTTCAATTGGGAGAGATTTTACACCTCTTAGTTGATTGAGATAAAATAGTTTTATTTTAGACATATAATCTCACATTGATAGGTATAACATGTACTTTTTAATTCAGCTAATCCTGAAAGAGCTGAGTGCCTGATACTGGAATCTTTAAACTAATGAATCAGTTATGGAAAACAAAATTGGGGATATCAATTTTCTTTGACACATGATTTTGGTCATTTATTTTAAGACATTTGACTTTCCAATTATGGGCCTATGTAGTAAGGATACAAAGATAATCAAAATAGACTCAAAGAGCTTACAGCATATTAAGGGAGAAAAACGTGGAAACAATCTATTTGGAATATGATAGGAGTTACACTAAAATATCAACAACGCATAATGTTGATGCCAAAGAGGAAGGAATTGATTGTATATTTGAGCTTTAGGGGAAAAGGGTCTGAAAACTTTATAGTCAATCTGGTAAAATAGATAGACATTTTAATCCAAAAACATAAAACCCACTTGTTCAATATAACCTAGCTTCCAAATCGAGAAGTTAATTTGTATTTTAAAATTTAGGTATTAGTGTTCAAATATGTTTCACATTATTAGTAAATTCATCAATGAGATTGATTTTAAAGGTATCTCTCTTCTTTAAATATTTTCTCCTATTAAAACTGCCCTGAATCTGACACTGACCATAGCAAATTTGCTTTCAGGACTATGTCATTCCACTTACCTTGACCCTTTTATAGGAGAGATTTCCCTGCTGATTATTTAAAGACTACACACTGGCCTTGAAAGTCGCACATCTGAATAATGCTAAAAATTTTCTATCCGACATCGAAAACCCAGATACAGAGCATATATCATTAAATATTGTCTATTTGATATCATTATTTCATCCCTTTTATTTTTATTTGCACCTTTAAGAAGAAGGTATAAACATTCATTCAAGGAGTACACACCACATTCCAGGTCCTGTGCAAGGTACATTTTGTGCCTTCAGAACAACTTCACAGGATAAATTTTATTATAACTATGGCACATATATTTACCCTTAAGGGTTTCATGACTGTCTTCTGTTCAGTATCTCGGTTTGCAGTGCTGGTCACAATCTCCAGAGTATACCTTAAGACCTGGATAATGTAGACTTTAAAAATTCTAAGAACTGATGTTTAAGAGAACTGGCTCATGTCTGCCTGATCCCTTGACACCCCCCTTTTTTCACACTCTCCTTTCTTTCTCTGTCAGCTTACTATGGAAGCATCTCTCACCCTAACACTGATATTTTTTATGTGTATGGAATTAATTTTTTAAAGATATATTTTTATTTTAAAAAAGCTCTTAACATCTCATATTTCTAATTTTGTTAAAAGAAAGACCATTCTTCACCAGCAAAACACACATACACTGAGCCAGCTGCTCTGTTTCAAAAACAAAAACTATGATGCACAATCTGTAACTTCTGGAAAACTGCGATTCCGATTTTTAAAATGACTCTTTATTTTGAAATGATTGTTAAATGATCTTGAAGGTGACAATCCTCTGAGAATAATTCTGAAAAAAATAACCAAAGATGAAGACACTGTCACTTGACATAGGGAAGAAATTAGTAATCATATATATGAGCTGTTTTTTCTCACAGGAGTGATAATAATTTATTGTAGTCTAAAGAGGGAAATGTGTGAAAAAGTATAATTGGCCACTTTACTATGAAACAAGAATAAATGGACAAATCGTAAGAAAACACTCACAGATAACCATTATAATTCTGATTCACTCTATGGCATTTCAGTTTACCAATAGCCTTGGGAGACTATAAACAGATATTAGATAGAATAAAAAAAGATGATTTAGGTTTAATTTTAGGCAAGAAGACTTATTCCAGCAAGAATATATCTAAACTATATTCTTACAGGAACTTTTCTTTGTTCCACATTTGCTTGAGACAGCCCTGTTCTGTTTAGCTGAGCAGCAGTTAGAGATTGTCCTAGTATATTTCAGTGACCTCCTATGTAGTACATTTCCTTCACTGTTAGTGGTTGCTTGAAACTTGGAGATCGTTTCATCAACTATTTTTTTTGTCATATCTGGAATGTAAAGGAGACACTGAAGATAATTCTAAAGGCAAAGTTTTGTGATCTTCTGGATTCTGGTTAGGTGGTTATTACCATCTATATGATTTTATGCTTTAAAGTCCCCACTTACTCTAGCATACATGGGGATTTGAGATGGAACTTAAATACACATAAGTGTTCAATCTTCTATATACACCCAAATACACGTTAATCTTTGTCAAATTGCTCTAAAAAGTTTTCACTTGGACAAAATTCATCTTCTGGTTGTTGGTTCTCTTGGCTTTCTCAGCTTTGGATATCTGCTAATGGCTATTTGTATACTGCGATTTCATTTTCAGATTCATTTTTAGGAAGCTTTTTGCTTTGTTTGGTTTTATTATATATTTTCTCTCTCCTCACTTTGTACCTTCTTGTGCTTCCCGTGTGTGTGTGTGTGTGTGTGTGTATGTATGTTTATTTTCTATTTTTGATTGTCTCCAGGTGGCAGTCTGTGCCCCAGTTTCCTCACTGAAAACCAGATCTTAAAATATTTCTTTGGAGTTAAGGCCCTGTGGTTTTATTGGTAGATGGCAGATTCAGTCACAGAATTGGTGGACAACTTGGCCCATCCCTGATAGAAAGGCTGTGCCTATTTCTTTTCACCTCTCTAGGCATACAGGTTGATTCAAACCCCAAGCGGTATTTGGTAGGAGTTCATGTGTGTGTGTTTCCTTGTTTTGTTTAGCTGCATTCCAGAATGAAATTAGGGATAGATCACTCATTTTGAGAGAAATCAGCTGCCAAATGGTAGGGACACCTAAAGAGTCAGATTAAGAGCTCTATGCAGTGAGGAAATTAGGCCTTTCATCAATAGCCAGCATGAACTTGACCAAATATGTGAGAAACCCATCTTGGATATGGAAACTCCACCCAGTCAAAGACTTCAGATGACTGCAGGCCTGGCCAGTATCTTGAGTACAACCTCATGAGAGATACTTAGACAGAACCACCAGCCAAGCTGCTTCAAATTTCCTGACCTACAGAAACTGTGAGACAACACTTGTTTTAAGCTACTAAGTTTTGGGGTTATTCATTACACAGCAATAGATAACTAATATATTCATCTATGTTCATATCTTTGTCTATGTCTCCATCTCCATCTCCATTTTTGTCTATGTCTATGTGTATATCTATATTTCTTTGGAAAATTGCACTAAAGAAACATTATTAATTGACTGTATTAAAATATAAAAATTGGTAGAAAATCATTTTCTATTTAAATATTATTTAATGCCTTATTCTTTGACAAGATTACTTGAAAATAGCTCTGAAATTTGTATAAACTAAAAATTACAATCACATAATGCTCATTTCTTAGAAAAAATCACTAAGTTGTAGCTGCCTATTTGCATAAGATATTAATGGGATATAAATTATAAAAAGTAACACTGAAATCCAGAGCTGTGACATGGTGCTATCACCAGATCTCTGAATTATATTCCGTCTTTTATAAATGGTTTACCAAAGAAATTATATTTATTTACTAATTAAATATCATTTAAAGCTCTGCTACTATTAACAGGCTCTCAGAGACACCACTCATGGACTTCATAGTCTAAGTGGCCTCTAAAACATTGAGAGACAATTTAAAAGACACCCTTATTGAGAAAGGACTGAGATTTAAGATATTCTGACTACAAATACAGATCTGGAGCTATTGGAAATGTTTCAACAAAATCCAGTCCTCTTCTTGGTTTATGGATATGCAGTCTCTTAGGCCTCATAGCTGAAGTTAGATGATAAGAGTGTTCTGGTCTCCCTGGGCTCAGAGTCAATGCCTATTCCTGGCAAAGTGAGGGGGAAAAAGAGTGAGCATCACCCACTTCAAAAGCACACTGACTGAGAACACTCACTAAGGAATGGGAGACTTTCTGTCTCTCCAGGGGAAGGAGGCTGAATAGACAAAACTTTATGCACTGCATTTGTTATCTGAATTACTGGCTAGTTTTTAGTGCCAAAGTTGATATTCTAATTATCTGCCTAAGACAAGAGTGTTTTTCAAAATTTGTTGTCAATCTGTACAAGCATTATCTTAGGTGTTTATTCATTTATTCAATAAATACATATTAAACAGTTACTGTATGCCAGGAATGGTTCTAGGTCTTGAGGATAAAACATTGAGGAAAAAAAAGTGCACACCGTTTTTTTATTGTTGTTGTTCTCATAGAGATTACGTTCTATGTGTCTAACATTCTAGTGTTAAAAGCGTGCAGACCTCTAGATACCACCATGGACCTAATAAATTAGAAAATCTGTTAAAGAAGAAGATGGCAGAGTAGGAAGACATGAAGATCACCTTCCTCCCCACAAATACATCAAAAACACATCTACACGTGGAACAACTCCTACAGAACACCTACTGAACGCTGGCAGAAGACCTCAGACTTCCCAAAAGGCAACAAACTCTGCACATACCTGGGTAGGGCAAAAGCAAAAAGAAAAAACAGAGGCAAAAGAATAGGGATGGGACCCGCACCTCTGGGAGGGAGCCGTGAAGGAGGAAAAGTTTCCACACACTAGGAAGCCCCTTCACTGGCAGAGACTGGGGGTGGGCGGGGGGAGACTTCAGAGCCACGGAGGAGAGTGCAGCAACAGGGGTGCAGAGGGCAAAGCAGAGAGATTCCCGCACAGAGGATCAGTGCTGACCCACATCACCAGCCCAAGACGCTTGTCTGCTCACCCGCTGGGGCGGGTGAGGGTTGGGAGCTGAGGCTCTGGCTTCAGAGTTCAGATCCCAGGGAGAGGACTGGGGTTGGCTGAGTGAGCACAGCCTGAAGGGGGCTAGTGCACCATAGCTAGCTGGGAGGGAGTCCGGGAGAAAGTCTGGAACTGCCTAAGAGGCAAGAGACCATTGTTTTGGGGTGTGCAAGGAGAGGGGATTCAGAGCACCACCTGAACAAGCTCCAGAATGGGCGCAAGCTGCGGCTATCAGCATGGACCACAGAGACGGGCATGAGACGCTAAGGCTGTTGCTGCAGACACCAAGAAGCCTGTGTGCAAGCACAGGTCACTATCCACACCTCCCCTCCTGGGAGCCTGTGCAGCCCACCACTGCCAGCGTCCCATGAGCCAGGGACAACTTCCCTGGGAGAACACATGCTGTGCCTCATGCTGTTGCAATGTCACGTCAGCCTCTGCCACCTCAGATTTGCCCCACATCCTGATTATAACTACCGTACCACTTCCTGCCCCCGTCCTGAGTGAGCCAGAGCACCCTAATCAGCCGCTGCTTTAACCCCATCCTATCTGGATGGGAACGAAAGTCTGAGGGCAACCTACACAGAGCAGAGAGGCCAAAATTAAAGCTGAAAACCAGGAGCTGTGCAAAAAAGAAGAGAAACGGAAATTTCTCCACACAGCCTCAGGAGCAGAAGATTAAATCCCAACAATCAACTGAGGTACCCTGCATCTGTGGAATACCTGAATAGACAATGAATCAACCCAAAATTGAGGTGGGGGACTTTTGGAGCAACTGTAGATTTGGGATTTGCTGTCTGTGACTGACTTATTTCTGATTTTTATGTTTATCTTAGTTTAGTGTTTAACGCTTGTTATCATTGGTGTATTTTTTTATTGGTTTGGTTGCTATCTTCTTTTTATTTTTAATTTTTTTACTTTAATAATTATTTTATTTTAATTATTTTACTTTATTTTTTTTCTCCCTTTTCTCTGAGCCATGTGTCTGACAGGATCTTGGTGCTCCGGCCTGGTGTCAGACCTGAGCCTCTGAGGTGGGAGAGCTGAGTACAGGACATTGGACCACCAGAGACTTCCTGGCCCCATGTAATAGCAATCGGGGAAGGCTATCCCAGAGATCTCTGTCTCAGCACTAAGGCCCAGCTCCACACAATGGCCTGCAAGTTGGGTACTGGACGCCCCATGCCAAACAACTAGCAAGATAGGAACACAACCCCACCCATCAACAGAGAGGCTACCTAAAATCATAATAAGTTCACAGACACCCTCAATACACACCATCGGACATGGCCATGCCCACCA
Source organism: Mesoplodon mirus (assembly GCF_964341445.2). Lineage (NCBI taxonomy): Eukaryota > Metazoa > Chordata > Mammalia > Artiodactyla > Ziphiidae > Mesoplodon > Mesoplodon mirus. The sequence continues at coordinate 22,814,226 of NC_138986.1, read as the reverse complement.
GAAAGACAAGACCCAGCCCCACTCACTGGAACACAGGCACCAGTCCCCTCCACCAGGAAGCCTACACAAGCCACTGAACAAATCTTACCCACTGGGGGCAGACACCAAAAACAACAGGAACTACGAACCTGCAGGCTCCAAAAAGAGACCCCAAACACAGTAAGTTGAGCAAAATGAGAAGACAGAGAAACACACGGCAGATTAAGGAGCAAGGTAAAAATCCACCAGACCAAACAAATGAAGAGGAAATAGGAAGTCTACCTGAAAAATAATTCAGAGTAATGATAGTAAATATGATCCAAAATCTTGGAAATAGAATGGAGAATATGCAAGAAATGTTTAACAAGGACGTAGAAAACCTGAAGAGAAATGAACAATGATGAACAACACAATTAATGAAATTAAAAATTCTCTAGAAGGAATCAATACCAGAATAACTGAGGCAGAAGAACAGATAAGTGACCTGGAAGATAAAATAGTGGAAATAACGACTGCAGGTCAGAATAAAGAAAAAAGAATGAAAAGAATTGAGGACAGTCTTAGAGACTTCTGGGACAACATTAAACACACCAACATACAAATTATAGGGTTCCCAGAAGAAGAAGAGAACAAGTAAGGGTCTGACAAAATATTTGAAGAGATTATACTTGAAAACTTCCTTAACATGGGAAAGGAAAGAGTTAATCAAGTCCAGGAACCTCAGAGAGTCTCATACTGGATAAACCCAAGGAAAAACACACCGAGACACAAATTAATCAACCTATCAAACATTAAATACAAAGAAAAAATTTTAAAAGCAGCAAGGGAAAAGCAACAAATAACATACAAGGGAATCCCCATAAGGTTAACAGCTGAACTTTCAGCAGAAACTCTGAAAGCCAGAAGGTAGTGGCAGGACATATTTAAAGTGATGAAAGGGAAAAACCTACAACCAAGATTACTCTAACCACCAAGGATCTCATTCAGATTCTACAGAGAAATTAAAACCTTTACAGACAAGCAAAAGATAAGAGAATTCAGCACCACCAAACCAGCTTTACAACAAATGCTAAGGGAACTTCTCTAGGCAGGAAACACAAGAGAAGGAAAAGACCTACAAAAACAAACCAAAACAATTAAGAAAATGGTAATAGGAAGATACATATCGATAATTACCTTAAAGGTAAATGGATTAAATGCTCCAGTCAAAAGACACCGACTGGATGAATGGATACAAAAACAAGACACATATATATGCTGTCTAAAAGAGACCCACTTCAGACCTAGGGACACATACAGACTGAAAGTGATGGGATGGAAAAAGATATTCCATGCAAATGGATATCAAAAGAAAGCTGGAATAGCAATTCTCATATCACACAAAATAGACTTTAAAATAAAGACTATTACAAGAGACAAAGAAGGAAACTACATAACGTTCAAGGGGTCAATCCAAGAAGAAGATATAACAATTGTAAATATTTATGCACCCAGTGTAGGAGCACCTCAGTACCTAAGGCATATGCTAACAGCCATAAAAGGGGAAATTGACAGTAACACAATAATAGCAGGGGACTTTAATACCCCACTTTTACCAATGGACAGATCATCCAAAATGAAAATAAATAAGGAAACACAAGCTTTAAATGATACATTAAACAAGATGGACTTAATTGATATTTATAGGACATTCCATCCAAAAACAACAGAATACACTTTCTTCTCAAGTGCTCATGGAACATTCTCCAGGATAAATCATATATTGGGTCACAAATCAAGCCTTGGTAAATTTAAGAAAACTGAAATCTTATCAAGTATCTTTTCCAACCACAAGCTATGAGAGTAGATATCAATTACAGGAAAAAAGTGTAATTGTAACAAATACATGGAGGCTAAACAATACACTACTAAATAACCAAGAGATCACTGAGGAAATCAAAGAGGAATTCAAAAAATACCCAGACAAATGACAATGAAAACACAACAACCCAAAGCCTATGGGATGCAGCAAAAGCATTTCTAAGAGGGTAGTTTATAACAATATAATCCTACCTCAAGAAACAAGAAAAATCTCAAATAAACAACCTAACGTTACACCTAAAGCAATTAGAGAAAAAAGAATGAAAAACCCCAAAGTCAGGAGAAGGAAAGAAATCATAAATATCAGATCAGAAATAAGGTTAAAAGAAATGAAGGAAACGATAGCAAAGATCAATAAAACTAAAAGCTGGTTCTTTGAGAAGATAAACAAAAATGATAAACCATTAGCCAGACTCATCAAGAAAAAAAGGGAGAAGACTCAAATCAATAGAATTAGATATGAAAAAGCAGAAACAACAACTGACACTGCAGAAATACAAAGGATCATGAGAGATTACTACAAGCAACTATAGGTCAATAAAATGGACAACGTGGAGGAAATGGACAAATTCTTAGAAAAGCACACCCTTCCAAGACTGAACCAGAAAGCAAGAGAAAATATAAACAGGGCAATGAGAAACACTGATATCGAAACTGTGATTAAAAATCTTGCAACAAACAAAAGCCCAGGATGAGGTGGCTTCACAGGTGAATTCTATCAAACAACTAGAGAAGAGCTAACACCTATCCTTCTCAAACTCCTGCAAAATACAGCAGAGGGAGGAACACTCCCAAACTCATTCTACGAAGCCACAATCACACTGATACCAAAACCAGACAAAGATGCCACACAAAAAAAGAAAACAACAGGCTGATATCACTGATGAACATAGATGAAAAATCCTCGACAAAATACTAGCAAACAGAATCCAACAGCACATTAAAAGGATCATACAAATGATCAAATGGGGTTTTCCCAAGAATGTAAGGATTCTTCAATATATGCAAATCAATCAATGTGATACATCATATTAACAAATTGAAGGATAAAAACTATATGATAATCTCAATAGATGCAGAAAAAGCTTTCAACAAAATTCAACACCCATTTATGATAAAAACTCTCCAGACAGTAGGCATAGAGGGAACCTACCTCAGCATAATAAATGCCCTATATGACAAACCCATGCCAACATCATTCTCAATGCTGAAGAACAAAAACCATTTCCTCTAAGATCAGAAAAAGACAAAGTTGCCCACTCTCACTGCTATTATTCAACATAGTTTTGGAAGTTTTAGCCACAGCAATCAGAAAAGAAAAAGAAATAAAAGGAATCCAAATCAGAAAAGGGTAAAACTGTCCCTGTTTACATATGACATGATACTATACATAGAGAATCCTAAAGATGCTACCAGAAAACTACTAGAGCTAATCAATGAATTCAGTAATGTTGCAGGATACAAAATTAATGCACAGAAATCTCTTGCATTCCTATACACTAATGATGAAATATCTGACATAGAAATTAAGGAAACACTCCCATTTACCATTTCAACAAAAAGAATAAAATACCTAGGAATAAACCTACCTAAGGAGACAAAAGACCTGTATGCAGAAAACTGTAAGGCACTGACGAAAGAAATTAAAGACGATACAAACACATGGGGAGATATTCCATGTTTTTGGATTGGAAGAATTAACATTGTGAAAATGACTATACTACCCAAATCAATCTACAGATTCAAAGCAAACCTTATGAAACTACCAAAGGCATTTTTCACAGAACTAGAATAAAAAATTTCACAATTTGTATGAAAACACAAAAGACCCCGAATAGCCAAAGCAATCCTGAAAAAGAAAAATGGAGCTGTAGGAATCAGGCTCCCTGACTTCAGAATATACTACAAAGCTACAGTAATCAAGACAGTATGGTACTGGAACAAAAACAGAAATATAGATCAATGGACCAGTATAGAAAGCCCAGAGATATACCCACTCACATATGTTCACCTTATCTTTGATAAAGAAGGCAAGAATATACAGTGGAGAACAGACAGCTTCTTCAGTAAGTGGTGCTGGGAAAACTGGACAGCTACATGTAAAAGAATGAAATTAGAACAATTCCTAACACCATACACAAAAATAAACTCAGAATGGATTAAAGACCTAAATGTAAGGCCAGACACTATAAAACTCTTAGAGGAAAACATAGGAAGAACACTCTATGACATAAATCACAGCAAGATAAGATCCTTTTTGACCCACCTCCTAGAGAAATGGAAATAAAAACAAAAATAAACAAGTGGGACCTAATGAAACTTAAAAGCTTTTGCACAGCAAAGGAAACCATAAACAAGACGAAAAGACAATCTTCAGAATGTCAGAAAATATTTGTAAACAAAGCAACTGACAAAGGATTAATCTCCAAAATATACAAGCAGCTCATGCATCTCAATATCAAAAAAACAATCAACCCGATCAAAACATGGGCAGAAGACCTAAATAGACATTTCTCCAAGGAAGATATACAGTTTGCCAACAAACACATGAAAGGATGTTTAACATCACTAATCATTAGAGAAATGCAAATCAAATCTATAATGAGGTATCACCTCACACCAGTCAGAATGGCCATCATCAAAAAATCTAGAAACAGTAAATACTGGTGAGGGTGTGGAGAAAAGGCAACCATCTTGCACTGTTGGTGGGAATGTAAATTGATACAGCCACTATGGAGAACAGTATGGAGGTTCTTTAAAAAACTAAAAATAGAACTACCATATGACCCAGCAATTCCACTACTCAGCATATACCCTGAGAAAACCATAATTCAAAAAGAGTCATGTACCATAATGTTCATTTCAGCACTATTTACAATAGCCAGGGCATAGAAGCAACCTAAGTGTCCACTGACAGATGAATGGATAAAGAAGATGTGGCACATATATACAATGGAATATTACTCTTCCATAAAAAGAGACGAAATTGAGTCATTTGCAGTGAGGTGGGTGGACCTAGAGACTGTCATACAGAGTGAAGTAAGTCAGAAAGAGAAAAACAAATACCGTATGCTAACATATATATATATAGAATCAAAAAAAATGTTTCTGATAAGTCTAGGGGCAGGACAGGAATAATGACGCAGACATAGAGAATGGACTTGAGGATACAGGGAGGGGGAAGTGTAGGCTGGGACCAAGTGAGAGAATAGCATTGACATATATGCACTACCAAATGTAAAATAGATAGCTAGTGGGAAGCAGCTGCATAGCACAGGGAGATCAGCTTGGTGTTTTGTGACCACCTAGATGGGTGGGATAAGGAGGGTGGGAGGGAGACACAACAGGGAGGGGATATGGGGATATATGTATACATGTAGCTGATTCACTTTGTTATACAGCACAAACTAACACAACATTGTAGAGCAATTATACTCCAATAAAGATGTTTAAAAAAAAGAATATCTATCATAAAGAAGAAATATGCATATTTAATGAGTTGCTCATATATGCCCCCAGGCATACTAACATTTCAGATCTAGGCTACCTTTCTTTTGCCATTTTCTTTTCTGTGCTCTGGAATTCTAATATTTACTATGAGATTTTCCTAAAACCACCTGATGGGATGTCACTTAATCTTGGACTGCATAGTCTGATATTCAAAACATCTATTGGGTTATCCTACTTCCTTTGTGTTACCCTTTTGATTTCACTTATAATATTATATTAAAACATGTCTTTCAAAATACTCTGTAGTTACAATATTTTATCTTCCTTTCACCTCCCAACACAAGAACATGGTTCTTCAAAATCTCTACCTACAAGTTTGACATGTAAAAAGCACCAAAATGGGGCTTCCCTGGTGGCACAGTGGTTGGGAATCTGCCTGCTAATGCAGGGAACACGGGTTTGAGCCCTGGTCTGGGGGGATCCCACATGCTGCGGAGCAACTGGGCCCGTGCACCACAACTACTGAGCCTGTGCGTCTGGAGCCCGTGCACCGCGATGAAGAGTGGCCCCCGCTTGCCACAACTAGAGAAAGCCCTCGCACAGAAACGAAGACCCAACACAGCAAAAATAAATAAATAAGTAAACTCCTACCCCCAACATCTAAAAAAAAAGCACCCAAATGGTTACTATCATCATTGTTGTGTGTATAGTATCCTGGACAGAAAAGTAATTATGTACAATTAATAAAATAATATTATAATAAATCTAAAAAGATTTATTGCTTTTGGTCTTTTTAGTTAAGATTATTGAAGTAGCATATCAGTAGGATGTAAAAATGTCCTGTATCTTATACTTTTCTTATAGTGAGGTAATTAGAAATTATAGGGAAAACCATAGCAAAATGTTATGTACTTTTTCCTTGCATATTATATAGGAAATATTATTATATTTGCATATATATAGGAAAATCTTCAGGCATGTTCTATGATAAATAATTAGAGTTAAAAAAAAGAAAAAAACAAACAAAAATGGAAGCAAAAGTGAATACCAATGAAACCCAACAATTGAAGCATACTAGCAACTTGAAAAGACCAGCCATGTTTTGTTTCTCCATTTATCTTCTCTTCTCTCTTGAGTACACTTTGAACAGTCTGTCTACCAAGTTCACAGATATTTCATATCTAAAGTAATAGTTACCATTTAACAGGATAATAGCCAACCCCATGTTCGAACTTTATCCAAATTCTTGATTAAGATTTCCTATTCAATCAGGATATAGTGAAAGGATATGGCTTATTTTACTCTGAACTTATATAGTAGATACTCTCTTAAGTGGCATTCATTTATTGGTTTTGTCAGAGAAACTTTCTCTATACATTTTACAGTGAACACCATCTAGGTATCCCATGTGACACTGAACTCTGGGATCATGATGTCTACTCTCACATAAATCCTTGTTCTTCTCCTTTGACTAGTTCCATCTCTTTATGTCAAGTTGTTATTGAGACTACATTATTTCATTAAATATGATATAAATTGATTAAATAGAAAAAGGTTAGTAGTTTGGAGAAATCAAAATTGAATGTTTCAGACTTGATAATGCCCTATCCTGTCAGCATTGGAATATATAGTTTAAAAATGCACTCAAATTAAGACAAACGTAAAGAAAATGGGGGTGATATTTTAAATTAGAGAACAATTCTACAAGTGACTGCTTTGCAACTCTCTTTGTAACTTCACTCTAAATAAAAATTACACTGGAAATGACATATAGGATATTATGTATATTGTTATTTAAGGAATATCCAGAGGACATCCAGATGGCCTCATTAAAAGCAGGTTTTGCTTTACTTCAAGTTATTGGTCAAAGATGCACATGTATACGATTCCACTTATCTTTTAGGTCTGAATCCAGAGTTCAGTTACTCTTGGTTTACAAAGTAGTACTCAATGACTAGTGTGTGTCCCCATCTTGTGTCCCCATTTCTCTGGAGATGTGTTTCCTGTTTGTTTGTGGGGTTTTTTCCCCTACAAAATTAGATAGTTTCTAAAAATAACTGAATAAAAATGATGAGACAACACAGGAGGTGATGATTAACTTGGTAAAAACTATGTAGTTAGTACTAATAGACATAATCCTGTTCTAAATTATTAGAAATCCGTTGAGAATAACAATTCATCCAGTGGTCAAATTAATTGTTTTAGTTCCTCATAGATTAAACTGAGAACTTCAGAGGTTATTTCCTAGATGGTGTCATGCAAAGTATTTTATTTTTTGTAGACTTTAATATCAAGCCACATTTGGTCACCCTTAATCACTGTAAATTGAACTGCATCTGTTATTCATGTGTCAATGTGAAAAGTAATGACAAGAAATTATGATATTTTTCAAGGAGAAGTAAACATATTTTGAAAAAGCTTGAATTCAAGATAAGATACAATGGTTTATAACATGGCCCTTTCTCTCCAGATTTTTGGGGCCCTCCTCTTCTTCTTTTTTTTTTTTTTTTTTCAATGTTGAAAATATAGAGTATTTGATTTTTTTAAAAAGGTTTTTATTATTGCATGTTTTTATCATGCTTGGAAGTTGAAAAGTGCCTAATATTATCATCATACTGACTTCACAGATTCTATTTGCCAGATGTGGATGCAAATGACAACTCTTCTAAAAGCAAGCAGGTGTAGGCCTGGCTCCTGAACTGCTCAAAAGGAAGCTGACATTTCAACATTAAAGTTCAATGCACTGGATCATTGTTCTAGTCATAACAAACTGTCTACATTACAAAATCCTGGCAACACATTCTAGGCATTATGCTGTATATTCCTCTATTTTCAGTCTGAAAAGCTTTTATTAATTCATAAAAGGATTTTCTCAGCCGAGAGAAATTGGAAGCTGGCAGAGCAAACAACAAAAACAGTTCCACTCATTTCCCAGCTGAAAGATTTGACCAGATTCATTAGCATTTGAATTACTTCTGAAAAATTCCACCCATCACTGATTACCATATATATTTTTAATGTATTACTGCAGACTTATATTTCTAAGCCTTTTCATCCAATTATGTTTTATAGAATATTTTTCATTTATAATTATAATGTTCTAAGCATAGTTTATTACACATTACTCCAGTGTTATCATTTTCTTCTCTTTTGGAAAGGCTACAAATAGAATCATAGTATAAGTGTTACCCGGAACAACAAATTATATCCTTTAGACCTGAAGTTGTTCAGGGTTTGCCCACTAAGCCTTTTATCTGCCACAGTCTCATCAAGGTCATGACCAAAAAAAAGAATTAAGACATTGTACCATTTGCAGTTAACAGTTACTAATAAGTTCATAAGAGAAAATTGATAAAGTAAAGAAAATAATTCTACCATAACCATTGGAGTTTTCCAAAATATGAATTTTTAATATAATTCCCTATAAAGTTTCACAATATAGCAAACAGTGCTTACTTTCTTTGTAAAGATCTAATACATGCAATCATTTGCATGAAATGCACTAATCCTTAGTGTGTGTCTCAGAGATGTTTACTTATATATACACTTAAATAATCACAAACAGGTGAGATGCAGAATATTTCACTAAGCTACACTAAAATGCCCCTTTTCCCCTATACCACCTTCCAGAATACGTACATTTATCCTGACTTCTAACTGAATATTCTGACTTCTGATTCTGACTTCTGATGACTCTGTCATCAGCAATGTATGTTGCCTCTTCTTGAATTAATAAAAATGGAGTAAAACTGTGTACTCTTGTTTCTGGTTCCTGCAATTAGTAAAATATTTTTAAGATTGATCCATCTTGTGGTGTTAGTAGTTCATTCTCTTTAATTGTATTGTTGTAATCCATCTTATTATTATAACACAGTTTATTTTTTAATAGCTTTACTGAAATAAAATTCAGGTACCATGAAATTTACTCTCTTAAGTCAGTAAATTCAGTGATATTTAGTATATTTTCAGAGTTGGTCAACTATCACCACTGTATAATTTTAGAACATCACTCCAAGAAGAAACCCCCTACACTTTAGTAGTCAATCCCAATAACCTCTCCCCCTAGCCCCTGGAAACCATTCATCTAATTTCTGTCTTGTAAATTTGTCTATTCTGGACTTTCAAATAAATGGAATCATACACTATGTACCACTGTTTGTTTATCCATCTATCTGTTGATGGACATTCAGTTTTTTCCAGTTTGGGGACATTATGAATAATACTGCTATGAAAATTTTTGCTTAAGTTTTTTTATCATTCACATTAATTTCTGGGTTTTATAAATTATAAATTTAGATGACCAGAAACTGCTGAATATTTTTCTAAAGTGGTTGTACAATTTTCTAATTCTATTTCTCCAGGAATGTACGAGAGTTCTGATTACACCAAACTTCTCCAACACTTAGTATTACTAGTGTTGTTAATAGTATCCATTAGAGAATTTATATAGTAGAATCCCATTGTAGTTTTCATTTACATATCCATGATAATTACTGATGTTAAGCTGTTGTCTAATTGTCCATCTTCTTCTGTGAAGAGTGGGTTTGAATATTTGATTATTTTTATTGGGTTCTTTGTTTTCTCATATTGAGTTGTCAGGGTTTTTTATACATTCTTGATGTAAGACTTTGGTACATAGATGTGTTAATTTTATTTGATCCCAATGTATTTAGCAGAACTTCATATTTTCTTAATGATATCTTTTGAAGACAAGACAATTTTAATTTTGAAGAAGTTAAATGTATGTTTTTTTCTATAGTAAGTGCTTTTAATGTGTTCTATCTGATAAATCTTTGCTTATACCAAGCGTGTGTTTTTTCTCCTAAATTTTTACCATTTACTTTCTTCATTTACGTTTATTTTTTAAATTTGTTGTGAGGAAAAAGATGAGGTTCATTTTTTAATGGCTGTCCAATTGTTTCAGCACTATTTGATGAAAATACTGTCCTTTCCATGTCACCATTTTTGAAAATCTATTGACCATATATGTTATAGATGGTCTTGTAAATCCCCTATTCTGGAGAAGTTCATTGAGCTATGTGTGTTTGCTTAGGCCACCACCACACTGTCTTGAATGCAATAGCTTTATAGTAAGACATGAAATCAGATACTGAAATCCCCCAACTGTTTTTCTCTTTCAAAATTGTTTTTGGGTATGTATTTTTCTTCACATCTCCAAATGTAAATGATCAATTACTAAGAAAAAGAAAGGTGCCAGGAATTTGATTGGTATTGTTTTGAATTTTGAATCAATTTGAGGAGAATGATATATTTAGCAATATTGAGTCATCCAATTCATGATTAGGATAAATGTCTCCATTTACGTCTGTTTAGTTTCTGTAAACATGGTTTATGCTTTTCAGTGTACAAGTGTTGTACATAATTTGTTAAGTATATTCTCTTCGTTTGAGGAGAAGCCACCAAGAGAAAATATTTTAAAATCACATATTAAACAGAGGATTGAATCTTGAGTATATAAAGAACCGTAAAATATATAAGGAAGTTTAGGAGAGAAATTGCTCTGTATCCTGTTTGTGGTCATGGTTACATGAATCTATCCAAATTTTAAAACTCATAGGACTACACACCAAAATAGTGTGTTATTAATCACTATTACTGTCTAACTTTTTTAAAAAAATTAAAATCTATAAGACAGTATTACTATTGTTCCTTAAATAATAATTGTCATTATTTATATAAATCTGCATAATTTCCACTCAGGGTTTTCTTTATTCCTTTCTTAAGTTTTCTGATCCCACCTGAAATCACTACTTTTCAGCTCAAAGATTTTTAGCATTGATATTTATAGTATTGCAATTTTGTTGGTGACACGTTCTCTCAATGTCTGTTATTTAAAACATCTATATGGCATCTTAGTTTTTCAAGGATATTTTTGCTGGTTATAGAATTCTAGGGAGAAAAATCTTTCTTTTATCACATCAAAGATATCATTTTATTGACTTCTGGCTTCCATGATTCTGTGGGAGAGTCTGTCATCAAGTTTAGTGTTGTCCTTTCAACAATAATTTGTCTTTTTTCTCCTCAACTATTTTGTAGATTTTCTCTTTATCTTCCATTTTCATCAACTTGATTCTGATATGCCTAAATAATTAATTCTACTCCCCCAGTTAATTCAAAGTGCTTCTTGGAATTTAATGAAATTCTTTAATGTATTGTTGATCTCTTTCATCAGTTTTTCAAATTTTTCCACAATTTTTTCTTAAAACACAATTTCTTTCTATGTTCTTTCTCTCCTTTCCTTTCCTTCAGGAACTCCAAAGTTTATGTCAGAATCTGACAGTGTCCCTTCATGTATCTCATGTTTTGTTGTGTTTTATTTTGTTGCTTTTAAAATTATTTTTCTCTGAGCTTCAGGTTTGGTAGTTTCCATTGATTTCCTCTTCAAGTTTCTGATCTTCTGCTGTTTTCTTCTTATATAAACACATCCAATGAATCCTTAATTTCAGTTACTAATTTTTCAGTTTTAGTTTGCATATTTGATTCTTTTTAAACAAATATAATTTCTCTGTTGAAATTATCAGGTTTTTTTATCCAAAAGACAACCCTTTTCTCCATTTTTTCTTAACATGTTTATAGGAGTAATACTAAGAGTTTTTCTGCTAAGTTTAACATATGAATTATATAAATGCATGGTTGTATTGCCTCTATTTTCCTTGGACCACATTTTCTTGCTTTGGATCACATATCTTGTTTCTAAATATGTCTCTCAATTTTTACTAAATGTCAGACATTGTTTCTAAAATGACAAAGAGGCTGAACTTGAGGTGCATTTCCCCTGAGGCAATATACATTTATCTATTTTAGGTAGCCAGTGATGGACTGATCACATTGATCCAATCAAGAATTGAGCACAACAAGGGATCGGTTGAAGCTTGCATTACTCTAATTTTCATGCTGATTTCAAAGATCTTGAGAATATGACCTGTCATGTGTTTACTGAACACCTGTCCCTCTGCCAGGACTTTGACTTTTAGGCACTGTTCAACTGTATGAATTTCATTCCACGTTTCCATCTGATTCCAAGCTGCCTAGCTCTTAGCTACAGTCCACTGGGAGAAAATTGGCAGCTCTGCATTTAGGCTCTCCAGATTTCAAACTGTCACATCAGCCAATGCAGCAATCAAAAGCTCCTCTGGCTTATCTTTACCCCATCAGAGTCTTTCTGCTTAAGACAAGCTTGATCCTCAGTCCCTGCCCAGATCTGCAAATGCCCTTGGAGAAAAAATTGGGGTGAGGGGGTGCAGAGTGGACATCAACTTAACTGGAATGGTCTCTTTTCTGTCTAATATCTTCTAAAATAATATGTTTTTGTAATAACTTTTTCCCTAGTTTAAATAGTGGAAATGATTTATTATGTAGAACCTGCCATAGCTTCTACATAATGATTGGAAGCAGAAATATGCCTGATGGATGTTTAAGTGGGTTTGGTAGATATTTTAGGGATATGCTGCATGACTGAAGAGGACATATCACAGAACCTACCTTTAAAGTGAAACTTATTAATAGACTAAGATCAAGGAATATCACCCAGAAGGATGCAGAATTTTCTAAATGCAATTACTTATTCTCTAAAGGACATAAAGAATATCAATTCAGAAATAATTTAATCTGTCCACTATGAAATAAGTACTTACAAACTATTGAAATGACTGGATGCCGAGTGGTATTTATAAAATTGTGAAGTGTATAACTTCATATTTTGCCTTGATCACTAATTTAAATAACTTTTTCATTTATTTTTCATGGTCCTTTAATTCCTTGTCTTCCTCAAACATTTATTAATGATCTACATAAAAGAAAAATAACAGAATAAACACAGCCAGTGAGATCCCAAAGTTAAGAATAACTCAAGTAGACTCATTAAAAAAACAAACAAACACAAACAAATAAACAAACTGTTTAGCTCAGGTCGCCCAGTTAATAGATTCAAAACTATCAACTATTAAAAGTTTTTTAATGCTTCCCTAGTAAACTCACAGTAATAAGCTCTGCCATGACTGCTTCCTTCTTCCTTCTCTTTCACTTTTAATCTTTTTTTTTACTTTTAAAATTGAATTTTGAATTCCACTGTTTAAAATACAAGGAAGGAACATAGTGAAGCAAGCGGCATCCTCACCTTGCTTAGCTCACAGGTTTTACTTTATCATTCCCTCATCCTTAAGTCAAATCAAAGCGAGTCTAGTACATAGTACCTATTCAGTAAATATTTCTTGAATAATTAATGAATCTCATTCAGGGAATACAGGAATAAATTATTGAATGAGTAAAAAAGAATATCACTTTAAGATTAGGAACCCCTGAGAAAATTATTTTATTTCAGATAAAATAATATTCTCAAGTCAATTTATTCCTTTCTTTTTTTCATTTGAGTAGAATGGAATATTTCTCACCCATGCTTACTTAACATTCCTTGTGTATCCTTGCTGTCTTTTTCTATAAACTGAATATCAATTGTCCTTTAATAGTTGATCTTTGGTTGTTGTCTAAGTTACATTTCACAGTAAGTAACAAAATTTGTAATGCTGTTATAGTAGTTGGATTTAATTTGCCATCTCAATGCTTTTGTACTTGAATAATCACCTGTGCTATTTCTACTAGTCTTATGAATCACAAGATTCTCATCAAAAAATATACTTTGCCTGCCAGCATATTATTTTACTTACTATTTTACCTATTTTACTCTATATTAAGTTATGAGATAATAGAAAAATAGATTAAATATAAAAGAAAAAATGATAACTTCAGCAAAATTAAAACTTTTGTTCATCAAAAGACACCATTAAGGGGCTTCCCTGGTGGCGCAGTGGTTGAGAGTCCACCTGCCGATGCAGGAGACGTGGGTTCGTGCCCTAGTCTGGGAAGATCCCACATGCCGCGGAGCGGCTGGGTCTGTAAGCCATGGCTGCTGAGCCTGCACGTCCAGGGCCTGTGCTCCACAATGGGAGAGGCCACAACAGTGAGAGACCTGCGTACCGCAAAAAAAAAAAAAAAAAAAAAAAAAAAAGACACCATTAAGAAAGTAAGTCAGTAAGCCATAGGCTGAGGAAAAATATATGCAATCAATACACCAGGTAATGAGGCTAGAAAAGAATTCTAAAAGTCAATAATAAAAAGATAAATCAATAAAAATGGGAAAATTCTTGAACAAATGTTTCACAAAATTAAACAAAGTACCTAATAAGCACATAAAATATGCTCAACATTACTTGATGTCAGGGAAACATAAAATCAAAATGAGTTTTCACTATATATTCCTGGAATTGGCTGAAAGTTTAAAAGAACAATAACACCAAAGGTTGGTATGGATATAGAGCAACTGGAACTCTTTTAATTACTAGTGGGAGAGAAACATGGTGAAGCAACTTTGGAAAACTGACAGTTTCTTTTAAGGATAAAAATTCATCTACCTTATAATTTAGTGATTCTCTTTCTATATATCTATATAAGATACATGAAAATATACCCATTATACTATATGTACAAGAATATTCATAATATCTTAATTCACTATAGCCAAACACCAGAATGCTCAGGAACAGGAAATAAATAAAAAGCTAGTATGCCCATACTATGTAGTACTACTCAGTAATAATAGTATTTGTAGATGAATCTCAAAATTATTATGGCTACTGTAAGAAACCAGAGACAAATGAGTATATTACATGTGATTCCACTTACAGGAACTTCTATAGGTGAAAGTAAGCTATGGTGATGAGTTCAAACAATAGTTGCCTCAAGAAGTAGGGGTGGGGATTGACTGGGAGGAAGGGATGCAAAGGCACTTTATGGGCTGATGTAAATGTTCCTATCATGATAGTGCTGTGAATTACCCAGGTGTATGCATTTGTCAGTTCATTAATCTATAAACATAAGATATACACATTTCACTATATAATTTCTCTAAATATAAAATATGCCTCAGTTTATAATAAATTACTAAAATAAAAATATAAAACAAAAAGAAACAAATACTTTAAGTGTAGATTTTCAAGATTTGTCTGTCAGAATTTCATCAATGTTATTTTACAATATGAAGTAGAACTCTTCTGAAGAATTATCAAGGACAACTTGAGAGCATCAATTATCTCCATTTTATAGAGTGAAAAATTAAGACTCAGGAAGAATATGTAATTTAGTCAAAGCTACACAACTCTAACAGCATTATATTCAGGATTTTAAATATGGTTACACTGTGATGACAGCCTGAACTCCTTCCCCATACTATGCTGCTTTTACATATGCTATTTTAACTCTGATCTCTCCTACATAATAAGCTTATTTTAATGAAAAACAAAATTGGTATTATGACTTTTGGGTAGCAAAAAATTAGAAACAGCTTATGGTATACATTAATAAAATAAGACTGTATGATTATGAATTGATTTAATACTAGAATGTAAAATTGACCTAAGAACTTTATGTTGATTTGGAAAGGACAGATAAACCAATGGATGCATGCATCCTACTTTGGAAAAACATTGGGAATGAAAGAGAGATACATTGACCATGACAGATTATACTTCTTTATAAGGAGAGGTGAAAAATTATATACGTGCTGGAGAATACACAATGATAGTACTAGGAATCACACAGAAGCTATATTATTTTTGTTCTAAGTTTTCAGAATAAATTGTCAGACTTATAAAGGTATAATTTACATACAGTAAAGTGAAAACTTTCTAGACGTCCCCTCGTTCTGTGAGTTTGTAAAAACTCATGCAATTGAATAACCATCACCACAACCGAGATATAAAATACTGTCATCACCTGAAAGTTCCCTAATTTGAGTCTGTTCCTGTCCATCACCCCCAATCTATAGAAACTGCTGATTGTATTTTTGCCCTCTAGTTTTGTAATTTTCCAGAATTCAGATAAATGGAGTAATATAGTATGCAGTGTTTTGACAACCACCTTCTTCTACTAGATATCATTATTTTGAGATTACTCATGTTGTAACATGTAACATTAGTTCATTCCTTTTTATTGCTGAGTAGTATGCATTGTATAAATATTCCACAGTTTGCTAATCAATTCACCAGTTCATGGATATTTGTTGTTAACATCTTGAGGGATTATCAGTAGAGCAGCTCTAAATATTGGCATACAAGTTCTGTGCAAACATGTGTCTTCCTTAATCTTGGTTAAGTACCTAGGAATGGGATTTCTGGATAGTATGGTAAATGTATGTTTAACATTATAAGACTCTGCCAAACTATTTTGCAATGTGGATATAACATTTTGTGTTCTCACCAGCAATTATGAGAGGCCAGTTGCTTTCATCCTTAAAAGAATGTGTTAACATCAGTTTTTATTTATTTGACCCATGCTAATAAGCATGTAGTATTATCTATATGTAGTTTTAATTTGCATTTTCTTAATGATTTATGACATTCATGTACTTATTTGCCAGTTGTATATCTTCTTCATATAAAGTACTGTTCAAAACTTTTATGCATTTTAATTAGGTTGTTTCCTTTCTAATGAAATTTGAGTTCTTTATATATCTTGGTTATCAATACTTTATCACCAATATGCTTTACAAATTTTTTTCTTTCTGAATGTGACTTGTAATTTTATTTTCTTTTGAAGAAATAATGTATTTTGAAGAACAAAAATTTTTAATGCTTATAACTTCCAGTTTATCAAAGTTTTCTTTAATGAATTGTGCTTTTTACGGCCCATCTTCCTAACAAAAGTTCACAAATATTTCTCCCATATTTTCTAGAAGTTTTATAGCTTTAGTTTTAAACTTAGGTTTATGATTCACTTCAAGTTAATTTTTTGTATAATGCAAGGTATGAGTTGACATTTTTTGCATGCAGATATCCAATTGTTTCAGCACCATTTGTTGAAAACAGTATTTTTTCTCCATTTAATTTCCTTGATAAATATGTCAAAATTGACCTTATGCCAGTGGTTATATTTCTGGCCTCTTCTCTTTTATTCTATATATCAGTTGTTCCTCCTTTCACTAATATCACATTGCCTTGATTACAGTAGATTTATATTAATCTTGAAATCAAGTAGTTTAAAACATATATATGTATATATCATCTCCTTTTATTATGTAGTATCTTACATTTCTGAATACACCTGAACTTTTTCCAGAAATTTTTTCTTCTCAATTATTTCATCTGCTCTATATTTAGTCTAAAATATGAAATATTACCAAATCATGTTTTTAAATCACAGTTTAGCACTTTTATAATCTAACATATCCCGAAGATCATTACATCATCACCATTAACAAATAAGGCCTCTATCTTTCTCTAATTTGAAAATATTTCTCTGTATAATTCAATTTGCTTAATATGAATGGTAAGTTATATAACATACTTATATCAGACTATTTTCAAGAAGACTTGAAATAGATTATGAGAAAGAAGATATGCATATAATAAGACTAATAAAATAGATATTACTAAGTTTTTCCCAGGCCTCTTCACCTTTTAGGTAAAAATGGGTCCACGGTAGTAGTCATCACACCATCAAAGAAAAAAAAAATAGGTCCCTAACCCTACTTACTCATATAAGAACTTCTAGTCGCATTCAAAGTCACTCCCTGTCATTTCTGAGAGTCCCCATGCAGTTGCCAACATGTAACTAAGAACTAGAATGTCAGCCAGTTATCCTTCAATGCCTGTCATATTTTCCATTTCTGCTCTGATCCTTAGTCTATGTCAATCTCAGTTTCCCTCAAAACCACTTGACAAAATTTTACCATTGTACCTTTGGCATATGTTCAATATAAGAGTCAAAAACCCAATAAGACTTTTATAATTAAAAGAAAGGTCAATTATATGACTCAATGTTGTAAAGTCAAATGTATAGCATTACAATAGATTTCACTAAAAGCTCTCTTGTAGAGGGTTCTGTAACATGGTTCAAAGATTTATAATTCTGCCAGTCTAACTGAATCCAATTCAGTATATACAGAGAATCAAGGAACTGGAATAAATATCTACCTCTGAGACTATACATAAATTATTCTTATTCCTTTCCATCAATTTTGAACATACTCAGTGTTCAATTTTTTTAACTATATTATCCTGCTGATATAGTGTTGCCATTTCTACCTATTTGGGACATTGTCAGCCAAAACAAGTATAACTTGAAATTATTAAGTGAGTTATAGTTTGAGTAAACAGAGACTGCCATACTATACTGGGCCTCTAATATACTGCAGGAATCAAATTCAAAGGATTGAGTATTATCAAGTCAATCAATCACTACACTTTTTATACAGATAACCCATCAACTTTATGGAATCTGGCTACTCTTTCTGACACACTAATTAAACTGCCTTTTTTTAAGATCATTTGTGATCCTGTGAATATCAAATCTAATCATATATTCCTAGTCTTCAATATCTCTCTGCAGCACTTTATATAACTGACCAGGTGATACTTCTTAAATATTTATTCTTCCTTGGCTTACAAAAACAATCTTCAACTAATTCTCTCAAAAATTTTCCCTCATTTCCTTAACCCAGATTTTTTATGATCTGTCATCTGGACAGGTGGCAAACTTCCTATCTTATTTCTGAATCACCTATCTGTTGACCTCCTAGCTTCTCCCACTGCCAAAAAAAAAAAGTATATTTTCTAAAAAATAAAACTTTTGTATCAATTAACTCATAAATTGTCAGATTTCTGAGTAAACAAGGCATATTGAACAAATAAGCTTAATATAGCCCTCTCATGAATTATTAAAAAAAATAACAAATAGATTTTTAAAATGGCTAAACTGGTCAGATAGGTTCACTGGTGAATTATACAAAACATTTAAGGAAAGAAGTATACCAAGTGTCTACAATCTCTTCCACAAGTTAAAAGCAGAAGGAATATTTTCTAACTCATTTTGTGAGGCCAGCATTACCCCAATACCAAATCCAGGCAAAGACTTTACAAGAAAGTATAGACTAATATCTCTCATGAATATAGATTTTAAAATTCTCAACAAAATATTAGCAAATCAAATCCAACAATGTATAAAAAGAATTATACACTATAACCAAGTAGGATTTATCCCAAATATGTAAGACTGGTTCAACATTCAAATATTAATTAATGCAATTTATCACATCAATAGGCTAAAAAAGAAAAATCACATGATCATATCAATAAATGCATAAAAAACATTTGACAAAGGCAAACACCCATTTATGATAAAAATAGTCTTTTTAAGAAATGGTGCTGGAACAACTAGACATTCACATGCAAAAAAATGAATCTAGACACATATCTTACAACCTTCAAAAAATTAACTCAAAATGGATCATAGACCTAAATGTAAAGCACAAAACTATAAAATTCCTAGAAGATAACAAAGGAGAAAATCTAGTTGACTTTGGACATGGCAACTACTGGAGGATGTGCTCCACCAAAAAGAGAGAGTAAACCAAAACAGAATGTGGTAGACGCTCTCAGGAGCTGTCCAGATTCCTCCTTATTAAGGTCATATTTCTTCAACTGTTGGCAGACAGCCTTCATCTTTTGATCCCGTTAGGAACTGCCTCAGGTGCAGAGACTTGCCTTACCCAAGATAGTAGCATTTACCTGGGTGGGTCATATCAAAGACATGACCAAAGTGTAGTTATAAAGACTTGCACATTTTGACTTATGCTAGGACAACTCCTGAAGAGCCATTCTAACTCTAGGACTTCTTGTAGGATCAGCCAAGTTTCATTGAACCCATACTGCAAATCAACCTTCCCCTCTGACAAGGCTTGCTTCTCCCCCTCTCTTCCCACTGGTTGATCCTAAGGTACGTCTTAATGAACATTCTACGCCCAGATCAACCTCAGAGTCTGGAGAACCCAGCCTGTCTCACAAATAATGGAATGAGATTCAAAACCAAGAAGTTTAATAAAGAGCAAGATGAAGATAATCACTCAGATAATGGTGAAGGGAAATCCTAGGTCAACATCCATACAGTAGACTCAGAGAGCAAACAGTTCTGGCTAGAGCAGAAAGTCAAAGCATTCCAGGAAAAAAATATCCGATAAAAAGATGAAATTTATAGCATTCTGAATATTTTGATCATGTTGTGAAGAGATTTATTTTCTTGTGATAAATGCTGGGGATGAAATAATTATGACCATAGAAAACAAAGCACAATCAGAGACAACTTGCAATATGGGGGAAAATGAGTGTTGTTCCAGAAAGTAAATGTAATCAATAATACCTTTCACAAGTCAAATAAGAATAATATGCATGGTCATAATAATGCAAAATTGAATATTAAGCTCACCAAAGTTTATTATCTAACTGTTCTGTGGAGGAAGTATATTAGATATCAATTATTCACTTTGGGAATAATCAAGTATTTCATTTTGAGATATCAATAGATAATGTTGAAAACTGAAGAGCCATGTATACAAATTTTGCAAGATATTTAGTGATGTAGAAAAAAGCAGCAAAAAGTTCAAGATGAGAAATGGAGGGAAGGGATGAGAAGTTCATAGTTTTAAACTTAGAAACTATTAAAAATATACATTTATAATTTTTGTTAAAATATTCTCAGGAGCATTTTATCTTATTAACTTCCAATAGTTTCCAGTATATTTGTCTCTAAAATGCTAATTCCCCTTTGTTGTGGTCTGAATATGTGTGTTCCCAAAAATTCATCCAATGTGATGGTATTTGAAGATGGGGCCTTTGGGAAGTAATCAAGTTTGGATGAAGTCATGAGAATGTGGCCTCCGTGACGGGATCAGTGCCCTTATAAAAAGAGACACCTGAGATCTCTCTCTCGGAACATGCACAATGAAAAGGTCATGTGAGCACACAGAGAGATGGTGGCTAGTTATAAGCCAGGAAGAGAGCTCTTGTCAGAAACTGATAATGCTGGCACCCTGATCTCAGATTTCCAGCCTCCAGAACTGTGAAAAAGTCAATTTTTGTTGTTTAAGCCACCAGTCTATGGCATTTGGTTATGGCAGCCCAAGCTGATGAATACACCCTTAATAGCATTTCAAATTTTTTCGTATGCATCTTATATTCCAGGCACACAGTTCACCAACCATGCCATACCTTTCATTCCTCTATACCTTATTAGCTTTCAACTTGTTTTCCCTTTTGCTATAATGATTTTGCTCACTTAATACATTTGGCAAACTCCTCATTCTTTTCTTTTCAAGTCCCAAATCAATCAACAGTACCACTTCCAGGAAGATTTACCAAACTCATCTGAACAGAATTAATCACTCTTCTTACTAGTACTTAATCATATTGAACATATTTCTATTATAGAATTATCATGTAGTTATGTTTTAATTATGTTTGCTTGTATATTTTTCCAATTGACTACAGATTCTAAAAGTAGGAATATTATTTATTAATCTCTGAATGAATTGTTGTCTAACACGGTGATTGTTTTACATAGAAAATCTTGCTAACTTCAATCAACACACACAAAAAATAATGTTTTGATAACTTTGCCTCAACTTCACTCTATGTATCTGCAATTTGTCTTTTCCTCTTGGCTGTTTCCCTCTACACATCATTTGTTTATCTGTAGTATTTGGAAAATTTCTGTGACCTTGTAAAAAAACAATCCAAGAATTCAACTCATACAACACACATAAAAATCTGTTTTAACATCCAAAACTATATTTACTTTTGATTTTTAAATTGAAATGAGTGGACTTATATAAAATTGAAAGAACTTTAAAAATAAAATTATGTTTTCTTAAAGTGGAAGAATTATAAAATTCCTCACATGTTTTTGATATCAAAGACTAAATATCAATATTATTTGTGTACAAAACTTCTAAGACAATTCTCTTTAAAACAAATTTTGATGAAGTTTTACAATCTCATCTGGTTACTGTGGTGATAAGTTAATCTGCAATGTAATTTTGTGTATAAGCACTATTGCCTGTTTCTTACATTTGCTAATAGAACTATAATTGAAGCATCAGAAAGAATATAGAAATCTGATATTATACGATGATTTTTAAATTGTTGTTGAAATACTAAGCAAGTTAAAACTTTATATACATTTATAATATATATATATGCACAATGATGTTCACCCAACAACTTCAAATATTTCTTTTCTAAAAGATTTCAAGAATATCAGTCTCAATCTCTTATACTGCTCCACTGGGATCATTACAGGACATATTCCCAAGTACAGGAAACATGAAAATAATAATATTCAGTCAGCTTTTTCTATGAAAAAGCCGATTTAGCAATAGCCAACACTCTACTGATAGACTTAGTTGGGTATGCCCTGTGAGGTAGAGGTACCTAAAGCAGTTGCTTCCAACTACCTAACACAATTGTTACTGAGACCACTGACATTACCCCCTGCCTCCCACCTCTTTATTTAGGTATAATCTACATGTAATAAAATTCACCCATAGAAGTTCTGAGTTTGATAAACTTTGAGATCTGTATTCAGTCATGTAACCACTGCCTCAATCAAGATATAGAATATCACTATCACCCCAAAGGTTTCCTTTTGCCTTTTACATCTCCTGAAACCAGTTAAATATTTTTGTTTACCATTTCACCCATTCCTTCCTCTTTATGATATATTATATCCAGTTCATTTACAGCACGACTCTGGAACAAACTGCTATATTCTTAGATGAATCAACTCTTTCTCAAATCACCTTCTGGGTTCTGGCTTCCACAGAGTTATTCTGAATGACACAACTCATATATGACCCATCACATTCTTTTATACTGCACTCAGGAAGGGTTTACATAACTAATCCGTCTACTGCAGAGTTTATTTTTAAATGAAGACTCATATCGCATATGTAATTTTTAATTTTGGGTCCCATACAAATTATTAAACTCAGAGTCATTTCAAAATTGCCGACAGCCACTGCCCTGAGTTCAAATCTTCAATTCACTTGCCAAGTGCCATACAAGTCATTAGAAATGAAAAGATAACTCAGAAAAAAGTATACATTAAAATACATGAACTTAAAATATATAAACAATTGAATTTATCACTTACAGAGACAATTCTAAATATTTATATAGAGAAAACGACACTGATTTCTACATTGATATATTAATCTTGTTATTTAAAGTCTCCAAAAATAAAATTATCAAAATCTAAAATATTTTTGATAAAAATATTAGATTAAATGTCATAAGATTAGCAATAAAAATAAAATTAATGTAACATTTTTTGCAGATATAGAATTAAAATATTCCAGTGACAGGAAACAAGTGTCCAACAATTACTTCAGTTTTCAGTTCCATAGTTAATAATGATCACAGATGATCTAAGAGCCTAAACAGGAGGGAAAGCAAGAAATTGAAAGGTATGGAGACATGTTCCCTTAAAAAAGTTAAAGAAATAAATTTATGTTTGGCCCTAAAAGGAGGCAAGACTAAGGGCATTCTTGATAGATATCTTGAAATCGTTCATGGGTTCCCGTTAAAATGAATGAGAAGACAGGATGTATGTTTCTCTAGAAGGCTGAACTTGATTGACTAAATGATGACAGAAGCAGAATTTACAAAAAAGGAAGCTTTGTCCATATAATAGGTAAGAATATCTGTCTAAATTAGTGGTCTCAGCCTGGCGTGATTTTATGCCAAATGGGACATTTGGTAAAGTCTGGAGACATTCGGTCACAAGTCTGAATGGGGGAAGAAGAGTGTCCCTGGTATCTAGTTTGCTGATGCTCAAGATGCTGACAAACATCCTACAGTGCATAGGTCAGCACCTACAACAGAGAATCACCCAGTCCAAAATGGCAACAGCACCAAGATTGAGAAACCCTGGTCTAAATTATGGAGATGTACAGGAGGGAGGTCAGCTGCCCAGCAGATTCTGGGATGTCCCTTTACTGGCTTTACTCACGAAAAATCTCAGCAGCTTCTTTAAGTATTGTTATATGATCCTTCTCTGGGTCCTTATACTCAAGAAACTTGTATTCTACTTTGTAAAGTAAGACATACATGTACGAGAAGATAAGCACCAAATAAAACATGGTACCTATTTAATTTACTCATTCTAAGACTTCAAAGGAAAAGAGGGAATCTAAACATGAGGATTAAGTGTACAGATTCTGGATACTCTCTTTGACTTCCGACCCCAACTATAATATTTTCTAATTAGCAGACTTAGAGCAAAATATCTGGCTACTGAGAGCTTCCACATTCTCATCTGTAAAATAAAGTCCTAAAGTTTAAGGTATGTGTAGGAAAAAGTAAATTAATATTTGAAAAGTGCTTATAAGGATGCCGGGCATGTAATATTAACTATTATGATGATGATGATGGCACCAAGAGATTCAGAGAAATTTTATGGAGAAGATGAGATTTGAGTTGAAATTATAGAATAGACAGACTTTAGATGGTTTATAAAAGAAAAAAAACTGGCATTTTGTAGGAGGAGAGCATCAGGCCATAAAGAATGAAATACACTACCCTCCTCACCCCACCTCTTTTCATTGCTTCCCTCAGGGCTACCTCCTTCTCTTCTCTCCAGAAGTTCTTATGTGGTCATTTCCAACCTGAACCAAGATGCTACATAGTGTGGCTTAAGTAGGGTAGCAGAGAGTAATGCAAAATTAACATTTTTATGTCATAAATTTTTTTTTCTGCATTTCATAGTTCAATGTATTTCAGCTGCTAAAAATAAACTATTTTTGATGTTTATAAAGTATTGTTTAAATTGACAGGCATCAATTATGCAATATCTCATATGAATTAATGGATTAAGCTAGAATAAAAAGTATTTCATTTTCCAAGTGCATTATACTTTTATGCCAGAAGCAAACAAACAGAAAAGCTGCACAGTTCTCAGTGTCATGGTGAGTTGCTTATGTCCCTCTCCCATGTGTGGGTTTGAGTATATATTTTAGAAGGGGGCTAATTCATCTGTTAACCTAAAATACAGAATATATCTGCCTGTGTCTCATTCAAACATCACAGAAACATCATAATACATCTTTATCTGCAAAAGAGAAAGAATTCTATACATATCCTAAATTGAGGCAGTATAATAAATAACAAAATGAAATACCAAGTGCATTCATCTACATATACAGGCAATTTTAAAAATAATTTAGTCTCAATAACAAATATTGTTTTCCTAGAAAATAAGTAAGACTGAGAACATAAGCAATTTCTTCCAAGGTCATCCAGCACAATGTTCTTGAGGGTAGAATCAGAAATGAAACCTCAATTTGCAACAAGATTTTCAAACTTGTCTATTCTATAAACCTTATGGATTGCTTTTGGGATCAGGGACCAAAATCCCTGGTATAAGGTGGTAACACAGATAAATCAACGCCTGTCATAGCCACACTTTATTTTTTAGAATTTTTGCTTTCGAAAGTCTACACTCCCAGAGCATATTACTTTTTTTCTTCTGTACAGTTTTCATTACCTATTACCCACGTGAATGAAAAGCTGAAAAGTCTTTAAAATCTTGTTAATACCTGACAACTTTAAACATTTTCAAAAAATTTTTTGACAAAGAAAAATGTAGAATCTAAATAACAAAATCCCTGGAATGAACATAAAGCCAATAAATATGGTACAAATTGAAAGCTTTATGAGCCAAATAATTTTGAATAGTGATTTAAGAGAGCGCAGAAAAGAGAGCATTATACTATATTTATATACCTATATGCATCTTTTATGTATTAACTTTGTGGGAATCTGCCGATATTTCCTCTTTTAGCTCTACAGAAGAACTCAATCACAAGTGTCTTTCTACTTTAAATGGTCTCAGGATATTTTGAGAGAAATTTTCAAATTGCTTTTATGTCCTGCCAACATAGCTATAGTTGAGAAATAGAGTAGAAAATGCATATAAATTAGGTTATTTTGCAAATTGGTAACATCTTCAATATTATCTTCTTTTTTTAATGGATTTAAATTAGAAACACTAATGACTATGTTAGCATATTTTGTACTCAGTGGGAGACACCATGGAAGGGATCTTTGGGTATATTTGGAGAGTGATAAACAGTTGAATATCATTAGCACCAAAATCAAAATAACATTTCACTGAAAATATAGAGTTTTAAAGAAATGTCAACTGCATCTCAGAGAATTTTAAATAAACGTATGGGGTAGTTGTAAACCATTCTAAAATGAAGAACTTATTGAAAAGTATGATTTTGCTCTACTAACTTAAAGTTAAAAAAAAATCTACTCCTCTCTGAATCATTCTCAAATGAGCTCTGTTTTGTGTTAGAAAAATATTATCCTAGACATATTTATTTGCCAGGTCAAGAAATCATTTGCTTATATTCATTCCTTTGCTTTCTTTTAGATGATACTTTTTATATTTGAAAACTGGAATACGAACTGCTGGAGTCAAAGCATGTATGGTTACTCAAACAGAATTATTCTCCACTGGGATTTCATGACATGCACAAATGGGAATTTCACAGAATGTAAATGAGGCAAACACAGCTAAGGGGACTAGAGCTGGGAATAAGAAATCAGAAACAAGCTTCTCTCTTTCTCAAGCACCACATGATTTCCATTTCTGCTTCTCTTGGCAGGACTGTTGTATTTTTCTTTCTTTTTTTCCTACAGGTTAGTATTCTCTGCCTGAACATTATAAACTTTAGCCATCCAGGCATGTAACCGATGTGTTTTATAAATTCAGCTTAGTGCTAACTGCCCAGCTGCCCTGAGTTCTGTTATACCACAGGTTCCGAATACCTAGGATGGAGAATATTAATCCAGATCAGCTCTTTGTCTTCCTCTGGTTAGTATCCCTAAACCTGATGCATTCAACTAAAGTGACCACAAATATGGTCATGAAGCAAAATCATTGATTCATCCAAGAAATATTTATATTTACTAGGTGATGAACACTGTGTCTAATGAAGATAAAAAGGCAGTCTTTGATCCAATGAAATACAGTTTAGTGGAACAGAGTTTTTTTTTCAAATGATCACATTAATTAAAGCATAATTGCCTGAGAAAAACTCAAAAGGAAACTGAGTGTTCTGGGAGAAAAATCTGCATTTCTGTGAAAGTGCATGAAAAAGGAAATTCATTGATTTGGAAGGTCAGGGAAAGTTTTTCTGAGGAAGTGAAGTTAGAAATGTGTTTAGAATAATGAATAGGAGTTCACCAAGTTAAGGAAGAAAGAGAAGGTGAGAACAGCATTCCTGAAAAAGAAAAACATGTGCAAAGGCCCTGTGGTAGAAGACAGAAGAGTGCACACAACATATTGTGAGAAGGGCTCAGTAGCTGTTGAAGAGAGAAGAATGTGACTGGATTCAGTAGAGCCTGAAGTGGTAAGCAGGAACCACTTCACTTGATCTTACTAATCTTTATTTGTCTTTATTCTTCATCCTTAGAACAATGAGATCCTTAGAAGAATTTTAAACACGTCGGTAACTTACTGAAACTTTTTTTTGAAAGATGTCCCTAATTGCAGTGAAGAGACTGTATGGAGGAAAAAGTAGATGTAAGACCAATTAGTAGGCAAGTTAATAGTGCAAATAAGAGATGATAGAAGTTTGGCTTAAAGACATGGTAGTAGGAATAAAGGAGTGTTTAGAATTGAGAGATATTAAAGAATAAAACGGATATGACAAGGCTTATGTTCCACCCTAGGAATGGGAGACCATGCTAGAAAAGGGGAAAGGGACAGAGCATGTAAACTTACTGATATGTCTGTAGTACCCAAATAGCAAGGATTAAAGATGCCCATATTATAGGTTCAATTGTTTCCCCCCATAAAGGATGTGTTGAAGTCTTAACCCCCAATGCTTCAGGATGTGGCCTTATTTGGAAGTAAGGTCTTTACAGGGTAACCAAGTTAAAATGAGGTCACTAGGTAGGTACTAATCCTGTATGACTGGTGTCCTTACAAAAGGGGAAATTTGAACACAGAGGCAGAATGCACAGAGGGAAGGTGATGTGAAGACACACGGGGAAAAGATGGCCACGTTACTGGTGTGTTACATCTACAAGCCAAGGACTGCCAAAAATTGTCAATAAACCACCAGAAGCTTTGAAGAGGCAAGAAATGACATTTTCCCTACAGGTTTTGAAGGGAACGTGGCCGTGCTGAAATCCTGATTTTGGACTTCTATCCTCCAGAACTGTGAGATAATATATGTCTGTTGTTCTGAGCCACATAGTTTGTGGCACTTTGTAACAGCAGTCCTAGGAAACTAATACAAACTATAATCCTGGAAAGGATTTACCTGACCCCTATGAAGATTTATCTTATAAATTTGATATTATTGTTAGTGTTCTTAAAATGACTAAAGCAATAATGACACATCAGATTTTATACTGTAGAATGTATAAATTTCATACCTTCAATAAGTCACTGATTTTACATAACTACTTATGCCTTTTGTTAAGATATCAGGTTATAGAAGGTCTAGTTTTTAGATATGTCACCATTTTTTTATGTCATCATTTTTATTCAATAGTAAATGTGCTCATTTGAAATCAGCTTGAAAGACATACAAAAGATGTTTAGGCCAAATAGAACTCACTAGACTTCTAGTTAAAGATGGTCTCATAGGCAGAATTCTACAGTGGTTCCCAAAATCTCTACTCCCTGATATACATCCCTATATAATCCTCTCTTCTCAATGGGACTTGTGAATATAACAGAATTTTACTCCTGTGACTAGGTTACATTATTGGGCAAATGTAAAAGGGATTTTCCAGATGTAATTAAGATCCCTATTTAGCGGATTTGAGTTCATGGAAAGAGAGACTGTCTTGAGTGGGCTCAGCTGATTTGGTGAGCATTAGAAAGGGGGTCCAGACCTTCCCTGGAAAGAGAGATTTGAAGTGCTTTTGCTTCTCCAAAAGTTGTTTTCACTTCTCCAACACATCCATGGGTAATGTCCATTAATGAAAATTCTAGATTATGAATTTATAACAATTTTCAGAAGTTATCGCCTGTTGCATACAGCTCACCTTGTACCCCGTATCATATCATGACAGACACCCAATATTTTAACTTCCCATTTACCAAGGGCCCCAGAAGAATGTAATGGGAATAGTATGGAACTTATCAAATGAGACCATAGACCAATTCCACTCACTCTTATGTGTCACTTTATTTCTTTATACTATTGCTAGTTATTACCTGCACTTTTGTGACATGAACTGGCTTATCCAAAACCACTGGAACTTCAGTCTTCTTGTCCAGGAAAAAATGTATAGCAAGGAAAAGATGCTCATCATTATATGTTATATAGCAACAATATCAAAACTAAAACCTGATTAAAACATAGGCCGATGACCTTAATAGACACCTCACCAAAGGTATACAGATGGCAAATAAGCATATAGAAAGATGTTGCACCTCCTATGTAATCAAGGAAATGTAAGTTAAAACAAAATGGCACACCACTACACACCTATTATAATGGCTAAAATCCAGAACACTGACAGCACCAAATTCTGACAAGGATATGGAGCAACAAGAACTCTCATATATTTCTGGTAAGAATGCAAAAGGGTTCAGCCACTTAGGAAGACAGTTCAACTGCTTCTTACAAAACCAAACATACTCTTACCACACCATCCTGCAATTGTGTCCCTTGGCATTTACTAAAATGCCAAAACTGCAAATTCTTATAGGGACTAGAAAGGTAAAATAGTGTGAGCAGATTAGGTATGAAGTAATAGGAAATAGTGAAGACTGTGCTGTCACACTGTGTCTGTTCACCTAAAAGCACTTATGAATAATTTTAAAGATAATCCCGCTGTCCTGACCAAACAAAACTCATCTGCTGGCCTGAATTTAGGTCTCTGGTTTGTAACAACTACTTTATATGTTTATATGTTAATTAAATTTCATGAGATTTTTAAGGGAAACTGGCAAAAAGAGTAAGTTACTATCAGGTAGTAGAGGAGTGAAAGACCATTTCATTCAATTTATAGGTGAGATTAATCTGGAGTGAAAATGGTATCCCCTAAACAGAATTGGATTTTTAAGTTAAACTAAAGTATGTAGAAGAAATTATACAGCTGAAACTGTTTTTAAAATGAAGTGAAAATCTTGTCCTGGAAATTAGGAACAACTGGAATCAGGGTGGTTGGTGGGCAAAGAGTTTGGAGAAGACAAAGAATTCAACTTCTATTGGCTACAACACAAATATAAAACAAAACTTTTAACTGTTTTTCTGATATCCCAGTGGCTCTTGCTCACAAACAAAAGAAAACAACTCTCTGCTCAAGGAAAGATATCACCTTCTATATTGCATTTTAAAAGACCACATAAACTAATATACTTAATAATATAATCTAAAGTGTAATTATAGTATGTGTTGCTGTATTATTCTTCTGCCGTTACATCCTGCATCACTTGATAGGAAAACCTGTCCTCACTGTCCTTACCTGATTCTGAAGGAACCACTTGAAATAATTTGGAGATAGATAAGAATGCTGAACCTTAAAGAAAAATAAACTTTAAGTCCAGAAATGAAACAGGGAAAATTGGGAAATAGGCGCTAATATGAAGAAATGAAAAGTAGGGTCAGACAAGAAAAGATGTTTTATGGCTCAAACTCCAATTCAACATTAGTTCCATCTGGAAATAAACTATTTTGTAATTTGCTCGAGCCTACTTTTTTGACCTTATTAATATTTTTAAATACCTTCTTCATTTCCTGAGAATCACATTGTGGTGATTGTAGGAATGATTTTTCCAAGAAGCATCAAGGAAAAACTAAGGACAAAAAAGCAATATTC
This sequence comes from Mesoplodon mirus, assembly GCF_964341445.2. Taxonomy (NCBI): domain Eukaryota; kingdom Metazoa; phylum Chordata; class Mammalia; order Artiodactyla; family Ziphiidae; genus Mesoplodon; species Mesoplodon mirus. The sequence continues at coordinate 22,783,240 of NC_138986.1, read as the reverse complement.
CACCTTCCTTATCTATATCTACCATAATTACCTGGTTTTGCTGCAAAACATATTCATTCTCAAAATTCATAAACCCTTATTACTCCTTTAATCTTTGTATAACTGATATTCTGAGGAACTTCTCTAATTCACTCATTTCCTTTCACCAGTGCCTCTGAAATTTATAGAAAACAGAGAGGTGGAGAAATGACTGGACAGGTTTTACTCACCAAGACCCTTCACCACAGATGTGGTAGTGAGTCATTCTGGATCACTTACTCTTAGAAATAGAGGTTTTCGTTTCAGCACAGGTCAAGGGATGTAACTGAACAGAGCCCTTCATGGTGAGGACTATCTCTAACTCCTCTTGACTATCTCTAGCTCCATGGGCCTACGTGACAAAGCCTTGAAAACCATCATTCTTCCTCCCTACAGGACAGTATGCCAGTCTTAACTCTGTTGCCTAAAGCTGATATGGACTTGAGTTAGAGAGCAGGGTAGTCACTACGCCCTGCAGCTTCTTATTCTAGCTCCTTTGCCTCTGTCTATGTTGGAGCCTAGTGTCAGGCCTCTGATTCTTCCTTTCTCTCATATTTGCTAAGGAAGTATAGGTATGGATATGAAGTCACTGATCTAAGATGATAAGAGAACATATAGGAAGCCAGAGTGAAAATATCTCTATTCTGGCTGTGTGCTTGTTAGCTTTGTTATTGCTATGATTCTTGTCTTAAACTCTTCTGTCTATACTTGTCACTATAAACCTACTTGATTTCATGGATACTATTCTTCACTATTATCAGTTTAAAATATCTGAAAAACCTTCAGAAATAGTATGCTCACTTGTGACTCAGCTCTTTTCTAGGTTCTGATAACTGTAGCTTGCTTTTGAACAATGAAATTGGCAAAAGTCCTAGTTGTTATTCTAACTTCCCGGTCTTCATAACCTAGACTTTCTTACTCTCAGTCATCACTGGAGTTAAACTGTTAAGGGTAAATATTGGGTTAGCCAAAAACTTCGTTCAGGTTTTTCTGTAACATCTTACGGAAAACCCGAGCGAACTTTTTGGCCAACCAGTATAAGAGAAATTGAGAACACTTCTGGAGCCTGTGAAAGCTTTAGGGCATAAAGCCAAAGCTATCTATTTTTTTTATTCTAAATAAACAAGTTTAAGGTAATTCTCTCTAATTATTTATTTCATTATGAATGTAATAGAAAAACCCAGTAACAAACTATTTTCTCCTGGACGTGTATTTAATTTATGTAATAATGCATGTATTCATTCGTCCAGAGACTACACTATGTAATGGTGACAAAGAATGAACTAAAAGAAATGGTTCTTGACCATAAGAAGACTCTTTGAGCTTAAAGACTGTGCTGCCTCACTCTCCTCCTCTCCCTCCGTCTCCTTCCTTTCCTTCTCCTTTGCAGGCAATTGTTCATGTGCCTCTCTCTCTCTCTCTCTCTCTCTCTCTCTCTCAATGTCCTCATGTAGCTACCTTGTTTCTTTATATAGTGTCTGGTCTCAAGAGTGAATCAAAAGAACATGTCCCAATGTATATATGCTTATCAAGTGCCTGTTTGCATTATGCTTTCTAACGTTAAAATTGCATAAATCCTAAATCGGTGTGGGAGAGAATTATATCAGGGCATGAATACCATCAGGCTTGAGGGAGTCATATCACCAAAAGAAAAGTCTACCACAGCCTCTTTAAAAAGAAAAGAATTATCTATGTTTCTTGGAAGATCTTTATGCTGACACAACATAGTTTCATTAAAATTAGTAAATATTAGAAATTAATCTTTTCAATTAATAGACAAAACACTGTCAAATGGAATTCCATATTTCAGTTCAACTGGACATTACTCCTTATCTAGATACAGTCATTTCTATGCAATAAATCTTTCTTTTATCCCGCCTACATTTTGAATATATGATTTTGGATAATGTTTTCTTCTTTCAGATAATTTACATTTTCTATATGTTGTTAGCTATTTTTATATTTTTATTTGCTAAATTGATAAATATTAGTGATACAGCAAGCTAGCTTATGTTGAAAAAGGTAAAGTATAGCTATGTTTGTGTCTGTTTCTTCTCAAAGAAAATATAACCAATATATTTGTGTTGTAATTTTCCATGCATTTCTACTACAACTTGTTGTGTTTTAATTTCTTATAAAGTTTCATAAAACTTTCCATGATACTAATACACACACAATTTTATGCCTACAACATAGAAGCTCCTTTGAGCAGAGAAATGATCTACCTGAATGTCAAAATTGCTGTTCACAAGCCACACATCATTCTAAATTAATGCTATATCTAGCTGCAAGATAAAAATTTTAAGACATTACAGGTTTGAGACACATTTTAAGTGAGGCATGATAATAGTGTTGAGAAGCAATGCAATTTCATATCTGAGTAAAATAACATTTTTATAGCACACGGGTGCAAGGACAAATTCCAGCATAAGCTCACAAAGGAGTGAGAGAATTCCAAATGGTTTTAAAATATTACCTGACTTTCTAATTATGATTGCAATAGGTTTATTTTTTGCCAGAAAATGAAAATATATTCTTTGTTTCAAAGAAACCATTGGAAGTCTTTTTTTTTTAATTAAAGCTTTATGTTACTAAAAATGTACTAACTTATTAATTAGCTATACCATAACATGTGTCAAACTGTAATGGATAATCAGTAAATCATCTATAAAATAAATTTGTCATTGATTGAATTAATTGAATGGCTCTCTTCTCTATTATTTGCAGTGTCAAATTACCCTATGTGCTTTATTTTTCTCTCTCTTTTTTTTTTTTTTTTTGCTGTACGCGGGCCTCTCACTGTTGTGGCCTCTCCTGTTGCGGAGCACAGGCTCCGGACGCACAGGCTCAGCGGCCATGGCTCACGGGCCCAGCCGCTCCGCGGCATATGGGATCCTCCCAGACCGGGGCATGAACCCGTATCCCCTGCATCGGCAGGCGGACTCTCAACCACTGCGCCACCAGGGAGGCCCTATTTTTCTCTCTTTTTTAAGGTAAACTGTTAAAATGAAAAGGATGGAAAAAGGTAAAATCTTAAGTGTACTTTGATGAATTTACACAAGGTGAACATACCCTTGTAAAAATCACCCACATCAAGAAACAGAATATTCGTAGAAACAAAAGGTTCATGCTCATTTCCCCACTCATTCATTACTGTATATTGATAAAGTTAAGCACTTTCCTAATTTCTATCACAACAGATTTGGTTTTGTCTACTGCAGAAAATCATGTGAAGAGAGTACATATGAGTACATAGTATATAGAGTACTCTATATAACAACCATGTTGTTTCTATTGTGACTGACTTCTTTTACTCTAAATTACATTTGTGATATTCATTCATGTAGTTGTATGTACTAGTAGTACATCTGCTTTCATTTCTATGTAGTCTTACATTCTATAAAAATACTCTGAGAGAGACAAATACTGTATGTTTTCACTTGTATGTGGAATCTAAAAGTTAAAACAAATGAACAACTATAACAAAACAGAAACAGACTCACAGATACAGAAAACAGATGTTTGGGTTTGTGACTACAAAATATCATTAATTTTGCTGTTGCCACAAAATGGATTGCAATTTTTCTTCTCTTTAAATTTTTCACCTTTCATTGGAATCAACAAATTTTGTGTAATATAACAATGCATATTATATGTTACTTAGTAAAATTTCAAAACAAGGATTTTAGTAATATTCAATATTAAGTGCAAATAATCTACAAATGCCAAATCATAGAACAAACCAAACTTTCCTTTTTTCTGAGCTTCTTCAAAACTTCATAACCTGAAAAAGCAATAAGAATCATGACAGAAGCTATGGGGAAGCTTAACTATCTACTAGAAATGAAAAATAAACATCCTGAGCAACATTCTTTCACAGGTTATTCCAAATAGAGTCTAGAAAAAGACAAGTCTCTTTGTTTTACATCATTAATAAAATTCTATTTTTCAAATAGATCTTTCTTTAGAGCAGTTTTAGATTCACAGGGAAATTGAGAAGGTACAGAGATTTTCCATTTTTCTCCCTGTCCCACAAATGCACAGCTTCACCCCACATCAACATCCCCCATCACAGAGGTACATTTGTTACAACTGATAAACCCATACTGATAAATCCTTATCACCCAAAGCCCATTATTTAAATTAGGGTCCACTTTGGTGTTGTACATTCCATGTCTTTGAACAAATGTATAATGATGTGTACCCACATTTATAGTGTCATGCAGAATAGTTTTATGGCTCTAAAAAATCCTCTGTGCACCATTTATTCACTCCTCCTTCCCCTAACTCCTGGCAACTTTTTATTATCTCCATAGTTTTGTCTTTTCTAGAATGTCATAGAGTTAGAATCATATAGTATGTGGCCTTTTCAGTTTGGCTTCTGTCACTTAATAATATACATTTTAAGTTTACTCCATGTCTTTTCATGGGTTGATAACTCATGTTTTTTTAGCACTGGATAATACTCCTCAGTCTGAATGTATCATAGTTTGTGTATTCGCCTTCTAAAGGACATCTTGGTTACTTTTAAGTTTTGTCAATCATGAATAAGCTACTATAAACCTCTGGGTGCTGGTTATTGTGTTGATATAACTTTTCAACTCCTTTAAGTAAGTACCAAGGAGTGTGATCATTGTATTGTATGATAAGACGATGTTAACTTTTATAAGAAGTTCCCACCTGTCTTTGAAAGTGTCTGTAACATTTTTCATTCCCGTTAACAAGGTAGAGGTCCTTTTACTCCACATCCTCACCAGCATTTGGTGTTGTCAGTGTTCCAGATTTTTGCCATTCTAACAGCTGTGTAGTAGTATCTCATTGTTTTTGTTTTGTTTTGCGGTACACGGGCATCTCACTGTTGTAGCCTCTCCCGTTGTGGAGCACAGGCTCCAGACGCACAGGATCCTCCTGGACCGGGGCACGAACCGGTGTCCCCTGCATCGGCAGGCGGACTCCCAACCACTGCTCCACCAGGGAAGCCCTCATTGTTGTTTTAATTTGCATTTCCCTGATGACATATGAGGTGGGACGTTTTTTCATAGGCTTATTTGCCATCTGTATATCATCTTTGGTGAGATATCTGTTAAGGTCTTTGGCCCATTTTTTAATCCAGTTGTTCATTTTCATATGGTTGAGTTTCAAGGGTTCTTTGTATATTTTGGATAATAGTCCTTTATCAGATATGTCTTTTGCAAATACTTTCTCCAATTCTGTTGGAGTCTGTTTGTTTGCCATTACTACTAAATTTCTATGTTGTTTTCTAAGGATTTCCCAGTACAGTAAAGCAGGATTAAAAAATAAGACTTTTAAATATTGGAAAGGAATAAATAATCATTATAGTTGGTAATTTATACAACAGTCTACAGAGAAACACAAGATATTAGTTGAAAAATTATCAGGTATTACAAGATATTTCAATTTATATAACCCACTGTTTTTTTTACTCATCAGTACTGAAAGAAAAATGTAAAGTATAAGAGGACAGAAGGGAAGGAGGAGGAGGATGTTTACAAATACAATACAAGCCTATAAAAGATTTGGTAATAACCTGTTTTGAAATGTCCAAACCCAGAGTGAGGAACAATTGATAATGAAGAACATATTAGAAGGCCGAATAATAGAAATATATGCCAGATTAATGCATTGAAGCATTTAATGTAATAAATGTTTCTTTTCACATTTAAATTTTTTTCTAAAATATTTCAAACAAGGCCTTTGAAGTAAACTTCTAACTCTAAAAGAGTATCTGGAAAAGAAAATGTACAAGGAGGAATAAGGAAACATTTTTCAAAGACTAGTGAAGTTCTTAATTTACCAAGTCTCAAGGTTAATGAAAGGCACAAGTCTTCAAAAGGAAAGACCCTGAAAAGTGTTAACCAAATAAAAAGAAAACACTCTCACTTAGATATCAAAATATGCTAACAGCAATGTTAAATAAAGCCATATGATATTGGTGCTAAAAGTAGATGCCGAAAATTTTAAAAGAATGAAGTAACCATAGCAGAATTAAGATATATGTTATATATATATATATATATATATATATATATATATATATATATATATATATATGCTTGCACACATGCATACACACAGATATACACATACCTATACAGATAGAGAGGTTTAGTATAGGATCAGTGCCGTATTTCAAATAACATACAAATGTTCAGAAACTGGCCTTGGGAAAATTACTATACATATGGAGAAGAACTGAGTTAAATATGTAATTCATACCACACACAAAAATATATTTCAGTTGGTTAAGAATCAAAATGTATAACACAAAATTGTAAAAGTACTAAATGGCATTAAAGGAAGAAAATGTAGGATAAAACTATAATAATCTGGAGTTAGATAAAATGTTCTAAAAATATATGAAATCAAAAATTACAAAGGAAAGTTTACTTAATCATATTAAAAAATCTCTGCAGCAAAAGACAAAATAAAAGTGTTAAAAGATAAACAACAAACAAGAAAAATATAAAATTATTCTAAAATCTCTAACAAAATTAAATATGAGACACTTTGGCAAAGTAAATAAATAATCAAAAGAAGAAAAATACAAATGCCAAATTAACATGCATGAACACATTTGGCCTCACTAGTAACAAGGAAATGTAAATTAAAGCCACAATGAGATAACACCTCACTCCTGTTACATTGGCAATAATTATAAAACATTGTAATATTCTCTGATGGCAAGTATATGGTGAAATAATCATTCTGTACACATTAATGTTGAGAGACTAAATTAATACAATTATTTGGAGAAGTTAGCAGTTTCCCTCAACAATTAAATAATACACTCAGCCAGTTCTAGTTCACAATGGCGAATAGCCCTTATGCTTCCCTTCCTTTATTGCTAAAAAGTCACTGTTATCAAAAGAGGGAAATGTCTTAAAAAGGGATACATTTACTAAGGCACTGAAATAATAAAAGATACTTCAACAAATCAAATATGAACTGTAGGTGGGAAAAATGTATTAAAAGTATTAGTGGGAACTTCCCAGGTGGCGCAGTGGTTAAGAAACCACCTGCCAATGCAGGGGACATGGGTTCGAGCCCTGGTCCGGGAGTATCCCACATGCCGCGGAGCAACTAAGCCCGTGCACCACAACTACAGAGCCTGTGCTCTAGAGCCCGCGAGCCACAACTACTGAGCCCGCGTGCTGCAACTACTGAAGCCCATGGGCCTCGGGCCTCTGCTCCACAACAAGAGAAGCCGCCGCAATGAGAAGCCTGCACACTGCAGCGAAAGTAGCCCCCGCTCGCCGCAACTAGAGAAAGCCTGCAGCAACAACGAAAACCCAATGCAGCCAAAAATAAATAAATTAATTTTTTAAAAAAAGTGTTCGTGGAACAAAACTGATCCTTAACTCAAAGCTTAAGAGGATGGAGCATGGAACATGCAAAGGGAAAAGCAGAAGAAGCAGCAGTACCCCCTACCTGGAGTATGAGGGGACTGGCCACTAAAGTAATTTGACTGGTGAACTGGTTATAGAATCAATGTGGAATTTACCCCTCACTGGCCTTCAACACAGTTACTACTCAGAGTCCTGTACTTCCACTATTACCATTCACCCGCTGGTTGAAGTCAGAGAAGTAACTTCTAAAGAAATGAAGCCACATGTCAGGAGTGGAAGTGGGGGTGGGTGGAGGCTGGCATCACAGAGTCAGGGTTGACATCCCATCCAAACTTGACATTTGGGGCTGAAAGCCCATCCTCTCTGATTCCCTGCAGTTTGCTCAAGTAAAGTATAACCTGTCAAAAGATAAGCAGACACACACAGGGAAAGCTCCTCATTCAAAAATGATGCAGGTGATTGTATAGAAAATCAATTCTTAATGTTTAATTAAGTAAGTAAGGCTAACATTCATAAATATGATCTGGCATCACCAAGCAATGGAGGAAAACCAACAGCAAAAGTGTAAATTATCAATATAAACAATAGAAAAATTGTCCCAGGAATAAACATTAAAAATTTACTGAAAAGGAGGAAATAAGAACAACAAGAATCTAATTAGAATTCTCAGAAAGATTTTTAAATACTGCGATCAAAGTAGAAATCAGGGTAATATGTAAAGGAGGCAATCAGAGGAAAAGAAAGAAGGCAAAGATGTGTGCCAGCCCTATTACTGGCTCAGAATAGATCTGTAATTCTCGAATGAGCCTGTTGGGCACTCTTTCCGGTCTGTTTTCCACCCCACTAATGTCGGCTTGGCCTTCTTTTGTGACTTGCTTTGGGCAATAAAATCCAAGCAGACTGATAAATACCACATCTAAGAAGAAACTTTAAGAGATCTCGCATGACTCCACCATTGTTCTTCTCATACCACCAAGAAAGTAGCAGGTACCAGATAACTGTATTTTCATCCTAGGTCTCAAAGAGAAGAAGATACTTGGAGCAGGGCCACAGCCAAAACTTAACACTGGCCCAAAACAACTGTTAGAATAAGCCACTAATATTTTACAGTTATTTGTTACTACAATACTATGTAGTGAAAGTTTGCCAACATAAACATCTAAATAAAGATTGAGAGAAAACGTCAAGCAAATCACCCGAAAAGTAGAGCCAAAAGATGAAGAGAGAAAATGCATGAGAAAAAAAGCTGGCTGAAGATCAGTTCAGAAAGCCAACATCACCTAATGGGGCACCAGAACAAGGCATCAAAGAAAGTAAAGGGTGGGGAATGATGGCAGAAAGAAGATTTGCTAAGGCTAGAGAAAGATACAAGTTTTCAGATAATAATAAAAATCACAAAGTAGCAAGTAGGAGTTTTGTAAAGTACTCATTTTCATAAAATTTCAAAGAAAAATTGAGGAGCATAAAATCTTACAGATAAGAAAATCCAGAATAATTAGCAAAAATAAGATTGAAAAGAGCTTTTTAATATTAGATGCTGGAAATTAATGAGCAAAGTCTTTAAGTTTCTAGGAAAACTATTTTAACACAGAATTCCATGCCGAAGCACACAACAACAAAACTTGGGGAAATAATTCAGGAAAAAAAAAAAAGTGACACATGGGATCCTTGATATAGTGGACCGAAATCTGAGCATGTAATAGAATTTGTAGTATGACAGTTGTAAAGTAGGCCTAGAAATAATTCAGTATATGCTAAATCATTTAACAAATAAGTTGACTAAATATCTGAAAGCTGTTAATGGTATGAGGAAAATAGTTTGTTTGTTTTTTACTTGCCATCTGTCAACAAGAAAGGGAAGATAATTAGAAGCACCAGAGAAAAACCATTGTGCAAGAAAAGCGTGGTCAAAATACAGGTGTTAAAATTGTATGGTTTGAAAAGGCTATTGGAATATATGAAAAAATTCATTCATTTTGATACTTAAAACAGCTCTGGCATGAGATTAGTTCCTACATTATATTTTATTCTCTATGAATCCATTGAAACTACCTTGTTCTAAAGTGAATATTTGTACAAATGTATTAAAACTGTCCCTTTAAAGTTATAATTCAGACAAAACAAAATTTTAAAATAATTATATAACACTTCTACACCCATTATTTATTAAGAAACATTTCTGATGTGATTTAGATCTCCTATGTATGTGCTTTTTCAAGTTCCTTCCTCTTTGATATATTCTCAGGAGGAATCAATATCATTATTTAGTGTTTATCATTTTTACATGCTTTTACAGTGTATCACAAGTGTATCATAAGGTTAAGCAAATATTAAACTTCATATAAATTATTCTGTGCCATAATATCAATGTATAAGCTATTTTTTTAATTCTGTATTGTTTTGAGAGTTATGTATTTGATACTTGTAACTTAGAATCATTCATTTTAATAGCTGCATAGGGTTTCTGGTATTTAGACCAAAAATCCTCTCTTTTCCTGTGAAGAGATATATATGATATTTCCAAATTTTAGTCATATTACAATGAACAATCATGATTATTCCTTGTGTACATTGTAAAAATTCCTATATGACAATGGTGTTCAATTCAGTCAAAATCATCACCCCACTTTTCATAGCAACTATTTTGTCACATGCCATTTACTCTCTCTTAAAAGTATTCGTAGATAATATACCTATGTATTATCTATTAAAAAATAAATAACTATATAAAACAAAAAATAAAGTAATTTAAAATAATATGTATTTTAATAGGTAAGTACTCAGGGACAGCTGCACTTGAAGTCATAATGAAATAGGGAGATTTACTTTCCCCCATATATGGAATCATTCTGAAAGCAACATGATGTTGGAAATAGATATTGTTTTATGTTATAAATAGACATCGATACAGGAAGATTGTATCGGTGACTTAAATACTATGAGCTGTTCCATTGGGGGTAGTTTCCAAATGGTGAACAACACATGGTAAATTTCCAGACAAAAGAAAATTTACTCCCAGAAAATTCAGTATACATTAAATCATCTGAAAATACTGCTTAATTTTTTAATATAAAATGATGTTATATGCTAAGTTCAGGTTATTTAAAACAGATATTTCACTTAGGCAAGTGCCCAGGAAGACATTTGAAAGAAAATATAGTTCAAGTCACATTTCTCAGTAACAGAGACTCAAATATAAAAACATAGTGGTAAAACACAAACACCCAGGTAAGCTTTCATAACGTAATAAAAAATATTCTCAACATTTCCTGTTAGAATTTCTCTCATTTATCCAAGTAAAATTATTGATCTGTTCAATGTTCCTGGATACTGCTACTATATTTGTATATCTTATCTTCCAAATTCCAGAGGATATGTTTACATACTAAATATGTATCTTCAATGATAGAAACATTTAAAAAAGCAAGAATTAGCATAGTTTCACCATTTACTTCCATAATCGTTGCTATCATGTTGCTGGCGCCCATCTTAATTGAAACTGTCTCCAAGCCTTGCTTGAACGACCCAGTAGGAGGAGTGCTATTTTATGAGATTTCCTGTTCAGCTTAAGTAAAAATAGGCAATACGTAATTTGTATTTCTGAATAGGAGTTTGTGGATAAGACAATTTATGAAAATAAAATGTTGTAGCTCTTCTAACCACTCAAAAGGAAACTCGCTCCATTTCCCTCCCACATTCCCTGCTCCTTGGAAAGTAAACATTTTCTGAAAAGCTGACCTTTTTCTAACTTAAAACTTAGCTAAACACTCTAGCCAGTTCTGTGTCAACATTCCCCTCATAACATTTTCAGGAAGAATTCCACTTCAATCCTTACCAGTGTTTTCGAATAATATGATGTAGGAGTCAGCTGATGGCTACAGCCCTATGTTTCAGCCAACATTCATATTGTACAAATATTATGATCTTAGAATTTATAATCTACCCACTCCACTCATCATTTAAAGCAGAAAAATTTCTGTGGAAAGAAGAGAAATTGAGTACATATGGTAATCTTAAGTTTTTTAGTATTCACTAATATTGGCCAAAGTTATATTTGTACTTTATCAGAAAGTAATTGTATTTCATCACAGTGGGAAAGCTGAGAAAAAAATGTTTTTCTTCATGGCAAAGCCCATTATTATAAAGCAACAAAACTGTACTATAGAGAATTATTAGAAAGCAGATGTGAATGCACCCGGATATTTATTTCTTTGTCTACAAGATTATCATTTTCTGCTCGAACTGAGATGTCAAGTAGAAAATATTTTCCTTAAAACAGAGTGAGTCTTGTAGGCATTTCTCTCCTAATAGGATCTGCTACCTTTATTTTATAATTTTCTTAATGAATTCATCTTTCTTAACCAGGAATCTTAAACAAATAAGTTGATTTAAACTCAAGATACACAGACGACAATTGATTTTTTCCACAGGGAATGACTGTGCACTAATTCATAGAGATTCAGATGGCTGTCAATGCCATGTACAAGCAATTTCCATTAGTGTGGCCAGGGATGCAATATGATTATATAAAGACCAACTACCTTTTAAATTTAACTGAAAGAATGAGATAATAAAGGGAATATTCTGTTGGGTTGTTTAGCAATAATGCTTTTATTATTTTATGAGAGGTCCAGGGCGTCCATCACCTCTTGAAAACAGTCTGAGTTCAGCTGACACAGAGTAGGTATTGCCAGTGTCCAATATCCTGAAGAAGTTGTTTTAACTACTTAGGTTACTGAAATATTATTTAGGACAATGTATCATTAATTTAGTTGGGAAACAAATAATAACCCCACATTCATCAATTCCTGCCATACCAGCAATCCACATGTAATGTAATATAACTCTGAAGTTAGAATGATGGAAAGAGGGTTAGAGAGTAACAATGGCTTTTGCAGTGATTCAAGCAAAATGTAACAAGATAACAGCATGGGAAATCAGAAGGGAATAGAGGGCGGTTCAGAAGTAGAATAAGCAGATTTTGGTAGCTTGATTTGGGAAATGCAAGAAGAATAATTTATTAATGACACCCTAATATAAGTTGTTACATCATAATCAGTCCAAAGTAATGTTGTACTATCTATGCAGCATGAGATTTGTTTTAAATAACTGTTGTAATTGCTGAGAAAGTCCCCAGGCCTTAAATCACAATGGAAACAGCCAAGGATTCAGAATATGATGACTGCTGTATTCTTCAAGTTATTTAGAATTCTTCACCAAAACATACATATGATTTTTCTGTATTTGAAACAGCAGAAAGGCATTTCATTTTGACATCCTTGTAAGTCATCTTCTGAACTTTATCCTAATGACCTTTGAGTTTGTTTTATAAGATAGAAATCCCTATTTTTAAAGTTCATTTTGAAATTAAATACTAAAAACTTGACATCTTAAAAGTGACTTGCCAATATTAATTACAGAACCAGATCTGTATTTAGATTTTGGAATGCAACTCATAATTTCACAATGTCTAGATAGTTATTTTCCAATAGATCTTCAAGTCTATGGTTTCTTTCTTTAATCTTTTTATATGGTCCTTTTATTTCCCCTTTCATCTGAATTTTCTGTTACCTCTCTTATACTACCCAATTCTCCTCAACATGAAGGCCAAGTTTATTAAGAACTTATGTATGAATTAAAACGTACTGGTTTAAAACAACACTCTGTGGTCCCCAGCAGATGCCTATGAAGACAGCTCGGCTTGCACTTTTTTTTCGTTTATTATCAGTTGTGGATTATTCTGGTGACCAGATGGGGTAAATCCGAGAGAAGTTAGAGAAGATATTTTGCTATTGGAGTCTGCAAGTTATTTCTAAGGGTTTCCTTCTTTTACACCTATTTAAATAAGACGAATCTTACATCAGTATTTCCTTTCAGTTCCATGATGTTGACAAAATCTCCTGATATCCAATGGCACAATAATAGTGACAAAATTGTCTTTAAAGAAACATCTGGGGAAAAGATAAGACTTCTCTTTCAAAACGCTTTTAATGGCAACACCACCACTAACAAAGCAAAGCAAAACCTAATATCTATTTTATGAAAGGAGTATGTGTTAACCCCACTAAAATTTTCAATATAGTAGAATAAGGATCACACATTTAACATTTCACTTTATACACCTAGAATAAACCCAGTTTTTATGGGTACCATTTGGTTACTGGGGAATATTTTACATATATTGGGGCATTACATGGGCATGTTTTGTTAGTAAAAGAAAATATTAATGTATAAGACTCAATGAAGATAGATTCACATTTTATTCTTCCCAAATAATTGCTCATGTATTTCTGTCTCCATTTATTCTATTTACCAGCTGTAAAAACTAGAACTCTTGGGAAATATGTCTACCTATTTTATAAAATCCTTAGAACAATAAATGTTTTACTGAAGTGCAGAAATACTATTTATATCATAAAATATATCAAATAAAGGTACTCACTCTTATTCTTTTTTAGCTCATCAACACAATTATGTGATGAAAAAGTCCCAAATCTAAGAAAGTTGAAAACAGACTATAATTGGTTTTATTGATTTGTGACCAATGTTCTCACTCAGGAGCTTCATAATCTCAATTTTGGAATGAAAAGCACAAGATAGAAATGTCTATTTCATAAGTTAATACATCCCTGCCTTATAAAATCTAACAACTTTATTTCCACTTTATTTCAAATCCCTACAAAGAGGATGAAGTTTTACCTTTGCTGATCCTGCATGATTTCAGTACTTTATTTTCTTTGAGGTATTGTTATAAAATCTCTGAAGAGAGACTATGTTGTGTATTCTTTAGTAATAAACACAATGAAAATTGTATTAATTCTTTAACCATACTCCCTTAATCCATTTCTCTGTTTTAAAAAATGAAAGAATAAACTCTTCTATCCACAAAAGAATAAGGTCTAATAAACTTATAGATTTACCTATTTTGACAGAACTTTTTGAAAAAAAAATATGGGTTTCATTGCAAAGTGATAAACATAACAAACATCTTCAATTATTCTGCTATAGGTACTATTATCTACTCAGTGTTCCATCTTTGAATTACCTGGGTTGATTTTTTTCTGTGTTCATTCTATAACCTTTTATATTATGTATTTAAAAAAACATCCTTAGCCAGATAAAAGTAGTTCAAATTAGTAGTTCTCAATTGAATTATTTTTGGATAATATTTTATTTTATTTTATTTTTTATTTATTTATTTACTTTTTAAATTGAAGTATAGTTGATTTTCCTAATTGAAATTAAGCCAGGAGATATTCTTTACAGAAAAAGAAAAGTTCTGTCTCAGGTCTTAGGACATATTCCTGACAGAAAAAAAGAAACAAAGCACAAAGGCATGATTCTTTTTTTTATATATACTGGAGTAAAGTTGATTTACAATGTTGTGCTAGTTTCAGGTGTACAGCAAAGTGATTCAGTTATACATATACATATATCTATTCTTTTTCCGATTCTTTTCCCATATAGGTTATGATTATTGGCATGATTCTTGGTGAAAAACTATCCACTAAGTGAAAATACACTATTGCTCTTTTCACACACTTCCACCAGAGAAAACTCTTCTCATTTGATTCAGACAGCTGGAGATTTCGAGTGCACCCTCTAAAATGGTTATGATAGATTACCTTTTCAATATCTCTTCTGACATTGGTGTACAGATGCTGGAAAGCTAAACAAATGAGGTACACTTCTTGAAAACTTAAGCTGAATGATTTGGGTAGGAAAAGAAGGTATTGTATACACGACATTCATTCTGTTGCCATAGAACTGGAATAAATATGCATGGCAGACTTCCGATCCAGAAATCAAAGTTAAGTTGGTACAATGCAGTGAGCAGCAGTTGGACAGCAGCTATTTTATTTCCCAATTTTGTGAGTGTGGTAGAAGTGGCAGCTCCCTTGCTGACCGATTCTGCAGTGTTTTCTGGGAATCGGTAGTGGAGGCTAAACTTAGAGCCTCTACTCCAGTCATTCAAAAAAGTTTGTACCAGCATTCACTTGTACTAAATAACATTGTGCTTAATACTGAATAAATATTTTCCGTTATGAATTGAAATATGAGTTGAAGTGGATTTAGAATGGATGAGAATGGGCAAGGAACTGGAGTTGGCAGAATTTGATGCCTCTATTAGGAAAGTGTTTAAGAATCTATCCTGGAGAATAGTCTGGGAGTCTCCTGAGCCCAGAACTCATTGTTCCCTGTAGTATTATGTGATTCTCTCCTCCATTTGAGAAATCCAACTTCTGAAAATATTTGGGACATATATACATGGGATATATATTTGGGACATATATATAGTGTATATGAAAATATTGGGGATATGTATAATGTATTGGTTTTATTTTTTATTATTGCTAAAATAACAGAGAAAGATCAAGTTATCTTAAACTTTTTGAAAATATTAAATACCCACTTATGGTGCAGACTGTGTGAAAGCTAGAAATACGAGGGAAATTTTTAATAAAAGGCATTTGAAAAAATTCACAAATCTTATATTTCAGTTTTCATCATACATAATGGGAAAAACTTGAATATTTTCCATTTAAATTCAGGAAGAAGGTACGGATGTCCCATTTCATCATGCCCTGTCAAGAGAATACTGACATTTGAAGTGCACTAAAAACAACTAAAAGAAATAAAAGGCATGGATATCAAAAGCAGAAGTAAAATTCTATTTGCAGATGATATAATTATTTACATAGAAAAATTTTTAAAATACCCAAGAAAAAGACTAAATCTGAAAATCAATTTACCAAGGACAAAGGATAAAAAATCAACATACAAAGCCATATGTATCTCTACTTTCTAGCCACAAAGAATTGGAAACAAAATGTCAGCAATTACTGACACTTATTAGAAATAAAATACTTAATAGGAAGGTAAACAAAAGATGTAGAAAACTCTACCTTAAAACTAAAAAACATTGCTGAGAGAAGTTAAAGACCTAAATAAATAGAGAAATATGCCATGTTGATGGATGAGAAGCCTTAATATTACTAAGATGTCAAGCCAATCTATATGCTTAATGTAATCTCAAACAAAATTCCAATTCCTTTTTCTTTTCATTGACATATTGACAAAAGTTACATAGAAATGCCAAAAACGTAAAATAATTGAAACAATCTTTAGGAATGCAATTGAAACTGACTTCTCATAGACTTACAGTAACCAAGAGTGTAGTATCAAAATATGAAGAGACAAATAGATCGATAGTACAGAATAGAATCCACAAATAGACTCACACACAAAAAGTCAATTGATTTTCAACAAAAGTCCTAAGACAACTTGATAAGGAAAAGAATGCTATTTCAACATATGATGCTACAATAATTGCATAGATGCATGAAAAATATGAACCTTGAACCCTACCGCTCAACATAAAACAACTCTAAAGTTTGACAAGAAAATATAGGAGAAAGTCTTCACGAGCTTGGGGATAAGAAAGATTTCTCAGAAAGGACACATGAAAATTAGCCATAAAAGAAAAAATTGATAAGTTGGACTTCATTAAAATTTAAAGCATCTGCGTACCATTAAGAAAAATATCATTCATAATACATATAGACATAACAAAGCAATTGTTTCCAGAATATCTTTTTAAAAACTACAAAGCAATAATAAAAAGGGGAATTCAATAATGTGAAAGGCTTGTTCCATAAAAGAAATAATTGATAAGCTGGACTTCATAAAAATTAAAAACTTCTTCTCTGTGAAAGACAATGTCAGGAGAAATAGAAGGCAAGCCACAGACAGGGAGAAAATATTTGCAAAAAACACATATGATAAAGAACTGTTATCCAAAAATATACAAAGAACTCTTAAAATTCAACCATAAGAAAACAAATAATCTTATTTTAAAATAGATCAAAGACCTTTACAGACATCTCACCAAAGAAAATATACAGATGGCAAATAAGCATATAAAAATAAGTTCTATATCATATCTCATCAGAGAAATGTAAATTAAAATAACAATGAGATACCACTACACACCTAGTAGAATGGCCAAAATCCAAAACACTGAAAGCACCAAATGTTGACAGGAATGTGGAGCAACAAGAACTCTTATACCTTGCTGGTGGCAATGCAAAATGATACAGCCACTTTGGAAGACAGTCTAGTGATTTTTACAAAACTAAATATACTCTTACCATACTATCCAATAATCACACTCCTTGGTATTTACCAAAAGAAGTTGAAAACTTATGTTCATCCACACAAAAACCTGCACGTGGATGTTTATAGCAGTGTCATTATAATTTCCAAAACTTTGAATCAACCAACTATGGTATACAGAGAATGGAATGTTATTCGGCACTAAAAAGAGGTGTGTTACCAAGCCATGAAAGACATAGAAGAAACTTAAATTTACATTACTATGTGAAAGAAGCCAATCTGAAAAAGCTACATACTATATACTTCAACTATATGACATTTTTAAATAGCCAAAAACTATGGAGACAGAAAAAAAAAAAACAGTGGTTGTCAAGGGTTGGGGTTAGAGATGAACAGGTGGAGCACAGAGGACTCTCAGGACGTTGAAAATAGTTCCTATGATATTATAAGGTTGGCTACATGTCATTATACATTTGTCAAAACCCACAGACTGCACAACACCAAGAGTGATCCACAATGTAAACTATGGACTTTAGGTGAGTATGATATATCAGTGTAAGTTAATCAGTCGTAACAAGAGTCCCCCTCTGGTGAGTGACGTAGATAATGGGGGAGGCTATGCATGCGCCTGAGCAGGTGTTATACGGGAAATCTCTGTACTTTTCTCTCAATTTTGCCTTAAACCAAAAATTGATCTTAAAAAAACATGAGTGTAAGTATGGATATTGACTGGAAAGAGTCCTGAAGACACCTTCTGAAAGACTGAAATTTTCTGTATCTTCGTGCTACAACAAAACTCAGTGAATTGTACATTTAAGATCTATGCATTTGTCTATATATAATTTTATCCTCAAACAAATGTGGAAAATAGGAAAGTAAACTAGAAAGAGAAAAAAAATTTCTAATCATAGTAAGTGACACTTAAAGGTCCCCGAAAGAATTGCAGATACAATCTTATACACAATCTCCTTTATCATTTAGGTTTTTCTTTTTTTTAACATAAGTGGTGAAGTTCTTCTTTGGGGCAGAGCCTGTGGTATGTAGATTCAGTGAAATATTTGAACCTTATATTTCAAGAAGATAAATAGAAAGGAGCCAAACGTTAACCTCCAAAGATCTCTTTCATATTTTGACCATTAGTCTTTTGCACAAATGAGGAAACTTTTGGTTCAAACCCCAATCAGTCATGGGCAATTTGTACCAATAGAGCTCTAGAATTTCTTCCATCATCAGAGACAGTGGTGAACTCAGCTGCCTTTGTGAAAAAATGCTGATTTTCACCTAAATCATGTAAACAGAATGTATGAGGGCACTCACTTTAGATGGATCTGTGGCAGTGCACATCAATCCTGAGTAAAGAGAAATGCTGCCAATAGATCATTTTAAGTGTATATGTAGAGACAAAGATTAAAGCAGAGGGGCAAATAAAGAACCACCACAGAAGAAGAACACTTTAGTTAAGACATTATGCCCAGAATTCTGGCTATCAGTGATGGAAAAGTAGCTCCTGTTGCACAAACCTTATTGCAGATTGCACCTGAAAAACTCAGCACTTCCATCAATCTAGGTCCCTGAAAAAGAATACAGAAGAGACCTTTCCACCAAGGTTTTCATGCTCCCAGTGCTATTATGTGGTCAAGAGATACACTTATAATTTGTTTGAGCCAGTATTCACTTTGGGGTTTCTTTTTTATAGTATTTATCCAACGAAGAAAGAGGAAGTGATGGGATACCAAAAAGGAGGTGGTGGGGAATGAATATAAAGCAATCACTAAAAGACAAGAAAGAGGACTATGTCAATAAAGCAACTTGACTGGGATTCAAGTATGAAGATGGAAGGTCCTAGGAAAGTAACCTCCTACAACAAAATGTATTAAATATAGTAAAAGATATGAGTAAGGAGTGAAAAAATATAAATGCATGATACATGCATATTTTTAAAATAAAAATAAAACTAAGAAAACATGACACCACAGTTTAATTGAAAGTGAGCTAAAAATGCAGATGGTTGGTCAAGGAAGTCTGCTCTAGGAGGATGATACATTACCTATGACCTGAATAACCATGGAGATTTCAGGAATGAGTATTTCAGGGGTGGGTTACGGCAAATTTATTAAACACTAGTGTACAATAACAAGCTTGCCATAAAATGTGCAAGGAAGTAAACTTATAAAATGTATAAGACTAGTGAGGATGGAAGACAGTAAATATGGGCTGGAGTGACGAGATGATGTAAAAAAGGTAGGAAAGAATAGATTATGTAGATCTTGCAGAACATGGTAGAGAATTTCATTGTTATTCTATGTGCAATGAGCAAGCATTTGAAAGCTTTAAAAAGGGATATATATATATATATATATATATAATGAATTTTTAGTAACTATTGATTACAAGAGATACTCTCTTGATATCACTATAATTCTTACTGTCAATCAGGCTCCAAATATTAGTCATCTTTGATGCAGTTCTGCCCCATATCTAGTGAGTCACCGTGTCTTCAAGTCAACTCTAAAATATTCCAAACTCTTTCCCTTTTCTCATCCTTATTATTATCTTATTGGATGAGGTCCCCATTCTCTTTTTCCTAGGTCATTGTGCAAACCGTTTCTTGATACTCAGCATCTGTCCTGTCCAGTTTATTCTCTTAATGCAACATTCTCTCTTCAAAATCTCTCTCATTCTCAAAAAACATGGCTGTCCATGGTTTATAGAAAGCCCAGAGGCTGTAAACCTGGGCCCTCTGCAGGTCATACCCTGCCATTAACAAGCCTTTACTTGTTAAATGCTATGCCTCAATCCTGCTTAAGTACTGGCCTGGGATTTTGATCAGAAAGTGATGTGTTGTTTTATAGTAAAGAATGGGACCCAAAAGGTGAAACGTACATGTAGACAGATTTCAGCTCAATATTAAAAAGGTATTTTAGGGAAGTAGAAGTATTTAACACTGGAAGAGATTGTCTCCCAACATAAGGGAATTTAAGTACAACTGAGTGACACTGTGTATGGAATAAAGTAAAAGGTAATCTTGCTGTAGGAGAGAGGTTGAATTAGATTAATTGGATTCTTTTTCTAATTAAATGTCTCTGTAACTTTTGATTAAACTTACAAATTCAAATATCCTATTTTAGAGCTTAAGAAAATAATGAACTAAGCTCTTCATAATGCTTCCAATATGAAGTGTTTTCATTTTCGACACCCTATTCTGGGATTATTTAATTCAAACAAAAAGAAAAGAAAAGAAAGCATCAAAATTCACAAGAATGTTATGATGTGTGTGATAACATGTTATCTACAGCCTTTGAGCTCTTTGAAGATAAGCTGTTGAATAATGTCACTACATTATTATTATAGTTAGAATATAAATACAGTTTAGCGTCTTGTCAAGATGATACAACTTTCAAAAGAGTACAGAGTGAGAAATTCACATCTGCAATTTTAAAAGAAGCAAGCAAGATTCAAAAGCTCAAATCAAACAAAAAATATTGCATTTTATCAATATGTACCATTTTCATGGAAATAAATTACAGAAACATACATTATTAGATAAATTTCAGTTTGGTTGCCCTTTATTTTATGTGAAAGTGTTTTGAGGATTTCTGATGACCTTAATTGAAATGAATTGTAGAATTGACTTATTTACATTTAATTAACATTGGTATTTAAACTGGACATTTTTATAACATTTATTTTTAAAGTAAAACTTGGTCATAATTACGAAAGCCCTAATTATTTAACAAAGTAAATACCATCTTAAGGTAAAAAAGACAATGAAATTTTAGCATTTCTTCATTGTTGCCTTTAAAGCAAAGCATGATTTCCCAGGGTATAGTACTCTAATGTAAGCCATTTGGGTTAATCCTTAAAAACAAACAAGTGCTTAATTACCCCAAGGCACAGAACCCACACTACAATTTAATTTAATTTAAAATGGGAAGAATAATTAGTCTCTTGTGTGTAATTAATCAGTCTTCTAAGAATTGGGCCAAACTGTAGTTTAGTTCTTCCTACAATTCAGAAGGCAATTTTAATTATATTGAAACATTTATGCATCTAGTTTGTGGATATAGGTTCTAAAAGTAAGTTAAATCTTTGTGTTTACTGTGGACTTAGGAAATGGAAAGAAAGGCTATACTCAGAATTAGATATCCACTGCAAAACTTCAAAGTTGTTTATACTTCTTTTACAAACTGCAATGGCTTAGGAGCCATAGAGTGCTTGATAGACATTTCAAAAAGCAAATATAGTTTATACTGCAGTTTGATTTAGAAATATCAAGCACAGAGTTACTGAATACCAATACAGAGAAAAGACGTAAAAATTAAGAATTTTTACAATAAGCTTTAGAACAAATAGTATATTATTAGGAACAGAAATGGATCAAACATTTGAAACACCCTTTCAAAAATGAAACACCAAATGATCAATTCAACAAAAAAAAATTTCACTACCTTTGCTTAATTTAATAAAGCAATGTTTCTTTTAGGAACTTATAAATTTCACATGAATTCATATTTTAAATCGTTTTTAAAGGTTTCTGCAACGTTTTTAATTTGTCTTTACAGTAGCAGTTTAGGAAATGTTCCATTTGTCAAAAGCTAAGGGTTGTAGGTAAATTTAAACTTCCTGTCAATATATTTGATATTCATAAAAGCCTTTTATTTTTCACCTGTAGTCAAAATTTAAGTATCACTTTGTAGAAACTTAAATTTTTGCTAGTCTATTTTGAATCATTTGTAATATAATTTCCTGTTCTGTGAGCCATGAATCATGATCAGGATATTTTCTCCAATTTTTTCAAGTAATATGTCAATTTTAGGTTTTTATGTATACTTTTCAGAAGTGAAAATTTGCTACATTTACTTTGTTTTTAACATATGAACTATATTTCGAATTTTTAAAGAATTCCTAAACAATGTTTTTCTTCACTATTTTGCATGTATGGCTAGTGTATATAAAATCTGAAGTTCAGATTATGTTGACAATTTAGTCAATATAGTAATATTTCCAGGAGGATCACAGTGAATAAAGTGGTAGGAGATGTATAGAAAAACAAACAGACAAACTTTTACTGCAGCATGTGGAAAAGATGTAAACAAATGCAGGTCATATTCCTTTCCTGACTGGAAAGATGAAATACAAAAATCACATTATTTCTTCTTGTATTAATCAGGACACTTAATGTGAAAATTAACATAAAATCAAATCAAACTGGCCTTATGGATGAGGGTATTTATTGGCTCATGTAACTGGAAGCCCCGGAGAAAATTGAAATTCAAGGTTGTCTTAATTTATTGACTTACGTCCAAAGTCTCAGTTTATTTTTCGATCTTTATGTTCTGCCATGCATGTTGTTAGCTTTATTCTAAGGTTTGTCTTTTTTCCTGATTGCGAGTTAGTTGCCCAGAGTTCCCTGGATTATTGGATTTCTTGTCCACGTTGGGGGTGAGGGAATGGGAGATCTATGTCTTTCACAAACTTCAAATAAAAATCCTGAAGTACATTCTACTGGGTCAAACTTTAAGTGATGTGTTCAACTCTTAACTAATCACTATGGTGAGGAAAATCTCAGGATCTGATTAACTTAAGCCAATAAAGAGTTATCTTTGCAATCTGAATTATACC
The DNA here is from genome assembly GCF_964341445.2 of Mesoplodon mirus. Taxonomy (NCBI): domain Eukaryota; kingdom Metazoa; phylum Chordata; class Mammalia; order Artiodactyla; family Ziphiidae; genus Mesoplodon; species Mesoplodon mirus. The sequence continues at coordinate 22,760,117 of NC_138986.1, read as the reverse complement.
CCATAGCTAAACTCAAGAATTATAAAACAAGTGATATTGGGAATGAAAACAAAAATATCACTTGCCAAATCACTTATAATTCAATATATATCCATTGAAAATGCAATGGGATTTGAGGAACTCGACAAATTTATTCTAATGTTCATCTAGAAAAATATTCCTAAATTCAAATGCCTACAGGTTCCAAGTAGTTAACCTAAATAACAAAATTAAGACAAATGAAAGGGCATTTACAAATATGCAAAGGTAGGGTAAATCTATAATTTGTTTTCCTACCCAGTACACATAAGCAAAAAAAAGAGGCACCATTAATTATTATTCCAGGGAGGAGTTATAATCCAGACTATCCTAGAAAAACCAGAACATGTATGTTATCATCCTCTCTCAAGAGGGCAGTCTCCTAGTTCCTGCCAGTTGTTGAAATATAAGAAATAGTATTATTGGATCTTCTGACATTTCTGGACAAATAAATAATCCAATTTTTATGTAAAATACCCTTATTTGAAAATGTTGGCTTGGTTAAAAATATCTAGAAAAATATTTTGTCTTATAAGTTCTGTTCTAGGAAGTAAATGGTAAAAATTGTTTTGATTTGAGGAAAAAGACAAAAAAATGAGTAAGTATATTGCCAAATATTAAAACACATATGAAAACTGCACTAACTAAAGTAGTATGGTATTTATGCAAGAATAAAATCTAATCAACAGATTAGAATACATAAAACAGAAGCAGAGCTATATGTAAGCATTCAGTATGTTTAGTATATAAAAGTCATTTCTCAAGTGCAGTTCTTTCTCTCTATCTCTACTACCAAATACTCTCATCTCAGCTACTATCATCTCTCATCCAGATTATTGATAATTTCTGGGATGCATTTTTTATATACTCATGTACCTTGTCAATCTATTCTACATACATACATACATGGCTAGGGCTTTTAAAGTGGCAAATTTGAAGTTATTATTCCTTTCTTATATCAATAATTTGTCATTGTTTTTAGAACAAAGACAAAATTTCATAATGTCTGTAATGAAATTCACAGTCTGTTCCTTACCTGCTCTTACACTTCAACTTGCCCATGCTCCAGCTTACCAGTATTTGGACTTTGTTTTCCAAGATGGTAAGTTTCAGATCCTTAATATGCATATAAGTTGGAGAAACTTAATAGTGTCACATGAACATCATGTTCAAGAAAGAGTACTAACCTATATTTATAAACTTGAAAGTCTTGAAGTTCTTATGTGCTTACAACAGCAAGAATAAATGAGTTTACCTGAGGAATATAGATACAAGGGAAAGGAAATCATAGGTCTGATTACTGGGGCATCCAGCATTTACAGGGTGGAAAAATAAAGAAGCAGAGAATAAGATGCCAGAAAAGCAGGGAGGAAACCAGGAGAGCATATCAATCATTTCTAGTAAAGAAGTAAAGAAGGTGAAGCAGTCTAGCCAGTATATATATAAAGAGAAAGATATAATGTCATAGAGATTATAAATGAAGAAGCAGAACTGTCATGTTTAGAAAGTACTGGCTACGTAGAAAACCCAATGGGATCTAAAATCTTTATAATTAATGAGAGAATTTAGCAACTTTGGTAAATATATAATCAATATACAAAAATCATTGTTTTTCTATCTGAAACAACAAAGTTAGAAAACCTAATTTTGAAAGGTTTCCATTTTCCATAGCAACTCTTTGTCTGTTTTAATCTCAATTCAACTAAATCTCTCAACTTAATCACTTTATCTCTCTCCATATGTGTGTTCGTGTATGTGTGTGTGTGAGTGTGTGATGTGTGTGTATGTATCATGGGCATATCTCTAATAAAAGATGAGCATGATGCTTATGGAACAAATTACAAAATTTTATCAAATTATAGTACATAGAAATATGTATCTAAATATCATATTGATATATAGGAAATTTTAATATCTTAAGATACTCTAAAATTTGTGACACTGTTTTTAGTGAAAGTATTAAACACGTATAGTATTAGAATAGATATAAAACACAGAAATGTGAATAAGGAATTTTAATATATGATGAAAATGGCATTTCATATCAGAAAAGGATGGAATATTCTAAATAATTGTACTGTGATAATTATCAATGGTAGGGTTGGGAATATGTCTAGGTATGAAATGATATCAAAAATCAGTTCCATGTGATTAAGCACAAGTATGTAAAAAGAAACTTCTTGGCAGATGGACCTTTTGTTTTTATGCTTCCAAAATTGTGATCAAGTTTTTGTAAGGCTGCTTCTGATGCCACATCAGAAAGTGGTAAAGGACAGAGAGTGCTTAGAAAGTCTACCTGGACATATCTTTTGGAAATAACATTCAGTGTGCTTACTAAAACTTAAATGCATTTGCAAGGTAGACTGTTTCATAGCCATTCCTTTTCATATATCTTTACATACTTCAGAAATGAATCTGTTTGTGTGTTTTAATACTATTTCACAACCTAGCAATTTCACTCCTGGGTATTTATTCCAGCAAAAATGAAAATTTATGTCCACACAAAAACCTGTACCCGAATGTTCATTGTGACTTTATTTGTAATAGCCAAATTTAGAAACAATTCAAATGTCTTTCTTAAAACAAAACAAAACAAGCAAACAAAAAAACAAAACAAAAAAAAACATGAATTAAAAAAAAAAGAATGTTCATGCTATGTAATACTAGTCAGCAATTAAAGAAAATAACTAGTGATATATTCAACTACTTGGATGGATCTCAAGGGCATTATGCTGAGTGGGAAAAGCAAACCATAAAATGTTACATACTACATGATTTTATTTACATAACTTTCTCGAAATGACAAAATTGTAGTGAGGGAATCAGTGATTAGAGATTTTCCCTGTCTTGATGGAACAGTCTGTATCTTGATTTTGTGGTGGTTATATGGAATTGTACGTATGATAAAACTTTTATCATGTTGCATGTCAGAAGACAAAACAAAAGCAAGCGCATGAAAAAAGTGGTAAAATCAGAATAAGGTCTGTAGTTCAGTTAATAGCATTGTATGAACATCAGTTCCCTGGCTTTGAAAATGTACTGTATTCACCTAAGATGGTATTATTGAGGAAGCTGAGTGGAAGGAGAACTGATCACAGGTTATGCTCTATATTGCAAATTATTATGAGTTAAACTATTGCAAAATATAAACAACAACTTCATACTCTACTACTTATTCATTTCATCTTGCAAAAAAGGCCTAACCAAGTTTACCAGAAACCGTTTTTTCCTTCTAAAGAAACTTGAGCTTCTTTTCACAAAAAAACACATTTAAACACTATCTACATCAATAGATAGTACTTAGCATAGGCATGCAGCAGTCTTTAGCTTTTCTGAATGGCCAGTAATAGAAAGTTATTATCAGTATGACTTTGCCTCCTGAAGGAACTTGAACTCACACACACACTCACAGCAGGAATAGACATGCTTGCTGGGCTTTCAAGCACGGTAATATAGTAAAGAGGGAGAACAGCAGCACGAAGGAGATAGGGAAGTTATAGAGAGATGTAGGGAGCCTCACTCAAATACATCAAGGGATTAATTCTGTTCTCCCATTATGGCATATTTGGCCTCTTAGAAACTCAAGAGATTTTTATTAATGGTAAATCTATGCAAACCAGGATGCATCTGTTATCTGAAAAAAAAACCCTAATAAAATATATACACACTCCTTATATATATTGATTTGTATGCACTGAAAACTCTGAACACCCTTCCATTCACTAGCTGTCCTGTTGTCTTCAGAAAAAAAATCATGAAGAGAAAACCCTTAATTAGTATTTCACCTTAAGTGAATAGACTGAATAAAAAAAGCAATTAGTATTTAGATAATAGAAAGTCTAATTATCAACAAGCATTCAACAGAAAATCTTCATTATTTTCCTTTCTGGAACTGAAGCAGGAGGTACAGAAGCATCTCAGGAGTGTCTGTTCTAATCTCTCTCCTGCCACTAATTTATTGCTAAAGGCACAAACAAGTAACTTACAGGAAATTAAGGCATTTGGCAAATATACTTGAGGCTGGTTCTGCTTTGGATGAGTGGAATGTGTTTGGGAAGACTCTAGAAAACAAGCTTACTTCTACATAAGCGAAACAACATTTATATTCTGAAGAAAAGGAAGAGAAGAAGGAAACACTAAAAGCATTCCACTAAACCTGAAAAAAGTGTGTGTGTGTGTGTGTGTGTGTGTGTATTCCACCAGGGCAGAGTCAGCCTTAAGGGCAGAAATAGGGAACATAACCATTCACTAAACTTAGAGCATTCTAAAAGTGACAGTTTAAGCTAACAGAAAGAGAAATTAAGAAAGCAATCCCATTTACAATCACAACAAAGAAGAATAAAATACCTAGCAATAAATTTAACAAAGAATGTGAGAGACCTGTACCTGAAAACCATAAGACACTGCTGAAAAAAAAAATTGAAGAAGACACAAAGAAATGGAAATATATTCCATGCTTGTGTATTAAGAGAATTAACACTGATAAAATGTCCATACTACATAAAGCAATCTACAGATTCAGTGCCGTCCCTGTCAAAATCCCAATGACATTTTTCACAGAAATAGAACAAAAAAATCCTAAAATGTATATGGAACAACAAAAGATCCCGTATAGCCAAAGCAATCCTGAGAAATTATCACAGTCCTCTTAAGTGTTTTGTTTACATAATCTGTAAAAAAAATTTAACAGGCACAAAGAAAATTTCAAGAGTAAAAAGAAATAAATGTACTCCTCAATTCTTTTATATGCATATCATATATGTATATATATACACATATATCATACACACATACATATTTTAGTGGAAAAGCATGAGTACAAAACCCTGTAGATAAACTCAATTCACCAATTTGACACATTTGTCATACAACATGCCACATTTAGATAGTCCTTGATTTCCAGGGACGACACTTTAAATCCTTGGCCAGTTATTACTACCTTATCAATTCATGACACTCACAGCCCAACTAACGTGAATTTATAAACTTACTTTATTCTGCTTTTGACAAGCAATGCATAAAGCTTCCACTTTTTTTCCTCAGATGTCTTAGTCTGTTTGGGTTGTTATAATAAAATAGTATAAACTGTGTAGCTTATAAACAACAGAAATTTATTTCTCATAGTTCTGGAGGCTGGGAAGTCCTTCATCTTGGACTTCACATGGTGAAAAGGCAAAGGGGCTCTCTCCGAGCCTCTCTTATAGGGACACTAATCCCATTCATGAGAACACTACCCTCATGACCTAATCACCTCCCAAAGGCCCCACCTAAAAGTACCATCACATTGGGTATTAGGATTGATCATATGAATTTTGAGGGGACACAAGCTTTCAGAGCATTGCAGATGTATTTTCTTACAAAGTACCCACTTCTACATGTTCCATAGACCCACTCTATCTGAGTGATTGGAAACCTTTCAACATAACGAAATTGTAGGGGGAAAGAAAGACTCTGCCGTTTGGTACATACAAGAGGAAAGGTGTGGTGCTTGTAAAGTGAGGCTACAGAGAAAGATACCATCTCAGTCATGTCTTCCAGGAATTTTCACATTACTGGGAAGAAAGATGGATGAGCAATTCAACCATTACAACATCGTGAATGCTACAAAACCTGTAAATTCAGTACAGAATGCTGAGGAAAACCCCAATATTATTACTATTTTCAGCCTAAGCAGAGGTGAAGAGTAAGATACCTCAGAGCTGGTCCTTGTGCAAAGTCGGAAAGAATGAGTAGATCTCCACAGCGAAATCTTCTTACCCAGTCAGGAAAAATGGTTTATTCAAAGTGTGAGGCAAAAGCAAACACGACATTGGCTAGGAGTCGCAGGTTTACCCCTGTAACTGGCTTATATTGGAGAATAGTGAAAAACTAGGCTGGAAAGGTAGAAAGTGGTCAGTTCGCAATAAAGACTCTTGTTCAGATGCAGCAGTTGGACTGATTAAGAGACATTGCAGAATAATGATCATATTATGCATTTTACATAAATGCTGCCAGCGCCTGTGGATGACACATTAAACGAGAAGTTTAAATGGAGGTTACAGAGGATATTCCAATGGAAATAGAATAGATACCATGTGTCTCAAACTTCAAGAGTGAGAAGGAGGAAATTAGGAAATGAAGAAAAAAGGAAAAAAGAAAAAACCTTTGTTTTCAGAATTAGAGAACAAACCAATGATCGTAAGTTCATGAGTCCAGTTTCTTAATGTCTGGTAAACCATCTCTAGAAAATAATTCTATGTTGTAAAACCTTACAGAAAGAATATATCCATCCTCTCACCAGAGGATTACTTGAAAGCACAATACCTTTCTAGATGTAAAAGATTCCATATAGTTGCTTTAAAATTAACTTCATTCCTGTTTTTTTGAATGCATATTTTCTTCAGTCACTGAAATCATTAAAAAAAACTGATATAAAAGTGGTATTTCATAAAAATTGCAATCCATTTCTCTAAAGCAAGGGTCAGCAAAGTTTTTCAGCAAAGGGCCAGTTATTAAATATTTAGGCTTTGCTGGCCAAGAGAAAAAATCAAGGATATTATGTGGAACTTATATACAAAGAAAGAATGTCCACAAACATTTAATTTTTTAAATTCAAAATTTTATTTATAGTTATGCTTTTAAATTTCATATTATTTTCATGTTTCATAAAGTATTAGCCTTTTTAATTTCTTTCAACCATTTAAAAATATAAAAATAATTCTTAGTTCACAGCTGTACAAAAAGAGAAAGTGGGTTGGATTTGGCCATCAGGCTGTAGTTTGCTCACTCCTGCTCTAAAGTAAGCCTATTTACTATTCAAGAGAAATTGAGATTTTGGTAGTGAAATGTAGTCATAGGGAGAAGAATAGCATGTGCAAAGAAGAGTTGCCATATCCATTTTTAAGAACATGTATGCACTGTGTCATCATTTGAAAAAATGAAACTATTAAGGTGAATGAGAGGGCAATTCAACAAAGGAAAACAGCCCTTACTTAAAAGCAGAAGAATGGCTTAATCCTTAATTCCATTACTGTTTGGAAATATATATAGCGAGAGAAAGCAGGAAACCAGAATAAATTCTCAAAGTATAATGAGATGTCTTGTAAAAAAGAAAAACAATGCCTGTGAAAAATCACCAAAGAAGCTCTTTTAAATTTCATACAACTCCCACAATTTGTTGCATTCATTATGAAATTTGGACTGAAATTGTAAAGAAGAAAAATTCAAGTAATATACATCATGGTAAGGCATTGTATCTTATGACATTCAATTTAATATCATTGGTTACTGTGTCAGTTTGCTTAAGCTACTTATATATGACCTAAGTACTTTATAATAAATGCTATAAAAGTTATTATGTCTTTAAAATGAATGATATTTTGTTTCATTTCTATAGTAGGTTGGGCTTTAAGCCTTTGGTTAATAAGAGAATCCCTTATTAGACCATTTTTAATGTTAAATTTTAGATTATTTTTATTTATTTCTATTTACAAAATAGAAAATTTCCAGAATAAAACTCAAAAATGGAAAGACTGCTCAAACTTAAATTTATCCATTCCAGGCCCCTCCAAATATGAGAATTAAGACAGTTCATTATTCACATTTAATGATCTCAAAAAGTATAACAGAGTTCAAGTGAAGCAAACTAATTCAAATTAGTGCATTTGCAATCAGCTCACTTCAGAACGTTTCTTCTGTTTCGCTTCAAAATAAATATGTCCTATATGTGATGTTTATTCGCTTTCTAAATTAATCCTTACCATGCAGAGAAGCATCTAGTGAATCAAGTCCATTAAATAATCATGGAGAGGCATATTTGGCTTATATCACAGCAGTAGTGTTTCCCTCTAGTTTTTCCAATCAAATATCACACAAAATTGAAACCATTAAATGATAAAGTTTTACAAAATAAAAATTGCTTAATGAAATGTTATCGAACACCAGAATAAACGTCAACAATAAAATATTCATGGTCCTAAGATTAATGTATATCTACCTTTAACTTAATGCTTACCACATACTAGCCATGTACTAAACACCCGTTATGCAAAATCTTCTTTAATCCTTATAACCATGGCCAGTAGCTATTACAACTTCAATTTTATAGGTAAAGAATTTAAGGAAACTTTAAACAATTTTTTCAAGGTCATACAGATGATTATGTGATAGATCTGAATTTGAATCCAGGTTTTACTCTCTCCAGAAATCCTTGTTCTTATCCCATACGTTATAATGTATTTGGCATGCAAAATCCCTCAAATCACTAAATCATAAGTACTATCCATCAGTTTTTGCAGAAAATTACCACCTAACACAATGACAAAAAAATAAAGGAGAAGGATATTTCAAGGAATAAAGACCAAAAAAATGTCTTTTGTTAGAAAAATGATGACAAAAAAATAAATTGATAGCCTTTGCTCAGAAGTTGAATGCTATAGGACTGAAGGCCTTTATTTTCCCTATAGAATTTTGGCATCTAGAACTTCTATTAACATCAAATATGTATTAATTAAATCCAAAGAAAGAAAATAATAAACATGAAGACAGAAATTAATAAAATATGAAACGAACCTACAAAGTAGGGGATCAATAACATCAGAAATTGGTTCTTTTAAAAAATTATTACAGACTGTTTGTACCAGCCAAGCTGCAGTAAAATGACTACATTTTACTTCTCCCACTCACTACAACTTAAATCTCTAGACAGAATTCAAAAAACAACTACTTGAGGACTCTGAAAAGTAAATAAGAGGCAGATTGAGGAACAGTCAAAACCCCAACAAGAGCCTGGTGAATTTAATATATATAAATTTTTTCTTACTTACATCATGACTCTTACTGGAGGAGAGGTGGTATTAATCATTCAATTTTATTTTGCTTTTCCAAGTTCTTTTGGCTCCCTTTGAATTTCTATATGAGTTTTAGAGTCAGCTTGTCAATTTCTACAAACACCTGGTGAGATTTTTCTTGGGGTTGTGTTAAATCTACAGATCATTTGAGGGCAAACTGAATGAATCTTCTGACCCATAAACAACCTTGCCAAACCCACTTATTAATTCTAGTAGCTTTTTTTGTATATGTCATCGGATTTTCTACATAGACAGTCATGTCTTCTGTGAATAAAGCGGTTTTATCTCTTCCTTTCCTGTCTGAATGTCTTTTATTTCTTTTTCTTTCCTGATTGCACTGGCTAGAATCTCCAGCACAATGCTGAATAGAAGGAGTGAGATGGGATATCCTTTACTTTTCCTGATTTTAAGAGGAAAGCTTTAAGCCTTTAAGCCTTTCACCATTAAATATGATGTTATCTGTAGATTTTCCATAGACGTCCTTAATCAAGTCAAGTTTTCCATAGATATCCTTAAGTCAATTCTATTCACAATTTGCTAAGAGTTTTTATCAGAAATATAGTTTGGATCCAGTCAAAGGTTTTTTCTGTGTCTTTTAAGATGATCATATAGTTTTGCTTTGTTTTTGCTTTATTTTTATGACTAATTATATAAATAAATTTCATGCTTAACTAACATTGTATTCTAGGAAAACTGGTCATAATTATTATCCTTTTTATATGTTGTTTGATCTGACTTGATACATATTTTTTAGAATTTTTGCATCTATGTTCATAAGTGATATTGGTCTATACTTTTTAAAATGTCTGTTTGATATCAGAGTAATTCTGTACTCATAGGGTGAGTTGGGAAGCATTCCTGTCTCTTCAGTTACTGGAAGAGTTTATGTAGAATTGATATTATTTTGTCCTTAAATGTTTCGTAGAATTCACCATTGAAGTCATCTCAGACTGAAATTTTCTTTGTGAGAAGATTTTTAACTACGATTTAATTTCTTCATTATAGTTCTATTTAGGTTATCTATTTCTTCTTGAGGGAACCACAATAGACTATACCTTTCAAAGATTTGTCAGTTCCATTCAAGCTGTCAAATTCATTGTCAAAGTTATTCCTTCCTTTGTAATCACTGTAATATCTATTGAATCTGTAGGGATGTTAACTCTCATTCTTGATAACTGTAATTTATGTCTTCTTTTTTAGTTCTGTTCAGTCTAGCTAGAGGCTTATCAATTTCATTGATCTCAAGATATCAGCTTTTGCTTTCCTCTTATTTTTCTCTTTTCTACTTCTTTGATTGCTACCCTTATCTTTATCCTTTTATTAATACTTCACATACTTTCATTTTAATTAGGTTTTTTTCTCCTATTTTTTAAGGTGGAAGCTGTGTCTTTGGTTTACGATAGTTTTTATTTTCTTATATAGGTATTTACCCCTATTATTTTTCCCATAAATGCTCTTTTAGTGGCATTCCACAAATTTTTATAGTGTTGTGCTTTCATTTTTATTCATTCAAAATAGCTTCTAATTTCCTGTTTGATTTCTTCTTTGACCCTCAGGATATTTTAAAGTATTTTTCTTTTAAGTTTGAAAATATTTTAGTATTTTCAAATGTTTTCTTTTTATTGAAATGTAGTTGATTTACAATGTCATATTAGTTTCAGGTGTACAGCAAAGTGAGTCAGTTATACATATTTTTTTCAGATTCTTTTCCCTTATAGGTTATTATAAAATATTAAGTATAGTTCCCTGTGCTAAACAGTAGGTCCTTGTTGGTTATCTATTTTATATATAGTAGTGTATACATGTTAATCCCAAACTCCTAGTTTACCCCTCCCCCCCTTTCCCTTTGGGAACCATAAGTTTGTTTTCTATGTCTGTGGGTCTCTTCCTGTTTTGTAGATAAGTTCATCTGTATCATTTTTTAGACTCCACATATAAGTGATATCATATGATATCTATCTTTCTCTGTCTGACTTACTTCTCTTAGTTATAAGTGAATAATCTCTAGGTCCATCCTTGTTGCCACAAATGGCATTATTTCATTCTTTTTTCTGGCTGAGTAAGATTTCATTATATATATATATACCACATCTTCTTTATCCATTCATCTGTTGAAGGACATTTAGGTTGCTTCCATGTCTCAGCTATTGTAATATGATTTTGATGTGCTTGTGAGACATGAGTTCAAGCTCCTTCTACTCCACCATCTTATCTACCATCTTAAAGTACTCTTTAATCAAATGTTTTGAGGTTTTATAATCTGAATTTTTGTCCCAAACTTGTACTATTTCTTAAATTTTACTACATTCAAAAAACAAAAAGAACAATATTTCTCACTGTTTTCTTTTTATTTAAATAATGTACTTATTGAAGGAAAAAATCAAATTTAAAAAGCTTATATTTTCACTACACAATGTATATACTCTTCTACAGTAAAATTTTATTCCACAATTTTTTTGTTAGAGCTATTTCCCTGAACATTATATGTGTGCTCAGAAGCTAGAAAAAAAATGAGACTCTCTTAATAATATTTGAATAAAAAATAAAGAGCCATAGCAATAACAAAAACTTCTATCATTTTAATATTCATGCAAAATTATGTTTTCTTTTTTATTCAAACTGAAAGGGAGCCAAAATCATTACTAGTTGTCAGAGATGAAAGAGAATCTTCAGTTAATAATCAGACACCAAGTCTAACAGAAGATGTAGATATTTCAGTGCTTTTAAGATGTAGAAAAATGCATATAAGGGCACTCACTTTAGAAAATTATGACTGCAATATGCATTTCTCCCAAGTATAAACATAAAATAATAGGAAACATAAAAAACACTGAAAACGTTAATGATGTATTAAGGTACTGTAAAATAGAAAATAAGTGTTGAACTACATGACTTAAATATTCTTATTGTAAAGATACTTCAAAGCAGTGAAAACTAGATATAGAAAGAAAGTTTGATTAGAATTAAAAACTAAGACCCAAGGGGCACTTTTTTTTAGTTGTTTGTATAAACAATTCAGATTAATATAAAATATTCAAAGGGTAATTAAATTTTCAAGTATAGAAACTCAATTGTTTTCCAACTGGATTGGTATACATTTTCCAATATTAATTTTGATAATGGTTTTTCAGGTCTATTTTGCATGTCTTGTATTATATTTTCTAAATGATGTATTTTTTAGTGCATGAATTGCATTAGGATTGATTTAGTTTAACTTGTATTATATATTGCTATGGCAATATCATACATATTAATTTTAATTATGGTAGAATTTTAAAGCATAAGTTTAAACGTTTATACAAAAGCATATGTCTATGATTTCCAGTATATTAATGTAAAAGAAATATGGATAAAGTAACTTTGTATATTTCATTGAACCAGATTTTCTTTAACAAGTAATACATTGTCATGTGATATTAAATCCTAGAGATAAGAAAAGAAACATTAAATGGCAAACAAATAAATTAGCAAAGGGCTTCCCTGGTGGCGCAGTGGTTAAGAATCTACCTGCCAGGGGCTTCCCTGGTGGCACAGTGGTTGAGAATCTGCCTGCTAATGCAGGGGACACGGGTTCGAGCCCTGGTCTGGGAGGATCCCACATGCCACGGAGCAACTAGGCCTGTGAGCCACAACTACTGAGCCTGCGTGTCTGGAGCCTGTGCTCTGCAACAAGAGAGGCCGCGATAGTGAGAGGCCTGTGCACCGCAATGAAGAGTGGCCCATGCTAGCCACAACTAGAGAAAGCCCTCGCACAGAAATGAAGACCCAACACAGCAAAAATTAATTAATTAATTAATTAACTCCTACCGCCAACATCTTCTTTAAAAAAAAAAAAAAGAATCCACCTGCCAATGCAGGGGACACAGGTTTGAGCCCTGGTCTGGGAAGATCCCACATGCCACAGAGCAATTAAGCCTGTGTGCCACACTACTGAGCCTATGCTCTAGAGCCCACAAGCCACAACTACTGAGCCCACGTGCCACAACTACTGAAGCCCATGGCCCTTGAGCCCATGTTCTGCAACAAGAGAAGCCACCGCAGTGAGAAGCCCGTGCACTGCAACGAAGAGTAGCCCTCACTCGCCACTAGAGAAAGCCTGCACACAGCAACAAAGACCCAATGCAGCCAAAAATAAATTAATTAATTAATAATAAAAAGAAATGAATTAGCAAAGCATAAATCTGGCTCTCTGTCTTGTTTATTATAGGTAGATTATTATAGATCATTTGAAGATAGGTAATCAATTATCTTTCAGTTTCTTTTGTTGTTGTTTGTTTTTGTTTTTGATTTTGATTTTGGCAGCACTGCGTGGCTTGTGGGATCTTAGTTCCCTGACCAGGGATCGAACTCAGACCCTTGGCAGTGAAAGCCCACAGTCCTAACCTCTGGACTATGAGGGAATTCCCATATTATCTTTCAATTTCTTGATCAAAATAATATTCTTAGTAAATATATTTTTTCTTCTACACACCCTTCATTACAACCAATAAGTGAGAAATACAAGAATATCTTTTAAATGTAAATAGATGAATAATTTGGGGATTAAAATATGAACTTGTATTACTTTTCTCAGAAAGACTGAGGTCACATGATTGAGAATCCATCTGAGGATGAGAAAATGTGATGATTAGGGGATTGTATCACTGCAGCACATTAGGGGTAAGACAGTCTAGCCAGAATGCAAAGCTTTCAAATATGGGAGAGTTTTTAAATGAGGGCTGAATGCTAAGAGAAGGCCTTAATGGGAATTCTAGGCCACAGGACTGTGAAATGCAGAAAACTAGGCAATCTCATAGACATGGCTACAGTGAAAAGCCAAGTTCAATTGAAGATAAAAATGTAAAGAAAGCATTTCATCAATAAATTGATGATGTAAGGTATCTGTTTACCAGGGAATGGGATTCCATAGTCCAAACAAAGTGAATTGGGAGACTTTTTCACTTGGTAAAGTATTAATATTTTTAAATTAATGAGTAAATAAGTATATTAATAATATATAGATTATCTCATTTAATTGTTAAACATCACTCTGAAGAAAATACTATTAAATCATCCCGATTTCAAAGATGAGAAAACTGGGTCTTAGAGATGTTATTAACTAACCCATCTACATTTGCATAACTAGTATATATATAAGAGCCAAAACTCATAACCTAAGTAAGGTGACTTCAAAGCATGTCCTTTAAAGTCTGTGCTGTGTGGCTCCAGAACTGTGGTATGGGATAACCAATACCCCTTTGGCTTTTTTTGAACACTGTTTCTACAAGTGTAACCTAAGATCGTATGAATGTTATTGGCAACACCATCACACTGTTAATAAAAATGGAGCATACAGTAAATCAAACATTCCTAAATATTTTTCTTTCCCATATGCCATAAGTTATATTTTTCTGAGTTTGTATTTTTTAAGCTCTCAACACAGGATTTCCATTTGTCTCTTTTTTACACTTTATTTTATTAGACCTCAGACATCATTCCAGACTGTCCTAAAAAATATTCTGTAAACAAATGCATCAATCCTTCCTGGGTAAATTGTAAAAGAGAATTTAAGTAAACCTAGCAGAGTGTGAGACACTTTATAAAAACTTAAGAATGTAACACCATTTAAAGAGGTATTACAAAAGATGATGACACCGTAACTAGTTATATCAAAAGGAAAGAATTATCAATTCATTGAGGCTCTTTCTTAATTAAACAGTTACACATGTATCTTCTGAGTCACATATTGAATGGAGAGGAGGTAAATGCACAAGAAAAGGACCACGGGTTGTATGTGGGCTTGTATCTGTGGATTATAAATGAGACATAAGTAATGACAGGGAAACGGTTATTTCTTTAAAACCAAAAATGGCAAAAGGTCTTTCTTTGCCAACTATTCATGGTAATATTAAAATAAAGGAGGAGGGGCCTCCCTGGTGGCGCAGTGGTTGAGAGTCCGCCTGCCGATGCAGGGGATACGGGTTCGTGCCCCTGTCTGGGAGGATCCCATATGCCGCGGAGCGGCTGGGCCCGTGAGCCATGGCCGCTGGGCCTGCGCATCCGGAGCCTGTGCTCCGCAACGGGAGAGGCCACAACAGTGAGAGGCCCGCATACAGCAAAAAGAAAAAAAAATAAAAATAAAAAAAAAATAAAGGAGGAGGTATATGTATAGAGTCATGTGCTATATAAATGAAAAGCTGTATTATTATATTAAGGAGTGCCTGCTCTAGTCATTAAAAGGATTAAACTGAATATGAGGTAAAGGAGTTTCCATAATATTAGCTCTGTTATTAGAACTAGTCTACTTTTGGCAGAAAATGAATCATCACTTTCACTGTTAAACTATATAATTTTCATGAACAGTGGTAAATTAAACAGGATTTTTTTTTTTTTTTTTTTTTTTTTTTTTGCAGTACGCAGGCCTTTCACTGTTGTGACCACTCCCATTGCGGAGCACAGGCTCAGGACGCGCAGGCCCCGAGGCCATGGCTCACGGGCCCAGCCGCTCCGCGGCATGTGGGATCTTCCCGGACCGGGGCACGTATCCGTGTCCCCTGCATCGGCAGGTGGACTCCCAACCACTGCGCCACCAGGGAAGCCCCAGGATTTTATTTTTATGTTATAAAATTTACTAGCATCTTCATGCCCTGACTAATCCACTTGTGTCTTTTTGGCCCTTTTGGCATCACCAAATAAATAAAGGAATAAATGTAAATAAATAAATAAACAATCCTAACTCTATGTATAGTTTAAATTCTTTCAACAAATATTTATTCTCAGTATCTACTGTGAGCCCACTCATCTATGTTTAAGGTACTTGGATAATTTAAAAAATAATTAGATACTTTCTAATAAATTGTTTGCAACTGTCCACAGTCAGTTACTGAATATATTTCTGAAACCTCTTCAACCAATTAGAGCATTCCATTGCATCCAAAAGGGCGCTAAGCCTGTTACTCTAAACAGAATTAAGGTATTCATTGCTGCTACTGTTACTATATAATTCAAGCAAAAAGTCTTGAAATATATTTGCCCAACCAGGAAACATGTGAAAATTATTTTGACTCTCTTCCCCCAGCAATATGCAAATTTAAAGAGAAATGTAGTTATCTTTTATGTCATATTGATTGTTTTTGGCTTTCACTGACTCAAACAGGGTCAGTCAATGTGGGATTTTACACTTTGCTAGAAACAGCTTCAGCAAAACATGTTATTATTAGCTTCATTTGAAATTATAATCTCAAAGCCACACTTTGCTGGAGCAGGAAGAGAGGCCAAGCAAAATAGAAACCATAAATGAGAGACAGCCCGGTCATGGGTTCAGGTGCCAGCAATTTACTCAGTTCATTGCGTTCAGGTAGCCTGACCCTCATTTTTGTGAATAATTTGATTTCCCTCACATACTCTTCATGAAGGAATGAGGTGATTATTTTAAAGGAATTTTAAATTGGGGAAATTCCTTTTTTAACAGTTCATATACAAGTCCTAGAAATATTCATCACTGTTGAAAAAAATTTAGAATGTTCTCATTTGTGTTTTAAGCCCCGCTATGAATATATAATCACCCCTTATTATAATACTGAGAAGTCCCCTAATTTCTTTGTGCCTAGTGACCCTTGGTCAGCTGGTAATGAATGAATTTAGTCAATCTATATGATAGCTCTATCAAACACTTGGTACCCAAGGACACAGCGCCTTTATCTCATACCCCTGCTCTTTCCTCCAGGTTAATTCAGGATCTGGGGTTTGTAAGACAACTTCTAGAAGTTATTATTTATGAAACATAGAGATACAAGTAAATTCTCAAAATTTTAATTCTGATTCTTTTTTTTTTTGTCCTGCAAGTAAAAAATATACATATAACATAGTTAAAGTATGTGTATTTTATCTCAGTAAGGTAATAAGGGACACCCTTAAAGGAGAATTTACTTTGGACTTTTTCTCCTTCCAGTGATTATTGGATAACTAAACACTCACCACCACATATCTCTGTAGTGAGAGACTTAATGACTGCAATGTGCGTAGCATTAAAAATGAGGATGTTGGGGCTTCCCTGGTGGTGCAGTGGTTGAGAGTCCACCTGCCGATGCAGAGGACACGGGTTCGTGCCCCTGTCCGGGAAGATCCCACATGCCGCGGCACGGAGCGGCTGGGCCCGTGAGCCATGGCCGCTGGGCCTGCACGTCCGGAGCCTATGCTCCGCAACAGGAGGGGCCACAACAGTGAGAGGCCCACGTACAGAAAAAAAAAATGAGGATGTTAACAGCTTTAGTAACAGCAATGGTGATGATAACAGCTTTTTTGTTATTGTAGTTGTGTTGTGATTGCTACATTTTTTGAACATGTATCAAAGACTTTATTTAATTTATTGATTAATGAAGAAACTGGTAAGAAATTACAACTTGTTTCTCTTCCCAATTTTTTTTTTTTTTTTTTTTTCAGTATGTGGGCCTCTCACTGTTGTGGCCTCTCCCGCTGCGGAGCACAGGCTCCGGACGCGCAGGCTCAGCGACCATGGCTCACGGGCCCAGCCGCTCCGTGGCATGTGGGATCTTCCCGGACCGGGGGAAGAACCCACGTCCCCTGCATCGGCAGGCGGACTCCCAACCATGGCGCCACCACGGAAGGGCATGTTCCCATTGTTTTTAATGGGTATCTGTCTCAACTTCTCACTACCTTTCTATTTCCCCCACTGGATTTGGAGCCTTGGCTGATTCTCAAACCTACTTATCAATCTTTCCAAACTTGACATCATCTTCTCTTTGGGAGAAAACTAAAGTTCTTGCCTACTTAATTTTAAATGTTGCCTCCCTGAGAAATCTGGCTCCTCTATCTCACCCATCAGATAGAGACATTTTATATTTCAGCTACTGTCAATAGACCAAGGTGCTTTTAATTTCAGCTACTGTTAATAGACCAGTGTCCTATTCTTCAGTGGCCCCCTAATTTAGACTCCCACTAGGCACCTCATTCAGGTAAGAGCCATTTACCCACACAAATTCTTATAGGTCCAATCTTAATAAGTTCTACTTCCCTCTGCTTTCCCATAAGAGTTTTGTGGACAGTCTGGTGTCCTCATGGTAGATTAATCACGAGGCTCAACAAGAAAGAATACAGTGATAAAGAAGGTTCATCAGGCAGGCTCACTTTTCTGAGTTACATATTCTTCTGAGGATTCCTCAATAGGTATATACCTCTAGTATGCTGCTAATCGAAAAGATATAGCCAAGCTTATCAATGAATATAGATAACTAAAATCATTGTCATATTTACCCAAGCAACCCACAGGACTTGAATGTAACCTCTGGATTAGGTTAACTAAAAATTCGGCAGTAAATTTTGTTCTCCTATTTAAAAATTGGACTTATTAAGTTGGCATAAAAGAAAGAAAACAACACGTGACCATTGTGTTTCCACCAATAGAAAAGGAGGGCAGTGGGAACCTTGGGGGTGGGGGGGAGCATTTAACTTCCTTGCTCAGGTACCTGCATACAAGACGGTCCCACTAGCGTGGTTATTAATGTGAGGTCAGGGACAACACAAAAATGAAAGACACCATTAAACTTACAAAATCTAATGATATTTGATTGAATTCACGATTCCTTCAATATTTGAAATGTCCTGTAGTATCTGGCCATTGCCTATATGCTTAGCCTCATTTCATACCAATTTCCTATTTCCCTGCTTGCTCTTTACCCTTGATCGTCATGCTGTTTCTCTGAGTTCCTCAAAAGTACCAACAAATTTACCTCTGGACCTTACCAAGGAATATCCTTTTCCTGACTCTTTACCTAGTAAAATTATACTTTGGGTCTCAGCTTGAAAAAGGTCTCTTCAAAGAGGCCTTCTCTGACCCCTAAACTAAATTCTCTATCACACCTAGTTTGTTTGTTTTTCATAATTTTTCTCAGCTTTTTTTTACCATTCATATATTTGTGTGACAATGTGTTTACTGCCTTCAGTGTTTGTCTCACTGAACTGGACTTGCTTAACAGTAAGGAATGCATTAGCTCAGACAAAAGCAAGTCCAGAGGCAGGTCAGACTTCAAGGTTGTTTGACCCAGTAAAAACTCAGATTGTAGAATGACTGCTAGTACTTAACATTCCCTTGCTCATATTTTTCAGGAGAAAGAGAACCAGTTTTCAGAGACTTAGGACCAAGGAAAAATTTCCCTAAAAGATATCAGAAAACCCAACCTCACATTTTACTGGACAACACTGGATCACAAGCTTATTCTTGAGCTGATCATTGAGAAGAGAGATGGGATTTATTCTTGTCCAATCTGACCCATCCTTGGAATTGAGGTTAGGATCAAATTTCCCTGAGGTATAGACGGTGTAGGAGAGAAATACATACATAAACTAAGTTAGCATTCTGTTATGAAAAAGGAAGAGGAAATCAATACTGGATAAACAACTAGCAAGATCCACCTCATTACTGTATACAAAGAATTCGTTTATTTTGTTTAAACTGTATAATGTTGTCAGCATGTTTGTTTGTAAAGTTTTAAAATGCCATGGTTCCCAATATTTACTATTCAAGTTCAACAAATTTCATTTCAACTACCTTGCAGGATGAGAATTTAGATGCAGTTAGATGTACTTTTATACATAGCCAGAAGCATATTTCCCATTAACTATTAAAAACTTGTTTTCAAAATCTGTGTCCTGCACATGAAAGTTGAACATAAATAATGCCTGGAAAAGCTGTTTCAATTCCTCACTCTGAAAAATTACAGTTTACCAAGGAATTAAGAGAATTGGAAATTACTTCTAGAAGAGGGAATTGGAAAATATATGTCAAATCATGTAATAGTACAATTACAACTTCATTAATTCTGCATAGGAGTTAGGTAGCCACATTGTGTCTAAGACAGTTAACTATAAAGCAGTAAGAACACAAGAATTTAGAGTAGAGTGGCTCAGTAGAAAAAAGTACATATCTGTGCCTTGCCTGGTGTATCCCAAGGTCACAGAAGCATAAGAGTGAAAACTCCATCCGAAGATCCATTCACTAGGATCAGTGGGGTAGCACACAGAGATCTGCAGGCGGTTGGGGTATAATGAAACATTAGAGGCTCAAATTCTGCCCTCAGGTCAGCCCAGCTCCAGGAGCCTGACCTATCTTTGCAGCTGACATTGTAGCAAGAGAGGAGAACCTATCCCAAAATGATAATTTAAAGTAAAATAAAATACCTTCTCTAAAACAAGGAAGTCTATTAAAATCACCAATTTAGAATGCATTTGTATTTGAAATAATTAGTAGAGATGAGTCAAATTTCCTATGATACATGCATTTGACATCAGCAACTTCAAAGAAATACAACTAACTTTGTAAGCAGAGGACCTATGCATGCATGGATACACACACAAACATACACACGTACTTGAATTTAGATCTATTGTAGAAAAAAATGAAAATCCTTTATCTTCAGCATATCAGCTCTAATTTCCAGAAACAAGCAGGATCATGGTTTAATGTAATCCAGAGTCATTTGCATCACTACCATATTTTGCGTGCCTACTATATATCAGGTACTAACATTACCCACGGGCTGCTATGCTAAATGGGTGCATTTTGTGCACTGGCCACAGAGGCAAGGGAATCTGCACACCCTGGTGGGGACTGTACCTTCTAAAGAAGGATGCGGCCATCCAAAATTGGCACTTTTTCTAATTCATCCATCAGGAGTATGTTTCTTATTCTAATTTTCACAACAGTGCTATATGTGCTAACAGCTGCACTGGTATTCTCTTATTTGTTCCTGGCAACGAATTCTGCAGTGGTAGATGGTTATGAACTTCTTGTAACCTAAAGTATTCTGAGGAGATCATTCTTTAAATAGTCAAATAAAATAATACAGGCCAACTCTATCCCTCCTAACTTTGAGATCTCAAGTAGCCTCCCCAATATGTATTTGGATTCTAATATTTAGTTGGTGTGATAATCTCTTGATTAGAATTTTGTGCAATACTTCTGGCTGCTTCTCTACCAATCCTGTGGCTACCATCTTCTCATGACATCACTTTACTCCACAGAAAATCCTGGCATTTTTGCATGAATTCCCCAGGGCAGCAAAACGCATACAAGCTGTTAGTAACAGTCTCTAGGTTCTCTGAATGTGAAAGAGAAATGACAAAAAACAACATCAATAATTCAAAATTGAATATCAGGTATCAGTTACTACTTCTCTCCCATAAGTCACTACTCATCACTGTCATAGAAAATTCATAACTGGCTATGAGGCTCCATAGCCCTCGCCTGACACTATCATTTCAGTGATACATTTCTTCCAGCCAAAATCTTTTATCGAATTTCCTTTCTGATCCTCCCGCAAAAAAACTCTATTGGGGTCTACTAGGTTGCTCACAGTTTCTTAATTCTTTATTATACGGAATAATTCAATTCTTGCCTTTCTCAATCTATTTCACTAAAACTAGATAGGGCCTACCCTTTCACAATCACTTTCCCCTGGGTTAAATTCCCCTGCTTTCCTGAAATGTAGAAGTGGCTTCAATTTTTTTATTTTGGGTAGCCACCTTTTCTTCTCTGATGCACTCTTTACAAATGAGAAAACTGAGACTCTGAGAACTTGTGTAATTTATATGACATCACTTAGGCTTCAAAACCTACTGTCTTTTTGTTAATCACAGATTTGAAACCAATTTAGGAGACAAGAAGAGACCCTGTACATGAACAGATCCTCATGCTAATATTCAGAGGAAAATTATTACACGGACTCTATACATTCAACACGATAAATATTACTGAGCACCAGCAGAGCTCAACTAAACAGTCAAAAACCTACAGTTACAAGTTTATCATACTAGAAGACACAGACATTGAACAAATAAACACACAAATAAATAAACATTGTAATTAATGCTAAGTGCTATGAAAGGAAAGAACAAGATGCTATAAAGCAATAACAGGTAAGACCTATTTTAGAGTGCAATCAACTAATTTTTTCTACTTTCTTTGAAACACAATCTGAAATTCTTTCCTAGACATTTTTAATGCCCCAGATACTTTAAGAAAATCTCAGGAACTACATGAGTCCAATAGATATATTTACCCACTACTCTAGTCTCCTAATTTTGTTCTTCTCATTCCTAAACTGTCTCAAAACAAAATATAGGCATATAAAAATAAGCAAGCAAAAACAACAATCATTCTGAATGAACCATCTATATTTCTCTTGTCTCTACTCACCACAAGAGGTACTACAAGAATAAATCACCTAACAAGGCATCAAACAGGGACGTTTAGTGCACACTCACCAGGCCCCTGGATGCAGTTGACATAGACTCCAGTGCATCTCCCTGGTTAATCCCTTCTCTCACCGCTGAACAATTGACCACTTGATCCTTGGCATAGGCCCAGGCCTTCTCCTTTGTAAAGAAAATTGGAACCATCAGATGGGAATTCTTCATCTTTCCACCCCGAAACCTCATTGCAGCTGCACCCAATTGCTCCTGCCCTTTAATTGTTACAAAGCACAGATCTTCCAATCTAAAGCCAAGCACTCCATCTGTGCTCTGGATTTCATCCCCTTCAGCCTCATGAGAAAACATATGCTATTGATTGTCCCTGCGCTCTCCTCCTATTTTTATCTCTTGCTTCCTACCTCATCTTTCCTTGTGTCCTTTTCATATAAAACAAATTGTTAAGACCTGTTTTCAATGTTTGGAATATCTCCTAACAGTTGCTTTATCTCACCCTACAACTTCTTAGCCAAACTTCTCATAAGGAAAGTTGTTAATTCCATTATTTTTTTATTCGATAAAGTTGACATGTTACATTTTGTAACATATAAAGTATAAACTTTGTCCAAAAGTAGACAAGAAAAATCCATGTTATTATAAATTAAGATAGAGGTTCCCACTGGATGAGGTGGTAGTGTCTAGAAGGGGATAATGAAGCACTTCTTAGGTTGTAGTAATATTGTTATTTGTTTTGCATACAGGTTTTATGAGTTTGTTCACTTCAGGACATCCATTTGGCTGAAAATTTATGTTCTGTGACTCTGCTGTATGTATGTTCTAACTTAAAAAAATTATTTAAAAAACATATAGTATGTCAGATGTTACATGGAAAAAAATGAAGCAAAAGATGAAAATAGACATGCCATAGGAGGAACATGGTTTGCCAGTATTCGTAGCTATTTAAAATAGGGTAATCAGAAAACATCTCACTGAGAAGGTGACTTTTCAGCACAAATATAAAAGTGAAGGAAAAAGTCATGTGAACATCTGGAAAAGTGTGTTCCAGAAAGAGGAAATCACAGTATAAAATTCCTTGTGATGGTTGTCAACATAGCATTTTCAATGAACACTGAATAGGCCAGGAAAGCTGAATGAAATGACCAAGGAAGGAAGAATCATACATGGAAGTGTTACCGAGTCCCAACTCTCTCTGCTCGCTGCACGACAGGCCAATAAATTGGGTGACGAGGTGTTGAGGCAAGGAATAGCGACTTTATTTGGAAAACTGGACCGAGGAGATGGCAGACTAATGTTTCCCAAAAACCATCTCATGGGGGTCTGGATGCCAGTTTCTTTTATAGAACAGA
Source organism: Mesoplodon mirus (assembly GCF_964341445.2). Classification (NCBI taxonomy): domain Eukaryota; kingdom Metazoa; phylum Chordata; class Mammalia; order Artiodactyla; family Ziphiidae; genus Mesoplodon; species Mesoplodon mirus. Next base: position 22,736,719 of record NC_138986.1, on the reverse strand, counting down.
GAGGGAGAGGAGGTGAGGAAGTAAAGTAAAAAGGCCACTAGTTTTGCAAAATATCTCCTGGCTTGGCCAGCATCAAGAAGGGGATATGTTCATTTCTTCTTTTCTGCAGCCATTCACAGGTGGGCAGGGTCATATTGTCTCCCTGTGAGCTGAACAAAAGCACTTTAGTTTAACATTCAGCCAGAAAGTCAAGGTTCCCTGAGGCAGGCCATTATGTATTATTATCATAACAAAAGCAACGAAAAGCAAAGGTTAAAGTAAAAGAGATAGATCCAGCATGGAGTCAGATTTTGCTCTTCCCTGTTACAGAAGTAATAAGGAAGTGAGGCCAGATATTTCAAGGCCTTTAAAAGGATATTTTAAGGGCTTTAAACTTGTGAGACTTAGTCTCCAAAGGGAACCAGGATTCCCAGTAATCAGGCTTTTGTAAAGCCCCTTTCCACACTGAACCCAAAGCCAAATCCGGCCTCTGTACCCCAACACCAAATTAAATCTCAGAGACAGTTTTGGGTGAAGTAGAAAAGAATAGCTTTATTGCTTTGCCAGGCAAAGGGAGCCACAGTGGGCTAATGCCCTCAAAACTGTGTGTCCCAACTTGGAGGGGGTAATGAGAAGTTTTATAGAAATGGTTCAAATTGGGCGTGATCAGCTCCTGGACATTCTTCTGATTGGTTGATGGTGAGGTAAGTGGGAGCCAGCATCATTAACCTTTTGTTTTTATCTGGTCTGGGGTTTACATGCTTGTGGGCAGCATACTGTTAACTTCTCCCACCTGGTAGGGGTTTCAGTATCTGCAAAACAGCTCAAAGGTATTGTTATGTATGTTCCTTGAGGGGGGACCAGGACTCTTCCCCAAGGCTGCACTCTTGTATCTTTTGACCATTCCTCCCTTGTCTCCACATCCCCTCCCTTCCCTAACTAGCAACTGATTGAACCTGCTGTTGGAACTCAGGGAAGGTCATGGAGGCTGAATGAAGCTTCTTTCCTATAATCAAGAAATAGGGGACACAGAAAGGCTTTTGTGCCCAGGAGCCCCACAGGGTCCTGCTCGGTATCAAACCCAGACTGGCCCTGTGTAAGCAATAGTGTGGCATTCATTATGTAATCATTAAAAAGTCTTGCTTCTATTTGTGTCTCTTGGAATGCTCACTCTTGGGAAAGCTAACCATGATAAGGAGTCGACCTTGAGACTTCCATATTTTAAGGAAGCCAAAGTTAACCAATGGGGAAGCTGCACATTCAGAGAGATCCTGACCAGCCAGTAGCTGCTCCAGCCGTTCATAACTAATACCCGTGAGTGAAGAAGTTACCCTAGGTGTCCAGTTCCATGAAGTCTTATGTGAATTTAGCCCTGCTGCATTTGACTACAACCACAGGAAAGATCTCGAGAACCACCCTTCTGAACACAGTTAATCCCAAACATAAGAGATAATCACTTGTTATTTTAAGCCGTTAAGTTTTGGGGTGGTTTGTTACTCTGCAACAAGTAATCAAAAAAGGATTTTTCTGTGAGATAGAAACCCATTGGAAGATTCTGAGCAGAGGAATGACTTATGTCTTTGAAGGAGCACTCATTTATGCTATGTTGTGAGAAGACTATAGGAGCTGTTGGAAGGCAACTACAGAAGTAGGAAGGCTGTTTAGAAGGCTCTTGCACTTCTTATAATATTATTCACAGTTTTAATTAAATAATTTATTTTGTAATCTTTTAATATATTTCTTTCTGCTAGACTATAGCTTTATGAAAGCAGGGAACATTTAGATCTTGTCCATGTATCAATCCTCAGAGTCTGGTAGATATGTAATAAGAATTTACTGAAGAAAAGTATAATTGTATGAATGAATGAGAGAATGAATGAATACTTTCAATGCTTAACTAAATAAAGACTTTATTTCTAGATGTTTTCTGTGTTTTTGGTTCCTCCTTTCCTTTTCCTCTTTTAATTTCCAGTTATGTTTCTTTCAACTTAATGAATATTTTCAATATGCAGGAGTCATGCATGAAAATGAGAATCTAGTCATCATGGACTGAATAATTTGAATACAGAATAATGTTAGTGTTTTTAAATCCAAATCCAGATATGATAGGAAATGAGACAAAAATGTGACTACACTGAAATACCTATCGCTTCCTCATGAACAAATTTAAAGCCTACAGAATATTAACACGTTTTCTTCACTGCTTTGTAGAGTGAAACAGATAATTGAGTGAAATATTCTGCAAAATCAAAGGGATCATCTCTTTTGAAAATTGCAGCAGAATAAAAATCATCTTATTCTCATATTGCAGATAAAGGAAATAGAAAGTAATATTCAAAAGAAGGAGGAAATTAAGTGTCCATATACTCAACTCCATCAGTTTCAAGAATTATCCATGAATGATGATTTATTTATTTTTGTCTTGTTTTAGCTTATTTGAAAATAATTTATTTTACTATGTATGATTTTATATTTCAGCATCTCTACATCATTGTTATGGGCCATTGTTCTACCCAAGCCTCAAGAAATGATCCCAGCACTGTATTAGGACCAGCTCCAGGTATCAGTGACAGAATATTAAATCATGAGGTGTGAGAGAGTGGCTTTATAGTACAAAAGTTCCTTGTATCCACTTTTATATTCTGTCCTCCCTGTTTCCATACCCCCAAATCTGTCCCAAGGCATGTTCTCCTGTTTTCTGCCAGAAAATATTTGCAAGGTCCTACATATTTTTAGTTAATGATCTCTTTCCTTTCACAGAAGGTACTATACTTCCCTAGTTGGGTCATGTGACATTCTTTATAACATCACACTGGTCCATTATACTGATGACATCATATTATTTAGAGATGTCAGCAGAAACTGTCCAGTATTCTGGACATGACGGTAAGTCACATGTGAACAAGAGAGTAGGAAATAAACCCTAAAAACATTTATGGCACCTGCCATATTAATGAAGTATTTAGCAGTCCTGTGCTGTGGGCCATAATGGGATATTCTCTCTGTTCCAATTATCCATTGCTCCAAAAAAAATAAAACAATTCAATGCTTTGTGACTTAGAAAACGAACAATGATTTATTTTGTTCAAGTATCTGCAGTTCAAGCAGGAAGCAGCAGGAACAACTCACCTCTGCTCTTTGTGGCCCCAACCAGCTGGGGCCAGAGTCTCACTCACTTGGTAGCAAGTTGAGTCTGGCTATAGACTGGGAACTCAACTGGAACTGCTGAGGGACCTTGGTTCCTTTGCACATGGACCTTCCTCAGGACTTCCTCAAGTTTCTTAAAACATGGTAACTAGATTCAGAGAGTGAGTCCCTCAAGAGTCCTGGACAGAAGCTGCAAGGCTGCTTATCACTCTACCTCAAAAGCTTCAGAGGGTTAGTTTTGCTGCATTATATCGATAGAGTTATGTAAGTGAGATCAGACTAAATTCAGAGGAAAGGAAATTGGATTCAACCTCTCAATGGAAGTAGTAGAAAAACATCTGCAGCTATTTTTCAGCTGCCATGTCATCCACAGAAAATGAGACATTGTTACACTTTGAAAATCCTACAACTAAAAAAGCAACAGAGCATTTAGTAGATATACTAGAACCCACTTTAATGACCTCATATTAACTGAATCACCTCTATAAAGATCCTATGTCCAAATCAAATCACGTTGGTACCTGTGGTTCAGACTTCAACAATATTTTTTCAGGGAACACAATTCAGCCCATAACAACTCCTCAGAGGTCCCCAGAAAACCTTTTCTAACTTATTGGTCAACTCCTCCCGTTCCTAAAATAATTTTCCAACGATACTCAACCTCCAAAAACTAGCAGAGGACAATTTGACTATTAGAAGTTAACTTTCTAATATCCCTACCTGCAAATTTACCTAAACCTAATTCTACTCTCCCTTATTTCTCCCATTCTCAAAAGTATCACCTCCTCTTGGAAGGCTCATTCCTCCTCCTGAGTTCATTATATGACCTTTCACTGTCTCATGTGAAAATAGTTCCTTTCCTGTGTTTGCAACTTTTTGCTGCTTACTGGAGCCTCACCTCTCTTCTTGGTGCACAGTGCACAAACTCCTCCACTCTGTGATCCTTTCCTCTGTTCAAAGCAAAGCTCCTGGAAAAAACAGTCCACAATTATGACTATACAACAGCCTACACTTCTGACTACATCCCCTCTTCCCAGCCCACAATCACTTTTCAGTGTGCTGTGGAACTTCTACCACAATTCTCCAATGACATCTCTCAGGCAAAGTTTACCAAGGACACCTAATCACCAAGTTCAGTGAGTTGTTCAATGACCTCATCTTACTTTATCAACCTATGACGTCTGATAATACTGATAACTCTCTTTTCTTCCACACTGTTTTTTGGTAACTCCTTTCCACTTAAAAAAAAATTTCAAATTTGATATCCCCAAAAGTTTTGACCTTGGGCCTCTTCTTTCCCCATAGTATAAAATATACCTGAAACCGTAAATCATAAATAAGTAAACCATAAATCATTCTGGGGGGGATTTGACCCTCTAATCTATTTATTCAATCTATACATTTTTCATAGTTTCCAGAATCATATACCCAACTGCCTAGTTGATTTTGAAAATTATATATTTCATAGATACTTTCATGTGTAAATCTGCTCAATCTTTAATCCTTATTATGGTAAATCCAACTCAATCCACCTAGTTCAACAAGCCAGATATGAAGTATACTGACGTCTTCCCTAACAAAACTTTAAATTCTACTGGCTCATTAATGCTTCTCATATTTGTCCCATCTTTCTGTCCTCACCACTACCACTTTAATTCAAAACCTCATTAAAACACATTAGGACTGATGCAATACTTACCTAACTACTGTCCAAGCTTTGGTTTCTACTGTAACCTCCATGTGATTGACAGAGGTGCTTTCCAAAATAAAAATCTGTTCATGTGAAGCCTTATTTAAAGTGTTTTATTGGCTCCCAAAGTTTATAGGATGAAATATAAGATGTAAGTCTTTGATGATGTTGTTCTTACTTGTCTCTCTAGTTGTATCCCTGTCTTCTCTACATTTCTATGACCTCTGTGTGCGTGTTGGGGATATTAGTTTCATATTTCTGAACTTCTATTAATGTTACTCCTTACACCTGGAGGATCTTCTCCAAGACCCCCACTCCTTTCTTGCATTCTTCAAGACTCCTAAGTGTTATATCTTTTATGAAGAATTTCTACCATACACACACCTTAATTCCATCCCCAGGAAAGACTAACTATACCTATTCTTCCTCACCATCTTTATCTTTTCAAAATACAACCTCTAACTCTGGCATAAATGTCATTGATCTACTAAACTGTGCAATCTTTGAGGCTATGGATCATGCATTATTACTTATTAATTATGACTTTGTCTTATGGTACTTGTCACATAATAGTTACTCAGTGAATATTTGTTGAAGGTGTTGAATTAAAAGACCTTTGTGGTCATTAATTCCAAACATATATATAATGAAGGAGTCCCTTCTACAATATTCCATTGAGATGTTCATTCATCCAGTTCTTGAAGACTTATTTATGTTTCTCATTCCTTTCCATTTGATTTAAATAGGTTAGATGACTTCAAAAAAATAAAATTTATTAAGGACTGATCTACTGGTGTGCATTTTGGTTATAAATTGCACAAGCAATCAGTTTATCAATTCCTAATTAAATAGAAACTCCTGTTTAAAAACATTTATTAGAGATTTTAGTTCAATATAATTTAACCAATATGATGATAATGTAATTGTCAGTAGTATTAAGTGCATTATCATTTTAAGTTTAAGGAAATATTACTCCCACTATATTGTACAGAGAGTTCACAACTGAGGTATCATGTCCAAGTATAAATATCTTGTAAAAGATGAAATAGAGTTCCAGGAAGAAGACTTGAGAGGAGAGTAGAAACCATATATGATAGAAATATAACATATACATATTTAACTTATGTGTTAATTCACCTTCCCAAAGACATGACTTCACTCATTCATTTAATCATTGCAAGAAGAAACAAACATAAGTGTATTAACCTTAAAGAAGCTTGATATTAAAACAGAATAGTATGAACCTACAGGCAATTAGGAACACTTTAGAATTTTTCACTTGTTCCTCATTCACCACTATGGATTTTTTAGTTATATATAAGATAAAATGGTTTGTTTTCCTAGACAGCTACATGAAGCTTTTTCTTTGTTGCTTCTGTCATGGTTCTCCAATGTGATATTGCATGCACTAACAATGTGTACATGTTATTTGGATGATTTAAAGGATTTCAAATGTAATTTTTTTTATCTATGCTCATTTCCACCAATCTTATTAACTTTAGAATCTAAACCACCAGGTAAGTCTTCTTGAGAAGACTGGAAGAGTTAAAAGTGAGTTAGAAATGAATTAGAAGGAAAATGATAAAAGTATTCAAATACTTAAGGATATCAAATCATGCCCTGAAGAATTAAGAATAAGGATTTGAACAAATGTGTGAAAATTACAAGTAGACCATATTTCAACTTTGCAGGAAGAAGAGTTAACAGGGCAAGACTTAAACATGCTTTATTGGTGGAACTGAGCTAAATATATACAGTGCATTACTGATATACTATATGTATATATATATACTATATATATATATATAGTATATATATATAATATAATATAGTATATATAATATATAACCTCTAGATCCCTTTCCTAGCCTTCTCTATTTTTCTCAATGCCCTTAGAGATTGTTCTGCATGACCTACATCACAGGTTTCTTTGTCCATTGGATTCCTGGGTTTTACCAGTTAGGGTCTGAATAGGAAAACAGAAAGTAAAATGAGAATGAGATCAGGGTATTTATCCTGACTCTCACCCATGGGGAAGGAGGTGAGATCACCATGGGATGGCATCATCTCTCAACTGAAGATCAGAGTTAATGTCAGACAGCCCTGTCTACACAAGCCTCTGTGCCTCTTCTTCCAGTTACTTGTCACTTCAGGTCTTGGAGGTTCCTGTCCTGAGTGGTACAAGCCCAAGGATATTGTGTTATTCAGCATGATTTCCTTATATATAGTCCCCTATTTAAATTTCCTCAAATTATCTCAATTTGTTTATGCCATCTGTTTCCTGCTGTGAAAATGATTGCTATAGGAACCCTTTGAAAATTTTATGAATACTAAGACCTTCACGTCAAAAGTTTAAAAAAAAAACCCAAATATAATTACAATTTCCTATTTCTTTATTCATGAACTCAACCAAAATTATGCGTTCATAAATATAAAAAAGACTTAGGTAGCATTTTGAAGCATTAAACAGAGATCTCTCTTTGTCCAGTCAATTTCAACAAACAAGGAAATTGATATCAACTCACAGACGATATCAACTAATCTAAGAGCCATTCAAAATACAGCTTCCTTCTGAGTATCTGATGAATCACTGTTCACATGAAAAGCAAAAGATAAAATGTAATTCTCCCAATTCTTTTGACTTTGGCTGATATTTCTGACCTGTCAGCCACCCAATGACTTCTGTTATAGTTGGAAAGATCTTTTGCCATGGTTTTTCAAAGACCATTTACAATCTTTTGACAAGTGTAAATTTGATTCAATAGATTCTACTATAATAAAATGTCAACTTTACTTTTTTGGCCTGTATTTTCAGAATACATATTCATTCCTTGATATTATCTCTTTATATCCATGCAACAGATATAATATTAATAGCAACACAATGTGTGAACAGAGGCTTCAGATTAACCTGGAGCTGGAAGAATGCGGGAGAACATTTCCAGATGGCATCAGCCTGGAAGGCGTTCTTGCCTTGCCACTCACAGTGATTGCTAAAGGAATGCGCTATTGTTAATGCAGCTCCCAGGAGTAGAAAAGCAGCTTTAGTGCCATTATAAGATATGGTTTCTTCCCAAGTACTGAGAATAAAGGCTCAGAAAGGGAAGCGAATGGCAAATGAAATGCTCACCCTTATCCAGGGAAAACCTACAGTAAAATCTCGAAGTAAGTGAACTTGGTCTTTCTAATTCTCCCTTTCAACAAATATTTACTTTGCTGGTGCTTCACTTTCACAGCCTATTTCTTTAGCATTTAAAGGTAGCTTTGAGTATCAGCTGATAAAAGATTAATGAGTATATTTACATTTTGATAAAGATTTTTAAGGTAAACTATGTCCTTGACATGATAAAAATTCTTTATTGCTAAAATATTAGCATTTCAAAGAAATGACATCTGATTGAACACTAGCTACAGCAGGCTTTGTACTTCTCATTGCATAGCCATGCATTTCTTCATGGAGAACTCTCTCTGTTTCTATAATTCTCCGGAACAGTAGGAAGCCTCCCTGAGACCCCGCACTTCTTCACACAGCTCCGATTAACTCAAATGATGGTCCACAAAACACATTTGAAAAGCTGTAAGGAAGATTTAAAATAAAAACTTGACTAACAATATCTAAACTTCAGAAGGTAAAAACTATATTTCAGAAAACAGGGAAAACTAATTGGCAAGCTGCCTCCATCTTGCAGACGGATGTTAGGTCACGACACTTGCCTGTAGAATCTATCCTGCGATCCTGCAAAATTTATACTGATTGTGCTGGCGAAAACTGTTCCTAGAGAATCTTCCTAGAGAATCCTAAGACAAGGTTTCGAAGGTAGAAATTTGGAAAAAGTTTTTATTAATCATGATTTTGATTCATTTGTTCAATATTCATATGTTTTTAGCCAGACACTGAGCAAGGTGTTACAGGAAAAAGAGGAATATCCAGCACGTGCCCAACCTGGAGAAAAGTACTTGTACTCAGCGAGACTTTAGAAAGATCTATAAATTACTGTAATGTAATTTGTTACAAGTACCTCAAGATTGCACAAAGTGCTATCAGATTTCAAAGGAGGAAATGAGGGATCATTCAGAGGAAAGAGATCAATATACAACCACATTTTTCTCTTCACTAGAAACCCTCTAATTGGGGCTTCCCTGGTGGCGCAGTGGTTGAGAATCTGCCTGCTAATGCAGGGGACACGGGTTCGAGCCCTGGTCTGGGAGGATCCCACATGCCACGGAGCAACTAGGCCCGTGAGTCACAACTACTGAGCCTGAGCATCTGGAGCCTGTTCTCTGCAACAAAAGAGGCCGTGATAGTGAGAGGCCCGCACACCATGATGAAGAGTGGCCCCCGCTTGCCGCAACTAGAGAAAGCCCTCGCACAGAAACAAAGACACAACACAGCAAATATAAATTCATTAATTAATAAACTCCTACTCCCAACATCTTCTTTAAAATAAAAAAAAAAACGCTCTAATTGTATACACTTCAAAACAAGACACATATGCTATGTTCTAACAAAATTAGCCATTTTAATTCTTCTTGCAATTTTCACAGGTCTGATTTTTTTCTCACATTATCACTTAGTTAGATTTAACTAGTAAAAATGATTGACCACTGTCTGCTAAGCATGAACCAGCAAACTCACTTATTTCATAGGATTCATAGGAATCCCTAAAGTGAGGGTGCACTACTCAGTAAATTGCTAAATACACATGAATATTGAAATGTTACTAGTTGGATAAATCCTGATTTGAGAGATAAAATGAAAACATTATTTTATTCTGTTTCTTTCAGCTTAATATTACTTTCTCATTTCAGTCTAGATGGAGTTTCTTCAGCATTTTCTATGAAGATAAAACATGACTCTGGGAATCATTATAATAAAGTCATAGAGTGTTTTGAATATTAATTTCCAAGATGCTTTCACAGTGCTTCATGTTTGTTTCTTGATTAGTTTCATTCACTTTCTTTGCAGAGTGTGAAGGCCAGGGAGCCTGCTTGCTTCTGCTGTAGTTCATGGTGAGGGCGGGGGAGGGGGAATGAGCTTCTGAGGATTCAGTCACGTTCAGACTATCTGTCAAAGCTGACAGTAAAAAACTGAAAGATTCGTGGGCAGAAGACCAGGAGAGCTAAGTTATTGACTCAGTCCTCCTCCTCATACATATCCTGCCTATCAGGACCAATGCTTGGCCATCTCTGCATATCAATTCCAGCATTTATACATAGGAATGGAAATACCATCTCTATGTACTTCATCAGCTTGTTTTAAGGATAATGTGATAATGGGAATATGCTGTATAAAAAGTAGACATGAAACCACATCGAGGAGGATGTGTGAGAGATGTTATTATTGCTTTCCAGGTGTTATTTTTGCTTCATTTATATAAAATAAGCTATGTTCAGTATAAATATGAAAACAAATTTTTTAAAAAATGGCATGACTTGAAATCAGCTTCTAAGGCAGTCCTAGAAAATTAGCTTGGTTCGTTACAAAATTTGTTATTTTGTATGACTTTAGATACCTAAGAGGACATAAATCAATGTTTGGCAAATGAAATTAATCACAATTCAACCACTATAGATTGAAAAGTTGTGATTCGGTAATTTTTTTCCTCCTTGTGGATTTTAGACACAGAGCAGCCAATCTAAAATCAGACACAGCTGAAACTAAGTCAACTATCACAGATAGAAATTCAACAAGGAGGAATTACCATTAGAGATCAGAAAATCATGTTGCAAGAAAACTGATACAAAATTAATGAATTGACTTTATATAATAAATACAATAAAATACGCCCTTTGCTTACTAATACTTTGGGTTTGGACAGCTTTGGTTCAAATCCTAGCATGGTTCCAGAGTATAATCTTAGACTACTTTCTTAGCATCAATTATGTCACTACTTTTCATTTTTGGAAGATGTAGAGACTTGGTTTATCTGTATAAATGATTCATCAGACAAGGCTCCTGAAAACTTCTTGCTTCTTAGGTTCTAAGGGCCTGCACTTCTACTACACTTGAGTCACCCACTGGGTCACTAGTTCTGTGACCTTAAATGAGCTACTTTGAGAAAAAATATCCAGTGAGATTTCTGAAAAGCCAGTGAGATTCCAGTGAGAATCAAATGGTGTAATATATACAATGCCCTTTGCAGGCTAATGCATATATGGTGCTGAAACTAATAATTCTACTTCAATAAATTACCAAGTCAGAAAACAGTTCTTATTTTCTTGCATACTTCATCTCTGGTACACACTGGGCAAGGATACTGAATGACTTCTACAAGACAAACATGCCCAGTCTTGGGCAGTTTCTAGAATAAAGAATTTGGTGATGAGAATGTTCCAGGCTCCGCTAGATTCTTCAGTCTAGCACTGCCTCGTCTGGACACTCAGAACAAGCCCACCCAGAGCCCTATTGTTCTCAGTACTACTGAGCAGGGGCAAACAAAAAATTTAAATAATAAATTCTCATGCTTGTGGAACTTACTCTGCAGTGAGAAACAGACATACTAGTGAGCTCAGTACTAACAATAAAAATAGAATTGTGACTTCCGTAAGGACAAACTGCTGTGAAAATTGTACTTTAACTGTAAACACGTAGAACACAGAATATTTTTATATATTTAAGTATATAATTAATATAAATAATTAATTCATAATTAATATACAATATAAATATTTTTATATTTAATATTTTCATAAGTCGGACAACTGGCAGTGCAGGCCTGTAATGCTTGAGAGCAAGGAAACAAATGAGGTGAGCTTCATGGAGACTCTAACTGATTGCCTGGAGTCAGATTCTAAACTGCAGCACAAAGACAGGAAACTCAAAACAGAGGTTGGCAGTCTCCATCGGTTGAGGGGAAAGAGACTGGAGTTACAAATTTGAGGACGTTGAGGTGCTAGAATGTGTGTACTGGAGAGGAAGAGGCAGCAAGGAGGGAACATTCCAGAATTCCACAGGGTAATCCCCTCAAGTCTATGGCTGAGTACTGATCTCTGTACGCATAGGTGCTTATTTCTTACCCCACAGGGCCCAAACAAATCCCTTCCCCAAACACACAGCTTTATCCTATGCTTTAACTAACAGGAAATATTTGACATATTTTACTTCTGAGCAATATCTTCTTCCTCCTTTGAGGTAGAGCTTTTAGAAAGCCATGTTTTTTACTCATTGTTACCCAAGTAGTAAGTCTGAAATGATTATCTGAAACATTATTTCCTCAGATGGTCTCCCATCTCTTTGACCATTAAAACCAAACTCCTTTAGCAAAATAAAGTCTTTCATGATAGAGCCCACATTATCTTCACAAGCATCATTTCTTCTCACTTATTCCCTGTGCTATAAAATCTAGCTATAAGGGCCTCCTTGCATTTCATTGAATGTAACTGTATTCATTTTATTAACAGTAGCCAAAAACTGAAAACAACTGATGCTCGTCAACAGGTGGGAGGGAGGGAGATGCATGAGGGAAGGGCTGTGGGAACAGATGTATATGTATGACTGATTCACTTTGTTATAAAGCAGAAACTAATAAAAAAAGTCAAAAAAAAAACAATAAAGCATGACAAAGAATGGAAAAAAAAGAATAATTATAACACATAATGGACTCCTATACCTTTAAATTAAACTTATTTCTGCAACAACAACAAAAAAAAACAGGTGAATGAATAAACAAATCGAGACAGATTCATACAAATGGTATATTACTCAGAAACAAAAAGAAACAAACTAATGATATAAACAACAATGTAGATGAGCTCAAAAATACTCTTGAGTGAAAGAAGCCAGAAACAAGAGTATAAACTATAGAATTCCACTCTATGAAGTTTGGGAATAAGCACAATTTATGTAAACTAATAGAGGTCAGAATAGAAGTTGCCTCTACTCAGATCTGCTGGAAAGGAGCAAGAAAGACTTTTTCTAGGAAGATCAAAATATTCTATATCTTGACTGAGTGCAGGTTATGTGGATGTAATTAGTTATCAAGACTCATTGAATTGTACATTCAGAATGTGTACTTGTGTGCTTCACCATACATAAATTAAATCTCAATTTAGGAACAAAGTTAGAAATCTCACTTTAGGAAGAAAGCAATGCCCTAAGATAAATAATAAGAATAACTGATTTTTACTGAGCACTTGTTCCATGTTAAAACCATTACTATTATCTTATTGGGCAGAATCCTCTTCTGCTAATACAATTATCTTGGTAGTATCTCATATTAAGTGCTCAGCTGATATTAGCTATTATTTTAAATGTGCAAAATATATGGAGATACTTAGTGAATAAGTGTGTATTAGTATGAACTTCAGGGTAGTAACAAAATAGAACTTTTTTCACTCTTTTATGTCCAAACAGGGATAATATAATTGCAATGATACTATAATATATTTTAGAGGATTTGTTTTCATATCATGTTGGGGTTTTTTGTTTTCAGTTTTTATCTTTGATACTTCAATTTCTGATAGTTACTAAAAACTTGAGATGTACTTTAATGTGAGACAGTGGAATGGAAAACTGACTAAAACTGAAAGGGTCAGGACAGTTAAACAAATTTTACTAGCTTTTATAAAACGCTTAAAGAAACAATCTTCTGAGGCTGGGAATATCTTTTTCCTTAGAAATGAAAAAGGCATCATAAAAAGACATTTACTGGGTTCATAAAATTCAAATGAATCTATTATTACCAGGTTTCACAATATTAAAGGACAGATGATGAAGGGAGAAATGAAATACATGAAAGCAAATTGAAATTGATCATTAAAAATGTTAGAAATAAGAAACCTAAAAAATTCACTGGTAAACCAATTAGAATTTTATTACAGCTCAAATGATTACCATAAAATTTGATATAATTTAATACAAGATTTCTATTTTCCCAAGTAAATGACAGATCTTAGCCAAGTACACTTAAAATTCTTGTTGTTTATCAAGTGTCTGGTAACCTAAAATAAATCAAACTGTGAAATGGTTATATGATATAGCTATTTAATAAGATTCTGGTTAATTTGGCTAAATTTATGCACCCTTTATTCATTTTTATCTAGTAACTAACATGAACAAAAATCTGTCTTCCTTATCTTTAATGCTAATTATCATTTGTTCTGTCATTACATCTGTCTTGTAATCACTTCAGTTCTGTAAAATGGAAGTAGAATCCAAATGAAGCTTCCATTGTTTATCTGACTGATATAAACTATGAAATATTCTAAGAAACTACAACTATCTATAATACCAGGCCTTCAAGTAGGCTACCAACCTACAGCAAAATAATTCCTTCTCTTCCACATCAGCAGCTCTTTGTCATTTATGTGCAGTTGGAGGAACAATCATGTGCTTAAAAAAAGGATTGCTCCTCTATCACTATCTGATATTTTTTTTAAGCAACCCAATAACAGTGTTATTTCTATAATTAATTCTTTTCATGAAACTAAAGCTTATTCAAAATAACAAGAATTAAAGATGATCTTTTTAAATTTAATTGACTATATTTTCAGAGCAGTTTTAGTGCTACAAATGCAGGAAGTACAGAGCTCCAATGTCCCCCCCACAATTATTCCCCTATTGTTAACAGCTTGTATTAGTGTGATACATTTGTTATAATTGATGAACCAATATTTATATGTTATTATTAACTAAGTTCATAGTTTGCTTTCACTCTGTGTTTTAAAGCTCTATGAATTTTAACAAAGGCATGATGTCACATATTCATCGTTACAGTACTATATAGTTTCACTGCTCTAAAAATCTCTTGTGCTTCACCTATTCATCCTTTTCCCTAACCCCTGTCAACCACAGATCTTTTTACTCTCTCTATAGTTTTGCCTTTTCCATAAAGTCATATAGTTGGAATCCTAAGTATGTAGCCTTTTCAGACTGGCAACTTTCACTTAGTAATTTAATATGCATTTAAAGTTCTTCCATGTTTGACAGCTAATTTGTTTATTGTTAAAGAAAATTCCATTATATGGATGTATCACAGTTTATTCATCCATCTATTGAAGGATATCTTGGTTGGTCACAAGTTTTGCTAATTACGAACAAAGTACTATAAACATTTGTGTGCAAGTTTCGGTGTGGACACAAGTTATCAACTCACTCGGGTAAATACCAAGGAACACAATTTCTGGGTCATATGGCACGATTATGTTAGTTTTGTAGGAAACTTCTAAACTGTCTTCTAAAGTGACTGTACAATGGTGTATTCCCATCAAAAATGAATGAGAGTTCTTGTTACTCCGGATCCTTACAAGCATTTGATGCAATCAGTGTTTTGGAGTTTTGCTGCTGTAATGATTATAATGGTATCTCACTTATATTTTCAATTGTCTAATGACATATGATGTTAAGCATCTTTTTACATGCTTATTTGCACCAGGACCAGATGGGTTCACTTGTGAACTCTACCAAATATTTAAGGTAGAAAAGATACCAACTCTCTACAATCTGTTTCAGAAAACAGAAGCAGAGAAAACACTCCCAAGTTCTTTCTATGAGGCCAGTATTATCCTCATACAAAAAACAGACAAAAACATCACAAGAAAGGAATGTTGCAGACCACGATCTCTAATAAGCATAAATAGAAATATCCTCAAGATAGTATTAACAAGTTGAATTCAATCATGTATAAAAAGAATTATGCACCACAAGGAAGTGAAATTTATTTCAAGTATGCAAGGTTGGTTCAACATTAGAAAATCAACTAATGCTATCTATCACATCTGCAGGTTAAACAATGCACACCCAGTCATTGTATAAACTCTCAGCAAACGAGGCCATGTCTAGTGTACTGAGTCCATTGAAGGCATTTATATTAGTGTTTTTTATTTCTAGAACTTTGTTTGGATTTTTCCTCTGAGCTACAGCTCTCTCTTTACATTGCCCATCTGTTCTTGCATGTTGTCCACATTTCCCATCAAAGCCCTTAGCATATTAATCATAGTTACTTTAAATTCCCAATCTGAAAATTCAAAATCTCTACCACGACTGAGTCTGGTTTTGATGTTTGTTTTGTTTCTTTTGACTATTATTTTTTTGTTTTGGGTTTTTTTTTTTCCTTTTAGTATGCTTTGTAAACTTTTGTGGAAAACCAGGCATGATGTATCTGGTAAAAGGAACCAAGATAAATAAAGCCTTTAATATAAGGCGCTATGTTTATCTTGCTAAGAGTTAGGCCGTGATTACTGCTTGTTGTAGCTATGATGTTAGAGGCTAAATTTCCTCTAGTGTCCTTGTTTTTGTTTCCTCTATTATCTTTGGGTCTCTGTACAAACTCCTTCTTAAATAAGGTCTGAGTCTTACAGTTCTTTCAGCTGTAATCCATTTTTATTAGAGGAACCCATATTGGTGTGGTGGTGAGCATTCTGTAATCCTATGTTAGCCCTTAATCCTATAGGCTCAGTCCTTAGGGAGCCTATGTCCTTGGGATGTGACCTTCACACGTGCTTCCTAGTTCTATTTCCCCCACTTAGGTGTGACAGGAAGGCTAGAGGGGCCAGCGTTGGTATTTTCTTTCCTCAGATTGGTTAAGGTCTGGTAAAACCCAAATCAGTTAAGTTTCTGGTAAAATAGTTTCCCTTGAGGGGAGGCCTTTGTTCAGGGAGCAAGGGGGCTCTGGGCTTACTTCAGACTGGATGCTTTTCCTCTCCTCCCACCAGAAGCATGAGGAGATTTTTCTCTGATCTTCACCCTGAGAACCTGGTGGGGTTCCTGGAGGGAAAACGTATGAAAGCATGGGCCTCCTCACCACCCCTGCAATAAAAAAGGCCAAGACCCCAGGAGTTTTTCTCTCTGTTAGTTCACACTCAGTCTCCAACAATTAGTCCTTTACCCTTTAGCATTCCTACCAGGCTCCAGTCGTGCCTTCTGCCGCCCACAAGAATGATTTTCTGTTATCTGCCTGTCTCTCCAGTTTGAGGGGCAATGGTTTGTCCTGTGGCCTCAGTTCTCTGATAGATCTTAGAAGAGTGATTGATTTTTAGTTTACTCAGCTTTTATTCTGTTGTGAGGATGAAGGTGACAACTCCTGAGCTCTTTATGTGTAAAACCTGAAACCAAGTCAAGATGAGCTTCTAAATCACTTGCTATGTTCACTTTCATACAGATAAGTCAAATGTAAAGAAAGCACTCCGTGTCATAAAAATATGTATAATATTATGTTTTTAAATTATCCAGGTAAATAATTACATAGAGATAGACTTTTGACCTTCAGTATTATTTTAATGCTATGATAATTTCAAAATACTGTGATCACATATTAGAGATGATTACGGCCATAGTTATATGATCATTAGTAATCTAGTAGTTGTATTTAATGCTATGAAGTAATTATCTAGACAGAAAATATAAATGTGTGGAAAAGATAAATACTGTTTCAATGGGCAAAGATTTTTTATTATGATAGCATCAGAAAAAATTGCTTTATTCATGCAAAGAAATTATATAAAATCTTAATTATTGATGTCATTTACCAGGCTTTAATTCCTAGCATCTCTTGACAAGTAAAAGAGAAAAGAAAACCCTGAGAGTATTTAACATTCTTTGTGGCTCTGTATTTTCAACTGGTTTAGCATCCACCCAATTTCCAAGGGAAAACCTTTTTCCCAATTATTGCGATATTCACTGGGGCTGTTCAGGTCTAGAGCAGCCTGAAACCAATCTGGTTCAAAACAAACAAAAGAACAACAACAAACAAACAAACAAGCAAAACCACACACATTAAATCATATGTGAAAGAGAAAAGAATTATTAACATGAGGATATTCTCTGATTTCCTCTCATGGTTACCTACTGCTCACCCCTGACCCCAGCACTCACTTTCTAGAGAAGATCTTGATGGTAGGTTTCTGAATCTCTTGTGATGTAGTTCTACAGCAGAGAGAGAGAGAGATCTAGGCTGTTAGAGAGAGTGAGCGTTCTCAAAGTTTTGAGGAGATGGGAGAGGTTAGGCTGGACTAGGGAGGGGATGGGGTGGAACAGTTTGGATTGGAGGAGGCATCTGAGGAGATTGATTAGCAAACAGATTCTAGAAGCTATTGCAGCAGGAAAGTGAATCAAGGGCTAGAAGAGGCACATTTTGAAAAAATATTGCTGAAGTCATCACTTTCATTTTTATTGTTTTTAAAAGTTCTAAAAAGTGGAATTTCTTTTAATATTTTAATTGCTGGATCATTTCTTTAAACATATAAGCATTTTCTTACTTCTCTTATGATATTTTTTTCTCTTGATCTCATTTTCCCCACTTGATATCACCCAATCACACTACGTTCCTTGGCAGCAAAACTTTTAGAAAGAAATTCTTTAAACTAACTTTACCCATTTCCTCTCTTCCCATTCTCTCTTTTTTTTTGGCCACACCACACAGCATGCGGGATCCTAGTTCCCCGACCAGGGATTGAGCCCACACCCCTGCACTTAAAGCATGGAGTCTCAACCACTGGACCGCCAGGGAGGTCCCTTCCCATTCTCTCTTAAACCCATACCTCTCAGACTTACATCCCCACACTCCACCAAAACTGCTCATGTCAAAAATGCCATGATTTCCATATTGCTAAGTCCTATGGTCATTTAACAGTTATCATCTTACTTGACCTGTCAACATCATTTATACATAGGATTATTGCTTCCTCCTTGATACAGTTTTGTGTTGCTTCCAGCACTTTCCACATACTGGTTTTCCTCCTTAATAGGTGATTGTACATTTTCTGCTATGTTTGCTGGTTCCTCCTCTTTTCCCCAATTTCCCAATGTTGAAATTCTACAAGGAACAATCTTTGATCCTGTTCTATTCTCCATCCAAACACCCTCTCTTGGTGACCCCATCCACTCTCATGCCTTTAAATATTTTATGTAAAGTGATGAATCCCAAATTTATATCTCTGGCTCAGACCTCTCTTCAGTTTTCTTCCTTAACATCTCAAACTGAACATGCTCTAAACTGAACTCTTGATATTCTTCCCCAAATTTGCTCTACCCACAGCTGTCTCCATTTAATTGATGTAGACTCCATCTTTTCCAGCAAAAAATATTGAAGCCATCCTTTATTCTTTTCTTTCTCTCAATTATCACATCCAATCAGTCATGAAATCTTGTTCATTTTTTTAAATATCCAAAATACAACAACTTCTATCACCCCTGCTGTCACCACTCTGATGTGAAGAGCCAGTATCTTTCTTATTACTTCAGTAACCTCTTAACTGGTAAATGTGATTGTATCATTGTTATGCTCCTCTCCTGCCTCCTCCAAACCCTTAGAGGGTCCATTTTCAACATACTAGTCAACACAGGTTCATAGGTAAAAACATTTGATATGATAAAAATGGCAGTTCTTCACCATTTCATCTATCCAAATAAGGAGGAGGAGAAGAAGGAGAAGAAGAAGGAGAAGGAGGAGGGGGGAGGGGGAGGGGGAGGAGGAGAAGAAGAAAGAAGAAGAAGGAGAAGAAGGAGAAAAGGAGAAGAAGAAGAAGAAGAAGAAGAAGAAGAAGAAGAAGAAGAAGGGGAGGGGAGGAGGAGGAGAAGAGAAAGAGGAAGGGAAAAAAAGAAAAAAGAGGAGGAAGAGCAGGAGGAAGAAGCAATAATGAAGGAGATGAAAGGGAAGAGGAAAGGAGGAAGGAAGGAAGGAAAGGAGGGAGGGAGGGAGGGAAGAAGGAAAAAGAGAGAGAATAGGCAGGGAAGGAAAAGAAAGCTTGTATTAATCAAAATTTACCATTCCAGCTTGGTAAATAAAATAGTGTACTGTTGATGCAGGTGTAAACTAACAGACTAAGAAATACCAGGAAAAGGCTGTAGATTGCTTGCTATATTTTAGTTATGGAATTGAAAATCAATAAGGAAAGAACAGACTACTAATAAACTGGAATGGTACAACAGTCTATCCATGTACAAAAAGATAAAACTTCCTACCTTATGCTGGATACAAAAGTAAATGCCAGGTAGCTTAAAGCCTCAAAAAAAAAAAGATACAAATTAAAATTTTATAAGAACAGAGATTATCTTTATGCCTTGTCATGGGAAAGAATTAAATAGGCTATAAAAGTATAAACCATATTGCAGAAATGCAGAGACATTATTTTTGTGTTTCTGCATGATTAGAGCTTCTGGATTAAAACACAAGGCATGGAAGTGAAATTATGACTGAATAGACAGTGAGAACTCCAGAGAGATTTACCTCCCTGGAGGCAAATGCTCACATTTCAATGAAGGGATGACACCCAGCACCAAGGAGACATCCTATGGGTTGTAAACTCAGAGACACTATTCTTAGCTTCTCCCTGGACACCGTTACTTACATTACAAAGGGTAAGAATCAAGGATTCTCTCTTTTGGCTTCTAAGGAATATTTGTGTCCACTAGGGAGATGAAGTTTCTCTTCGTTTCTCAGGAGGGGAGGAGACATGCAGCTGTCCCTCTTCTATATAAACTCATAGATTCTTAGTGCAGACCTTGGTTTAGGTAGGTTTACATCTGGCTGGCATCAAGTCACTATAGAAAGGGGATGTTGGGAGATGTCCCAATCTGCAGTTTTTACTATATGTAAGCAATAATTAATCTGACCTTCACCCAGGAAACTCCTATCTACTTTCAGGATAATAAGAATAACTATTAACTTTTAAAACTTGATTACACAGAGGAAATGATTGATAAACTTGACAACATTAAAATAAGAATATTTTGTAGAATGAAAGACATTATAAATATATTTGAAAAAATCAGAAACATTTAATTATGGGTAAAAATGTTGCTTATTGAGTGAAAAAGAGGAAGACATTTACAAGTTTAGCCACATAAGAGAAACTTCTAAACTGTAAAAGATAATACCTATAAAGCTAAAAAATTAAAGCTGAACCAGTGATACTCATCTGTTTTAATGCATGTTAAAATCATCTTGGGGCTTCCCTGGTGGCGCAGTGGTTGAGAGTCTGCCTGCCGATGCAGGGGACACGGGTTCGTGCCCCGGTCTGGGAAGATCCCACATGCCGCGGAGCAGATGTGCCCGTGAGCCATGGCCGCTGAGCCTGCGCGTCCAGAGCCTGTGCTCTGCAACGGGAGAGGCCACAGGAGTGAGAGGCCCGCGTACCGCAAAAAAAAAAAATCATCTTGGAAGTTTTAAAAAATTACCAGAAATGACCAATGCCAAGGTCCCACCCTAGACCAGTTAATTCAGAATATCTAGGGATGAACTGACCTCTGATATACAAGATAAATACATAACATATTCCTGTGAATAAATAGGCTCAATATAACAACCTAATAAAAATGTATAGACTAGTAGTTCAAAGAAAAAGATGAAGAAATATTTTCAATCTTACTAAAAATCACAGAAATGCAGATTAAACAAAGTATAATTTTTATCCATTACACAGAGAAGATTGAAAACACCCAGTAGTTATAAATCTGTGGGAAACAGAAACCCATATAGTTTTGATAGAGCCACAAATAGTTTGAAGAAAAGTTTGGGGATCCATGAAAACCTTAAATTGTCAAACTCTTTAAACCCATAATTCAACTTCTGTCATTCAGAGGAAGCATGTGTAAATGTACAGTAGAAGCTCTCCTAACCAACCTTGATTTAGCTAATATAACAGGTTAGCTGACATTCTTTTTCATTGATAAGCCACTTGAACAGGTACGCATGGTTTGTCACATCCTGACAAGCCAGCTACTTTCTTAGAACACTCAGACACTCCTGCTCTCACCAATGAAATGAATGCTTACCAAGCCAATTATGTTTGTTCCCAAACCCACATCATTACTGAATTTGTAACTGCAATTATGTAATTTTGTTAAGTATTATACACACCAGAGAAAAGAGAGACGGTTGTCATTTCTATTAAAAACAAAATTCAAACTTCCAAAATTTTCTGAAAGTTTTGGGAAAAACTGAAAAAAATCAAGGCACTAAAATACACTTGTCCAACTGCATGCAAAAGATACTTTTTTAAAAATCTAAAATTATTCTGCAAGTAAATACTTTCAAAATGTGTTTAAATTCTCAAGGAAGTTTTTACAAAAGTAAAACTGGATGCAAAAGAACAATGGCTTATGCAAAAGAAGATGGCATAGGAACATAACTAGTATTGGTTCAATATACAGAATGGCAAAAAGTTGTACCTTCATATGCATTCACATTTAAAACTTAATATGTCCATGTGCCATTTCTTATGTCTTCATTTAATTATCTTTCAATTTTCCAACCTTAAGTCCCTAGTGCACTGGTTATGAGTATGTACTTCAATTATGTGCACAAGTATCTATTGTACCTCTGCTGTAACAAAGGAAGCTAGAAACAAAATTAATGAAATACACCATAACATATAAAGAATCAGAGGTATATGAAGTACCAGGAAAAGCTATAGAAAATAAATTGCTAATGAGGAATCCAAAAATCAATTTGTAGACTATTATACAGAACATGTTCCCAATTTTGTTTTGAGAAATGATGTCCCAATATAGATAAATACCTACATAGCTAAACAGAACAATAGGCTGAAAAAATATTCATCTAACTATAAATAATGATTTCTCATTTTTAATTTTCTTTTTTCTTGATGTACTTTATTATTTAAATATGATTTGTGAAAAAATTGTAGTATTTGTTCTCAAATAATTGAGAGCAGCGTTCAAATTGTACTTTTTTCTAAAACTGTTTTATATAACAAATATTGTATTTGTGTCAAACTAATAAAATATATTTCAAATAAATGACCGTTACTTTTTCCACTACCTTTTGCTTTTGGCGACTAATGCTTGAGCATATAAAGGATGTGTGGCAGGACCTTAGAATTTTAGCAACATGTCAGTCACTTAAATTGTTGATTAATTTTGGCTTGACACCACTTATGATTTTAGATCAAGTGCTTGATGAAATAATCAGTCATCTGTGTCTGCTTTGAGAAATTAGCATGCGTTTTTATTTGTCAAAATGTCTGAGTCTTTAACCCATAAGTACTGTCCTGGGTAGTATATGACAACATTTCTCAACATTAAGAGAGAAATACTCACAAAACGAGGAGAATCATGATTCTTATAGCTGGACCACCTCTGTAAACCTTCTTCATGTATTTTTCATTAGAAACTAAGTAGAGCTCGAGCTATAGACTGAGGTGATGAGCTCCTCGAATGTATTATCAGAAACCATACTAAAGCTAAACAGGTGTTTTTTTAATCTATTAGTATTCTTTTATTATATTTAATAGTTATTAAATATAAGACAATTGCTATTCTAGATGTTGAGAGAATGAGCTAGAAATTGTCCCCCTCACTGGGGGTAGGGAGTGGAGTGCTGAGCGTAGAGTAAGCACTTTGAAATCAAACCAAATCAGTAACTATGTATTAATTTGATTGAGGTAATTGTATTTATATAACTTTATCTCTGAAATTAAAAAGAAAGCCAATGATAAAATTATTCCGAATTGGCAAGCACAAATTATAATCAATCAAAGTCAAATATCAATATATTATGACTTGGAAAAAGGAGTGCTGTCATTAACCCACAGAGAGTAGGATGAGGGTTTCAAATACTTTTCCAGTAGTAGATGGAATGTATTTGGATGCAATGTACTGTTCTTTCCAAGAATAATTCTGTCATGAAAACATATCTTTACTTAGTTGTCTGCAGTAAACTAGTAAAAATTTTACCCCTCCCTAAATTGTATTATCTGTCTTAAATATCTTTCTCATACAATGTATGTAGATAAGATGAAAATGAAGCTAAACAGAAATTTTTGTTAATAATTATCTGAAAGTAGATTAATATACTTCTATAGAGGAAAGAAAATTAAATACACTTGAAAAGAAATCGCTGCTATCATGATTGGGAAATATAAAATCAGTCCCAGAATTGAGAGAGAGTTGTGTTGCAGTTTCTAACTTCTACGTATTTTATAAATGAGATAAACCAGAGTTGAATAAGAGAGAATATAGAAAGTTTAAAAAATGTCAGAAAGAAGTGATACATAAGGACGTTGATTTCATAAATAAATATTTATTAAGTACTTATTATGTTACTATGTTGCAGACCCCTGGATGCTCAGTAAACATATTTACTTTCATGGAGTTTACTAACATAGGCATTAAAATTTACAAATACCCCTCTATGTCCTGCTTTAGCTGTATCCCACAATTTGATGTGTTGTATTTTCAATCATTCAGTTCAAATACTTTTTAACTTCCCATGTAACTTATTCTTTTATCTATGGGTCATTCAAATTTCCAAATATTTAGGGTTTCTCCAAATATCTTACTGTAATTTGATTGATTGAACATCAATCAAATGTAATTGATTTCTAATTCAATTTCATAGTGGCCAGAAAAGATACTCTGCAAGATTTTAATCCCTTTAAATGTATTGAGATTTGTTTTATAGCCCATCATTGGGTCTACCTATACTTATCATTAATGGACCCATCCCTCTGCACTGCAGTTGTTAAGTGACAGGATTTGATGGTTAATTTGATTGAGGGGTAATGAGGATGAAGTAGAGTGAAAAAATGATATCTCACATCTTTCTCTGGACGGCGTTGCCTCTCACTGAAATGAGAAATGGAAGTTAACTAAGAGGTATGGGATGTGAGTGTTAATGAAGTGTGGTGCATACACAATCATGCTGTAGAAGAAGAAGGTCGTGCACAGAGATCATACATATCTTAGACATGTTAAATTTGTTTTTTTATTATTTTTTATTTTTTATTAAAGTATAGTTGATTTACAAAGTTGTGTTAGTTTCTGGTGTACAGCAGAGTGATTCAGTTGCACATATATATACATATTCTTTTTCATATTCTTTTCCATTATAGGTTATTATAAGGTATTTAATATAATTCCCAGTAAATCCTTGTTGTTTATTTTATATACAGTAGTTTGTATCTGCTAATCCCAAACTCCTTATTTATCCCCTCACTTTTCCTCTTTGGTAACCATGAGTTTGTTTTCTATGTCTGTGAGCCTATTTCTGTTTTATTAATAAGTTCATTTGTATCACATTTCAGATTCCACATATAAGTTATCATATGATATTTGTCTGATTTACTTCACTTAGTATGATAATCTCTAGGTTCATCCATGTTGCTGCAAATGGCAAAACTTCATTCTTTTTTATGGCTAAGTAGTATTCCCTTGTGTGCGTGCATGTATATGTGTGTGTGTGTGTGTGTGTGTGTGTGTGTGTGTATACCACATCTTCTTTATCCATTCAGCTGTCGATGGACATTTAGGTTGTTTCCATGTCTTCGCTATTGTGAATAGTGCTGCTATGAACATAGGGGTACATGCATCATTTTGAGTTAAAGATTTGTCCAGGTGTATGCCCAAGAGTGGGATTGCTGGATCATATGGTAGTTCTATTTTTAGTTTTCTGAGGAACCTCCATACTGTTTTCCATAGTGGCTGCACCAACTTAGATTCCCACCAACAGTGTAGGAGGGTTCCATTTTGTCCACACCCTCTCCAGCATTTTTCCTTTGTAGACTTTTTAATGATGGTCATTCTGACCAGTGTGAGGTACATCACTGTAGTTTTGATTTGCGTTTCTCTAATAATTGGTGATGTTGAGCATCTTTTCATGTGTCTACAGGCCATCTGAATGTCTTCTTTGGAGAAATGTCTATTAAGGTCTTCTGCCCATTTTTCGATTGGGTTGTTTGTTTTTTTTTTTTTTGGTGTTGAGTTGTATTAGCTGTTTGCATATTTTGGAGATTAAGCCCTTGTCGTTTGCATCATTTGCAAATATTTTCTCCCATTACATAGGTTGTCTTTTGGGGTATTTTTATCATTTCCTTTGCTGTGCAAAAGATTGTAAGTTTGATTAGGTCCCACTTGTTTATTTTTGTTTTTATTTCTATTGCCTTGGGAGACTGCCCTATGAAAATATTGCTACAATTTATGTCAAAGAGTGTTTTGCCTATGCTCTCTTCTAGGAGTTTTATGGTGTCATGTCTTACCGTTTAAATTTTTAAACAGCCTT
The DNA here is from genome assembly GCF_964341445.2 of Mesoplodon mirus. Classification (NCBI taxonomy): domain Eukaryota; kingdom Metazoa; phylum Chordata; class Mammalia; order Artiodactyla; family Ziphiidae; genus Mesoplodon; species Mesoplodon mirus. Next base: position 22,710,946 of record NC_138986.1, on the reverse strand, counting down.
TGTTTTAAAGTCTGTTTTGTCTGATATGAGTATTGCTACCCCTGCTTTCTTGTCATTTCCATTTGCATTAAATATCTTTTTCTATCACCTCACTTTCTTTATTTTTTTTTTGCCTTTTTTTTAACATCTTTATTGGAGGATAATTGCTTTACAGTGGTGTGTTAGTTTCTGCTTAATAACAAAGGGAATCAGTTACACATATACATATATCCCCATATCTCTTCCCTCTTGCGTCTCCCTCCCTCCCACCCTCCCTATCTCACCCCTCTAGGTGGTCACAAGGCACCGAGCTGATCTCCCTGTGCTATGCGGCTGCTTCCCACTAGCTATCGATTTTACATTTGGTAGTGTATATATGTCCATGTCACTCTCTCACTTTGTCCCAGCTTACCATACCCCATCCCTGTATCCTCAAGTCCATTCTCTAGTAGGTCTGTGTCTTTATTCCGGTCCTGCCCCTGGTTTTCCATGACCATTATTTTTGTTTGTTTTTTAGATTCCATATATATGTGTTAGCATATGGTATTTGTTCTTCTCTTTCTGACTTACTTCACTCTGTATGACACACTCTAGGTCCATCCACCTCACCTCAAATAACTCAGTTTCGTTTCTTTTTATGGCTGAGTAATATTCCATTGTATATATGTGCCACATCTTCTTTAACCATTCATCTGTTGATGGACATTTAGGTTGCTTCCATGTTCTGGCTATTTATTGTAAATAGAGCGGCAATGAACATTGTGGTACATGGCTCTTTTTGAATGATGGTTTTCTCAGGGTATATGCCCAGTACTGGGATTGCTGGGTCATATGGTAGTTCTATTTTTAGTGTTTTAAGGAACCTCCATACTGTTCTCCATAGTGGCTGTATCAATTTACATTCCCCCCAACAGTGCAAGAGGGTCCCCTTTTCTCCAAACCCTCTCCAGCATTTATTGTTTGTAGTTTTTTTATGATGGCCATTCTGACTGGTGTGAGATAATATCTCATTGTAGTTTTGATTTGCATTTCTCTAATGATTAATGATGTTGAGCATTTTTCATGTGTTTGTTGGCGATCTGTATATCTTCTTTGGAGAAATGTCTATTTAGGTCTTCTGCCCATTTTTGGATTGGGTTGTTTGGTTTTTTTTTTTTTTTTTTGATATTGAGTTGCATGAGCTGCTTGTAAATTTTGGAGATTAATCCTTTGTCAGTTGTTTCATCTGCAAATATTTTCTCCCATCCTGAGGGTTGTCTTTCCATCTTATTTATGGTTTCCTTTGCTGTGCAAAAGCTTTGAAGTTTCATTAGGTCCCATTTGTTTATTTGTGCTTTTATTTCCATTTCTCTAGGAGGTGGGTCAAAAAGGGTGTTGCTGTGATTTATGTCATAGTGTGTTCTTCCTATGTTTTCCTCTAAGAGTTTTATAGTGTCTAGCCTTACATTTAGGTCTTTAATCCATTTTGAGTTTATATTTATGTATGGTGTTAGGGAGTGTTCTAATTTCATTCTTTTACATGTAGCTGTCCAGTTTTCACAGCACCACTTATTGAAGAGGCTGTCTTTTCTCCACTGTATATTCTTGCCTTTGCCTCCTTTATCAAAGATAAGGTGACCATATGTGCATGGGGTTATCTCTGGGCTTTCTATCCTGTTCTATTGATCTATCTTTCTGGTTTTGTGCCAGTAATATACTGTCTTGATTACTGTAGCTTTGCAGTATAGTCTGAAGTCAGGGAGCCTGATTCCTCCAGCTCCATTTTTCTTTCTCAAGATTGCTTTGGCTATAGGAGGTCTTTTGTTTTTCCATACAAATTGTGAAATTTTTTGTTCTACTTCTGTGAAAAGTGCCAGTGGTAGTTTGATAGGGACTGCATTGAATCTGTAGATTGCTTTGAGTAGTATAGTCATTTTCACAATGTTGATTCTTCCTATCCAAAAACATGGAATATCTCCCCATGTGTTTGTATCATCTTGAATTGCTTTCATCAGTGTCTTACAGTTTTCTGCATACAGGTCTTTTGTCTCCTTAGGTAGGTTTATTCCTAGGTATTTGATTCTTTTTTTGAAATGGTAATTGGGAGTGTTTCCTTAATTTCTCTTTCAGATTTTTCATCATTAGTATATAGGAATGCAAGAGATTTCTGTGCATTAATTTTCTATCCTGCTACTTTTTCTATCCTACTCCTGCTACAAATTCATTGATTAGCTCTAGTAGTTTTCTGGTAGCATCTTTAGGGTTCTCTATGTATAGTATCATGTCATCTGCAAACAGTAACAGCTTTACTTCTTCTTTTCTGATTTGGATTCCTTTTATTTCTTTTTCTTCTCTGATTGCTGTGGCTAAAACTTCCAAAGCTACGGTGAATAACAGTGGTGAGAGTGGGCAACCTTGTCTTCTTCTTGATCTTAGTGGAAATGGTTTCAATTTTTCTCCATTGAGAACGATGTTGGCTGTGGGTTTGTCATATATGGCCTTTATTATGTTGAGGAAAGTTCCCTCTATGCCTACTTTCTGCAGGGTTTTTATCATAAATCGGTGTTGAATTTTGTTGAAAGCTCTCTCTGAAGCTATTGAGATGATCATATGTTTTTTCTCCTTCAATTTGTTAATATGGTGTATCACATTGATTGATTTGCATATATTGAAGAATCCTTGCATTCCTGGGATAAATCCCACTTGATCATGGTGTATGATCCTTTTAATGTGCTGTTGGATTCTGTTTGCTAGTATTTTGTTGAGGATTTTTGCATCTATGTTCATCAGTGATATTGGCCTGTAGTTTTCTTTCTTTGTGACATCTTTGTCTGGTTTTGGTATCAGGGTGATGGTGGCCTCGTAGAATGAGTTTGGGAATGCTCCTCCCTCTGCTATATTTTGGAAGAGTTTGAGAAGGATAGGTGATAGCTCTTCTCTAAATGTTTGACAGAATTTGCCTGTGAAGCCATCTGGTCCTGGGCTTTTGTTTGTTGGAAGATTTTTAATCACAGTGTCAATTTCAGTGCTTGTGATTGGTCTGTTCATATTTTCTATTTCTTCCTGGTTCAGTCTTGGAAGGTTGTGCATTTCTAAGAATTTTTCTATTTCTTCCAGGTTGTCTATTTTATTGGCATGGAGTTGCTTGTAGTAACCTCTCATGATCCTTTGTATTCCTGCAGTGTCAGTTGTCACTTCTCCGTTTTCATTTCTAATTCTATTGATTTTAGTCTTCTCCCTTTTTTTCTTGATGAGTCTGGCTAATGTTTTATCAATTATTTTTATCTTCTCAAAGAACCAGCTTTTAGTTTTATTGATCTTTGCTATCATTTCCTTCATTTCTTTTTTATTTATTTCTGATCTGATCTTTATGATTTCTTTCCTTCTGCTAACTTTGGGGATTTTTTTGTTCCTTCTTTCTCTAACTGCTTTAGGTGTAAGGTTAGGTGTTTTTTTTTTTTTTTTTATGAGGGAAGTGAGGGGTTAGGGGCTCTGGTTTCTGCTCTGTTGTTCCTCCAACACCTGTATTTTATTAGGTATAGTTTGTTCTCTTGTATGCTTTTTTTTTTTTTTTAGATGTTGGGGGTAGGAGTTTATTAATTTATTTTATTTATTTTTGCTGTGTTGGGTCTTTGTTTCTGTGGGAGGGCTCTCTCTAGTTGTGGCAAGCGGGGGCCACTCTTCATCATGGTGCACGGGCCTCTCACTATTGCGGCCTCTCATTGCGGAGCACAGGCTCCAGATGCGCAGGCTCAGCAGTTGTGGCTCACGGGCCTAGTTGCTCCACGGCATGTGGGATCCTCCCAGACCAGGTCTCGAACCCGTGTCCCCTGCATTTGCAGGCAGATTCTCAACCACTGTGCCACCAGGGAAGCCATCCAAGGTTAGGTTTTTTATTTGAGATGTTTCTTGTTTCTTAAGGTAGAATTGTATTGCTATGAACTTCCCTCTTAAAACTGCTTTTGCTGCAACCCATAGGTTTTGTGTCATAGTGTTTTCATTGTCCTTTGTTTCTAGGTATTTTTTGATTTCCTCTTTAATTTCTTCAGTGATCTTTTGGTTATTAAGTAGTGTACTGTTTAGCCTCCATGTGTTTGTATTTTTAACAGATTTTTTCCTGTAATTGATAGCTAGTCTCATAGCATTGTGGTCGGAAAAGATACTTGATACAATTTCAATTTTCTTAAATTTACCAAGGCTTGATTTGTGACCCAAGGTATGATCTGTCGTGGAGAATGTTCCATGAGCACTTGAGAAGAAAGTGTATTCTGTTGTTTTTGGATGGAATGTCCTATGAATATCAACAACCCATCTTGTTTAATGTATCATTTAAATCTTATGTTTCCTTATTTATTTTCACTTTGGATGATCTGTCCATTGGTGGAAGTGGGGTTTTAAAGTCCCCTACTATGATTGTGTTTCTGTTGATTTCCCCTCTTATGGCTGTTAGTATTTGCCTTGACATGCTGAATTTTAACCAGTGAGAAACCCAAGTGCAGATATGTAGTGACAGTTTGCTATGCAGATATGTTACTCAGGTGAGAGGCTTAGGACAGAAATATTATGAAAAGAAAAGTAAAGTAAATCCAGATGACAACATATATATTTTGGGGAAAAAAAACAGAAAAAATAAAGCAAAGGACAAAGTTATATTTGCTGGCTCAAATTTTGAATTTTTACTTTAATAAATTATTATTTAAATACTTATACATGTATGATAGTGAGCCATTCTATCAATTTTTCTGATCTTTTTTAGTATTGGTATTTAGTAGTAAACAGGGAAAATAATTGATGGGCTAATAAATTCATTATTGGGACAATATCTGATCTTTAAAATACACACACATATAATTAAATATCTTTTGTAAAATTCTGTCATTATGTCAATTAGAATTTGTAACTTCTTATCTTCTGATGAGAAAAGTTACTAGTCAGCTACAACAGTCACACAATATTTTAAAATTATTTCATGTAAGAAAATGTAATGGCATTTTCATAGCAAAATGTAAGAAAAAGATGGCAAATATGTTAGCCAGAGCACCATAGTTCCAAAGCTTTCCTTCCTAGGGTTACCAAAAACCTGGGCTTCTCTATTGAGGAGGGTCTTTCTTTACAGAAGAAGGAAGTATGGGACTCGGTTAAGAAAGAGGATGTCAACTTAGCCATCTAGATCTGTCAATCAACATGGTGATCAGTAGAGCAAAATGGCCACAGACACATCTCTTCAGGTCTTTTATACATAGGTTACAGAAGCTTTATCTCTTTATTGAGTCATGGCTATGAATAATTTTTCTGGGAAAATAAGAAGCATTAGTCATAGCCTCCTTAGGCACACATGCTTTAAGTCCTTGAAATCACAAGGCAATTATTCTAGGTTTGGAAGTAGTGACATCTAATTAGAATGTTAAATTAAGTTCAGTAGTGATACTGTACTTGTTTATACATTCAAACTAATTTCAGTAAAGTAAATTTAGCCAACAGGGATTATTTTCTTTTTCACTCCCATTATAATAATATTATGAAGGAGATTTAGAGGTTAGATGATCACAAGTTTCTCATCCAACTTCCCTTTGAGAGATTCACCGAAGAGGAGGATCAGAAGGAACAGAACGATAAGAGGCAAAAGAAGAGAAAGAAGAGGAAAAAGACAAAGAAGGAGGAGGAGGAGCAGAGGAAGGAGAAGAGGTAAAGGATGAGAGAGAGGAACAGGAAAAAGAAGATGGAGGAGGTGGAGAAAAATTACTTCAGGAGAGCAAGAGTTCTGACTTCCTTAAAAATCAGCAATATTAATCAATGCTTTGTCAAACCTCAAAGAATTTCCACTAATCATATAATTTAGTTCTTGAAAACAAAGTAGCAAAGCCCCACATATATCCCTACCGAAAGGGAACATGCACAGGTCAGTAAGCCCTGTAGGCAACCTTCATCCACTTCACATGCTTTCCCAAATAGTTTCTTTATTTTTTGTGTTTATAGTGAGAGATCTATGCATGCACCACTTGAATGTATTAACTAGGAGTTACTTTGTGCTTTCATGGAAATAAATCAAGGTTCACCTTGATCTTTTACAAAGAAAATCACTGAAGTGTGAATCAAAGAAAGAAGAAATTAAAAACAAAACAAAACTCAGTAGATTTTAATGGGAGATTAAGTATTTCATAGGAATATGAAATGAGCTTTGAGGTTGGCATATTATGTAGAGAGAAGTCAAGAGGGTCAATGCAGATAACTCTCCAACATAGAAACAACTAAAATCAGGGAGGGGCTTTATGCCAAATTCTCCTCAACCAGTAGCCACGAGCCCAGGCAAATAGTACTGCTTATTCCTAAAGGAAATCAGAGAACCCTAGCACAGTAGCAAAGTCAATTCCCTTGAGAGTTTTATTTTAGATGAGCTAAGAGTCTAAGACCTCTGATGCACCAACTGAAAAGATACTGCACATGGCCAGTTGTCTGTAATGAATTGGCATGTTGAGTTGAAGACTATACCTTCAAGGCTGTACACTTTCCAATATTTCCCTACCCATTGCCTTAGAGTCGTTATTTCTATGAAAACTACTAACCCAGGAGGCCCTCTACCACTATGCATCTTACTACACTATCCTCTCCTAGAAGTATGGCTTCTTAGATATGGCAGCTGGACTCAGGGCATGAAAATTCCTGACAGCAATTTTAGTCTTCTTCAATGCTCAAATTTGGGGGAATCCCATTTTCCCTCTAAGCAAAAGAAGGACATTTTTAGAGTTTGATTAAGGCAGTTCACTCACCAATTTTCTTGCCTTATTTTATTATGATTCTCTGATTGGTCAGTGGAAGAAAGGTAGTTCTTTAAAGCATATTCCAAATAAATGCATACTCAGTGAAAGATGACTTCTGGGTCTCTGAATATCACTGTTTTCCTTAACCAGCATTACTCTGTACCAGAATTGGATGACTTATTCAAGTTCACAAAGTTTGTAAGTGGCAGAAATGGCATACCAACTCTGACTTAAAAGCCCAAATCTTCAATTACAACTTCAATTATCTTCCCTAACATAGGACTTAATTAATTTTAATATATTTGTTATTTTAAACATTTCTAGAGATATAATTTTACCTCTTTTCCTACTTATGCTTTCCTGATCTTAAGGAAAAGTGTGATAAGAGCTTTTTTGATATTTTCCCCTTTTCTACTACCATCTTAAAAATCTCCATATAGAATACTAAGACTGAGAGAGATTTCAAGTGATACTATTTATAATTATATCCTAAAATATAAGAATTTGTTTTATTTTTTTTAAAGATTCAAATATAGATACTGAATCTTTTCCTGTTCAACAGAAAGCCCTACTTTTTTTTTTTGATATGATTATAATGGTTTGTGTTTTTATTGTCTCATATTCTTAATTTGGCATTCAAGACTCACATAAATCCAGCCCTAATTTATTTTTCTGATGTCATCCCCTGCTGTTTCATAACACATATTTTTTACTTTCAACTAATTTGTTGTTTCTTTTAACTTTTTCAATGTTTTCTTCTCCTTATCTTTCCATATGCTCTGCCCTTTCTGCATTTAATATAATACCCTCCTTCTTTCTTACCAAGTCTAGGAAATCCTTCCTATTTCTTTTCTTTTTTTTTTTTTAATTAATTAATTAATTTATTTATTTTTAAATTTTTTGCCTTATAACAAATTTAATCAGTTATACATATACATATGTTTCCATATCCCCTCCTTTTTGCGTCTCCCTCCCACCCTCCCTATCCCACCCCTCCAGGCGGTCACAAAGCACCAAGCTGATCTCCCTGTGCTATGCGGCTGCTTCCCACTAGCTATCTACCTTACGTTTGGTAGTGTATATATGTCCATGCCGCTCTTTCACTTTGTCACAGCTTACCCTTCCCCCTCCCCATATCCTCAAGTCCATTCTCTAGTAGGTCTGTGCCTTTATTCCTGTCTTACCCCTATGTCCTTCATGACATTTTTTTTTCTTAAATTCCATATATATGTGTTAGCATACAGTATTTGTCTTTCTCTTTCTGACTTACTTCACTCTGTATGACAGACTCTAGGTCTATCCACCTCATTACAAATAGCTCAATTTCATTTCTTTTTATGGCTGAGTAATATTCCATTGTATATATGTGCCACATCTTCTTTATCCATTCATCCGATGATGGACACTTAGGTTGTTTCCATCTCCGGGCTATTGTAAATAGGGCTGCTATGAACATTTTGGTACATGTCTCTTTTTGAATTATGGTTTTCTCGGGGTATATGCCCAGTAGTGGGATTGCTGGGTCATATGGTAGTTCTATTTGTAGTTTTTTAAGGAACCTCCATACCGTTCTCCATAGCGGCTGTACCAATTCACATTCCCACCAGCAGTGCAAGAGTGTTCCCTTTTTTCCACACCCTCTCCAGCATTTATTGTTTCTAGATTTTTTGATGATGGCCATTCTGACTGGTGTGAGATGATATCTCATTGTAGTTTTGATTTGCATTTCTCTAATGAGTAAAGATGTTGAGCATCCTTGCATGTGTTTGTTGGCAGTCTGTATATCTTCTGTGGAGAAATGTCTATTTAGGTCTTCTGCCCATTTTTGGATTGGGTTGTTTGTTTTTTTGTTATTGAGCTGCATGAGCTGTTTATAAATTTTGGAGATTAATCCTTTGTCAGTTGCTTCATTTGCAAATATTTTCTCCCATTCTGAGGGTTGTCTTTTGGTCTTGTTTATGGTTTCCTTTGCTGTGCAAAAGCTTTGAAGTTTCATTAGTGTTTATTTTTGTCTTTATTTCCATTTCTCTAGGAGGTGGGTCAAAAAGGATCTTGCTGTGATTTATGTCATAGAGTGTTCTGCCTATGTTTTCCTCTAAGAGTTTGATAGTGTCTGGCCTTACATTTAGGTCTTTAATCCATTTTGAGCTTATTTTTGTGTATGGTGTTAGGGAGTGATCTAATCTCATACTTTTACATGTCCCTATCCAGTTTTCCCAGCACCACTTATTGAAGAGACTGTCCTTTCTCCACTGTACATTCCTGCCTCCTTTATCAAAGATAAGGTGACCATATGTCCGTGGGTTTAACTCTGGGCTTTCTATCCTGTTCCATTGATCTATCTTTCTGTTTTTGTGCCAGTACCATACTGTCTTGATTACTGTAGCTTTGTAGTATAGTCTGAAGTCAGGGAGCCTGATTCCTCCAGCTCCATTTTTCGTTCTCAAGATTGCTTTGGCTATTCGGGGTCTTTTGTGTTTCCATACAAATTGTGAAATTTTTTGTTCTAGTTCTGTGAAAAATGCCAGTGGTAGTTTGATAGGGATTGCATTGAATCTGTAGATTGCTTTGGGTAGTAGAGTCATTTTCACAATGTTGATTCTTCCAATCCAAGAACATGGTACATCTCTCCATCTATTTGTATCATCTTTAATTTCTTTCATCAGTGTCTTATAATTTTCTGCATACAGGTCTTTTGTCTCCTTAGGTAGGTTTATTCCTAGATATTTTATTCTTTTTGTTGCAATGGTAAATGGGAGTGTTTCCTTGATTTCACTTTCAGATTTTTCATCATCAGTATATAGGAATGCCAGAGATTTCTGTGCATTAATTTTGTATCCTGCAACTTGACCAAATTCATTGATTAACTCTAGTAGTTTTCTGGTAGCATTTTTAGGATTCTCTATGTATAGTATCATGTCATCTGCAAACAGTGACAGCTTTACTTCTTCTTTTCCGATTTGGATTCCTTTTATTTCCTTTTCTTCTCTGATTGCTGTGGCTAAAACTTCCAAAACTATGTTGAATAAGAGTGGTGAGAGTGGGCAACCTTGTCTTGTTCCTGATCTTAGTGGAAATGGTTTCAGTTTTTCACCATTGAGGACGATGCTGGCTGTGGGTTTGTCATATATGGCCTTTATTATGTTGAGGAAAGTTCCCTCTATGCCTACTTTCTGCAGGGTTTTTATCATAAATGGGTGTTGAATTTTGTCGAAAGCTTTCTCTGCATCTATTGAGATGATCATATGGTTTTTCTCCTTCAACTTGTTAATATGGTGTATCACGTTGATTGATTTGCGTATATTGAAGAATCCTTGCATTCCTGGAATAAACCCCACTTGATCATGGTGTATGATCCTTTTAATGTGCTGTTGGATTCTGTTTGCTAGTATTTTGTTGAGGATTTTTGCATCTATGTTCATCAGTGATATTGGCCTGTAGTTTTCTTTCTTTGTGACATCCTTGTCTGGTTTTGGTATCAAGGTGATGGTGGCCTCGTAGAATGAGTTTGGGAGTGTTCCTCCCTCTGCTATATTTTGGAAGAGTTTCAGAAGGATAGGTGTTAGCTCTTCTCTAAATGCTTGATAGAATTCGCCTGTGAAGCCATCTGGTCCTGGGCTTTTGTTTGTTGGAAGATTTTTTATCACAGTTTCAATTTCAGTGCTTGTGATTGGTCTGTTCATATTTTCTATTTCTTCCTGGTTCAGTCTCGGCAGGTTGTGCATTTCTAAGAATTTGTCCATTTCTTCCAGGTTGTCCATTTTATTGGCATAGAGTTGCTTATAGTAATCTCTCATGATCTTTTGTATTTCTGCAGTGTCAGTTGTTACTTCTCCTTTTTCATTTCTAATTCTATTGATTTGAGTCTTCTCCCTTTTTTTCTTGATGAGTCTGGCTAATGGTTTATCAATTTTGTTTATCTTCTCAAAGAACCAGCTTTTAGTTTTATTGATCTTTGCTATCGTTTCCTTCATTTCTTTTTCATTTATTTATGATCTGATTTTTATGATTTCTTTCCTTCTGCTAACTTTGGGATGTTTTTGTTCTTCTTTCTCTAATTGCTTTAGGTGCAGGGTCAGGTTGTTTGCTCGAGATGTTTCCTGTTTCTTAAGGTGGGATTGTATTGCTATAAACTTCCCTCTTAGAACTGCTTTTGCTGCATCCCATAGGTTTTGGGTCGTCGTGTCTCCATTGTCATTTGTTTCTAGGTATTTTTTAATTTCCTCTTTGATTTCTTCAGTGATCACTTCGTTGTTAAGTAGTGTATTGTTTAGCCTCCATGTGTTTGTATTTTTTACAGATCTTTTCCTGTAATTGATATCTAGTCTCATAGCATTGTGGTCAGAAAAGATACTTGATACAATTTCAATTTTCTTAAATTTACCAAGGCTTGATTTGTGACCCGAGATATGATCTATCCTGGAGAATGTTCCATGAGCACTTGAGAAAAATGTGTATTCTGTTGTTTTTGGATGGAATGTCCTATAAATATCAATTAAGTCCATCTTGTTTAATGTATCATTTAAAGCTTGTGTTTCCTTATTTATTTTCATTTTGGATGATCTGTCCATTGGTGAAAGTGGGGTGTTAAAGTCCCCTACTATGAGTGTGTTACTGTCAATTTCTCCTTTTATGGCTGTTAGTATTTGCCTTATGTATTGAGGTGCTCCTATGTTGGGTGCATAAATATTTACAATTGTTATATCTTCTTCTTGGATCGATCCCTTGATCATTAGGTAGTGTCCTTCTTTGTCTCTTCTAGTAGTCTTTATTTTAAAGTCTATTTTGTCTGATATGAGAATTGCTACTCCAGCTTTCTTTTGGTTTCCATTTGCATGGAATATCTTTTTCCATCCCCTTACTTTCAGTCTGTATGTGTCTCTAGGTCTGAAGTGGGTCTCTTGTAGACAGCATATATATGGGTCTTGTGTTTGTATCCATTCAGCCAATCTGTGTCTTTTGGTGGGAGCATTTAGTCCATTTACATTTAAGGTAATTATTGATATGTATGTTCCTGTTCCCATTTTCTTAATTGTTTTGGGTTCGTTTTTGTAGGTCTTTTCCTTCTGTTGTGTTTCTTGCCTAGAGAAGTTCCTTTAGCATTTGTTGTAAAGCTGGTTTGGTGGTGCTGAACTCTCTCAGCTTTTGCTTGTCTGTAAACGTTTTAATTTCTCCATCAAATCTGAATGAGATCCTTGCTGGGTAGAGTAATCTTGGTTGCAGGTTTTTCTCCTTCATCACTTTAATTATGTCCTGCCACTCCCTTCTGGCTTGTAGAGTTTCTGCTGAGAGATCAGCTGTTATCCTGATGGGGATTCCCTTGTGTGTTATTTGTTGTTTTTGCCTTGCTGCTTTTAATATGATTTCTTTGTGTTTAATTTTTGACAGTTTGATTAATATGTGTCTTGGCGTATTTCTCCTTGGATTTATTCTGTATGGGACTCTCTGTGCCTCCTGGACTTGATTAACTATTTCCTTTCCCATATTAGGGAAGTTTTCAACTATAATCTCTTCAAATATTTTCTCAGTCCCTTTCTTTTTCTCTTCTTCTTCTGGAACCCCTATAATTCGAATGTTGGTGCGTTTAATGTTGTCCCAGAGGTCTCTGAGACTGTCCTCTGTTCGTTTCATTCTTTTTTCTTTATTTTGCTCTGCAGCAGTTATTTCCACTATTTTATCTTCCACCTCACTTATCCGTTCTTCTGCCTCAGTTATTCTGCTATTGATCCCATCTAGAGTATTTTTTATTTCATGTATTTTGTTTTTAATTGATGCTTGATTCATCTTTAGTTCTTCTAGGTCCTTGTTAACTGTTTCTTGCATTTTGTCTATTCTATTTCCAAGATTTTGGATCTGGGAAATAGAATCTTGGATCATCTTTACCATCATTATTCTGAATTCTTTTTCAGGTAGACTGCCTATTACCTCTTCATTTGTTAGATCTAGTGGGTTTTTATCTTGCTCCTTCTCCTGCTGTGTGTTTTTCTGTCTTCTCATTTTGCTTATGTTACTGTGTTTGGGGTCTCCTTTTTGCAGGCTGCAGGTTCGTAGTTCCCGTTGTTTTTGGTGTCTGTCCCCAGTGGCTAAGGTTGGTTTAGTGGGTTGTGTAGGCTTCCTGGTGGAGGGGACTAGTGCCTGTGTTCTGGTGGATGAGGCTGGATCTTGTCTTTCTGGTGGGCAGGTCCACGTCTGGTGGTGTGTTTTGGGGTGTCTGCAGACTTTTTATTGAGTTTAGGCCACCTCTCTGCTAATGGGTGGCATTGTGTTCCTGTCTTGCTAGTTGTTTGGCTTAGGGTGTCCAGCACTGTAGCTTGTTGGTCGTTGAGTGAAGCTGGGTGCTGGTGTTGAGATGGAGATCTCTGGAAGATTTTTACCGTTTGATATTATGTGGAGCTGGGAGGTCTCTTGTGGACCAGTGTCCTGAAGTTGGCTCTCCCACCTCAGAGGCACAGCACTGACTCCGGGCTCCTCAATTTGGGATGATGTGTTGTCTATTCATGTATTCCACAGATGCAGGGTATATCAAGTTGATTGTGGAGCTTTAATCCGCTGCTTCTGAGGCTGCTGGGAGAGGTTTCCCTTTCTCTTCTTTGTTCTCACAGCTCCTGGGTCTCAGCTTTGGATTTGGCCCCGCCTCTGCGTGTAGGTCGCCGGAGGGCGTCTGTTCTTCGCTCAGGCAGGACAGGGTTAAAGGAGCAGCCTCTTCGGGGATTCTGGCTCACTCAGGCCGGGCGGGAGGGAGGGGCACGGAGTGCGGGGCGAGCCTGCAGTGGCAAAGGTCGGCGTGACGTTGCACCAGCCCTAAGCGCGCCGTGCATTCTCCCAGGGAAGCCGCCCCTGGATCCCGGGACCCCGGCAGTGGCGGGCTGCACAGGCTCCCGGAAGGGCGGTGTGGGCAGTGACCTGCGCTCGCACACAGGCTTCTTGGCGGCGGCAGCAGCAGCCCCAGCGTCCCACGCCCGTCTCTGGGCTCCGCGCTTTCAGTCGCGACTCGCGCCCGTCTGTGGAGCCCTTTTAAGCAGCGCTCTTAATCCCCTCTCCTCGCGCACCAGGAAACCAAGAGGGAAGAAAAAGTCTCTTGCCTCTTCGGCAGCTCCAGAGTTTTCCCGGACTCCCTCCCGGCTAGCTGTGGCACATTAGCCCCCTTCAGGCTGAGTTCTCGCCGCCAGCCCCAGTCCTCTCCCTGCGCTCTGACCGAAGCCCGAGCCTCAGCTTCCAGCGCTGCGCGCCCCGGCGGGCGAGCAGACAAGCCTCTCGGGTTGGTGAGTGCCGCTCGGCACTGATCCTCTGTGTGGGGATCTCTCCGCTTTGCCCTACCCAGGTATGTGGGGAGTTTCTTGCCTTTTGGGAGGTCTGGGGTCTTCTGCCAGCGTTCAGTAGGTGTTCTGTAGGAGTTGTTCCACGTGTAGCTGTATTTCTGGTGTATCCGTGGGGAGGAAGGTGATCTCCGCGTCTTACTCTTCCGCCATCTTACCCGGAAGTCCCGAAGGCCCTACTTTTATTATGTAAGTAAATTATATTCGTAAATTTCCTTTTATGCCAATATCAAGGCAAAATACCTGGTCAATGCCAAGGTGATCTCAACAATATTATAATCATATGGAAGGCCAACCTTAAGTAAACTTGTGCAGTTTGTTTTATGTTACCAAGTTCTTTCATTTTACACAACTGTCAAATTTTCCTAGCAATTTTCAACTCTCTTTTCTAATCCAACTGAAATTTACTTGTTCAGGCCATTCTGAACTTCCAGCCTTACAGAGGAGTCAACTGTCAAGCCTGAAATGACTTCATGGGAAGGTACTAAATGTGCATCATGCCTTGTTTTGTATAGTCTTAGAGACTCATCCTAAGGGATGATTTCAGGTAGACACAAAAGAGTATTGCCATCATGGACATAGGGAATGTTTAGGAGGCAGAGTGAAATGTTGAATGGGTAAATTTTGACAGAGAAATAAAATGAAAAAAAAAACCCAAAAGGTGAATCACTACTAGAAGTGCAAACATTAGAAGGCCTCAAATTTCAAAGACAGAGCTTGGGGGAAATCACAAGAAGCAGTAAGAAAACGAAGCAATATGTCACTGAAAAGGAAGCTTAGGAAAATAAATAGTTATAAATGTGCTTAAATTGTGATATGGTGGTAAATAGATTGGCTGATATTTTACTATTACTTGGCAAAGCAAATTATTCTCATCTTACTTTGTTGCGTCTTTTTCCCCCCTCCCTAACTATCCTGTCTTCAACTGCATGCACTGCATTTGATTGTGCTGATTTCTAATCACTGGTTTGATTGCACAAAGAGAGTCATACTTTTTCTTTCTTCTCTCTCTTTTATCATATTTTTCATCAGGAAAAGTGATTAGCTCTCAGGCAAGTACAGAAGCCATACTTCAAAGGCAAGATGAAAGTACTCTTTTTCTGGATTTTTTTTTTTTTTTGCTCTAGTTCTCTTATGTGTTCAAAAACCCCAAATCAAGTTGTATTATTAATTAATAAATTTTCATCTCTCATCTGAGGCTTCTGTACTTATTATAAAAACCTGTTCTTAATTATTTTTAATAAAACAAAAGCTTACTGTTGGGTTAAAAAGTTATTGCCTATTATTACCAATGAAAATGATATTGGAGGAGGAACAAATTAGCACAATTTTATAGAAATAGCTCCTAAGTTTTATTCTCTTGTAATTTAGAAAACAATTGTCACACAGAATTCTTTTCTAGTAAACAAAAATGTCTCAACTTGGACAAACTCATTAAGGGTCTGTGAGTCATTCAAATAAATTATGTCTCTGTACTAGAACATCAATAGCAAATGGATATTCATTGATTCTTTTCCAGTTTGGATCCTACCCAAGCTCTCTATAAAATCTGAAATTATTTCCAGTTTAGCTTTCATGATACTGGATTTTCTTTACTTTTCTTTTTCTTTTTTCATTAATGACAAATGATTATATCTTTGACCTATACATATGACTGTATATGCATTATAAATGTATCTTTTTATTGTAAACACAACTGTGTTTGCTCAGACACGGTTGCAGGCTTGAAGGAAGAAGAGACAGATGAAGAGCAAGAAAAGTTAGAAAAAAACTCATTAGCCAGGAATGCCTTATAGCCAATTCTTCAGTTTAACTTTTTTACACTTTACTCTTAGCAGTTCAGCCTTTATGCTCACTGATGTGACCATATTTTAGCATCTTATTTATTCATTTCTCAATACAAAAGACAGCCCTAACTGGATTCCCTGATGGAATTGTCTCAGGCCTCTCCCTTTGGATTTGTAAACCACTGCCCAACCAACATTCCTCAAAATTATCGCTGCATTAAGCCATTTCTCTTGTTCAGGAACCCCTGGTTCCTTGATATTAAGATTTTACACTTTCTTTTGATACCTTTGGATATAATTGTTCCACCAGTACAGAAACCTCCATCTCAAACAAAGATTTGTATTCTAAATGTTGATTTGCAAAATAAGAAATCGGAATTCAGGACACCTTTCCCCTTAAGGTTAAATTTCTAACTGGCAGAACTGTAGCACTAGAGTTTATACTTATTTCTAAGGAAATATATTGTCCAGTGGCTGTGTTTTCAGTGGGTTTGAGCACAGCACTGTAGTTTCCCTTGTTAGTGTGAGAGAAACATTTCCTGGACCAAACTTTGAGGCAGGCTGGAGAAGAGGAAGAAGTGAATCAAGGTCTCTCTGGTGGATTTTCCCACAGAGGGTAACAGGATGAACTGGGGTGAGAAATGAGTGAATGTGGTCAGGGACAGTCCTGGTGCAGTAGCTTGGTGGGGAGGTGATGGGGGGAAGAATGTTAGGCTCCTGATATAGCACCAGTACTAGAAACAAAGCTATGAATGAAGCTAAGTGTTTTAATAATTTCAAGTAAGAAAGGAAAGTAAATCTGTGTGTCAAAGAAAATTTCCGAAAGCCACAGCAAGGATTGACACACATGTAGGGACAGCCCACCCTGGGCATGTTTTACTGGGGAACTACCTCAATTTCACTGCTATCTGGGGCACCCATTTCTATCCCCCAAGCAATATTCTAAGCTCCCTGAACATCAGCGGGTTATAGGAGCCTCCTGTTGCTGGCCTTTTGCTTCTCTGGTACAAATAAGTTTATTCTGTCTGTCTCTCTTCCGTCTTTTTATATTTAAGCCTTAAATAGCTCTTCCAGGATGAAGATTATGAAATCTCAGCTATTAAATTGAAAAAGTGTCTTGAACCAGAGGAAAGGTTTAAAAAAAAAAAACAAGGATACAGATGTGAACCATCTGGGTAAAGAAAGAAAACTGAGAACTAAAAGAAGAAAAAAAGAGTATGAAGTTGTATAGATGCCATTCATACACCTTCCCTAATGGTTTCAGGAGGTGATGGTGACAGTTCTGAGAGTGTACCAGTAACCTATTTCTTGTTTATGATTTTAAAATCACTTTATCAATTCCTGCTGTAATTTTTATTAGAATTCCAGTGTAAAGCAATGTATTTAATTGTTTTAAGCCACTTGAGTGGAATCTTTAGTTCATCTCAACTCAATAAACCAAAAACCCTTTGTTTTAAAATATATCAGTTTTTTCCCCTAACCATTAGTTAGCCAAAGCAAAACATATACTTAAAAGAGTCAGTGGTTCTCCAGCTCAATGGTTAGAACTTCATCCTTTCTAATTTCTCCCTCATGTTGAAAAAAAGAAGGACTACTGATGCGTCTGTTCACCATCTTCTTTCTTACAGTTTGAAAGTTTAAATCTACACCATCCCCATTCTTTACTTTAAGACAGTAATCGTCTGTGGTAACTATATTAAGGACCATCTAGTATGTTAAAATGAGAAGCCAATTCATTCACTCTTACAAAAAATGTGTACTGAACTCTCACTGTGTTTTAGACACTGTGCCAATAAGAAGCACTAAATGTTGAAAATACCTTTGTCTTTAATTATGCAAAAACTATGTACCTTTCACATCAATATTGTAGGATGACAGAGATTTAACTATGTGTTGTTACCTATATTTAATATAAGGTTTGTTAAAATAGGTTAAAATGTGCAGGCATACCAGTTGCTTGGGACAGTCATACATTACTGTCTCTGGTTTGAGATAATTTAGTCAATAATTAATGTATTTATTGTGCATATTCATGTATAATTTGAAGCTGATTTTTTTCTGGGAAAATAGAAGACTTTATCAGTTAATTTAATGAAATATCTATATTTTAAAAGGATGTAAATATGAATTCTAGGATAAGATAATCTATATTTTAAAATATACTCACAAGGATTACTTTAATATAATTTTATTATCATCTCCAATATCTAGGGGTTTTTTCTTTTAAAAATAACAAATTAGATATTTGCCCTCTAGTCTTTGGAATTTTTGGTATCATAAAAAGTAACAAAACATCATCTTATCTCTGCAAATTAGTATCCCTTATTTTTCTGTGCAGAGATGAGGGGAAGATAATTAAAGCATGAGAGTGATCACCATTTAAAAGTGAAAAAGAAAATGTCCTATAGTGTTTTCCCTTCCTTTCCAGCTAATCTCTTAAGCTGAATTCCTTGGCTCCAGTTTGGGGAAACTTTTTATTATTGTCTCCTAAGGGTCAGTCACAGAAGCTATCCCACACCACCTCTCACATCTTTATTCACCTGAATTATGAGCCACACTTAATTTAAAGTAAACTTCTGGAAATTAAAAGAAAACAGTGTTTATTTTTTATTACCCACCACTAAGAATTTAACAGCTTCTAGTTGGAAGGCATCGCATGTTACTTTGTAGATGGATAATTACAAAAATTATCACTTTGCTTCTGCCCAGAGCTTCCTGATACCTTAATACACTGTGAAGTGAAAATTTTGTAATTGTCACTATTTTGAAAAAGTGGTAATTTAAGTAGTTACCCAGAAGGATCACATGGTCCCGTCGACTGGCAAGATGTGATGCCACTGAACACCTGAGGATGAATACAGAGGTTGTCATGGCAACACTGAAATCTGGCGAACTGCTCAAAAAAGCAGAAGTGTTCCTGTGAATCTCAGAAATGCATGATTAATGGTTTCTGCTTGCAGGCCTAACTTATCAGTTGGTCAGATTATTGCAACCAAGTGCAGTCAGTTCTTTGCTATACCCTTGGTTCTCCCGGCATACGGTTTTCAGAGAAACTCTGCTCCTTTTAACCAACTGAGGTTTGCCTCACTCCCTTCATCAGTGTCACTTTGAGTATTTGAAACATATGTATTGAATACTACCTAGTCAATATCAAGATGGGTTTTTGACTTATAATTTGAAAAAAAAACAATTTGAAAAAATATCTGTAACAGTGTTAACCACAAACATAGTGACATCTGGAATGTATTAGGAACACAGGAAGCAATTCCAAAGGTTACTCTAATAGAAAAACAGCTTGCTTGTTTTCCAGTTTTTTTCTCTTTTCTGGGGGGTGGGGAAATATAGATGAAACAAAGAATTTTATAGACTCATAACAATTTAGAGCTGTAACCAAATGACATCTGCTGCTGAACTACATCTAAGTGAATACATACTTATAAATGAATGTGAAAGGCCTTGAAAAGCAAATATCTAACTTCCTTTCCTCCCAAACAGAACAGTAAAATGTTCTGTAGAAATCCAATTACCATGGCAACACAGTCTATGCACCTTATTCAATAATTTACACCTGTTTCTCGAGTGAAATTTAGAATTCCTTTCTAGAGCTTTTGAGATGTAAATCATGTTGTACTTTCTCATTAAGCTGTTTCTCAAAATCTCTCCAAGTCACCAAGCCTTGAGCGTTAACAGTGAGCTTGGTACTTCTTGATCTGTCCTCAAAAAACATAAACTCGAACAGGATAGTCAGACACATTAATTCCAACAACTTTCATAGTGTACAAGGTACTATACTAAACTATAAGTATTTTACTTTATTAGAGTTGATGATTTTTTTGGAGAAGGGAAGAGGCAAGATGCAGGCAAAGAGGGAAATGGGAGCATACAGACAAAAACTGAGGCAGTGCCGGAAGCATAAGGTTCACAAAAAAGCCTGGTAAAAAGTAAAATTAGGAATTTGAGATTAACAGATACACACTACTATATACAAAATAAACAACAAGGACCCACTATATAGCACAGGGAACTATATTCAATATCTTGTAATAACCTATAATGAAAAGAATCTGAAAAAGAATATATATATATATATATATATATATATATATATATATACTGAATAACTTTGCTGTACACCTGAAATATTGTAAATCAACTATACTTCAATTAAAAAAAAAAAAAAAGGTTAAAGGCAGCTGAAGTATAAGACCTGGAAGGGAACATTCAGAAAATAAGTTTAGAGAGATAGGCTTGAGTTATGTTGTAAAAAGCATTGAATGTTTCAAGAAAGGGTGTGATATAATCATATCTCTAACTCTTGGATCAGTGTGGAAATGCATTGATTCAGAGAAGACCAAAGCTGGGGAAACCAAGCTGACGAAAGTGAATAGGACAGAACCGAACAGAGATGGAAAGAAGGAACCTTGACTATTACAGTATCAACAAACACTAATATTTTCCAAGGACTTACCACGCATTTTCAAGCCAACTGCTTTTCAAAACATAGTGTCATTTCATCTGCCCTAGACTCTCCTCAGGCACTATTATAATCCCCTACTGGTAGATGAGGAAACTGAGGCACTGGAAAATTAAAGAACTTCCCATGGTTACACAATTGATCAAGAGATTTTCAGTCAAATCTGTCTGATTCCAAAGGCACATCTATTGATATGGAGAAGATCATGAGTTAATAGGGGTTTTTTTTTGCAGCAAATCATTTCTCTCCATCTCTGCTTTCCACAAACAGTAGCCCTTTCATTAAATACTTTCATTAAGGTAGAAAAAGTAATGAGTCCTTTGCAACACTTCTAATTAATTTCACAGGCTAGTACAGAAACTATGGTGCAGCTTAATGGAGATTCATTAACAAATATTATGATATTGTATTGATACTATTTTAGAGGTTGAGAAAGAGTCCTAGAGTATAATGTTTTTTTCCCTAATTTTATCTTTTCATCTTCAGTACCTAGCACGGTGGGGCAGGGAGACTCACAATAATTTGTTCAATAGAGAGGTTTGGATGTCAACTAGACTAATCTCCTTGTTTTGCAAATGAGGAACCTGAGACCCACTTAATCCTATGACTTGACAAGGCAGGGCACAAAACTCACATCTTCTGACTTCAATGAGCCCATGATAATTTTTATAAAGAATGAATTTATTTTAATAGAATACCTACAGGAATAGCACAGAACCGACATTACAAATATGTATTTGCTCGTATAAGAAGTCAACTAGAAAAGTGTAGTCAACAGATGGAATGTGCTATGAAATAAAAAGTCTACAAAAAACATTTAGTTGCCACCAATAAGAAATTTCTTGGTTTTAAAATATCCAAAAGCTGGCATTATGCAGAAAAATTTAACAAATTTATTTATACTTGTTACAACGTGGAATTTCTGAAATTTATTTACTGGAACAGTTTGACTAGCCTTGTTTCTTTATGTCCACATATTTATATTAAAATTCACACACAACTGAAAATGGAAAAATAAAATAACTTTCTGATATATGATTCTGTGGCCTGCGTTTGCATTAATTATCATACACATAGGTACCTTCTGGCCCCATTGGGCCACACTGGAAACTACCAATAGGTTTTCGCACCAGGACCCAGAAGGGAAGTCTACTAAACAGCGGACTTCTTATCAGATTTCACGGAGTGCTGTTACCAAACAAGTAATAATAAAATTTCTTCACCTTTCCAGCAGAGGGCGCATGCTCATCGACAGCTTTTGTAAGCTGGCTGCTTCTTGATGTTTCACCACCAGTTGATCTGTGGGCAACAAGACATTGTAGCAATGCTATCAAAGTATGGACTCCAAACTGGCTGTGACTGCACACTGTCTATTAAAAGATTGATAACAGATAAGGAACTAGAGCCATGATATAAATCAACTATGTCGTCAAACACACTATTTAGTTCAGCTGCATTGCGCGTGCTGGGAAGGGGCAACACTTTCTCAATGAGGGACCAGTGCATTGATTTTTCATTCTGGAGCAAGCCACCTCATCCTCATCTCTGACCAGGAATTTAGAGAACTCCTTACATCGTCCCTCTTCACCTTCTGATGGAGGTCTGCATGCTAGATGCAGTATCAACACTAGAAAGCAAAATTAAGGCCCAAGGAGAAATTTTAAATGACTCATTTTCTTGACTGAATTATATATTGTATTATAGTTGGCCTAACATAAGTAAGCATTGCATACTATGGTCTTGGGAATAAAAAATATACACCTTTAGTTTTCCTTTGATTGAAGATGACATTTGACACTTTAAAGTCTAGTAAGTTGCTTTCTATTGGCCTTTTATAATTTATTATTTCATCAATATTCATATAGAGAAGAATTGAAAATTAGAGGTGTTCCACAGTTCCTAGAAGCTACCATTAGGTGTGCATGCTAAGATGTTTGGAGGGATTAATTATTACTGAGTGGATATTCATGATTTCCATGCTTAGAATCAGCCCTTAAATTGTATGAGTAACGGAAAGGAAATTCTGTTGTCAGTTTTCTATGGATTTCACCCTTGATGAAAAATAGATTTTTCTTTCTTAATCTGGGAAAATTGTATTTTTTAAATATTAAAAATCCTCTACAATGTTCTAGATTGTCACCCTAATGCAAGCCAGTTATAATACAACAGAGATGCAAGGCCTTAATGACCCCTGCAAAATAAATTAGATGTATTTGGGCACTTCTTGAGTCTCAAACATATTTGTTTTAGTTTTTGCTTTTCTTGTCAAAAAGCAACTTAAAAAGTGGAGTCAACGTAGTATAAATATTTTGCTTTCACATCAATTTCAAAGATAAAAGGGGTAGTTTAATGGAGTGTGAGAAACAGCATCAGTTTTATAAATACTTTTATTATCAGTGTGGAAGCTTTTAAGGACATTCCCTTTTAAAAAGAACGCAATATAAGAATAAATTTTAGATTCTAATTTTTCTATTGTTTTAAGACTATTGTGCTGCCATGTTATGCACACTGTTCTAGATTAATCAATCGTCTCATAGGACTATAAAATTAAACCAGAATACCAGCACCATTTCAGGACTAAGCAAGAGCACCATGGAGTGCCAGCATATTACACTTTGTGGTTGTTTAGGTAAAACCAGATCTCCCTAACAAGACATGGGGTTACAAATTCATTAGAATGTTTCTCATGGAAACATTCATTAGAATGTTTTCTCATCCTTTCAATCAAATGTTAAATGATTTCAAAGCCTGAATGATATTAATTAGAGATATATATTGTATGCCATGTCCTAAAAATACAACCTTATTGAAATACAGTTGGTTGCAGACTTCCCAGTAAATGAGTTACACAGATTCTATCAGATTTTTAAGATCAACTACAATAATTAAATACACATTTGAGCACATTTCATACAAGGACTGTGCACACCACTGTAGAAAACATTAGCCAAAACATCTGTTAATGATGAAAATCAGCAATCTTATCTGTCTACAGATAATAAAGTTTGTGAAAAATTCCTCCAATTAACAGCTGTTGCAAATTATTTTATCTTTCGCATGTTGCACTATTTTGAAATTCTAAAAAATTAAGATGAGCTTGTAATTGAGAAAAATAACAGTTTTAATAATGTCACACATAGGTAGATGTTGGTGATACTGCTTACAAAAAATAGAAATGATCAGCATTTCAAGAGACATTTTTTACTGTTTTATTTCACTTTAATGAGTTTTTAGTTACAAAATATTTTTTATAAGTTTTGCTTTTCTTGTCAAGTCTAAGAACACTGCCTAGGCCTAGATTCTGTATGTTTTGGTCAATGTGTTTTCCTAAAAATTTTATAGTTTTACATTTTACATTTAAGTCTAGGATCCATTTTGGTTTTTTTTTTTTAATAAGCTGTGAGATTTTAATCGAGGTTTGTTTTTTGCCTATGGTTTTCCTATAGTTGTTCCAGTGTTATTTCTTCAACTGGCTGTCTCTCCTCCACTGAATTGCTTTTGCACATTTGTCAAAAATCATTTGAATCAATGTGGGCCTTTTTTATGTGTTCTCCATTTTGTACCATCTTTCTATGTGTTTATCTCTTCACCAATATCACAATGTCTTGATTACTGTAGATACTTGGTGAGACTTAATAGAGGGTAGAATTATTCCTTGAGCTTTCTCCTTTGTCAAGATTGTTTCAGCTATTCCATGACCTAAGCATTTTGGTATAAATTTCAGAATAAGTTTGTCTACATGAACAAAAAGATTTTGTGGGAATTTTTATAGGAATTGCATTAAACCTATAAAAAATTTGAGAGAATTGACATCTTTACTACATTGAATGTTCTAATTCACAAACATAGTGTGTCACTCCATTCATTTAGATCTTCAGTTTCTTTCAACAATCTGGTAATTTTCGTCTTACAGACCCTGTATAATGTTTTATAAAACGTATGTCTCAATCCAAGTTACCAGCTAATAGGGACTAATTCTATAATTACATCAATCATATAGATCGTTCTTACATTTGCACTTGTGTATCTCTTTTTTTAATTGAAATATAGTTGATGACAATATTATGTTCATTTCAGTTATACTACATAATGATTTGACATTTGCATATGTTACGAAATGATCACCATAATAAGTCTAGTAATCATCTGTCCCCAAAGTTATTACAGTATTATTGACCAGATTCCTTATGCTGTATATTTCATCCGTGTGACATTTATTATATAACTGGAGGTTTGTACCTCTTAATCTCCTTCACCTACTTTCCCCAACCACCCACGCTCTCCCCTCTGGCAACCACCCATTTGTTCTCTGTATCTATGAGTGTGTTTTCATTTTGCTTGTTTGCATTTTTTTAGATTAATACCACTTTATAATCTATTTGGAAATCTAAAACTCTATTTGTTTCTGAGATACTCTCTCTTTTTTGTACTGACAAATTCATTCTACATTGTATATTGTTCTCAAAAGCTTTACATATGCTAGGTTCAACTGTATGAGATGTTTTCTAAATTCATCTATTGATAACCTGAGTTATCTTAAACAGATGAGGTTGCCAAGCATGATTGTCTAGCACTGAGTGTTTAAAGAATTAGCCAAATGACATACTATGGCTTTAACAAGATGTCATAAATTTATAAAAATCATAACTCATAGAGTATAAACACAAAATAGTCATTTCTTATAGATCTGATATTTACTTATTTAATCAATAAATTAATGGAGAATGGTATAGTCTGCAGATTGCTTCTACATACTACCAATGTCAGCTAAGCCCCTCTAAAAGGCATATATTAATATACACATGCTTAGTTTTTGTACTAATATTATGAACACTACTTTTTGCTTCCCATTTTAAGTCAAGTCTCATCAGCACATGAATTTGACATTTCAGACTCTCTAGTTTCTTCCACTGATGTTTACTTCTTTTCATTTCAGTGAGCAGCAAGAAATATTTGAATTATCTTTATTTCTGAACTACACTATATGCTCTAAGCCTGACTATTCCTAATTTTTCTGGTGACATTTTCAAAGTCTTCTTTTCTTTCTATAAACACTTTGTCGATAAATGACCTACTTCACTTGCTTCCTGAGTTTAAGCCTCTTTCATTTCCACTTAATTCAAATTAAGTAAATTAATTGAATATTAGTGTTCAAACATTTATTTGACTCTTCTATTATGATCTCATTGGAACAGGCAGGGATAAATTGAAAGACTGGGATTGACACATACACACTACTGTATACAAAATAGATAACTAGTAAGGACCTACTACATAGCACAAGGAACTCTACTCAATACTCTGTAAAGGCCTATATGGGAAAAGAATATAAAAAAGAGTGGATATATGTATACATATAACAGATTCACTATGCTGTACACCTGAAACTAAGACAATGTTGTAAATCAACTATACCCCAATAAAAGTTAAAAAGAAAAAGAGAGAGGAAAAAAAAAAGCAGTAGATTCTATAAACTATATTGGTCCTTGTCACAGGCAACAAACATTTGTCAAGATATGATTAAAGATATATGTACCCCCCTAAAAAATAATAATATGATTTCATTTCCTGTAGGAGTTTTAATATAAATATTACTTATTCATTGATGACCCACTAAGGATTCTATAAGTATACAAAGAAGTGCATAATCATACTCCTAATTTTTAAAATTTTTTTGTTATACTCCTCAGAAATAACATTAATCTTATACTTCATATAAGATTATGCATATACATATAATCTTATACTTCTGTCTTAGAATCATATCATTGGGCAGGGAAAAGTCAAATAACGTTTAGAGACTGGATATAATCAGAATAAAATACATGTCACCAGTTGTGCCCTGTACAATGACAGTTGGCCAAAAGGCTGCTAGAAGCTGAAATTCAGCTCATGTACCTGCCAAACCATATGTTCTAATTGCATCTGCCAAAAGGATCACTGTTTTCACAAAGGTTTAATATAGGCAAATAGTTGCCCTGTGTGGCATATGAGAGGTGATGGTGGTCTCTAAGTTTCCTTCCAGCTTTAAAATTCTAAAGAAGTTCCAAGGAGGCAGACATGATCAGGCACTAAGGTGTTGGAACAAGCTTCATGCACCACATAGAACTTAAACTGGGTCTTGAAGAATAGGTAGAATTTGACTGAAAAGATCAGGCAGAAAATTGCTAGTGAAAGAAAAATAAACTTTTAATACACAAAGGTGAGAATGTATGTACTGTATTTTAGGAAAAGAATTACTGCTAGGAATCTGTAAATCCATAATCAGATAACTATTTTCTCAATAAATAAATTCTAAATGTAGGGGTGAAACAGACTTTGAAGAATAAATTGGACTCTCATATGTGTAGATTAGGAGACAGGAAAGTAAACAGAAAAATCTTAGAAATTACTGAAAAGCTGGACCATGCCCAAATGGCAGCAAGCAATGCAGTTGAGGTGACTAAAATAGCAGACAATTAAAATAAAGACTTTTTGAAATTTTGAATCAATAGAAACACTATTTCTTTCACAGGTCTTCAGCAGTTCAATGCTTCTGTTGTGTAAAAAGAAATATATAGTTCTTCCCATCTGCTAAGCCTCCATGGTTGATGAAGTGTTTTCATCACTGATATTATGAAGAAATGGTCACACACACACACACACACACACAAATCAGCTATTATGACATTTCGTTCTCAAACACAGTTGATCATTTCCAAAAAAAAAATAAAATTACGAGCATATTGCCTACCGTGTTTGGCAACAATCCACAAGACTAATACCATTTTATGCCTCAGGGTGTTTGCTGATATAAAACATTTTTCAGGGTAGGAACAATTTGCGAAACCACAGTGTTCCTTAGCTCATCACTGGAAATGGTAATTAGCACATCAGAAAATTACCTGTAGAATTTTATTTCCATGAACAAGAAAATAATGTTATCTCACTCAATCAGCAGGCTGATGTGAATTATGACTTTCAGAAAAATGAAGCCTTATTATTATCCACCAAAGGTGCAAATTCTTGATGGTGATGTTGCTGTTCCAGCAACTCGTTATTCTGAAGTACAGAATAATGTTCATAGAATATTCTCAAGTCCCTAAAATTGCTTGAACACAAGTATGTCCTGCTCCATTTCCTTCCCTCTGAGATCAGAGTGCTGAATATTTCACTGTTTCCTTTTGTTTAGTTGGTGTCCTTAAATTCTCCAAGAAAGCCTCTTCAAATGTGTTTATGGAAGATTGCTGTTGTACAATAAATCAATTTTACCAATTAAAATTTCAAGAAGAAAGCTGGTCAAAATGTTCATGAAATGATATGGGATATATATATACAATATATATACACATATACATATTATTGCCATCTGCACAGTATTTACACATCACTTTAAATCTCAAAGTAGCTTTTAAAATTAAAAAAAATCTACCTGTTCCTTTATTTTTCAGTAATAATTTTATTTTTTTATTATTAAGCAGTTTACAGAAAAGAGATGTATATATTTTTCTGTTTTTCTGCTGAAAATTACTAAAGAGAGAATAGATCTTATCAGAGTGCTTTAAGTTACCCATTTAGGAATCTAAAAATCATGTAACTAATTGCTTTGCAAAAAAAAAAAAAGGAAATCATGAAATAATAGGATTAAAGTACTGAGTTGGGACCTTAGAAGTAATCTAATTTTTAAAAACTATCATGTTTAAATCCATTCTACATGGATCCCAGCAAGTTCTTTACCCTATATTTCAATAACTCCATTCACAGAAAACTGACAACCTTTAATACAATATGTTCTGTCTTTACAGATTCTTTACATCCTCCAAAGGCTTAATTTACTGCTCCATGGATGGGACTTAGTCTCTAGCTTGCAGATCTTTAACATTTACCTCTAGACAAGGTTTAGGAAAGCAAGACTGTCTTTAGCAAGACTTCTAGAGACTGAGTCCTGCCACTGAGACTCAGTCCACATAATTGAAATCCAAACTTCTACTGTAGAAGGACATGTCTGCTACCCCCTGTGGGTATAACCCATCTTCTACAGAGAAGAGAGAATCCTATTCTACCTTTTAGTTGCTGAATGATCTTGGACAAGGTATTTCATATAACTAAGCCTCTATTTCCCCATCTATAAAATGGGGCTTGGAATAACTATTTCATAAGGTTATTATGAGGATTAAATGAGACAATGCCTTTAAGTTTTTAAAGCATTTCCTAGAATATAATATATACCCATAAGCATTAGTTAATATTAATTCACCATCTCAGGAAAATTTCTTTCCTTCTATACTATTTTCATACATAAATATGTGTATAATGGCCAAGAATAAATAACCATGTATTCAGGATATAATACACAAAATTTTGTAAACAATGTCTGTCTGTAAATGTTACCACATAAATGTAAATAAACACTTATATGGCTTCAACAGCAGGTGGATTAGGTGAGCAGAACACAGCTAAATGACTGGGATTGTGTCCATTTTACCAATATATTTTATAATATGCTGTCTATATTTTAATTGCAACACCTGCTACTAATTTCTGAAAAGAAAATTTTTGTTTTATACTTTAATTAGGTTAGCTGGATAAATATTGCCATGTCACTACCCATTACATATTCTACAGTTATTTAGTTTTTCTGCAAAATATTTTAAGTTCAGTAGTGAAATTTAACTCAAAAATTCTATCAAGCATCCTACTAGATGTGTGGTTAGTTAGTCTGTGTGACAATATTAAGATAAGAAGTCAACACCCTGCCCTAAAACTCAGGAGATATTGGGGCAAAGGAGACTAATTAGAAAACTTTTGCAATAATTACTAAAAGAATAGGGATGAACTAAGGAAAGATGAGCTGAAGTGAAAAGAGAGATACTAATGAGAAAATGTTGCTAAGATAAGTCAAGAGCATTTGCAAATCAGCTGGGTGTGGAGAATGAGGAAGAATGAGGAATGAAAATGTTTTCCTTCTTTTTTAATCCAAAACCAGAGTTAGCAAACCTTGTCAAGTCTATCCCCACAACTCTGAAATTAGAGATAAAATAAGAATGTAATCCTTTTAGGTTAGACAAACCTGAGTTTGAGTCTCAGTTCTACCATTTGTGATCAACATGACTGTGGGAAAACTTATTACTTTCCTTGACATTTTATTTTGTTGTTGGTGAAATAGTGATGATAACTGTATTTGGTTATCTCTATTACTCAATTCATTTGAAGCTCAAATGAAAACATGCAAAAAGACCCCTTGGGTTTTATAGAAAGATGGTAATGTCATTGACCACTGTAGTTATTCAGAGGTAGAAAAGCAGATTCCTGGCAACTTTGAGGAAGGTGGGGAGGTCAGATCATAACATGTTATATTTAAGAAAGCAGCAGGATATAAAGGTGTAAATATCTAAAAGGCCATTTGGAGATAGCCTTGGGAGTCAGGAAAACAGTCATGGTTAAACAAAGAAACAAAAAAACAAAAACAAGCAAACAAAATGATTTAAGAATCACCTATGTACCACTGACAATTGAAAGTATGAGAGTATATGAGAAGGTCAAAAAGTATAAATGATTTGTCTCATATTTAAAAAGGAGAATACATAGGTCTAGACAGAATATGTAAAAAAATAAAAAATAAGAATAAAAAGGAGAATAATGCAGACTATTTCTTCACTCATACACTTTTCATTCATTCATAAATTTAAAAAAATCTATTGTGACTTCAGGGGAAGATGGCGGAAGAGTAAGACACGGAGATCACCTTCCTCCCCACAGATACACCAGAAATACAGCTACATGTGGAACAACTCCTACAGAACACCTACTGTACGCTGGCAGAAGACCTCAGACCTCCCAAAAGGCAAGAAACTCCCCACGTACCTGGGTAGGGAAAAGCGGAGAGATTCCCGCACAGAGGATCGGTGCCAACCGGCACTCACCAGCCCAAGAGGCTTGTCTGCTCGCCGCCAGGGCGGGCGGTGCTGGGAGCTGAGTCTCGGGCTTCAGTTGGAGTGCAGGGAGAGGACTGGGGTTGGCGGCGTGAACACAGCCTGAAGGGGCTAATGGGCCACAGCTAGCCGGGAGGGAGTCCGGGAAAAAGTTTGGACCTGCCGAAGAGGCAAGAGACTTTTTCTTCCCTCTTTGTTTCCTGGTGTGCAAGGAGAGGGGATTAAGTGCGCTGCTTGGAGGAGGTCCAGGGACGGGCGTGAGACGCTGGGGCGGCCGCCGCCGCCGCGAGGCCTGTGTGCAAGCACAGGTCACTGTCCACGCCCCCCTTCTGGGGAGCCTGTGCAGCCTGTCACTGCCGGGGTACTGGGATCCAGGGACGGCTTCCCTGGGAGAATGCACGGCGCACCTTGGGCTGGTGCAACGTCACACCAGCCTCTGCCACTGCAGGCTCCACCCGCACTCCGTGCCCCTCCCTGCCCCCCGGCCTGAGTGAGCCAGAGTCCCCGAAGCGGCTGCTTCTCTAACCCTGTCCTGTCTGAGCGAAGAACAGATGCCCTCCGGCGACCTACATGGACAGGTGGGGCCAAATCCAAAGCTGAGACCCGGGAGCTGTGAGAACAAAGAAGAGAAAGGAAAATCTCTCCAAGCAGCCTCAGAAGCAGTGGATTAAAGCTCCACAATCAACTTGATGTACCCTGCATCTGTGGAATACATGAATAGACAACGAATCACACCAAATTGAGGAGCCAGGAGTCAGTGCTGTGCCTCTGAGATGGGAGAGTCAACTTCAGGACACTGGTCCACAAGAGACCTCCCAGCTCCACATAATATCAAACGGCGAAAATCTTCCAGAGATCTCCATCACAACACAAGCACCCAGCTTCACTCAACGATCAGCAAGCTACAGTGCTGGACACCCTATGCCAAACAACTAGCAAGACAGGAACACAACCACACCCATTAGCAGAGAGGCTGCCTAAAATCATAAAAAGTCCACAGACACCCCAAAATACAGCACCAGACGTGGACCTGCCCACCAGAAAGACAAGATCCAGCATCATCCACAAGAACACAGGCACTAGTCCCCTCCACCAGGAGGCCTACACAACACACTGAACCAACCATAGCCACTGGGGACAGACACCAAAAACAACGGGAATTACGAACCTGCAGCCTGCAAAAAGGAGACCCCAAACAAAGTAAGATAAGCAAAATGAGAAGACAGAAAAACACACAGCAGATGAAGGAGCAAGATAAAAAACCCACCAGACCTAACAAATGAACAGGAAATAGGCAGTCTACCTGAAAAAGAATTCAGAATAATGATAGTAAAGATGATCCAAGATTCTATTTCCAAGATCCAAAATCTTGGAAATAGAATAGAAAAAAATGCAAGAAACAGTTAACAAGGACCTAGAAGAACTAAAGATGAATCAAACATCGATTAAAAACACAATAAATGAAATGAAAAATACTCTAGATGGGATCAATAGCAGAATAACTGAGGCAGAAGAACGAATAAGTGAGGTGGAAGATAAAATAGTGGAAATAACTGATGCAGAGCAAAATAAAGAAAAAAGAATGAAAAGAACAGAGGACAGTCTCAGAGACCTCTGGGACAACATTAAACGCACCAACATTCGAATTATAGGGGTTCCAGAAAAAGAAGAGAAAAGGAAAGGGACTGAGAAAATATTTGAAGAGATTATAGTTGAAAACTTCCCTAATATAGGAAAGGAAATAGTTAATCAAGACCAGGAGGCACAGAGAGTCCCATACAGAATAAATCAAAGGAGAAATACGCCAAGACACATATTAATCAAACTGTCAAAAATTAAACAAAAAGAAATCATATTAAAAGCAGCAAGGGAAAAACAACAAATAACACACAAGGGAATCCCCATCAGGTTAACAGCTGATCTCTCAGCAGAAACTCTACAAGCCAGAAGGGAGTGGCAGGACATATTTAAAGTGATGAAGGAGAAAAACCTGCAACCAAGATTACTCTACCCAGCAAGGATCTCATTCAGATTTGATGGAGAAATTGAAAACTTTACAGACAAGCAAAAGCTGAGAGAGTTCAGCACCACCAAACCAGCTTTACAACAAATGCTAAAGGAACTTCTCTAGGAAAGAAACACAACAGAAGGAAAATACCTACAATAACGAACCCAAAACAATTAAGGAAATGGGAATAGGAACATACATATCAATAATTACCTTGAATGTAAATGGACTAAATGCTCCCACCAAAAGACACAGAGTGGCTGAATGGATACAAAAACAAGACCCATATATATGCTGTCTACAAGAGACCCACTTCAGACCTAGAGACACATACAGATTGAAAGTAAGGGGATGGAAAAAGATATCCCATGCAAATGGAAATCAAAAGAAAGCTGGAGTAGCAATTCTTATATCAGACAAAAGAGACTTTAAAATAAAGACTATTAGAAGAGACAAAGAAGGACACTACATAACAATAAAGGGATCGATCCAAGAAGAAGATATAACAATTGAAAATATTTATGCACCCAACATAGGAGCACCTCAATACATAAGGCAAATACTAACAGCCATAAAAGGGGAAATCGACAGGAACACACTCATACTAGGGGATTTTGACACCCCACTTTCACCAATGGACAGATCATCCAAAATGAAAATAAATAAGGAAACACAAGCTTTAAATCATACATTCAACAAGATGGACTTAATTGATATTTATAGGATGTTCCATCCAAAACCAACAGAATACACATTTTTCTCAAGTGCTCATGGAACATTCTCCAGAATAGATCATATCTTGGGTCACAAATCAAGCCTTGGTAAATTTAAGAAAATTGAAATTGTATCAAGTATCTTTTGCGACTACAATGCTATGAGACTAGACATCAATTACAGGAAAAGAGCTGTAAAAAATACAAACACATGGAGGCTAAACAATACACTACTTAATAACGAAGTGATCACTGAAGAAATCAAAGAGGAAATTAAAAAATACCTAGAAACAAATGACAATGGAGACACGACGACCCAAAACCTATGGGACGCAGCAAAAGCAGTTCTAAGGGGGAAGTTTATAGCAATACAATCTCACCTTAAGAAACAGGAAACATCTCGAGTAAACAACCTGACCCTGCACCTAAAGCAATTAGAGAAAGAAGAACAAAAAACCCCCAAGGTTAGCAGAAGGAAAGAAATCATAAAGATCAGATCATAAATAAATGAAAAAGAAATGAAGGAAACGATAGTGAAGATCAATAAAACTCAAAGCTGGTTCTTTGAGAAGATAAACAAAATTGACAAACCATTAGCCAGACTCATCAAGAAAAAAAGGGAGAAGACTCAAATCAATAGAATTAGAAATGAAAAAGGAGAAGTAATAACTGACACTGCAGAAATACAAAAGATTATGAGAGATTACTACAAGAAACTCTATGCCAATAAAATGGACAACCTGGAAGAAATGGACAAATTCTTAGAAATGCACAACCTGCCAAGACTGAATCAGAAAGAAGTAGAAAATATGAACAGTCCAATCACAAGCACTGAAATTGAAACTGTGATTAAAAATCTTCCAACAAACAAAAGCCCAGGACCAGATGGCTTCACAGGCGAATTCTATCAAACATTTAGAGAAGAGCTAACACCTATCCTTCTCAAACTCTTCCAAAATATAGCAGAGGGAGGAGCACTTCCAAACTCATTCTACGAGGCCACCATCACCTTGATACCAAAACCAGACAAGGATGTCACAAAGAAAGAAAACTACAGGCCAATATCACTGATGAACATAGATGCAAAAATCCTCAACAAAATACTAGCAAACAGAATCCAACAGCACATTAAAAGGATCATACACCATGATCAAGTGGGGTTTATCCCAGGAATGCAAGGATTCTTCAATATACGCAAATCAATCGATGTGATACACCATATTAACAAGTTGAAGGAGAAAAACCATATGATCATCTCAATAGATGCAGAGAAAGCTTCCGACAAAATTCAACACCCATTTACGATAAAAACCCTGCAGAAAGTAGGCATAGAGGGAACTTTCTGCAACATAATAAACCCCATATATGACAAACCCACAGCCAACATTGTCCTCAATGGTGAAAAACTGAAACCATTTCCACTAAGATCAGGAACAAGACAAGGCTGCCCACTTCACCACTCTTATTCAACTTAGCTTTGGAAGTTTTAGCCACAACAATCAGAGAAGAAAAGGAAATAAAAGGAATCCAAATTGGAAAAGAAGTAAAGCTGTCATTGTTTGCAGATGACATGATACTATACATAGAGAATCCTAAAGATCCTACCAGAAAACTACTAGAGCTAATCAATGAATTTGGTAAAGTAGCAGGATAGAAAATTAATGCACAGAAATCTCTGGCATTCCTGTACACTAATGATGAAAAATCTGAAAGTGAAATCAAGAAAACACTCCCATTTACCATTGCAACAAAAAGAATAAAATATCTAGGAATAAACTTACCTAAGGAGACAAAAGACCTGTATGCAGAAAATTATAAGACACTGATGAAAGAAATTAAAGATGATACAAATAGATGGAGAGATATACCATGCTCCTGGATTGGAAGAATCAATATTGTGAAAATGACTCTACTACCCAAAGCAATCTACAGATTCAATGCAATCCCTATCAAACTACCACTGGCATTTTTCACAGAACTAGAACAAAAAATTTCAAAATTTGTTTGGAAAAACAGAAGACCCCGAATAGCCAAAGCAATCTTGAGAACAAAAAAACGGAGCTGGAGGAATCAGGCTCCCTGACTTCAGACTATACTACAAAGTTACAGTAATCAAGACAGTGTGGTACTGGCACAAAAACAGAAAGATAGATCAATGGAACAGGATAGAAAGCCCAGAGATAAACCCACGCACATATGGTCAACTTATCTTTGATAAAGGAGGCAGGAATGTACAGTGGAGAAAGGACAGCCTCTTCAATAAGTGGTGCTGGGAAAACTGGACATGGACATGTAAAAATTTGAGATTAGATCATTCCCTAACACCATACACAAAAATAAGCTCAAAATGGATTAAAGACCTAAATGTAAGGCCAGAAACTGTCAAACTCTTAGAGGAAAACATAGGCAGAACACTCTATGACATAAATCACAGCAAGATCCTTTAGGACCCACCTCCTAGAGAAATGGAAATAAAAATGAAAATAAACAAATGGGACCTAATGAAACTTCAAAGCTTTTGCACGGCAAAGGAGACCATAAACAAGACCAAAAGACAACCCTCAGAATGGGAGAAAATATTTGCAAATGAAGCAACTGACAAAGGATTAAGCTCCAAAATTTATAAGCAGCTCATGCAGCTCAACAGCAAAAAAACAAACAACCCAATCCAAAAATGGGCAGAAGACTTAAATAGGCATTTCTCCAAAGAAGATATACAGACTGCCAACAAACACATGAAAGAATGCTCAACATCATTAATCATTAGAGAAATGCAAATCAAAACTACAATGAGATATCATCTCACACCAGTCAGAATGGCCATCATCAAGAAATCTAGAAACAATAAATGCTGGAGAGGGTGTGGAGAAAAGGGAACACTCTTGCACTGCTGGTGGGAATGTGAATTGGTACAGCCACCATGGAGAACAGTATGGAGGTTCCTTAAAAAACTACAAATAGAACTACCATATGACCCAGCAATCCCACTACTAGGCATATACCCTGAGAAAACCATAATTCAAAAATAAACATGTACCAAAATGTTCATTGCAGCTCTATTCACAATAGCCCAGAGATGGAAACAACCTAAGTGTCCATCATCGGATGAATGGATAAAGAAAATGTGGCACATATATACAATGGAATATTACTCAGCCATAAAAAGAAACGAAACTGAGCTATTTGTAATGAGGTGGATAGACCTAGAGTCTGTCATACAGAGTGAAGTAAGTCAGAAAGAGAAAGACAAATACCGTATGCTAACACATATATATGGAATTTAAGAAAAAAAAGTGTCATGAAGAACCTAGGGGTAAAACAGGAATAAAGACACAGACCTACTTGAGAATGGACTTGAGGATATGGGGAGGGGGAAGGGGAAGCTGTGACAAAGTGAAAGAGAGGCATGGACATATATACAGTACCAAAATTAAGGTAGATAGATAGTGGGAAGCAGCCGCAGAGCACAGGGAGATCAGCTTGGTGCTTTGTGACCGCCTGGAGGGGTGGGATTGAGAGGGTGGGAGGGAGGGAGACGCAAGAGGGAAGGGATGGGGGAACAGATGTATATGTATGACTGATTCACTTTGTTATAAAGCAGAAACTAATAAAAAAAAATTGAGTCATATTTGTCTTCCAAAAAAAAAAAAAAAACTATTGAACACCTACTATTCGCTAAATAGAGATTTAAGCCCTGCGTTCACAAACATGATTGAGACACATTCTTCGTCCTCAAGAAGCTCATCTTTTTTTTAGAAAAAGGAAAAAATGTTTATTAAAGTTTATTGCACACAAGAAAATATAAGTGTGTAAAAATGTACCAATCCTTACCCCAGATTTTTTTAAATTGAAGTACAGTTGATTTATAATGATGTGCTAATTTCTGCTGTACAGCAAAGTGATTCAGTTATACATATGTATACATTCTTTTTTTTAATATTCTTTTCCATTATGTTTTATCATAGGATACTGAATATGGTTCTCTGTGCTATGCAGTAGGACCTTGTAGTTTATCCAAGAAGTTCATCTTTTAAAGGCAGAATCACACTAGAGCACAAGTAATTTTTATTCCATAACAGATAATAAGTCATTGAGGCTCTGCTCCTGAAGATTTCTTAGGGCCAGGGCACTCATCAAGAAAGTTTCATAGAGTTAAGCTGATGCTTGGGGAACTGAGGAATAATTAGGCAGGTAAAGAGGTAAAAGGCCTTCACAGAAGGTGGATTAATT
Source organism: Mesoplodon mirus (assembly GCF_964341445.2). Lineage (NCBI taxonomy): Eukaryota > Metazoa > Chordata > Mammalia > Artiodactyla > Ziphiidae > Mesoplodon > Mesoplodon mirus. Next base: position 22,673,791 of record NC_138986.1, on the reverse strand, counting down.
CCTGCACACACACACACACACACACACACACACACACACACTCACATACCCACACAGGGACATAAAAGTCCATGAGGTGTCCATGAAACAACAAACCATGCAACATGGCTGGAGTCCAGGGCTGGTGAGGGAGGAAACTAGAGGCAGGGAAAGCGAAGATCATGAATGGCAGATTCTCAAGGAATTTGGTTTTTTTCTCTACCTGATGAGAAGCCATTAGAGAAAGGTGGATGCAGATAAATTAAATTCTATATATATATATATATATATAGAAATATAAATATATAATAAATATATTATATAATATATATCTATAAATATTTTATATATATATATATATATATATATTTTTTTTTTTTTTTTTTTTTTTTTTTGCGGTACGCAGGCCTCTCACTGTTGTGGCCTCTCCCGCTGCAGAGCACAGGCTCCAGATGCGCAGGCTCAGTGGCCATGGCTCATGGGCCAGCCGCTCCGTGGCATGTGGAATCTTCCCGGACTGGGGCACGAACCCGTGTCCCCTGCATCGGCAGGCAGACTCTCAACCACTGCGCCACCAGGGAAGCCCAAATTCTATATTTTTAACCAAACAATTAACTTCACCAGAATTCACCATGGCAACAAATAATCCATTTCATGAAAAAGATTAGCTGAAATGATTTTGACAACTAATGGAATATTTTGTGTCAAAGAAAAGAACCCAGGCCTCCCTGGTGGCGCAGTGGTTGAGAGTCCGCCTGCCGATGCAGGGGATACGGGTTCGTGCCCCGGTCTGGGAGGATCCCATATGCCGCGGAGCGGCTGGGCCCGTGAGCCATGGCCGCTGGGCCTGCGCATCCGGAGCCTGTGCTCCGCAACGGGAGAGGCCACAACAGTGAGAGGCCCGCATACCGCAAAAAGAAAAAAAAAAAAAAAAAAAAAAAGAAAAGAACCCTATGAGTCTGTGGCAGATTGCAAAAATGGCAAATCAGTGACTCCCATCAGAAAGTGAAGCCTATCCTCCACCCCTGGAATCTAGAATGCCCTTGTTACTTTTACATTGGCCATTAGAATGTGGAGGAAACAGTTTCATGTGAATGCCAAACCAGTCCCTTTTGCATACTTCCACAGTCTCTAGGAAGTCTGCTACCACCATGTGAGCAAGTCCAGGCTGGCCTGCTGGAGGGTAAGAGACATGTGGAGCAGACATGAGCTGAAGCCACCTTAGACAATTAGCCTCCAGTTGACCTAGCCACTGACCACAGTGAGTCATATGAAGGAGTCCAGCCAAGACCAGACTACCCAGCTACACCTAGCCCAAACTGCTGATGCGCAGAATCATTGACAAAATAAAGGATGTTACTTTAAGCCACTAAATCTTAAAGTAATTTGTCACACAACAAAGAAAACTGAGACACAGACAGCAAATGCAATGCTTTCATAAAAAATTTCCTCATTTATTGGTCTTTCTATAACAAAGTTGAGCCACACCACTTGGTAGTTGATCATTCATGTTCAGTTAGCTATCCATATACACAATGTAATAAAAGTAATTAAGTTAGATTCCAGTCATTCGAAATGATATCATTCAAACAAGGACTGGGGCTTTTTTGATTTGGTCTAAGAAAAAGGTCTGCTATAGCCAATGAATAATATAAATAGGACTTGAGAGGGAGACTTTATCCTATTTAATAAAATAAATTGTTTTCAAGTACTTAGAACTTTTATTAACATAAAATAACAGAAAAACTAATGGACCAAGTCAAATCATTTTTAACTTCACGCCAGTTCATTAGTTTAGAATGTTACAATTTCTACAATAAAGCAGTAGAATTGCAGTTGAAAAGAATATTCTGTTTTTCTTATTTTGTTGATTCAAGTGGATTTTCCTCTCACCTGGTGTTACATTAGTGAAATGTTTCTGATATTTGCCAATCAATAATTCTCCACTGACAGGTAGTCATCTATATATTTCATACTTATGATAACCTATCTCTCTATATATCCAAAAATCTGTCTCCTTATTTGTGTCTTAGCCCCGTGCATTTTTTAGACTAAATACTCTAATGCTTGCCTCCCAACATCAAACTCATGATTTGAGTTCACATTTCTGTGACCATATTCTTTCATCTAACCTATTAAAAAGGAAAGTATTCTGGGAAAATTATGGACAGTAAATTCTAGATAAAGAGGAAAGTAAATATGGAAGGGAGATTTTTTGAATACATGAACTTTGAACATGACACTTTATAATATAAAGACTGAGTCTTATTGTTTTAAATCATTCATACCTTCTTATAGCATACACTCCATAGCAATGTCTGAAAACTCCTATTTTGCTGCACCTTCTACTACACCACAAATCATTGTTAAAAGTATTGCCAAGTCCTTAAGTAAAGTCTGGTACTATATTATTTCTTTAATTTGCACTTATTTTATTATCAGTGAGGTTGAATATATTTTCATGTTTATCTGAATTTTTTTGTCAATTTCCTAGTCACACCCTTTTTTTACATTAAAAAAATAATTTATTGCTAAAAATGCTAATCATCACTTGAACCTTTAGTAATTTGAAATCTTTTTGCTGATGGAGGGACTTGCCTCAATGGTAATGGCTGCTGACAGAGCAGGGTGATGGTTTCTGAAGGCTGAGGTGGATATGACAATTTTTAAAAGATTTTTATTGGATTATAGTTGATTTACAATGCTGTGTTATTTTCAGGTGTACAGCAAAGTGAATGCCAAAAATCACATTAAAGATGCTAAGCATCACTAATTATTAGAGAAATGCAAATCAAAATGACAATGAGGTATCACCTCACACCAGTCAGAATGTCTGTCATCAAAAAATCTACAAACAATAAATGCGAGAGAGTGTGGAGAAAAGGGAGCCCTCCTACACTGTTGGTGGGAATGTAAATTGGTACAACCATTGTGGAGAATAGTATGGAGGTTCCTTAAAAAACTAAATATAGAACTACCATATGACCCAGCAATCCCATTACTGGGCATACACCCTGAGAAAACCGTAATTCAAAAAGACACATGCACGCCAATATTCACTGCAGCACTATTTATAATAGGCAGGACATGGAAGCAACCTAAATGTCCATTGACAGAGGAGTGGATAAAGATGTGTTGCATATAAACAATGGAATATTACTCAGGCATAAAAAAGAACGAAATAATGCTATTTGCAGCAACATCTCTAGGTTGGACCTAGAGATTGTGATACTGAGACCTAGTCACACCCTTTGATAATATCTCAAGTAAGTAGGTATTACTTTGCTCCAACCTCCCCACCTCCTCTCTCTCCTTTATCTTCTTAGCCCTAACTTACATTTTCCTTTAAAAATGGGTTTTATAATACAAAGTAAAAACCATAACTCATAGAAGGTAGTAGTGGAGAGAAAATCTACACCAGGAAGAGAAATTTGGAAACTGTCTTGTTCCAACCTTTCCCTTCAGTAGACACTCATTTTTGCCAAGTCCCAAGAATGGATCACTCATCCCTCTTAAGGAACACTTTTCAAGAATCCTCATTCTGGGAGACTTCAGAGAACAATGAGAAATGGCTGTAATTCTATCTGGGTAGATGATTCACTTGGCTTATTGAAATGTTACTTACTGAGTTCTTTTTTTCTTTTTAACATCTTTAAGAGCTGAGTGTTTTAAAATCCTGGACTGCTATATATATATATATATATATATATATATATATATATATATCAAGATTCTAAAGGAAATGGTAGGAGGGAGGCCAGGCAGAAAATGGCAGAGGAAGCAGTTAGTCAATTTCCCAATGAAAGTTCACAGAAGAGGCATGGCAAAGCCATGGTTCTCAAAGTATGGGTGCCTGGACCAACAGGAGCAGTCGTATTCCCTGAGAACTTGTTAGGAATGCAAATCCTCTGGCCCTACCTCGGAGCTACTGAATCAAAAGTTCTGGAGTGGGCCTGAAATCTGTGTTCAACACACCCTCCTGATGACTCTGAAGTACACTCAAGTTTAAGGATTATTAGTATTGAGAACCATGTCCCACCTGCATAAAGAAATAAATAACATATTATTCCCAAGTTGTTCCGATTTGTCTCATCTCTCTTGGTATGCAACTCTTTCATGCTCACCATCACTATGTGACAGTTAATTTAAATTACCTTATAAAATAGAAATACTTACACTCCTGCTTAGAAGCACTACTGGGCATATACCCTGAGAAAACCATAATTCGAAAAGTCATGTACCACAATGTTCACTGCAGCTCTTTTTACAATAGCCAGGACATGGAAGCAACCTAAGTGTCCATCAACAGATGAATGGATAAAGAAGATGTGGCACATATATATAATGGAATATTACTCAGCCATGAAAAGAAATGAAATTGAGTTATTTGTAGTGAGGTGGATGGACCTACAGACTCATACAGAGTGGAGTAAGTCAGAAAGAGAAAAACAAATACCATATGCTAACACATATGTATGGAATCTTTAAAAAAATTGTTCTGATGAACCTAGGGGCAGGACAGGAATAAAGACACAGATGTAGAGAATGGACTTGAGGACACGGGGAGGGAGAAGGGTATGCTGGGACGAAGTGAGAGAGTGGCATGGACATATATACACTACCAAATGTAAAACAGATAGCTAGCGGGAAGCAGTTGCATAGCACAGGGAGACCAGCTCGGTGCTCTGTGACCACCTAGTGGGGTGGGATAGGGAGGGTAGGAGGGAGACGCAAGAGGGAGTGGATGGGTATATATATATACGTATAGCTGACTCACTTTGTTATACAGCAGAAACTAACACAACAATGTAAAGCAATTATACTCCAATAAAAATGTTAAAAATTAAATAAATAAGGAGAAATAAAAATTCCACAGTAATAGTTGGAGGTTTTAATACCCCTCTTAGTAACTGATAGGACAAGTAAACAAGAAAAAAATTAGAGAATGAAAAAGGAAGTCAGAGAATGAGAGGAAACATTTGCAATATGTGTGTCCCACAAAAACTTGTATCCAGAATATATAAAGAACTCTTCCAAATTCAAGACCAGCAGTGCAGTGAAAAGTAAGCAAATGACTTGAACAGACATTTCAAATAAGAAGTTATACAAGGACCAAAAAGCACATGAAAATGGTGGTGACACAGTTGTATCCATTTTTTCCAAGCTCACACTTAAAATGCATATTTCAGACCTGTGTGTGTCACTGTATATAAATTTTACCTTAATAAAAAGAGTACAGGAGGATCAGGAAGAGAAGGGTCTACGTTTGAACCCCACTCAACCACTTGATCTTGGTAGCCTTGGGCAAGTTACTTAACCTCTCAGAGCCCCAGTTGCTTTATCTGTAAAATGGGAATGAGAATGAACTCTTCACTGGGCTGCTGTGAAGATTCCATACAACCACACAAAGCATGGAGCACTTAGCGTGTATGAGGCACTCTATTAAATAGCTTAATGCTCACTCTTTATTCTCCACCCTCCTTCTTCCTCTTGCCTCCCAGCTCCTCAAACTTCTCTCTCCATGGATTCCTTCAGAACAAGCAAGAAAGTAGGGGGAGAATGTCCTAACTTACGCAGTGTGGGGTCCATGTGGCTGGGAGAGGAAACCCTGCTGCCATCACTTCCTCCCTTGGGCTGTTAGGAGGAGACGGAAAAGGAACTGTTTCTATGAGCCAGTGCTCCTGTGTAACCATCTCCCCTAAAAGTAGATGCAGAGCTAACATCTAGCCCCAAGTACCGGACAGTCCATGCTACTTGTACATTTTGATATAGTAAAAGCTGGCTTATCGGGCATGCTAGCAACTAAAAGTGAACTGAACAGCCTAAGGACAACCTTGAGGGATTCAACCAAATAAAAATGAAATCCTGTGAAGTTTTAATATTAAATATAAATATTCAGTATCAGAATGCCCTAAAACTTGGTTATCCTCATGTGTACATAAGTATATTGTGTCTCTATCTATCTATCTATCTATCTATCTATCATCTATCTTACCATCTATTATCTATCATCTATCTATTTTACAGTTGCACATCACTGCATTGTATTGGAATACTATAATTTATAACTAGGATCCGACTAGTAGACATTTAGATTGTTGACTAGTAGACATTTAGATTCTCTAATTAATGGCCTTATTTATGAATCATATTTTAGGTGTGCAAGTATATCAGAGCAATAAAACACCAGAAACCAACGGGATGAGTCAATTTCTATTTGTCTTTGTTATTTTGGTAGGTATTAGCAAATTGCCATCCATAAAGATTGTACCAATTTATACTCCTACCAGAAATACTTGAGAGAGCCTGTGCCCCAGAGCCTGACGCTGGAGTGTATCCTGGAGTGTATCAATTTTTTCAATTTTTGTTCTTTGGATTAATGGAAAATAGACATTCAACAAGCTTTTATGTTGAATAAGACTGAGACTCTTGTCATATGGTAAAGAGCTATTTTACCTTATTTTTGTGAACAGTTTATACGATTTGTTCTTTTCTCTGTCAAGTTACTGGGAAGTTTGATGTTCAAAAATGTTAACAATTTGGCACAATCACCCACCAACAGTAAAGGATGCCAGACCAATTAGAATGGATGCCAGTTGTAAACACCTGGAATGCCTGTGGCATCATGTTCCAGTGGAAGATTAACCCTGATTGATGGTGTATTTCTAGGCGCTTTCAGTATACAAGAAGATTTGAAACTAACTTTCTCCAAACTTGTCATTTATCGTCTGCATTTGCTTATGCTATTTTTTGGCAGGTAGTCCAAATGTTTTTAATCTTAGACCATTATGCCATCTACATTTTCAATTAGAAAGAGTTTTCCACTCCAAGAGTTTGAGCAAATTCTTTTAGTTTTTGAGTACATATGATTTCAAATTTTCACAGTTAAACTTTTGAAAGAGTTGGATGTTATCCTACTATTCATTATGAGATATAAATATAAATCTATCCTTATTTTTTCCAGATCTTAATTGTCTAACTCTGTTGATTAGCTGGTCTTTTTTCCCACTGATTTGGAAGCAACATTTCCCATATTCTAAATTCCCATATGAATTTAGACTTATTTCTATACTTTCTAATTAATTTCATTAATCTGTATAAATGTTTACTACTAGTACCACACTGGTTTGATTAGTAAATCCTTGTAATACACTTTAAAACTTTTACATCTTCTCTACCCTCATTGCTCTTCTTTTTCAAAGTTTTCCTGTTTATTCTTATTTCCCCACATTAGATTTAGAGTTGGTTTGTATAATTCCTCTCTCCTTCAAAAAAGATGTTGATGTCACTCTCATACACTACTGGTGGGAACAAAAAATATGGAAGTGAAGTTGTTAGTATCTAGTAAAATTTGCCCTTTGAACAAGCAATCCTAATTCTAGGTGTCTGTCCCAGAGATTCATTAGAAATGCACAAGAGAATTCATGGAAGCACTATTTGTAATAGCAAAACAAAAAACAACCAACAATAACAACAAAATTTTAAAAAATTGGAAAATCCTAAAATATCGTCAATAGGAAGCTAGTTGAATAAAATATGTATACCCATACAATGAAGTAACGTGCAGCTGTAAAAATGATTAAGGGCTATCTCTATATTGTGATCTGAGTAAATTGGTATTTAATGTTTTTTTTTAACTTACTTTTTTCCTCTGAGTTTTTAACCTCTTGTGATTTCTTTATGGTGAATTTTCTGTTTCTCTTTCAATAGGTAAGATAGCGATTTATCAATTTTTTTTTCCAAAAAACCAGCTTTGGTATTTATTAATTCTATATTTTTTCTGATTTCTAACACACTTTGTTGTTCTTTTCATAAACTTTAGATTCAGATGCTTGATTATTTGTTTTCAATTTTTTCTTTTGGTTATGCAAGTATTTATGCCTGTGAATTTTCATCTGTGCTTTCCTATATTGAATCTCATAAATTATTATATGTTATGTTCTCATTATTATTATTTTCTAGAAATTCTACAATTCCAGTTTGCACTCTACATTGATTTCAGAGATGTTTGAAGTCATTGCTTTGTTGGTTTGTATGTTTGTTTTAAATTCCAAGTGGAAGTATCTTTAGTTTTCTGGTTTTGTTATTATTTTCTATTTTTATCACATTTCAATCAGAAAAATATTCTTTACTACTTACATTTTTGGAATGTATCGAGGTTGCTTTGTGACCTCTTATATGATCAATATCATGAATGTAGCAAGGACACCTAAAAAGATGGGTATTCTCTATTTTCAGGGTTCAAAGTTTGATATATACCAATCAGATGCACTTTTAAAATTATGTTATTTAGGTCATCTATAATCTTAATTTTGTCCAATTTGAACTATCATAGACTGAGAGAGGTATTAAATTAATATTAACTTAAATTCATCTACTTCTTGTAAGTGGATATTTTTCTCCTTTTATCCCCTGTACTTTTTATAGTTACTCTTATTTGAGGCCTGGCTATACATGTTTATCTCCATTATAAACTCTTCATATTGGCATTACAAAGGGGCCTTCTCTTTCTCCTTGAATAAATGTTGACCTAAATTGCATTTTGTTTAATTTCTTAAAAGTCAAAATCCCTACATTTTGTTTGCATTGCATGAGAATACATTTGCCCATTTTTTCCCAAAATCTTCTGACTTATTTTACTCACTGAGTTTGGTTTCATTCTGGAATTAGGTTTTCTTTCATTTGTTCCTATATGAAAACCTATTTCTATTAGTCAGTGGATTATTTATGGACATGCAAATGTCCATAAACATTGCCATGACAGAAATATCTATCTGCTGTACCATTTGGATGAGTGCCCTTAGAGAATCTGCCTTTTAGGTTTGCAATATTACCTTTCACCTCTCTTTCCTGAGCATCTCTGCCCCACTCTCTACATAGTTCTTCCTCAGAGATAACATCACATTCAGTAATCAGCTGGATAGGAATATTTCTAAAATCTATGTAATGTGCACATCAATCAGGTAATGAAGTAGAGTTTTGTGTGGCTTATAAAACCATATTCGGTGCCACATGGTCCCTTTACCTTTCTAATCCTGGCCTCAAGGCTACAGTCTAAGATTTCTACTTACCTTGGATATAGATTGAACCTCCTGCTTTCCAATACAGCCAAAATAAAATTCAAAAACGTCTGCCAAGTCACAATTCTCTAATACAAACCCTAACTTATTCTCAGAAAAGAATCCAGCAAATTGACAGACCACTGTCCCTTTACTTATTTCATTCCCTTTGCCCAGAATGCTATCTTCTTGGTAGGGAGCTTACTCTTCCTGTAAGATGCATCTTCAGTTTGAAACTTTTTCTTGCCCTCCCTCCAGTCAAGTGTGTTTTCATTCACCAGAATAAAATTCGTCTAGGACATACCACTGATTTTTGCACTTAGAAAATTCTTCTCTGTGTGTTGTGAATCACTTCCATATGTGAACATATATTTTTTCCATATTTTTTCTCAGGAAAATGGAATTTTCTTAAATTCCTGTAGATGCAGAGCTGCCTGCACTATTTAAAGAGAGTAAACCTCATTAAAACTTTTTTTATGGTTTTTAGCACCTTAGTGTAAATTGCCTTTTCAGTTAACTGGTTTTAGTGCAGAAAGGAAATGAAAAGCAAGAGTTGGAGGAAGAGTAATTTTTAAATAAACCTTAATGGAGAGAGTTAGTGGTGAACAGAAATCTCATGGTACCGGGTGCAGGGAGGAGGCAGAATAGGAAACAGAGGACCAAATAAAGAATCTTAGAAAAGGGAAGACAACGACACCTTTTAATTCATGTTTTTACTGAGGCAATCCCCTTCTCCAAGTTCAAAACTGTAAGCTCTAACGCACTTGATAAACCTGTGCACTAAGTATTTTTCCTAACATCTCATTATAAAAATCTTCAAATAGGCAGCAAAGTTGAAAGAATTTTAATATAAAAACCAGTATATTCACTTCCTAGATTGTGCCATTAACATTTTACTTATGTTTTTTCAACCACATATCTGCTCATCTATCCATCCAACAATCTCTTCCAGTTTTTCATGCATTTTAAAGTAAATTGCAGAATCTCTATGCTCCCACTTAAGCACTTCATAATGCATATTATAAACAAGAATTCAACTTTTTAATATTCTCTTTCCTTTAAATGTAAAATGTATTGTGTAATATACCATTATCTGATAGCTAAACTAGGACAGCTCCATGCTTATCTCCAGAGATGCCTAGATGTCTGGTACCAAGAAAAAAACAAGTGAGCTAACCAAAGATTTATAATGTGTTCTTTAAATCTCAAACTTTAAGTTTTACACCCAGGACCAGCTTGTTTAGAGATCACTTACACTTGGGGTAATGGGTTAACCACCTTGGCTTGGCAATGTGACTAGAGAGGCATAAAAGATTCTACTGGAGATTTTTCCTCATGGTCTCCTGAAACTAAGATTCCTCACTCACATATCAGTGGTTCATAATCCACAGATCAAGTGCACTCTATGAGAAAAAAAAGACCCCTGGGGAGCTGAGTCTAGGAGTATCTCTGGCCCCCATGCTTGCCTATACTTGGAACATGCTATACCATTTTCTATGCCTTGGTTATAGCCTTATGTGAGTATGCTCTGTGAAGTACTGTAAATCCTTTCCTTCTTCTAATCCTGTGAAATTGTAGCATTTATATACAATGCAATATATAAAATTTAAGTGATATTTACCAAGTTTTGAAAGAAGGAATACATCTGTATAACCCTAACTCCTATCAAGACATAGAATATTCTTCTTAACCCCAGAATGTTCCCTCATGCCCCTTCCTAGTCAATCCCCAGCCTGCGCTCAGAGGTACCTGTTGTTCTGTTTGTTTGCTTTTTCCCCCACTATAGATTAGATCTGCCTGTTGCAAGACTTCATATATGTGAAGCCATACAATATATACTTTTATGTTTGGCTCCTTTACTCAGCATAATTTTGAGATTCATTCTTATTTAATGTATTAGTACATTGTTTCTTTTTACCATTGAGTTAATATTCTATTGTATTAATATACCACAGCTTATTTATCTATTCTCCTATTAAAGTACACAAAGGATTTTTCCAGCTTGGAGCAATTAAACCTAGAGTGGTATGAGTATAGTAATTGCAAAGTCTTTTTATTTTCCTAACCTCTGAGTAAATACAAAAGATGGAAACTGCTGGGTCATGGGATAAGTGCACGTTTAGTTTTGTAAGAAATTACCAATACGTTCCCAAAGTGGCTGCTGCATTTTACAATATATTCCGAATAGTAACATATGGACGTTTTAGTTAACTCCACGTCCTTGTCAACATCTGATGTTGTGTCTTTTTAATTTTAGCCACTCAAGTAGATGTATACTGGTGTCTTATTATGTTTTTAATTTTTTATTTCCTGATGACACGATATTGAGCAGTTTTACATATGCTTAACATTTGAATGTTTTCTTTTGTGACGTGTCTGTTAAAATATTTTGCCCATTTTTTTAATTGGATTATTTGTCTTTTCATTAGTGAGTTGTGGGCATTCATTGTATATTCTGGGTACCAATCCCTTCACAGTTATATGTTTTGCAAATATTATCACTGAGGCTGTGTTTTGCCTAGCCATTTCTCTTATTAATGATGTCTTTTGATGAACAGAGGTGATCAGTTTTTTAAAAGTCTAGTTTTTTGAATCCAATCTTCAGAATCAAGAAAAATAATAAATCGTTGTTTTAAACCATCATAGTTTTGGTGGTAGTTTGATATCAATAATAGATAATACTAGCTCATGTCCACAGGTTAAAAGTGAAAAAAGAGTTTTAAGGAAAAGAGCCCTGAACTCTGTCTCAGGCACGCCCTAAACATGTTCTGGACAGCTATAAAACTAACCATTTTTACTAGAATAAATGAGGATTATGACTTTCTGATCTATTCCCCTATCCATGTATGAATACTGAAGAAACAAAATCCTCCATGCATTATGCAAAGACTGACACAGAAACGCCTAAAACTTCACGAGAATGGAACTCCACTTTATAATTTTGATTAGTACTTTTTTTTCAGTGTTGGCTCTTGGTAATTTGCTTGACAGAGTGAATAACACCTCTTCAATGTGAAAAATCAGTTGACTGAAATTACGTGAATGACACAAAAATTGAGACTAGAGTTCTATAATTATGGTTGTCCTGGCTATAATGTAAAACAATCAATTAAAAAGATTGTAAGAGTATCTTTTCTCATTCACACCAGGGGATAATACTTAATGATATGATAGACTCTTACTGAAGGTATTAACTAATGTCAATGAGGGCTGTGATTTTTTTTTCCTGAGAAGACAATTACAAACTATAATGCTGTGTTTGACTCACTTATATCTTAATACAGAGAGATGAACATAATGAAAAACATTTTGTGTATAAATTATATTTTTTTCAGAGCTCTGTGTCTTTTATTTACTTTTTTTGAATTTTTGAATTTTATTTAATATATTTTTTATACAGCAGGTTCTTATTAGTTATCAATTTTGTACATATCAGTGTATACATGTCAATCCCAATCTCCCAGTTCATCCCACCACCACCCACACCCCCCGCCACTTTCCCCTCCTGGTGTCCATATGTCTGTTCTCTACATCTGTGTCTCTATTTCTGCCCTGCAAACAGGTTCACCTGTACCATTTTTCTAAGTTCCACATACATGCGTTAATATACGATATTTTTTTCTCTTCCTGACTTACTTCACTCTGTATGACAGTCTCTAGGTCTGTCCACATCTCTACAAATGACAGCTCCGTGTCTTTTAGTAAACAGAAATAAAACATCTTAGCAGAATGACAATCTAAGTTTTTGAGGAGAGAAGGAAAAGGTTTAATATTTTTCTCTCAAATTCAAAAATCACAAAAGTGTACAGTCTAAGTATGAAATGATTATATTATTATGGGGATAAGTTTTTAAAGAGTATTCTTGTATTCAAGCTACATTGGGTCCTTTAAGGCTTGGTTTTTATCCTGAAAAGGTATGCTAGGATCCACATCCATTCATTCATTCCACAAATATTCAGTAGTTATTGACTACTATATTGCCAGGTATTGTTGAAAACTCTAAAACTTCCCTACTCTGATGGAGCGACCATACAAAATAAGGATACTTAAGCTTCAAAAGTGGAAAAAGTCACTTTCTAAAAATGTGTGGAAAGAGAAGAAAGAGTTGAGGTAGACAGAGAAAGAATTATTTAAGAAACTAAGAAGCAAAGCCAGAGAGGTTATAGGTAAACCAGAAAAATGTGATGTCCCACAAAGCAAGTGAAGAAAGTGTGTCAGGAAGGAAAGAGAGTAGTTAGCTGTGTCAAATGTTGCTGATAGTTTAAGGAAGATGAGGACTGAGAAATGACCACTGGATGTGGCAATGTGAAAGTCACTGGTGACAGGAACAATTTTGATGGCATGATGTGGTGAACGCACAGAGGATAGGATTGGAGTCAGCAAAGACAGACAATTCTTTCTTGGTCTTTGTTGTAAAAGGAAACTGACCAATGGCAATGGCATCTGTACAGAAAAAATGGGTCAAGAGAGGGAATTTTTATGTAAAAAATTACAGCATGTTTGTAAGCAGATGGGAATGACACAATGGAAAGAAAGAAAAATTGATGATGTATCTAAGAAGAACCCAATAATAAAAAACATCCTGAACCATTTCTCTAAACACACCCACATTTGCTTCCTTGTGTCCTATCTTCAAAGCTAATCCTTGCTTTTCATTCTGCTTCACCCTTTGGGAAACCACTTCTGAGGCCTGGTTAGTTACTTCTAGCTCCCGATCTCTGGCTTTATAACTCAGTCCTGCTCTCTTGCCTCAGTAAAGCATGCCCCCATCCATCATTAGACAATTCTAGAATATTCTCTCTTTACTTTCTGAGTGTGTTCTACCCCTATTTGTGAGTCCAAATAGTCTCAAGTAGGATATTTAATAAGAGATATTTAATTTAACTATGGACACACACTTTTGCATTATTTATAGGAAAACACTGAGTTATATTCCCCCTAAATTTGAGCCAAGAAAAGAACATTTATTTCTTTGTTAGAAAATTCTGAAATACAGTGGGCCATCGTGGGAATACACACTAGATTGCCCACTTTTCCTAGACCCAGTTTCTCCAATAAGAAGTAATCATCCCAACAAATGAACTTATTTACAAAACAGAAACAGACTTACAGATATAAAAAACAAACTTATGGTTACCAAAGGGGAAACATGGGGTGGGGGGAGGGATAAATCATAAGCTTGGGATGAACACACACACACAACTACATATAAGATAAATAATCAAGGACCTATGGTACAGCACAGGGAACTCCACTCAGTATTCTGTGATAAGCTATATGAGAAAAGAATCTAAAAAAGAATGAATATATGTATATGTATAATTGAATCACTTTGCTGTACACCTGAAACTAACACAACATTGTAAATCAACTGTACTCCAGGAGGGATGATCTCTCCATATTATCATCACTCCACCCTTTATTTTCTAACTTATTTTTCTCTTTTTAAAAACAAACGAAAAAAACTAAAAACTCTTCTGAGTGCAAAAGGAATAGTCCTTCACTGTGAAAAGAGATACTAGAGAAATGTAGAAGGAAATAAAGAAAAAAATACTCAAATTTTTACCACACAACATTTTGGATTAATTTCTCTATCACTTCCTGGCCTTTTGGCTAAGATCATGTGTGGATTCATTTCTCTATTTCTATGCAAACTGTTTAGCAAACAAGAAATCACGGGCTTCCCAGGTGGTGCAGTGGTTGGGAGTCCGCCTGCCGATGCAGGGGACACGGGTTCGTGCCCCGGTCCGGGAAGATCCCACATGCCCTGGAGCGGCTGGGCCCGTGAGCCATGGCCGCTGAGCCTGCGCGTCCGGAGTCTGTGCTCCGCGATGGGAGAGGCCACAACAGTGAGAGGCCCGCATACCGCAAGAAAAAAAAAAGAAAAAAGAAATCACACATAATATTTTCACTTAAAATGATGTAATCACTATTTTTCCCTTTTTTTCTTAGCTTTGATGTTTTCCTTTCTTTTTTAATTTTTATTTTATATTGGAGTACAGTTGATTTACAATGTTGCATTAGTTTCAGGTGTACAGCGAATTGATTTAGTTATACATATACATATACATTTATCTATTCTTTTTGAGATTTTTTCTCGTATAGGTTATTATAGAGTACTGAGTAGAGTTCCCTGTGCTATACAGTAGGTCCTTGTTGACTATCTATATTATATATAGTAGTGTGTATACATTAATCACAACCTGCTAATTTATCTGCTCTTAAGGTGTATATTCACAAGTTTAAAAGAATTTCTGGGTCAAAGTCTGTGTGAACATAGACTCTTGGCCGTTTCTAAAATACTTATTTAGGGAGAGAGGGGGAAGATGGCGGAAGAGTAAGACGCGGAGATCACCTTCCTTCACACAAATACATCAGAAATACATCTACACGTGGAACAACTCCTACAGAACACCCACTGAACGCTGGCAGAAGACCTCAGGCCTCCCAAAAGGCAAGAAACTCCCCCACGTACCTGGGTAGGGCAAAAGAAAAAAGAATAAACAGAGACAAAAGAATAGGGACGGGACCAGCACCGGTGGGAGGGAGCTGTGAAGGAGGAAAGGTTTCCACACACTAGGAGCCCCTTCGCGGGTGGAGACTGTGGGTGGCGGAGGGGGGAAGCTTCAGAGCCGTGGAGGAGAGTGTAGCAACAGGGGTGCGGAGGGCAAAGCGGAGAGATTCCCGCACAAAGGATCGGTGCCGACCGGCACTCACCAGCCCGAGAGGCTTGTCTGCTCACCCGCCGGGGTGGGCGGGGCTGGGAGCTGAGGCTCGGGTTTCGGGTTTCGGTCGGAGCGCAGGGAGAGGACTGGGGTTGGCGGCGGGAAGAGAGCCTGAAGGGGTTAGTGCACCACGGCTACCCGGGAGGGAGTCCGGGAAAAAGTCTGGAGCTGCCGAAGAGGCAAGAGACTTTTTCTTCCCTCTTTGCTTCCTGGTGCGCGAGGAGAGGGGATTAAGAGCGCTGCTTAAAGGAGCTCCAGAGACAGGCGCGAGCCGCACTATCAGCGCAGACCCCAGAGACGGGCATGAGACGCTAAGGCCGCTGCTGCTGCCACCAAGAAGCCTGTGTGCGAGCTCAGGTCACTATCCACGCCGCCCCTCCCGGGAGCCTGTGCAGCCCGCCACTGCCAGGGTCCAGTGATCTAGGGACAACTTACCCGGGAGAAAGAACGGCGCCTCAGGCTGGTGCAACGGCCTCTGCCACCGGAGGCTCGCCCCACATCCGTGCCCCTCTCTCCCCGTGGCCTGAGTGAGCCAGAGCCCCGAAAACAGCTGCTCCTTTAACCCCGTCC
The DNA here is from genome assembly GCF_964341445.2 of Mesoplodon mirus. Classification (NCBI taxonomy): domain Eukaryota; kingdom Metazoa; phylum Chordata; class Mammalia; order Artiodactyla; family Ziphiidae; genus Mesoplodon; species Mesoplodon mirus. Next base: position 22,657,458 of record NC_138986.1, on the reverse strand, counting down.
TGTCTGAGCGAAGAACAGACGCCCTCAGGTGACGTACATGCAGAGGCGGGGCCAAATCCAAAGCTGAGACCCGGGAGCTGTGAGAATAAAGAAGAGAAAGGGAAATCTCTCTGAGCAGCCTCAGGAGCAGCGGATTAAATCTCCACAATCAACTTGATGTACCCTGCATCTGTGGAATACCCGAGTAGACAACGAATCATCCCAAATTGAGGAGGTGGACTTTAAGAGCAAGATATATTATTTTTTCCCCTTTTCCTCCTTTGTGAGTGTGTATGTGTATGCTTCTGTGTGAGATTTTGTCTGTATAGCTTTGCTTTCACCATTTGTCCTAGGGTTCTATCCGTCCGTTTGGTTTGTTTGTTTTGTTTTGTTTTACTTTTTTTAAAAAAAATTTCTTAATAATTATTTTTTTATTTTATTTTACATTACTTTATTTTCTTTTATCCTCTATCTTTCTTTCTTTCTTTCTACTTTTTCTCCCTTTTATTCTGAGCCATGTGGATGAAAGGCTCTTGGTGCCGCAGCCAGGAGTCAATGCTGTGCCTCTGAGGTGGGAGAGCCAACTTCAGGACACTGGTCCACAAGAGACCTCCCAGCTCCACATAATATCTCCCAGAGATCTCCATCTCAACACCAACACCCAGCTTCACTCAACGACCAGCAAGCTACAGTGCTGGACACCCTATGACAAACAACTAGCAAGACAGGAACACAACCCCACCCATTAGCAGAGAGGCTGCCTAAAATCATAATAAGGCCACAGACACCCCAAAATACAGCACCAGACGTGGACCTGCCCACCAGAAAGACAAGATCCAGCCTCATCCACCAGAACACAGGCATCAGTCCCCTCCAACAGGAAACTTGCACAACCCACTGAACCAACTTTAGCCACTGGGGACAGACACCAAAAACAACGGGAACTACGAACCTGCAGCCTGCAAATAGGAGACCCTGAAACACAGTAAGATAAGCAAAATGAGAAGACAGAAAAATACACAGCAGATGAAGGAGCAAGATAAAAACCCACCAGAACTAACAAATGAAGAGGAAATAGGCAGTCTACCTTGGTAAATTCAGCATAATGATAGTAAAGATGATCCAAAATCTTGGAAATAGTATAGAGAAAATGAAAGAAACATTTAACAAGGACCTAGAAAAACTAAAGAGGAAACAAGCAACGATGAACAACACAATAAATGAAATTAAAAATACTCTAGAAGGGATCAATAGCAGAATAACTGAGGCAGAAGAACATATAAGTGACCAGGAAAACAAAATAGTGGAAATAACTACTGCAGAGCAGAATAAAGAAAAAAGAATCAAAAGAACTGAGGACAGTCTCAAAGACCTCTGGGACAATATTAAATGCACCAACATTTAAATTATAAGGGTCCCAGAAGAAAAAGAGAAAAGGAAAGGGACTGAGAAAATATTTGAAGAGATTATAGTTGAAAACTTCCCTAATATGGGAAAGGAAATAGTTGAGTCCAGGAAGCACAGAGTCCCATACAGGATAGATCCAAGGAGAAACACGCCAAGACATATTAATCAAACTGTCAAAAATTAGATACAAAGAAAACATATTAAAAGCATCAAGGGAAAAACAACAAATAATACACAAGGGAATCTCCATAAGGTTAACAGATGAACTCTCAGCAGAAACTCTGCAAGCCAGAAGGGAGTGGCAGGACATATTTAAAGTGATGAAGGAGAAAAACCTACAAACAGATTACTCGACCCAGCAAGGATCTCATTCAGATTTGATGGAGAAATTAAAACCTTTACAAACAAGACAAAGCTGAGAGAGTTCACCACCACCAAACCAGCTTTACAACAAATGCTAAAGGAACTTCTCTAGGCAAGAAACACAAGAGAAGGAAAAGACCTACAATAACAAACCCAAAACAATTAAGGAAATGGGAATAGGAACATACATATTGGTAATTATCTTAAATGTAAATGGATTAAATGATCCAACCAAAAGACATAGACTGGCTGAATGAATACAAATACAAGACATATATATAGGCTGTCTACAAGAGACCCACTTCAGACCTAGGGACACATACAGACTGAAAGTAAGGGGATGGAAAAAGACATTCCATGCAAATGGAAATCAAAAGGAAGCTGAAGTAGCAATTCTCATATCAGACAAAATAGACACTAAAATAAAGACTATTACAAGAGGCAAAGAAAGACACTACATAATGATTAAGGGATCGATCCAAGAAGAAGATATAACAATTGTAAATATTTATGCACCCAACATAGGAGCACTTCAATACATAAGGCAAATACTAAGAGCCATAAAAGGGGAAATAGACAATAACACATTCATAGTAGGGGACTTTAACACCCCACTTTCACCAATGGACAGATCATCCAAAATGAAAATAAATAAGGAAACACAAGCTTTAAATGATACATTCAACAAGATGGACTTAATGGATATTTATAGGACATTCCATCCAAAAACAACAGAATACACGTTTTTCTCAAGTGCTCATGGAACATTCTCCAGGATAGATCATATCTTGGGTCACAAATCAAGCCTTGGTAATTTTAAGAAAATTGAAATTGTATCAAGTATCTTTTCTGACCACGACGCTATGAGACTAGATATCAATTACAGGAAAACATCTGTAAAAAATACAAACACATGGAGGCTAAACAATACACTACTTAGTAACGAAGTGATCACTGAAGAAATCAAAGAGGAAATAAAAAAATACCTAGAAACAAATGACAATGGAGACATGATGGCCCAAAACCTATGAGATGCAGCAAAAGCAGTTCTAAGAAGGAAGTTTATAGCAATACAATTCTACCTTAAGAATAAGGAAACATCTCAAATAAAAAACCTAACCTTGCACCTAAAGCAAATAGAGAAAGAAGAACAAAAAAACCCCAAAGTTAGCAGAAGGAAAGAAATCATAAAAATCAGATCAGAAATAAATGAAACAGAAATGAAGGAAATGATAGCAAAGATCAATAAAACTAAAAGCTGGTTCTTTGAGAAGATAAACAAAATTGATAAACCATTAGCCAGACTCATCAAGAAGAAAAGGGAGAAGACTCAAATCAATACAATTAGAAATGAAAAAGGAGAAGTAACAACTGACACCGCAGAAATACTAAAGATCATGAGAGATTATTACAAGCAACTCTATGCCAATAAAATGGACAATGTGGAAGAAATGGACAAATTCTTAGAAATGCACAATCTGCCATGACTGAACCAGGAAGAAATAGAAAATATGAATAGACCAATCACAAGCACTGAAATTCAGACTGTGACTAAATATCTTCCAACAAACAAAAGCCCAGAACCAGATGGCTTCACAGGCGAATTCTGTGAAATATTTAGATAAGAGCTAACACCTATCCGTCTCAAACTCTTCCAAAATATAGCAGAGGGATGAACACTCGCAAACTCATTCTACGAGGCCACCATCACCTTGATACCAAAATCAGGCCTGGATATCACAAAGAAAGAAAACTACAGGCCAATATTACTGATGAACATAGATGCAAAAATCCTCAACAAAATACTAGCAAACAGAATCCAACAGCACATTAAAAGGATCATACACCATGATCAAGTGGGGTTTATTCTAGGAATGCAAGGATTCTTCAATATATGCAAATCAAACAACGTGATACACCATATTAACAAATTGAAGGAGAAAAACCATATGATCATCTCAATAGATGCAGAGGAAGCTTTCAACAAAATTCTACATCCATTTATGTAAAAACCCTGCAGAAAGTAGGCATAGAGGGCACTTTCCTCAACATAATAAAAGCTATATATTGAAAAACCCACAGCCAACATCATCCTCAATGGTGAAAACCTGAAACCATTTCCACTAAGATCAGGAACAAGACAGGGTTGCCCACTCTCACCACTATTATACAACATAGTTTTGGAAGTTTTAGCCACTGCAATTAGAGATGAAAAAGAAATAAAAGGAATCCAGATTGGAAAAGAAGAAGGAAAGCTGTCACTGTTTGCAGATGACATGATCCTATACATATAGAATCCCAAAGATGCTACCAGAAAACTACTAGAGCTAATCAATGAATTTGGTAAAGTAGCAAAATTTTGGTAAAGGATACAAAATTAATGCACATAAATCTCTTGAATTCCTATACACTAATGGTGAAAAATCTGAAAGTGAAATTAAGAAAACACTCCCATTTACCATTGCAACAAAAAGAATAAAATATCTAGGAATAAACCTACCTAAGGAGACAAAAGACCTGTATGCAGAAAATTATAAGACACTGATGAAAGAAATTAAAGATGATACAAATAGATGGAGAGATATACCATATTTTTGGATTGGAAGTATCAACATTGTGAAAATGACTCTACTACCCAAAGCAATCTACAGAATCAATGCAATTCCTATCAAACTACCACTGGCATTTTTCGCAGAACTAAAAAAAAATTTCACAATTTGTATGGAAATACAAAAGACCCTGAGTAGCCAAAGCAATCTTGAGAACAAGAAATGGAGCTGGAGGAATCAGGCTCCCTGACTTCAGACTATACTACAAAGCTACAGTAATCAAGACAGTATGGTACTGACACAAAAACAGAAATATAGATCAAGGGAACAGGATAGAAAGCCCAGAAATAAACCCACACACATATGGTCAGCTTGTCTTTGGTAAAGGAGGCAAGGCTATACAATGAAGAAAAGACAGACAGCCTCCTCAATAAGTGGTGCTGGGAAAACTGGACAGCTACATGTAAAAGAATGAAATTAGAACACTCCCTAACACCATACACAAAAATAAGCTCAAAATGGATTAAAGACCTAAATGTAAGGCCAGAAACTATCAAACTCTTAGAGGAAAACATAGGCAGAACACTCTGTGACATAAATCACAGCAAGATCCTTTTTGACCCACCTCCTAGAGAAATGGAAATAAAAACAAAAATAAACAAATGGGATGTAATGAAACTTAAAATCTTTTGCACAGCAAAGGAAACCATAAACAAGACCAAAAGACAACCCTCAGAATGGGAGAAAATATTTGCAAATGAAGCAAATGACAAAGGATTAATCTCCAAAATTTAGAAGCAGCTCATGCAGCTCAATAACAAAAAACAAACAACCCAATCCACAAATGGGCAGAAGACCTAAATAGACATTTCTCCAAAGAAGATATACAGATTACCAACAAACACATGAAAGAATGCCTAATATCATTAATCATTAGAGAAATGCAAATCGAAACTACAATGAGATATCATCTCACACCAGTCAGCATGGCCATCATCAAAAAATCTAGAAACAATAAATGCTGGAGAGGGTGTGGAGAAAAGGGAACACTCTTGCACTGCTGGTGGGAATGTGAATTGGTACAGCCACTATGGAAAACAGTATGGAGTTTCCTTAAAAAACTAAAAATAGAACTACCATATGACCCAGCAATCCCACTACTGGGCATATACCCTTAGAAAACCATAATTCAAAAAGAGTAATGTACCACAATGTTCATTGCAGCTCTATTTACAATAGCCAGGAGATGGAAACAACCTAAGTGTCCATCATCGGATGAATCGATAAAGTTGTGGCACATATATACAATGGAATATTACTCAGCCATAAAAAGAAATGAAATTGAGTTATTTGTAGTGAGGTGGATGGACCTAGAGTCTGTCATACAGAGTGAAGTAAGTCAGAAAGAGAAAAACAAATGCCATATGCTAACACATATATATGGAATCTAAGGGGGGAAAAAAGGTCATGAAGAACCTAGGGGTAAGACGGGAATAAAGACACAGACCTACTGAAGAACCTAGGGGTAAGATGGGAATAAAGACACAGACCTACTAGAGAATGGACTTGAGGATATGGGGAGGGGGAAGGGTAAGCTGTGACAAAGTGAGAGAGTGGCATGGACATATATACACTACCAAACGTAAAATACATAGCTAGTGGGAAGCAGCGCATAGCACAGGGAGATCAGCTCAGTGCTTTGTGACCACCTAGAGTGGTGGGATATGGAGGGTGGGAGGGAGGGAGACACAAGAGGGAAGAGATATGGGAACATATGTGTATGTATAAATGATTCACTTTGTTATAAAGCAGAAACTAACACACCATTGTTAAGCAATTATACTCCAATAAAGATGTTAAAATAAATAAAGAAATAAAATAAAATAACTCACTTAAAATACTTGTTTTGCAATTTGTACCTCCACTAGTGCTAATAGTTGTAGGGTAATTGTTAATGTTCCATATCTTTTGTAATTTGCAGAAAATAACACATAATACTTATGATTTACCTACTGGTTATTAGTAAGAGTAATCTCTTTCAAGTATTAATTAATCATTTGTCTTACTACTTTGTGAATAGTTCCTGTGTCTCATCCAGTTATCTGCATCTTACTTTAGGGTATTTTCCCCTCTATCAAGTGGTTTAATGTCTTTATAAATTAATAAAGCTAACAATCTGTCTCATTTTATTTCAAATACATTTTCATCTTTTTTTCATTTAACTCAGTTTTTTGTTTGTTTTTTGTTTTTTACTTTTGACTTGAAGGCATTGACATACAGTAAGATGCATTGGTCATTTGTAGGTGTTTGATTTTCTTCAGATTCATAAATCTTTTCTTCATTCACAAATTTGATAAACATTCACCTGTATTTCCTGTTTTTTTTAATTTTCATTTTCCATTTAGCTCTTTCATCCTTTTATAATTTATTTTGATGAGCTAGGATAACATAAAATCAAAATGGATTTTTTAAACTAGTTCATCAATACTCTCAGGAGTGCATTTTGAATGATCCATCTCTTTCACCTGAATCATCAGGATTCATTTGTCATGTGTTACGTTCATTACAGACACTGGTTCCATGATAGCTATTCTATTCTATTGACCTGCCAGTCTATTTTTCACCCACTAATTACTATAGTTTAATCATTTAAATTACACATTTAATTATTCTAGTCTTATAGAAAGTCTTATTATCTGGTAGGACTTGTCCCTACATATTATTCTTTCCAAAAGTTTCAAGATATTTCACATCTGCTTGTTCTTTAAGATAAGAATGATGTCCCCATTTTTGTTGCAGTTTTGTAGTGACTAGGAACATTTACTCCAAATCCGGTCTGTATAGGTTAAAACCCCCACATCCATCACATATAGCTCCATAACCTTGGGAGTTATGCCTCAGTTTTACATCTGCAACATGGGTATAATAGTAGAACCTCCCTCTCAGAGCTGTTGTGATGATAGAGTGAATGATTAAATTTATGTAAGGCACTTAGAATAGTACCTAGCAACATAATATAAAATATTATATAGAAATGCCTTCCTATTATTATTTGGCAACAAGCACTTTGCTAAGCTTTACATGCCTTCTATCATTGAATCCTTCCTTGGACCTCTCTCTCGGGATTCTCTCCTTCTGTCTTAATGATCTTGTGAAAACTGATCAAGTTAGAATAATTGCATGTTTAAGGAAAAAAATCTAAGACATTTTTCCATTTCTATTTATTTTCAATGGTATTGTCTCACCTCAAGGTTACTGATTTTCTTGACTTTCCAATCAACAGGATGGAAAGAAAATAGATAAATGCTAGTGTGAATATGTACATTTAAAATCATTCCTAATTCATTGTTATTAATACATTGCATTATCATATGTTTTTTGTTATGATTTTACCCAATCTATAAGATAGAATTTAAATGACTCTTTGTAGCTTATAGCTTGTCCTATATATATATATGTCTATATATAAATGTATGCCTATATATACATTATATGATCTTAGTTTGTCTTTTATGATACAGGCCCAGATGTACTACATAAAGCAGGGGAGAGAGAGATAACAGGTTTACCAAGAGAACAACATTGAAGATTCTAGAGATTCTCACTCGATAGGTTTGCACATTTCATAAGCCCCTCCCCAAACCCCCTTCCCATGGCAGAATACAGATGATTCCAAGGAGCATTTTTAGAAAAATTTCCCACAAGTGGAAGCATCCGGTAGTCTAACATTGCCTATAATTGTGGCTGGTTCCTTATGAAAAAAAGAAGACCACCTTCTCAGATTAAGAGAGGCATTATCCGATTGTAGTGTGGAATATAATGAGTGAAGAATGGAAAGAAGATATAGACACACTTAGATATGCTGCTGGTGTTGTAACAAGGGCTGTTTCAAATCAACAGCTGCATCATCCAGCACTGACCCCTCTAGGGTCTAGAGGTCACTTTTCTTTCCCTGAGATGCAGAATCCCTGCTGCAGGGACCAGGTCCCCTTCCTCAATGCCACTTCTCTGGTTTTCACTTCCTTACAAAAAGAAAAAAAATCTGAGACAGTTGCCTAGTAGGAAAAGTTCAGAGTCTCAGAACATTCCGTTTGAATCATGTCTTTCCATAATTGTCTTTCTTTAATGACTTCAAAATTTGGGATGTAGTTTCTGTGTGTCCACGTTTCATGGCTGAATCTTCATTTAAGTATAGTCAGTTTAAGATGAAGGTGGAGAGAAATCATTAAACTTTCCGTACTTAAACATACATATGTGACATAAGAATGTCTTTCAAAAGTGCCTCGAATACCTGTCTAGGATCTTACATTCAATGATTCTACACTAATTGAGATTTTAACTCTATAAGTATCATCACTATGTTATGTAACATGAATTAAACTGCCCACTTTTCCAGTTGGCCAACAGAGGTGTCTTCTCTTACATCTAGTACCTCCCTCTCTCCAATCACTTCTCTTACCATCAGCACTTTATTGTAATGAATACCACATGTCAGTGAGATCCACGGTATTTTGAGAACCATTCTAGAGATTAATGTTTCAGAAAGTTCAGAAAAAGTGCAAAATTTGAGTAAGAACTAGAAGAGAAATGGGTTCCCAGAGAAGTATTCATCATGTTTAACTTGCAACAAATTAATATCCTCACAGTCTAACTTGCTTCAAGTGTATGATAAACTTTTCTAGACAGAAAATTATGCTGAGGTTTTTGTCCAAAAATTGATGATCATTTATTGAGCTTCTCTTACCGGTGTAATATTTGCTTAGAATTTTACAGACCTTTCACTGGGTCCTGTTAGAAATAGTCGACTTTAAATGATGCTTAAGAATGGTAGTTTTTAATACAGTCGGTTATCTGGGCAGCAATAAAATTGTCAGGTAATAACATCCATCATCCTCAACTCACTGAAGGCAGGTGGTTTTAGTGAATGAGTTGTACACTTCACTGACCAATTTGCTTCACTTAGGGAACAGCCCTGGTAGTGACATAAAGTCTATGGAGCAAAATTTCAAAGAAATACAGAACAGGCAAAAAGGATCCCATGAAAGACAGTGAACCAATATCTAAGAGTGAAAAAGTGGGATTCAGTGAACATTGAAAATCTGAGGTATGAAAATAATTGGCTCCTAATAAGAATGAAATAGAAACAGACTCTTTTTCTTAAGCCATTTTAAAGACATTTTTGTGATATTAACTATACCTGAGAATAATTTCCACCATGTCAAGTAAACAATGAGCAACAACTGGCAACATTTAAGATGACTGGAGTACCATTTAGGGAGCTTAATTTAACATTTTAATATCCTGAAAACTGTTCTAATAAGGAGGAACCTTCCCTCTGAAACTTGCCATAGCCTAGTCATTCATATATACAATCATCTTTTACTCTCAGTAACTGTGGCTTTCCTCACCCCCATCCGCATCTCACAGACTGGTTTAATGCCAACAGATACCATGAGATTAGAAGACCACCATCCTAAAACTTCAGGGCAACTTTGGATCTGAAAGAGAAAATAGTTAGCCCAGGAGCACCACTTCGTGACAAGGTCAACTTCCAGCTGAGTAAGGATAACCCCAGATATGGGGTCAGAAGGCCCGGTTTCAAATTCAGTTTCTTTGTTCTCTAGGTATGCAATCCTGAGCAAATCACACCACCCTCTAAGCCTCACTTTTCTCACTGTGGAGCAGTGATAGTTACACCTAACTAATAGGATTAAGTGTGGCCCTGCACGTGAAATGGTCTTGTTCAGCTTTACATGTAGAAAGCACTTGGAATTGTAGCTGAACCTACATCCAAATGTTGAGATGATTCCAGAGCCCCTTACCTAACTTCTACTCTCAAACCTAACAGTTCATGTCCACACCAAAATGGAGGGCGTGTCCTCTCCAGTGCCCACGTGGAGTACATACATGGAGTGCATACACAGTGTCAGTAATCGTCCTGTCTATTACACATGAGGGGTCTGCATTGCCCTGTTCCTATTTCATGTGCAGTTCACTTAGTGGCAGGAGAAGCAATTTAATAAATATTCCTGACGTATAAAAATAATAACAAACGCGATGTGCCAGGCACTATTCTAAGGTATTACCAGTATTAATTTATTTACCACCAACAATAAGGTAAAAAAAATGTTAATTTATTTTTGTGTGCCTGAAAAACATAGGCAACAAAGAGACTAGAATCCCTTGTGTCTTAGAAATATTTCTAAATAGTGAGAAGCCTGATTTTGTGCAGCTGTTCTTTGCATCCCCCAAGGTCCAGTTTGTTTTAATAATACAGGGAATCACTCCAAATCCGGGATGTAGGATTCCATAGAAATTGTCCAGGTGGCTGGCTGTTTAAGAGAGGTGCACAACAGCTAGAACTATAAGCTTTTGCAGCTAAAGAAGAGGAAAGGTCAGCCTAATTCAATCACAATACCATTAATCAAAACAACTTTTCTGTAAATCACTGAGGATAATAATGTATAAAGAGGAAGTTTCTTCCTTTCACTTTTTACTTTTTCTTGATTTTTTTGTGTGCTCCAAATCAAGAACTTCTGTTTTTACATTGATGGCGGGTATAGTCTTCTCTTGGATTCTATCAGATGGTTGGAAGTATTGAAAAGATCTCATTTTAAGATGTCAGAGAAAAAGACAGAATAAAGACAGGCTCCTGTTGAGAGCATTCAAAGGCATTTGGTGACATTTTTACCTTTCAAATAGCAGTGCTTCTTATTGTTCTTTTTCTTTCCTACCAAACTGGCAGTTATATAAGTGTTTGCTGGGATTCAACACTTTTTGCTTTAAAGTTTGAATTTTTTAAATTATTGAATCATCTTCCAGCAATAAGCAGCATTTATTATATTTGTATATTTTGAGGCAATGAAACAAGTACTTCAACACAGACATAAGACATTCAAAAGCATTCACCAGAATGTACAATGATTTTAAAAATCAAATTTTGAAAGGCTTGTACATATTAAATTTTCCAACATGATAAGGAAACAGTGCTTCCTTCTCTGTTATAATACGTCTTGTTTCTTCATATCAAATTCTATTTTTTACAGTACACTATTGCTAACTATAGTAATCATTCTGTAAGTTATACCCCCAGAACTTATTTATAATTTGAAGTTGTACCTTTAGACCACCTTCACCCATTTCTTCCACCCCTGCTCCAAATTCTTCAGTATGTGATTTTTCTATTTTTAAACGTATGAATCTCAGCTAATGTTTTCCTTTTCTTGTCATACCTTAATACAAATCCCAAAACTATGTTACTATGTTGCCAATGCCTACATTTCCACATAAGTTGGATTCTCATTCATTATATAATTATTTTTTAAAGGGAAAATTGTGTTCTTGCATCTCTACGTTGAGGGGTAGTGATGATCTGATAATCGCTTGACACCTCTTCTCCTGGGGATGTGTTGTGGGGAAGCCCTAGTTTATATTGCTTGCCAACTTACATGGGGTAAATACTCCCACTGTAGCTCATTTCGAGCTACCAAGGTAAAGTCACAGAATAGGGAAGAGATATGTAGTAACATTCATTTTGTAGCATTTCCAACATAGAGATACAAAGCCAAATTCTGGAACTAAGTTGTGTGCACAATTTAGCAGTATATTAAATTGCAAGGACAGCTGTAGGTTTCCATCAGACAAGCAAAATAGAGGCAAGGATCTATTTGTGACACCAGACCACAGTCTAGATGAGCCCATGGGTGACCATGGCATAGTGGCATGGGTCTCAAGAGATGTGGAGGAGAGGTGTGGAAAGACAGGCAGAGTCACAGTGGGTAGAGCAGGGGTCAACGATCAGTTAACAGGCTCTTAACAGAAATCCAGCTGTGGTTGAGGGCCTTGGGTCATGCTAGCCCATAAGGTCTATGACATTTAAGAGAGGATTATACATCCCAGGTGAAGCAAAAGGAGGGTTTTAGAGTATGGGAATCACACAGGGTATAATAGTATTCAACGTATTTGCACTAGCCCCTCTCCATTATCCTGAAGATCATCTCTTCCTCATGGATGGTCACTGCCCATGGGTATATAATTATTTACTCTCAGGATAGAGAATAAAGGTGCTTTCTTAAAATGCAGTTTTTTTATGTATTGTTTATGCTCACTAGTTAGATTCCATGCAAAATTAAAATGCAGTAAAACAGGTCCCATCAAATCCTATACATGAGGAGAGAGGCTGAGTGCCCTAATGTTAAATGTGCTAATTGGAGTAGTCAAAAATGATCATTGTATCTGGTGGCTCATATAGTAAATCAGTTCAAGGCAAAAGCAGCTGCAAAGTGTCTGCATCAGTAACACCTTGAGGAGGAGGAGAAAGCAAGACAATTTTGTTTCTAAATCTAGCACTGTTTTAGACCATTTCTGCTTTGAAATCCTTTATAGTCAATGAAAAAGCATGAAAAGTACCCTGATCTATTTCTTGTACTGAAATAAATCCTTTCACTTTCCTCCTTGTATGTTTATTGTACTTACAACAATACAAATTATGTTAATTTGTTTTAAAGCAATAGATTTCAAAAGCCAACTTCACTATATTTCTGTTTTTAAAAAAAAGAAAAGGAGCAAAAGAATTTTAAAGGCTCAAGAGTTTCTCAATGCTGCTATAAGGGGGGGATAATAAGTGTTTTGTTTTCTCTAGCACATTTTCTTTCCTAGTACTCTGATTTTTCAGACTTTCTTTAAAAATTTTTTCAGTCATTCCATCGGGTTTCTATAGTAACAAAACTTAATTTCTGGGTTTTCTTCATGAGCTAGGATCATGTTGAAACCAAAGAGGACTCACGGGTCTTGCAAAATTCATAAAGTCCTGAACAAATAGGACTGCCATCTTCTGGCATTTGTCGGAAATGACAGATGTTGTACGAATTCTGCATCTTAACTGTCAGATTTTCCCCCTCGTATTTCCTCCTGCTGTTGCCAACCCAGCACAATAACGTGGCACATTCAGATGGTTCTTGGGTGACCTCATCAAGTTGCAAATAAGCCTTCTGTCCCACAGGGAACATGAAGAAGAGAGGATGTCTTAATGCAAATATTTGTTCCAGAAAGTTGGACAATAAATGCACTGTTACTGAAAGGATCAGAATCTTCTCCCTTCTTTCAAGAGGTTATTTAATTGTTTCAGATTCAGAACAATTCAAAGAATAAACCATGCGGTCCAAAAGGAAATTCTACCAGTGATTACTATGACAGAGCTTTTCTCTTCTAGGAGAGAAAAGAAGGAGGACAAATGGAAGAGAGCATATAGGATGTGCGGACTTCCTCCCGCCCTTTTCAGCTGACAGCAGTGAGTTATGAGGTGTTACAGAGTAAAACAGAGTTACCGTAAGATCTGTCCAAATAACTTATGACACTGAATCACAACACCATCTTCAGGAGATAATTCATGTCACCAGTGAATGTTCAGTAATATGGATTTTCTCCAAAACACCATATTTAACAGGTAACACCACTGAGAGGTGAATTTAATGGCAAAGTGAATTATTTAATAGAATTGAACTATACTCCAACATGGAACAAGAGCTGATTAAAATGTATGCATAGTTGATAAAGTTATTTAAACTAAATACAGTTCGTGAGTAAGAAACAATAATCAGTCCAAAATGTTAAGATGCAAGCCAAATTAATGATTAAAGAGAGTAAATAGTAATCTATTTAGGATTTGTGTATATTTCAACAACGCCTTTTTATTATTACTGATGTAATAGTAAATTAAGCTTTAAATGCAAAGGCAGATATTTATTCTATCAGAATAGTTTATTGTTGCAATATCAGTTCTTTATAATATTAAGCACAATAAATAATTACTTGAATAAATGATTTACTTATCCTAATATTGATAGACACTACCACTCTTTTTTTTTTTTTTTTTTTTTTTTTTTTTTTTTTTTTTTTTTGCTGTACGCGGGCCTCTCACTGCTGTGGCCTCTCCCGTTGCGGAGCACAGGCTCCGGACACACAGGCTCCGCGGCCATGGCTCGCGGGCCCAGCCGCTCCGCGGCATGTGGGATCCTCCGGGATCGGGGCACGAACCCGCGTCCCCTGCATCGGCAGGCGGACTCTCAACCACTGCGCCACCAGGGAAGCCCCGACACTACCACTCTTAAAAGAATATATTTCTCCATGATTAAGTCCTGTGCAGTTGTGGAGTTCGAGTCACAAAGTAAAAATGGCCCCATGAAGCGTTCATTTATAAACTGAAAGATTATCTGGAGACTGTCCCAAATGTAAGCTAGAGTCTGCTCATCAATAATAGATTAACTGAGATAGCTATGTAACATTATAATATGCAATGATAGTAGTAAAATATTTTTATTCCATTTGAACAACATTACTACCACTTGCCTCAAGTAAAACTGACTCAAAAAGACCAAAATGGGAGTTTAAAGCACTTACCCCTGAATCATACCACTGTGAAAAGAGCTGCAATATTATAATTAGTCGTTGATTTTTGGCTCTAAAATCAGTGTGACATTCTGCCCCAGTAGTAAGCCCCAACTTTGATCCATTTCTACCTGTAACTGGTCAGTTCACCCTGCACAACTACAGACATTTCTCTGGAATTGCTAATGCTAGTGAATTTCTCTGTGATGTGTAGACTTTAAGTTTCTCTCTGAAGTTTGAGTCTTGGTCAGAGTGCCTTGTTCTCTTTCCAGATCAAGTAACTTTCAACTTCACAAGTTCTCTCAGTACAAGAGCTAATAGTACAAGTAAAAGTCTCATGTACGGACAATTATTAAAGTGCAGAAAAAACACCTAGTACAACTCCATGTACCCTGTTGAATACTCTGCGAGCGCGATTTACCTTTAAATTGTCTTTTATATCCACTATCTTCTTTCTATTCCCATTTCCAAAACTCTAGTTCAGGTCTTAACAATTTTTCATCTGCACTATTCCAGGCAATAATCTCCAACTTGTTTCTAACAATTTTTTCCCTCCACAAACCATCCTCCATGCTACTTTCATATAAGTTACCTGAAGAAGCAACTCTGTTAAAATGTGTCTTTGCACAAAGTCAGTGATTGCCCTTAGCTTGCAACACAGAATCCAGTTTTGCCATGTCTTTCAAACCATGCACAGTCTGACATCAATTTACCTTCCTAACTCTTGCTTCAACAATTTCATCTGGCAAGTTTATGCTCCAGCCAAAATAGACCGACTACTATTTTTAAGACTTGCCTATTATACACTATTCCTTCCTCCTGATACCAGTTCATCCCAGATCTCCACTTATTAAATCCTAACTATCTTTCAAGGCCCTGCTTAAGTACTACCAGCTCTTCAAGGCTTTTCTGATAACCAGCAGCTAGAAACTCTCAATCCCTGAACTCTCATCATTTGTACATTTTGTACAATATCTAATACATTTCTCAAGATATTATAATTATCTGTCCTTATTTTTAGGTCCACACTAAAGATGAATTCTTTAAGTCGGATATAAAATTAATTTGCATTCATTCTTTTATTTATAACATCAATAAACATTTGTTGAGGACCTACTAAATCCCAGTCTTCATGACAAGCACTGGGGATAGAGCTATGCACATGCTGAAAAGATTTCTGCCACAAGGAACTCACATTCCAATGGGAAAACAGACTGTACACAAGCTAATAAGTAAATAAATAAGTAGCCTAGATATTGGGACAAATTCTATAAGGGAAATAAATATGATGATATGAATGTGAGAGATAATTTTACCTAGAGTAGTAGAGAAGACTACACTGAAAAGAAAATTAGGCTGAGACTTGAAGAATGAGAAGAAATGGACTTATGAAGCACTCAGGATGGTCATTCCAGCTGAAGAAACTACAAGAGCAAAGTCCTGGATATTAGTGGTTTGGTACATTTTTTTAAAGTCCAGGTGGAGAGTATAGCGGGGTGTGAGATCAACTTGGAGAGTTCGTTAGATCATGACAACTATGAAGGTCATGGATAGTGTTTGGATTTTTTTTTAGGAGCAACGTGAAGAGACTGAAGTTTATTTATAATTTTATCCTTTCATTCTTTCAACAAACATTTATTAAGTACCCACTTTATGTCACAAGTAATGATAGTTATTGAGAACTTACAGTTGAATAATAAATTCCCTCCCTGAAGAAAGATATAGACTTTCATAAAAATCATTCAATCTTTGTAGAGTTTAGGCATAGCTGGCTGCTAAAAGAATACAGAAGAAGCAATAATTTCAACAGAGACCATACTTAAGTTGTTCATCCCATTTCCAAGCAGCAAAAAAATGTTTTTCTTTATTTACACTATATCTTC
Source organism: Mesoplodon mirus (assembly GCF_964341445.2). NCBI lineage: Eukaryota > Metazoa > Chordata > Mammalia > Artiodactyla > Ziphiidae > Mesoplodon > Mesoplodon mirus. The sequence continues at coordinate 22,640,891 of NC_138986.1, read as the reverse complement.
AACCTGCTTTAATGGCCAGGAAATAGTCACAAGCAAAGATGATTTTTTTTTCTTTACTTTGGCCAATTTGGAGCTGGTACAGTCCTAGAGAAAAGTCTGGAGAAAACCATGAATGATTAAAATCAGAGGAGGCCAAAGGAAGCTTGATGGTATTGTGTTAGCTTGATGGCTAAAGTGAAGCACCACGGCTTCCTCATTCATCAAAGAAACAGGACAGGCTTTGTGTTACAGTGGAGTCAGTTAGTGCATGTAGAACATGAGGAGTGACATGATATCTCATAAAAGTTCAAGTGCATCACTGTGATAACAATGTCGTGGTCATTACTTGTCTCTAAACTCCTCACTATTGCAGTCTTTTTATTAATCCCCAAAATGAAAATATGAGGGAGAAAGAGAGACTGCCAGGCAAGGTTGAATGAAGTTTACAGGTTGCAACTTAAACCTGAATGAATTTTTTGTTGTTGTTATTGTTGTTCATTTTGTTTTTATTAATGATAAAAACACTGATGTCAATGCCCTCCAGCCAAAGACCACCAGGAATGACCCTATAGTTGAACAAGTTGATTTTTTGCTTGTGCTGTGAGGATGAAAACACATCATGGGACCCACGGGCTAGCTCAGTGACAGGGTGCTAGAGAAGACTAAGGATAGGATGTGAGCTTGTGTTAGATGATTGTGGGGAGGATTTAAGGAAGCAGGACCTGGCTGTGGATTGGACGCCTCAGGGATTGAGGATAATTCTATGATTGAGCATTGTAATAAGCTAAACCCAGTCTAACACCATAACTGGTAAAGAAGCAGTAGTTACTCATATTTAGCTAGGATAAGGGGCTGTCAGGTAATTTCTGTGGCTTGGAGAAGGCACATATTTTTCTTGGTCCATCATAGTTACAGCATGGCCTTATCTGATTTTAATGTTCTGCAAAATTGCTTATGTTTAACAGGAGAACACTAAGGTCTTGCTTGAGCCAGGGCCAGCTTCTTGATGTCAGGGACTGTTTTGTCTTTCTCACAGGTTATTCTATATAGTTGTAGTAGATTGTCATGGCTTCATTTATTTGTTTGTTTGTGTAGGCACAGTAAACTTTCCCCAACACTTCCATAGGGTAATAGCCCCCTTGGAAATAGGCATGCGCACCAGGCCTTAGACAAATGCTTAGTCACTGCTGCATGAGACACCCAAGAAGAGCTCATCAGAATCCTTCTCAGAGACTCAATATGTGGCTGGTGGAAGAAGAAATTTCTCTGATTCCTCTGATGTTTTTAATTTAGAGCTGCCTGAGATAATGTGCCCTGAGCCTTGAAAAAGGAAGAGAAACACCTTTTTGTGCACAGAAACAGAGATAAGAGGTCCATACAAAGTCCAGGAATATCCATGGGCTTGGACACAGTTTTGCCTAACGTCCCAATCCACCACTAGATTTCTCAATCATATGAGCCAATACATTCTTTTTTTTCTTTTCTTAATCCAATTTTAATTCAATTTCTGTCATTTGCAGTCAAAAGCATCTAGAATAATATATAAATATCACACACATAAGTAAACTTCTCCATTCAAGAACCGAAAATCCTTCTATTAAAATTCGTACATAATCCAGCAACAACTCTTTGCATGTATACTCCCGTTTATATCTTATCTTTGACCACTTCTCCCCAATATACATTGCCACCATGCTGATACAAGACATCAGTGACTACACATCTTTGTCCTGTGTACTACTGCAGTACGCTCCTTACTCATCTCCCAACTTCTCTCTATTCTCCACAAAGCAGCCAAAATAATCTTCAGTAAGTAGAAATAAGTATACATTGGCTTGGTTAAAACTCTTTAAAACTTCGAATTTCCCCTCAAATAGATTCCAAAGTCTGGAGTTAAGACCACTGCCAAACTCCCAAACCTCATCTCATTTTACCTTCCCCCTCACCCACTCTGCTTCAGTCATTCTGGCCTCCTTTAAGCCCATCAAAAATATCCTGGTTTCTTTCTGCCATGAAGACTTTACATCTATTTCCTTTGCCTGGAACACTCCTCTAATCACTGCTACCCAAAAAACCCACCCTTAACCTCCTAGGTATCAGTCCGATCTCTTTCAGGTACATGTAATAAAACAATATTAATAGTAAAATAATTTCGAAAACAAGCCTACTATGAGGTGTCTTTCCATCCTTCCTTTCAGCTTAAACATCAGAGGTCGTTTCTCATCCCCACCCACACATTGTTGTTCTCGGTCTCAGCCCTCTATTTCTCTAACAGCACCAGCATCATATTATAATCATATATTGATTTTTTTTGTTTTGTTTTCTTTGTTCTTGTATCTTTCCCACACTTATCTATAAGACTCAACAATACCCATAAGGCCCACTTTAGCTACCTGACAATCCCACATAAATATTTGTTTTTGCCAATGTTTCTTGCCTAACTTTCCAGTTTCCATGAATTTGGGGAATTTTTAACATTCTTCCTCAAGGTTTTCCTTCTGTTCGAGTTAGCTAGTGTCCGTTCCTGACAATTAAGATTTCTCTGACCATGTCTGCTTTATTTACACTGTATACACAGGACCTAACAGGGCACCCATTACATAGTGATGCTACATAAACATTTGTTCAAATAAAATTTTATGCTGTTTTATGAAGAAAAAACAGGTCTAAGAACTGTAATCATATCAATATAGTTGAAGGTGGGACTTCCCTTGTGGTCCAGTGGTTAAGGCTTTGTGCTCCCAATGTAGGCGACCCAGGTTCGATCCCTGGTCAGGGAACTAAGTCCTGCATGCTGCAACTAAGATCCCACATGCTGCAATTAAAAAGATCCCGCATGCCACAATTGAGGCCCGGCACAGCCAAATAAATAAATAAATATTAAAATATATATATATGGTTTACACATGTCTTCTTTACTATTTGGGTCTGCTGAGTAGTTATCACAATAAAGTGCAAAAATGCTGTGTTGGGAAACTTAAACTTGAGGATGCCAAATAAGTTATTTCATCTCTAATTGAACCATAACAAAAGAAAAGGAAGGATAAACTACTGAGAAAAGTATTCTGACACTGAAGTTGTACACTTCTATACATTACCAAGAAAGCTGTGCCGTTGTTTCTCATGGGGACTTTTTGTTTTGTTTTGTTTTTTGCGGTACGCGGGCCTCTCACTGTTGTGGCCTCTCCCGTTGCGGAGCACAGGCTCCGGGCACGCAGGCTCAGCGGCCATGGCTCACGGGCCCAGCCGCTCCGCGGCACGTGGGATCTTCCCAGACCGGGGCACGAACCCGTGTCCTCTGCATCGGCAGGCAGACTCTCAACCACTGAGCCACCAGAGAAGCCCCTCATGGAGACTTTAAAGATGAGATATCGCAGTTCTCTTACTAGTGGTTTTGATGTCATCTTACAGCAGATAAAACTTTGGCACAGATTATGATTCTAGTGATCTACGGTTGTTCAGAAGTTAATACAATAAACCTGTAAGAAACCACCATACTTGAAATTGCTCATCAAAGTTACAGTTTAAATGCCATTTTACCATGCAAAAATTAGAGATAAGAATAGGATCAGAACCTACATTGGAACAGCAAAGTATAGTACCTGGTAATCCTGATGTGTTAGACTTCACATTTGTCCCAAGTTTGATTATTTTCCCGCTTACTAGTGTTTCACCAATGTAAAATCCTGGGCAACTTTATTTTCATTTTTGTTACTAACCATAGACTGAAAAAAAAAAAGACCAGCCATGTTTATCCACACCTATATTTTCAATGAAAATATAAGTCAATGAAACAGTCTCTCTCAATCAAGAAAACATCTGGCACCCAGCTGGAGAAAAAAAAAAAAAAAACAAGAATTATAAGTCTAGCCTTTCTCAGTGCTTTTACTACATTACACCTCAGCCTTTTAAGGCAACTTGCATCCCAATGGATAAGAGAACCAAATCTGGAGGGGCGAGAGGGTGGTAAATCATACAAAGTATGGAATTTATAGCATTCAGGAGTTCAGAATTTTCAATACAAGAACTAGATCGGAAAAGCAGACACTCACAACAGCAAATGCCCACAGCTCACCCAAAGTCTCTGGCTTTTTCATCCTAACCAGTCAATTATATCCAACCATAATCATTTAAATTGGAAAATATTTGACAGATATTTCATGAATTTTACACATTGTATTAGAAAACCATTTATCTGTACTACTTATAGTATTAAGAATACTGTCTAAGATTATATTATACAATGACCCTTTCTTTCATTTTTTTCACTTAGTGGAACCTTCAAAAAGAACAGAATGCAGTCAGGTTTTAGTTATAAATCCCTAAAAATGGAAGTAAATTTTCATGCAGATAATAATGGAAGTCAGTGGATTACTTCCCAGCTATAGTAGAATCATGGTCCCACAGCCATAAAGTGGCTGCTTTAACCTGCAAGAGTTCTCAGGTTACCCTAAAAGTTGTTTCCTGATGACCAACTGTGAGCTTTCTTCTCATTTCAAACTACGGACATTTTAAAATAAGGCAAATCTAAAGGCACGAGTAACTCATGAAGCTTTCAGAAAAAAGGATTCAATTATGCTTTATGCCCTTGGCATTTCCCCTGAAAGGTATCATCCAAATGATACTTTGTCAGACACTCCAAGCTTTGCCTGACATGAGGAAAGCCATGTTTATGGCTGCATAGTAGTGCAGAGGATACAGTCAGAGTATAACGTTATGATGAACCCAATACTTCATAGAGTTTGATCAATTGTCTTCTAATTCCTGTTTGAAAGAAGGTTTCCATTTAGTTCAGTAAGAAAGAGAACTACAGGATGATCCCTTGAGGCACTGTACAAAATGCTTCCATTCTTTATTTCCAGGGACCCTCTTTATCTCCCAGCCCAGCACCATTCAACTCTTCATTTATTCAGTCTGTAGTTACTTGGTGAGCACCAACTATATTAAACTATATTCCAGGAACTGTTTTAAGCCCTGAGGATATGGTACACATTAACACAGACAAGTGCCTGCTCTTATAGGACTTTTATTTAAGATGAAGGAAAAGGACCATACCAGTGAGTAAAAAAAGAAACACGATAAATGCTGTAGGAAAATAAATCAGGACAAGGTAATGGAATGAAATGATCTGATAGTGGCCTCTATGAATTGTTTGGTGACAGACAACCTCTCTGGCAAGAGTCAGCCATGCGAATATCTGAGAAAAGAGACTTCTAGTCAAAAGGCACAAGTGAAAAGACATTGAAGTGGGAAGCTGTCTGTGTGCTAGAGGAACAAAAAAGAAGGCTGGTGAGGCTGAAGTTCAGTGAGCTAAGTGGGAAGTGAATTTGAAACGGTAGTCAGAGACCAAATTATGGGATCTAAGCAAGTAGTTTTTATTTTATTCTAAGTCTATTGGGAAACAAAGGTGTGACATGGCCTAATTTAAGTTTACCATGATTTCTGTTTGCAGTGTGGGGAAGGCCTTTAATGTGAACTAGAGTGAAACACGGAGATTAGTTAAGCATTTACTTCATTAATCTAGGCAACAGAGGAGGGTAGCTTAGAGCATGTGGTAACAATCGAAATGGAGAGATAGTGAAAGACTCAAGATATATTTTGGAAGTAGAATCAACAGGTTTTGCTGATGTGGAGGGGCAAAGAAAGAATTAAGACACTCCTGGGTTTATCTCCCTTCAGTAAAGTGTGGAAGTCATGATATTTGCCGAAATGCAGAAGAAGGAGGGATCAAGTTTAGGAATGATGAATTAGATGCAGACACATTCATTTGAGGTGACTTTGAAATATTCATACAGAAAGTGTGATTTGCAGGTCTGGACCATAGCTGCTGCCCTCTTTAAGGCCCATCCAGAACCTATGTCCCTTGCTCTTGGGCAAATCAGTTTCTGAGCTAAAACTTGAAAATGAGCCTTACAGTGATTCAAAAATCCCTCCCCTTTTCTTCTCTTTTATTTTCTCATCCTTTGTGGAACTCTTCCTTTTCTTGCTCCCAAGAGTTAAACTGTTTATCCCAGGACACTGTAACACACTTCAGCATAGCTTTGGGACTTTAAGTGATTCTGTATTTGATCTTAAACATACCCACTCTTCCAAAAGAATTTATTCCTATCTCTGCTCTCTTACTAATGACTGATGGTGAGTCCTCATTAATCAGAATCCCCTTAATGCACCAACTGTTGACAGCCACTTCCAAATCATACCCTTACCCACTGCATCTCTAGTTTAGAGGGCCGATCCAACCGAAGTCTAGGTTCCTCTTCAAAGTCTTCACTACAAAGTAATAAACAATGTCCCCTTGATTTGTTTCACAAGTTCTGGGGCATTCTATGAAATAATTTACTGACTGCAATATTAAAGAGCAGTTTTTACAGTTTTCTGGAACCTTCATAAAAGAATGCATTAAAGATGTCTAAATAGTCCATATCGACAAAGAGAATGCTCTCTGAAATACATAAAAGCTACCATAAAACATTTTGACTTTGCTTCTCTGATAAATACCCAGTAAAATATGCTCCCATTAATTATATTTCTGATTTTTGTTTTACTCTAGAATATTTTTAGCTAAAAAAGCCAATATCTGCCTTTTCATAAGAAATTATATATAAGAAGGCAAATCTTTTGCTACACCTGACCTAGTTATTGTCTCCTACCTTCTATATCTAATAAGCAAATCCACAGAGGCTTTCACTGAATATTTGCAGTGGTTATTATTGTTGCTAAGAGCTCAGGACAAAACTCTCATTTGTTTAGATAAAGAAACTATGAAAGCATAATTTTTCTTTCATCATGACTAAAAAGTAGGTGGAAACATTAAGAAAAATATGGATTTCATATACTTTGAGGTGACTGACTCAATTTAAGAAAAACATAAGAAACTTATACTAATGAAATAATTTATTTATAGTTAACCTAGCCACTAAGATCTACTATGAGAGTTTAAGCCGTAACAACACTAAAATATTGCAACAAGATGAAAGATTGACATAATCATATAGATATTTCATCTAAACACCAAATAATAAGAAACAGTAAGGTGATTGTGTGGAAGTTTCATTTTCCATCCAGATGTTTGGCACTCTGTTGAAATACCATTGGTTTGTATGTTTCTAGTGGACAAGAATGCTATCCAACCGTAAAATACATGTACAAAAAGGAATGAAAAATACCCTTTAAAGATTAATCAAGTGCAGCAATTTTTGCTTCAAGATTCCAGACCCATCTCTCACTTTGCAATGCATTACTTTATGAAAATTTGAGTTAAGACCCTCTCATTTGTCACCACTTTTGCAGTCTTTCTATTAGGAGGGGTTGAGATACTAATATGCATTAAATCTTATAATACAGTTCTGAAGAGTATGTGCCCAGAAACACTTCCTCTAATGGTGGTTTCAACTGGTACAGAACACAGTTACTGCAACAGAAAACCATGCAAGTAATTTAAATACCAGACATCATGATGCACCAACCAATTAAGCTGTTAAAGCCAAAGAGACTTCTCACATCTTGAACTTTGAAGCAAAAACTCTCCACAAGTATACTGAGAGGGCAAGATTTTCTCTTTTCTTAGAATACACAATTGAAATTAAACCCAAGTTTTTTTCAGTCAAAGTATTTGTGTCTGAAATAACGACTTCAACTTTATTTCATTTCTCTGTAACCCTTATAGATTTCAAGTTTCTGACATATGACATCCTCCTCTTTGTAAGCAGCCATATATTTTATACTTTTTTAATGTGTTTTCCCTTGGATAATACTGCTTACAATTTAGTTTTATGAACAAATGCTATTATAAGAAAAAATAAATTTATTCATGATGCACTGACTTCTTTTGTTCATTAAATCAAAGAATATAAAAAGTAATCACACATACTTAAAGAGATACAATAATTGCAATCAATAATCTCTGGCCAGTCCCTCAGTGAAAATTCACTCACTGAAAGCACAAGTTTCAAAATAAATCCAAGATTATTTATTCAATTATGCCATTGATTCTGAGATAGAAAGGAAAAAAAACCACTCACGTTAGAACTGATTCTAATTTAACTTGCATTAAATTTATTACCCCTTTAAAATAACAGTGAACAGTCATACCAATATATCAAATAGAATTATTAATTCCCCAATTCTTCACATTCCCACAATCTGTATGTTGCCAAACCATAAATCAAAATTTAAGGAAAATTACCATAATATCCTTTATCATGACATCTAATTCTTTAAAGCTTCAAATAATAGAATGAATATCAACTAATAGTAACAGCAAACATCTTAAAATCAGGTGTTTAAAATTCTAACAATCACAATATGGGTTTTTTACTTATAGTATTATTTTCCCCAATGAATACTTCAAGTTGGCATTCATCTACCCCATCAATATGAAAAACATAACACAGAAGAAAAGAATAGCTTCCTACTTTGAGCCAAAGGCTCAAAATCATAGGCAAATTGTCCTAATATGTACCTTAGAAATCTAAACAGCAGATTCTGATTGAAGCAATCACACTAATGCCCTAAATAACTCTGGGATAGGATGGTATGTCATTAAAATGGCATAAATACCACTTTTTAAACTTCAAAAACTTCATTCTTTTCTAACAAAAGAAAAATATTCTTTATATTTGAAGCTGAGTGGACTTGAGGGTAGTGAAATTTGTTCATCTGTGACTTTATTGCTAGTTTGATATTTTGAATTATTTCAAAGAGGAAATAAAATCTTCCTCAAAAATATTTAGCAGGATTTTAGTTTTAACTGAAAAATTATACAATTACCTTAACAAAAGATTGTATATATAGTGATATTTAGATTTTGAACGATTTAAGGAAATATTAATAAAGGAAAGAATATAGTTATTAGATAATTTAAATAGAAATTTCCCTACTTGACACCAAAACAGTGTTCTAAGAAGACTATAGAACTTGACTCCAGAACTTTGTGATTTTTGTCTTCATATGTGTAACTTTGCACCCTGAGTTTATTAAGTAATGTTTTATTAATTAAAGAGAAGTCAATATGGTATTCTAAATCTGAGGTCAATATAAAATGAACTAAAAAGCATTAAAAGTGTTCAAACATTTATCTTTATTTTCTATGTCTTGTTTTCATTCACTAATAATAAATTCTCCTAAAGAAAATGTATTCTCCTGTCCTGTGCAGTGAGGTATGCCAAATCATTCTATTTAAAACATGATACATTTCATTGATATGCTTCTTGGCAAATTGCCTGGAGAGGAGAAACAAGTTCTAATTTTTAAATACTCTAGACAGTTTATTATAGCCTAGGTTGAAATACAAAACAAATGTAGGCAGATCAAGTACTCCTGAAATTCAGCATGCACTTTTACATGGTCCTTATTGATTCCAAGAGATTTATTTGATTAAACACATAAGCAGAAATAACACTGCTCTTGGTAACTGGCTATTTGGGTAAATTTATGTTTTTAAAATAAGTTAGAAGTCTACACTAAATTCAATTTCCTATTGAATTTTATTAAGTATCTGCAAGATACCACATATTTGTTTGACCAAATTCTTCCTGCTTTGAGGTGAAGTTTTAGCCATTGAAATCCATGAACTTATGTGGATGAGTAAGTCTAATGGAGAAAGCAATCATATTAAAATAATTTGTGGGTTTTTTCCTCCTTCTGCACTCTCATAACACCATGCTCTTTTATACTCTCCTTTCTTTCACACATGCACGTAAAGAAACATACAAAATGGGGAAAAAAATGGATCATACTGATGAGGGCTTACACTTCTTGGTTTGAAGAATGCAGCAGAATACCACACACTCAAAGCAAATAGATAATTTCTAAAATTCATAAGAAAATTAGAAATTTTAAGCCTAGACTCATGTTTACAATTAAATTTTTGCAACATATGCAAACAACAATTTGAACATTTAAGTGCTTGATTTTCAGATTTGATTATCTACAATGCCAAAATACCTCAAATGATTACAGGTTTCCCATTTCAACTAATTCTGTTAAGTACTTTGTAAAATACTTTTTAGGTCCCTAAGTGGGTTACATTTATATTATTCTTCTACAATGAGTAATAATGGATAATTATTATCTGTTTATTGCCCAAGAGGAGAATTAGTTCCCAGAAATAAAATCTTGGTTAAATTTTGCTGTACACTACTTCAAGTGCAAATTACCCACAACAGATTAAGACTTGGCTTTGTGTATAAGAAAATTTCCTGCTTGAAATTTTGGGAAGACACAACATATGGAAAAAAATAGAGCTCTTAAAGTAACTTGGTAAAATAATTTAGAAAATGAAATGGTGTAAAATGCTGTAACCACAGTATATAAGTAACGTTTCCTCCAATAACCATTAAAGATACAGTTATAATCAGACTTTCTTTAGCACTCTTATTTTATTCTGTTATAACATTACAAAAATGGCTTTCTGCACTAAAACTAAGCACACCTTGCTCACATCTATTTACTCACACCTTACTCCTTGTTCAAAAAAGTCTAAGGAAAACATGCACACATGCTACTTTAGTTGAAGTTGAAATGCACATGCATTTCATTTCTCAGAAACTTAATGGAAATAGTTCCTCAGTGTGCAATGAAGACAGTAATAAAATATTAGTAAGTGGAAAATTGTACTTGTTCAAAATCTACTCACTATTTTACACCTCTATAGAATTATAAACATTTAAGATATGTTCTAACATGCAAATAGTCCAATAAAATATATGTTTTGGTATCAAAAGGTGTTCCATTAATTTTTATTATTTCTCTTCTCCCTTTTTTGTATAACATGCACAAAACAGAGAAAGAAATGCGGGGGCAGAAACTATGTTTCCACGTTGTTATATATGAAATTTATTTCTGTAAAAGTATTCACATGGGTGACCAGAATTTAAGCTATTACTCTTACCCCAGAATGAGAAAGGTAAGCTCAGAGAACTATTCTTTTTTGTCCTTTATTGTCAGGGAAGCTCTACATTCCAGGGAGGAAAATTTGCATGCTTATTTCTTCTTCCAGTGAATTATCTGATTTCCAGTTTCCTGACAGTATTGACTATAGATAAATTATACAAATGTAAAGTTAGATAGATGAAAGTTCAACACCAAGCTCTTCCATCCTTTATTTATCTGCTTACTAATCCTCAGTTCCTTCACCCATAGAATGGGAACCAGAATAATGCCTTCCTTATCAGCTGACATGAGGCATTCCTGCAAGGGATATACTACAAGATCTGCCACATAGTAAATGTTTAATAAATTTTATTATTATTTTACTACATGTGGAAAGATGACTTTAAAACATGATGATAGAAACTATATTTCCTGAACATGTACTGTTATGCCAGGCACCATGTGAGTACTTTATATGCATTATCTAACTTGACCCTTACAACGTTGTTAACCCATTTTACAGACAAAACAATTAAGGGGGAACATTCTCTAGTCCCAAGCATTTCAAAGATACTATATTTTTTTATCTATTTTGAACTACTCTAGGCTTAAAGAGGAGATTCAGAGAAAAAGACATAGTCTATATCTACATTAAAAATAATAATTTGGTGAGAAATTTCCCTCCATTATGGCAGATATTACCACATTAGACATAGGTTTTTTCCTAATACTTCCATGAATTACAATACTACTAGATGAAATTATATAAATCAATTCATTGATTGGTTTTTTTAAAGATCTATTTCACCCTACATTTTTAAACAGATTTGGAATCTGGCATTTTTGTTCTATTTCTGGCTAATAATCAGTTTGATTTGTTTCTGTTGTATGATTTCATAGATGATAAATTTGAAGCTTATGTCCTCTAACTTCATTCCTTAATAATAATAGTAAAAATTTTAAATGTCCAGAAATAAATAGAAATATTTCACAATATATGTACAATAACTATAAATAAGCTAAGTATACATAAGATCTGATCAAGGCCAAAGTTGAAACTCTAATTTTAATATGAACCAAATCTCACGTGTGTGAGTATATGTATGTGTGTATAAGGCATGAAGTTTTGTTTGACTTGGAAAATATATGATAAAAGTAAACATTAAATATTTACTTCATCATGTTATATATAGTATGATCACACATCATAGAATATATACTAATATAGTAACTCTCAGGTTTCTATTCCAAAGAAAGGAAATATTTGAAAAAATTGTGCGATTCACAGAACTTCTTGAAAATGAGAAATTATAAAAGTTTAGTGAGTGAATTAAAATTATAACCCAGTTGCAGAATGCAACAGTCAGATTCACAAAAATGTCTGTACAGATAATCCTCAAACTGCTTAATTCATGAAGAGAGCTCTAAGTATTGAGCATGTCTCCAAAGAGCAGGGCTCAACATTAAGAGACAGTCTGGGAGCTGGGGGAAGATGGTGGAAGAGTAAGACGCGGAGATCACCTTCCTCCCCACAGATACACCAGAAATTCAAATACACGTGGAACAACTCCTACGGAACACCTACTGAACGCTGACAGAAGACCTCAGACCCCCCAAAAGGCAAGAAACTCCCCACGTAACTGGGTGGGGCAAAAGAAACAAGAATAAACAGAGACAAAAGGATAGGGACGGGACCTGCACCAGTGGGAGGGAGCCGTGAGGAGGAAAGGTTTCCACACACTAGAAGCCCCTTCACAGGCGAAGAATGCGGGTGGCAGAGGGGGAAAGCTTCGGAGCCACGGAGGAGAGTGCAGCAACAGGGGTGCGGAGGGCAAAGCGGAGAGATTCCCGCACAGAGGATCGGTGCCGACCGGCACTCACCAGCCCGAGAGGCTTGTCTGCTCACCCGCCGGGGTGGGCGGGGCTGGGAGCTGAGGCTCAGGTTTCGGGTTTCGGTCGGAGCGCAGGGAGAGGACTGGGGTTGGCGGCGGGAAGAGAGCCTGAAGGGGTTAGTGCACCACGGCTACCCGGGAGGGAGTCCGGGAAAAAGTCTGGAGCTGCCGAAGAGGCAAGAGACTTTTTCTTCCCTCTTTGTTTTCTGGTGCGCGAGGAGAGGGGATTAAGAGCGCTGCTTAAAGGAGCTCCAGAGACGGGCGCGAGCCGCGGCTCACAGCGCGGACCCCAGAGACAGGCATGAGACGCTAAGGCCGCTGCTGCCGCCACCAAGAAGCCTATGTGCGAGCACAGGTCACTATCCACGCCGCCCCTCCCGGGAGCCTGTGCAGCCCACCACTGCCGGGGTCCCGTGATCTAGGGACAACTTACCCGGGAGAACACATGGGGCCTCAGGCCAGTGCAACGTCATGCCGGCCTCTGCCGCCAGAGGCTCGCCCCACATCCGTGCCCCTCCCTCCCCCCGGCCTGAGTGAGCCAGAGGCCCGAAATCAGTGGCTCCTTTAACCCCGTCCTGTCTGAGCGAAGAACAGACGCCCTCAGGTGACGTAGACGCAGAGGCGGGGCCAAATCCCCAGCTGAACCCCGGGAGCTGTGAGAACAAAGAAGAGAAAGGGAAATCTCTCCCAGCAGCCTCAGGAGCAGCGGATTAAATCTCCACAATCAACTTGACGTACCCTGCATCTGTGGAATACCTGAATAGACAACGAATCATCCCAAATTGAGGAGGTGGACTTTGAGAACAAGATTTACGATTTTTTCCCCTTGTTCTCTTTTTGTGAAAGTGTATGTGTATACTTCTATGTGAGATTTTGTCTATATAGCTTTGCTTCCACCATTTGTCCCAGGGTTCTATCCGTCCATTTTTTTAATTTGTTTCTTTTGTTTTGTTTTTAATTTTTTAATAATTATTTTTTATTTTAATAACACTATTATATGTTATCATACTTTATTCTATTTTACTTTATCTTCTCTCTTTCTCTTTTTCCTACCTTCCCTCCTTCCTCCCTCCCACCCTCCTTTCTTTCTTTCTTTCTTTCTTTCCTTCCTCCCTCCCTCCCTTCTTTCTTTCTTTCTTTCTTTCTTTCTTTCTTTCTTTCTTTCTTTCCTCCCTCCATCGTTTCTTTCTTTCTTTCTTTCTTTCTTTCTTTCATTCTTCTACTAATTCTTTCTTTCTACTTTTTCTCCCTTTTATTCTGAGCCGGGTGGATGAAAGGCTCTTGGTGCTGAGCCAGGAGTCAGTGCTGTGCCTCTCAGGTGGGAGAGCCAGCTTCAGGACACTAGTTCACAAGAGACCTCCCAGCTCCACATATCAAACGGCGAAAATCTCCCAGAGATCTCCATCTCAACACCAGCACCCAGCTTCACTCAACGACCAGCAAGCTACAGTGCTGGACACCCTATGCCAAGCAACTAGCAAGATAGGAACACAACCCCACCCATTAGCAGAGAGGCTGCCTAAAAACATAATAATGCCACAGACACCCCAAAACACACCACCAGATGTGGACCTGTCCACCAGAAAGACAAGATCGAGCCTCATCCACCCGAACACAGGCACAAGTCCCCTCCACCAGGAAACCTACATAACCCACTGAAACAAACTTAGCCACTGGGGACAGAGACTGAAAACAACGGGAACTACTAACATGCAGCCTGCAAAAAGAAGACCCCAAACAAAGTAAGATAAGCAAAATGAGAAGACAGAAAAACACACAGCAGATGAAGGAGCAAGATAAAAACCCACCAAACCTAACAAATGAAGAGGAAATAGGCAGTCTACCTGAAAAAGAATTCAAAATAATGATAGTAAAGATGATCCAAAATCTTGGAAATAGAATAGACAAAATGCAAGAAACAGTTTACAAGGACCTAGAAGAACTAAAGATAAATCAAGCAACGATTAAAAACACAATAAATGAAATGAAAAATACTCTAGATGGGATCAATAGCAGAATAACTGAGGCAGAAGAACGGATGAGTGACGTGGAAGATAAAATAGTGGAAATAACTGCTGCAGAGCAGAATAAAGAAAAAAGAATGAAAAGAACTGAGGACAGTCTCAGAGACCTCTGGGACAACATTAAATGCACCAACATTCGAATTATAGGGGTTCCAGAAGAAGAAGAGAAAAAGAAAGGGACTGAGAAAATATTTGAAGAGATTATAGTTGAAAACTTCCCTAATATGGGAAAGGAAATAGTTAATCAAGTCCAGGAGGCACAGGGAGTCCCATACAGAATAAATCCAAGGAGAAATACGCCAAGACACATATTAATCAAACTGTCAAAAATTAAACACAAAGAAATCATATTAAAAGCAGCAAGGGAAAAACAACAAATAACACACAAGGGAATCCCCATCAGGTTAACAGCTGATCTCTCTGCAGAAACTCTACAAGCCAGAAGGGAGTGGCAGGACATATTTAAACTGATGAAGGAGAAAAACCTACAACCAGCTTACTCTACACAGCAGGGATCTCATTCAGATTTGATGGAGAAATTAAAACCTTTACAGACATGCATAAGCTGAGAGAGTTCAACACCACCAAACCAGCTTTACAACAAATACTAAAGGAACTTCTCTAGGCAAGAAACACAAGAGAAGGAAAAGACCTACAATAACAAACCCAAAACAATTAAGGAAATGGGAAAAGGAACATACATATCGATAAATACCTTAAATGTAAATGGACTAAATGCTCCCACCAAAAGACACAGAGTGGCTGAATGGATACAAAAACAAGACCCATATATATGCTGTCTACAAGAGACCCACTTCAGACCTAGAGACACATACAGATTGAAAGTAAGGGTATGGAAAAAGATATTCCATGCAAATGGAAATCAAAAGAAAGCTGGAGTAGCAATTCTTATATCAGACAAAAGAGACTTTAAAATAAAGACTATTAGAAGAGACAAAGAAGGACACTACATAATGATCAAGGGATCGATCCAAGAAGAAGATATAACAATTGTAAATATTTATGCACCCAACATAGGAGCACCTCAATACACAAGGCAAATACTAACAGCCATAAAAGGGGAAATCGACAGTAACACACTCATAGTAGGGGACTTCAACACCCCACTTTCACCAATGGACAGATCATCCAAAATGAAAATAATAAGGAAACACAAGCTTTAAATGATACATTCAACAAGATGGACTTAATTGATATTTATAGGACATTCCATCCAAAAACAACAGAATACACATTTTTCTCAAGTGCTCATGGAACATTCTCCAGGATAGATCATATCTTGGGTCACAAATCAAGCCTTGGTAAATTTAAGAAAATTGAAATTGTATCAAGTATCTTTTCCGACCACAATGGTATGAGACTAGACATCAATTACAGGAAAAGATCTGTAAAAAATACAAACATATGGAGGCTAAACAGTACACTACTTAATAACGAAGTGATCACTGAAGAAATCAAAGAGGAAATTAAAAAAAACTGGAAACAAATGACAATGGAGACACGACGACCCAAAACCTATGGGACGCAGCAAAAGCAGTTCTAAGGAGGAAGTTTATAGCAATACAATCCCACCTTAAGAAACAGGAAAAATCTCGAGTAAACAACCTGACCCTGCACCTAAATCAATTAGAGAAAGAAGAACAAAAATCCCCCAAAGTTACCAGAAGGAAAGAAATCATAAAGATCAGATCATAAATAAATGAAAAAGAAATGAAAGAAACGATAGCAAAGATCAATAAAACTAAAAGCTGGTTCTTTGAGAAGATAAACAAAATTGATAAACCATTAGCCAGACTCATCCAGAAAAAAAGGGAGAAGACTCAAATCAATAGAATTAGAAATGAAAAAGGAGAAGTAATAACTGACACTGCAGAAATACAAAAGATCATGAGAGATTACTATAAGCAACTCTATGCCAATAAAATGGACAACCTAGAAGAAATGGACAAATTCTTAGAAATGCACAACCTGCCAAGACTGACTCAGGAAGAAATAGAAAATATGAATAGACCAATCACAAGCACTGAAATTGAAACTGTGATTAAAAATCTTCCAACAAACAAAAACCCGGGACCAGATGGCTTCACAGGCGAATTCTATCAAACATTTAAGACAATAGCTAACACCTATCCTTCTCAAACTCTTCCAAAACATAGCAGAGGGAGGAACACTCCCAAACTCATTCTACGAGGCCACCATCACCTTGTTACCAAAATCAGGCCTGGATGTCACAAAGAAAGAAAACTATAGGCCAATATCACTGATGAACATAAATGCAAAACTCCTCAACAAAATACTAGCAAACAGAATCCAACAGCACATTAAAAGGATCATACACCATGATCAAGTAGGGTTTATTCCAGGAATGCAAGGATTCTTCAATATATGCAAATCAATCAATGTGATACACCATATTAACAAATTGAAGGAGAAAAACCATATGATCATCTCAATAGATGCAGAGAATGCTTTTGACAAAATTCAACACCCATTTATAATAAAATCCCTGCAGAAAGTAGGCATAGAGGGAACTTTCCTCAACATAATAAAGGCCATATATGACAAACCCACAGCCAACATTGTCCTCAATGGTGAAAAACTGAACCATTTCCACTAAGATCAGGAACAAGACAAGGCTGCCCACTCTGACAACTCTTATTCAACATAGTTTTGGAAGTTTTAGCCACAGCAATCAGAGAAGAAAAGGAAATAAAAGGAATCCAAATTGGAAAAGAAGAAGTAAACCTGTCACTGTTTGCAGATGACATGATACTATATATAGAGAATCCTAAAGATGCTACCAGAAAACTACCAGAGCTAATCAATGAATTTGGTAAAGTAGCAGGATACAAAATTAATGCACAGAAATCTCTGCCATTCCTGTACAGTAATGATGAAAAATCTGAAAGTGAAATCAAGAAAACACTCCCATTTACCATTGCAACAAAAAGAATAAAATATCTAGGAATAAACTTACCTAAGGAGACAAAAGACCTGTATGCAGAAAATTATAAGACACTGATGAAAGAAATTAAAGATGATACAAATAGATGGAGAGATATACCATGCTCCTGGATTGGAAGAATCAATATTGTGAAAATGACTCTACTACCCAAAGCAATCTACAGATTCAATGCAATCCCTATCAAACTACCACTGGCATTTTTCACAGAACTAGAACAAAAAATTTCAAAATTTGTTTGGAAAAACAGAAGACCCCGAATAGCCAAAGCAATCTTGGGAACAAAAAAACGGAGCTGGAGGAATCAGGCTCCCTGACTTCAGACTATACTACAAAGTTACAGTAATCAAGACAGTGTGGTACTGGCACAAAAACAGAAAGATAGATCAATGGAACAGGATAGAAAGCCCAGAGATAAACCCACGCACATATGGTCAACTTTTCTTTGATAAAGGAGGCTGGAATGTACAGTGGAGAAAGGACAGCCTCTTCAATAAGTGGTGCTGGGAAAACTGGACAGGGACCTCTAAAAGTATGAGATTAGATCACTCCCTAACACCATACACAAAAATAAGCTCAAAATGGATTAAAGACCTAAATGTAAGGCCAGAAACTATCAAACTCTTAGAGGAAAACATAGGTAGAACACTCTATGACATAAATCACAGCAAGATCCTTTTGGACCCACCTCCTAGAGAAATGGAAATAAAAACAAAAATAAACAAATGGGACCTAATGAAACTTCAAAGCTTTTGCACAGCAAAGGAAACCATAAACAAGACCAAAAGACAACCCTCAGAATGGGAGAAAATATTTGCAAATGAAGCAACTGACAAAGGATTAATCTCTAAAATTTATAAGCAGCTCATGCAGCTCAATAGCGAAAAAACAAACAATCCAATCCAAAACTGGGCAGAAGACCTAAATAGACATTTCTCCACAGAAGATATACAGACTGCCAACAGACACATGAAAGAATGCTCAACATCATTAATGATTAGATAAATGAAAATCAAAACTACAATGAGATATCATCTCACACCAGTCAGCATGGCCATCATCAAAAAATCTAGAAAAAATAAATGCTGGATAGGGTGTGAAGAAAAGGGAACACTCTTGCACTGCTGGTGGGAATGTGAATTGGTACAGCCACCATGGAGAACAGTATGGAGGTTCCTTAAAAAACTACAAATAGAACTACCATATGACCCAGCAATCCCACTACTGGACATATAACCTGAGAAAACCTTAATTCAAAAAGAGACATGTACCAAAATGTTCATTGCAGCTCTATTCACAATAGCCCAGAGATGGAAACAACCTAAGTGTCCATCATCGGATGAATGGATAAAGATGATGTGGCACATATATACAATGGAATATTACTCAGCCATAAAAAGAAACGAAATTGAGCTATTTGTAATGAGGTGGAGAGAACTAGAGTCTGTCATACAGAGTGAAGTAAGTCAGAAAGAGAAAGACAAATACCGTATGCTAACACATATATATGGAATTTAAGAAAAAAAAAAGTCATGAAGAACCTAGGGGTAAAATAGGAATAAAGACACAGACCTACTTGAGAATGGACTTGAGGATATGGGGAGGGGGAAGGGTAAGCTGTGACAAAGCAAGAGAGAGGCATGGACATATATACACTACCAAACGTAAGGTAGATAGATAGTGGGAAGCAGCCGCAGAGCACAGGGAGATCAGCTCGGTGCTTTGTGACCGCCTGGAGGGGTGGGATAGGGAGGGTGGGAGGGAGGGAGACACAAGAGGGAAGGGATATGAGAACAGATGTATATGTATAACTGATTCACTTTGTTATAAAGCCGAAAGTAATAAAATATATATACATAAATTTAAAATAATTGAAGGAAGGCTATAGAAGGCAGAGAGATCATCTTTATAATTTTACAATAAGCTCATTTGCTTTCCACCTCAGTGCCTGTATCCTGATAATTAATTGCATCTGTGAGTAAATATTGATTTGAATTAATGAGTCATTTGTCATCTGACTCATATGTAATACAGTAGAAGTAGTTACACAACAACCCACAGTTTTAAAATGCTTTCATATGAATTGTTTCATTTGATAAAATAATTCTGTTCAGTACAACTGATTAGTGTACCCATTTTGCAGAAAAACTCATCAAAACTAAGGGATTAAATGATGTTCAAATGATCACAGAGCCAGTGAGCTGATGACTCAGGATTCACACCTACATCTTGTGACTACAGATTCTATATTTTTTTCAATGATAGCACATTGCAGAGAATATGAAGAATCAAAGCAACTGAAGAATCAAATGCTTTATCTAACCTATCTATTTTTAGACATCTGACCTCCTTGTCCTTTTAAAGTCAATAGTATTTTTAACAGGAAAGACGTTTTTACGGTGGAGAAACTAAGCCTCAACAGTGCTAGCAGATTACATTTCATATTTTTAAAGTTATCTCTAAAAACTGAATTTTCACAGAATCTATATAAATGTCTATAATCAACTCTAGGTTGTGCTTTCATAATCCAAAACTGATTCCTAATGAGATGTTTTATGTTTGGTTCTCTCTGAAAATGTGGTCCTTTTCCAAAAATTAGTTTGAATTAAATCACAATCATTAAAGTTTTAATTTTCAAAAAGTTCCTCCAAATCTCCACAAATAATAAAAGAAAGTAGAGAAGAAGGTCTACATTGGAAGTTGAAAAAATATTCTTAATGAAAATCTTTATAAGAAAAAAATAAAAACTTAATGACAAATAGATGAATCAAGGGAAGTGCTAGGAAGAAATAAAAGTTTAGTGTTTATTTTTGCTCCCCATGAAGACCTATGAATAACTGAAAATAGAAACTACTGCCCAGAACCTTAATAAATAAATAGTGTTCATGAGGAGTAGGCTATGGTTCTAATGACATTTAATATTTTGTATCAATAATTAAAACAATGAGTTAAGAAACAGCTCATTAAGTTTGAAGCTAGCAGTATGAAGCCAGGTCATCACTTTAGAGCATGGATTGAAACTGAAAATAACCTTGGTCAAATGGAAATAAATAAGGATAAAAGAACAGAAAATAACAACAAGCAATAAAAAGGGAAATTTAATGAAGACTTGTGTCCTTTTGTGTAGAAAATAAATGAATTTTCCAAATGCCAGGTTGTCAGTACATTTGGGATGTAGGTGGGGTTCTCCAAAGAGCTGAAGATAATCTAATGGTTACATAAAATATTGTTTAAACCTATACATTGATTCAAAAGTAAAAATAATAATGCACTGAAAATATACAAGTATAGCATATTGCTATTTATCTTGTACTAAACATTGGATAAACTCTTTCCAGAAGAAAATCCTCTACACTTCATATCAGCATCAATTTTTCCAAAAACGCAATTAATAAACAAATAAGGACTAACTAAAAACTTTTAACTAAGAACTTGTTAAGAATTAGCAAATAAAAAATGCAATTAAAATTATTAAAGACCTTGGAAATTGGTCAAACCCTCCTGAGCAATCAGTAATTGGAAGGACCAGAGTAAATTGTTATTTGGGGTTTTGAAATACACAAATGGGAAGTGTACTGCTTGTGACAACTAACAATAAGGAAAGTGTTGAACTTCACTCTCTGATCTCATGGCTCAGCCAGAACAGATGTCACTACTTAAATACATCATTACAGGCAAAAGACTAAAAGGTATATCTTAGAAGGGCCTTATTTCCACAGAGAAGTAGGCAAATAGAACCAGCATAAATGGTTAAATGAGAGACTTGTCTGAGATATGGTAATGTGGAACAGTGCGACGGGCAGAGCAGTGACGCAATGCACTGAGTGGC
Organism: Mesoplodon mirus; assembly: GCF_964341445.2. Classification (NCBI taxonomy): domain Eukaryota; kingdom Metazoa; phylum Chordata; class Mammalia; order Artiodactyla; family Ziphiidae; genus Mesoplodon; species Mesoplodon mirus. The sequence goes on along the minus strand of NC_138986.1, from coordinate 22,619,312 downwards.
TGAGTCTCGACAAGATTGTTGCACATTCATTCTATAGCTTTTCTGTGAAATGAATAATAAAGATTCCTAGAGTGTGTGGAGGGCAGAGGAAGGCTAGACTATGCAATTTTAAAACTACTTTTAAACTAATGCAATTTTAATTATTTTTAAAATAATGATTTTCTTATATTTTTTTCAAGCGTCACATCAGTCAATTTTAACTCCTTTTACTCTAATTCCCAGATGCTGTCTCTCTCCTTCTCCCCTCCTCCTCCCAGCCCTTCCTTTCTCCCTCCTCTCCCCAGGTACACTCCCTGACCCTCTCCACTGCTTTTCTAGGCCACCCACTGTTACCTATGCCCTTACCTGTCTGCGCTGAGGGCAGTGAGAGTGAACATGGACACCCCCACGGAGGTGAGCTGCATCACCAGGATGAGTTTGCAGCCCACCTTCCCGAACATCCACTCGTCAAAGAAGTAGCGGGATTTGTTACCGTATGCTAACACATATATATGGAATCTAAGGGGAAAAAAAAAAAGTCATGAAGAACCTAGGGGTAAGACGGGAATAAAGACACAGACCTACTAGAGAATGGGCTTGAGGATATGGGGAAGGGGAAGGGTAAGCTGGGAAAAAGTGAGAGAGTGGCATGGACATATATACACTACCAAACGTAAAATAGATACCTACTGGGAAGCAACCGCATAGCACAGGGAGATCAGCTCGGTGCTTTGTGTCCACCTGGAGGGGTGGGATAGGGAGGGTGGGAGGGAGGGAGACGCAGAGGGAAGAGATATGGGAACATATGTATATGTATAACTGATTCACTTTGTTATAAAGCAGAAACTAACACACCATTATAAAGCAATTATACTCCAATAGCGATGTTTAAAAAAATCTTTCTAAAAGTTGCAGGAAGCATCCACAGGGAAGCACGTGATCAGCAGCAGCACGTCCCCTACGGCCAGTTAAAGATGCTGGGGACGCTCCTCAGGGCGCTGTTAGTGATGAAGATATTCACCGGCATGATGTTGCCCAGCAAGCCCACTGTGATGATGGGCAGGTAGAAGGACGGGATCACACAGCAGATCACGAACTCCGCAGTGGTCCCGCCCTGGGCGGGTAGGAAATCCCTTTCCCTGGAACGAAACCGCTCTGATTCATGCCTGCGGTCCGGGAGAGGTTGGAAGGAGACTCGGGGGGCATGGTCTCTTTCCCAGGAGAGTCCGCTGGAGTTTTCATGCACCCAGGTGCCCTGAAAAGTGCAACGCACTCTTGTGCTTAATGGATTTCCCTCTTGCCAACTTTACCTCCCGCGGGGATCTCGTCACACCGCCTTGTCTGGAGGAGGACCGGGCCGGGTGAGAAGACTGGCCACAGGCTCCAGCCCTTCACTTTTAGAAGGGGCACGCCCATTGGCTCCTGCTGGCTCCGAATTAAAAAAGAAGAAGAAGAAGAAGAAGAAGTTGAGTCTTTGTTCCAGTCCTCAATGGTTTGTTCTCGCTTATAGGTAGCGGAGAACAGCCTTTTTGTGAACAAAGATTTATCCCTCTGGAATTAATGAAAATACCTGCCAGACCTTTCTCAGGGAGGGGAGGAAGTCATCCTGTCGCTGTCCAGCGAACCGCCTCTGAAATGCTAGGAACTAACGTGGGGTGGCTGGCACTTTGCTGGTCCCACAGCTTTGCTCTTGTTTCTGCAGTTCCTGCTGTATTGTGTGGGATTGGAGGGGCTCTGAGTCCTCTCTCGCACACTGCCTCCCTATATAGATCTATTCTTACCCACCTCCGAGTAGGAGACGCCCCAGACAGAAGTCTGTGAACCTCTGAAGATTTGGGGGCTGAGCTGATGAGTCCCTGAGGCTCTCGCACTGAATTTAGGAAAGAAAAGGAGTGACAAAAGAGGAAGTAAATGAATGGAATTCCCTCCCTACTTTTCTTCCTTGATCTACTTTTCTCACCCCAAATATAGAAACTTTCTTACTGCTGACATATTATTTTCTAACTTACAGTTTATTGAAATATAGCATGCATAAGGTACACAATTCTTAAATGTAAGTTCAGTCTAAACACCATTCAGAATCTACAATCTAACCACTATCCCCTAATGTCACCACTATTCATTCTGCCTTTTATCATCTAAAGTTAGTTTGCCTGCTTTTGAGCATCATATAAATGAAATTATAAAATGTTTAATCTTGTGTCCAGCTTCTTTTACTCAACATTATAGCTGTGAGATCCACCCACATTTTTGTGTGTAGTATTTTTCATTGCTGTATACTATTCCAGTATAAATATACCACTGTTCAGGTATCCCTTCTAATGTTGATTGACATTTGGATTCTTTATAGCTTTAGGTAACTTGAATAATGTTTCTGTAAATATCCATGTGCCTGTCTTCTGGTGCACATTGGAATTCCAGAGGTGGATTTGCTAGGTCGCAATGATTATGTTAAACTTGAGCAGAAATTAACAATTTTCCAAAGTGAATTCCAAGTTTTTTTCTTTTGGAAACTTGCTTGACAATACCTATTAAGGCTGAACATATGCATGTCTATGACTGAGCAATGCCACCCCTAAGTGTATTCTCAATATATATCTGATACATTGTTTTAAATAGAATGTCCCTAAGAACAAAATAACTCTCCAAATTAACACCATTTGAGTCTAATATAAACCTCTCAGGAGTGGCACAGTTCTGAAGTTAGCCAAATAACACTTTTTACATTAGGAAAAAACATCTGGCTAATTCTTGGTTAAAAGATAAATTTTTTTTATCCGCTTTTATCCAACATTGTACTGCAAGTTCTAGGACTGCAATAGGGAAAAAAAATGAAATGAAAGGCATATTGATAAGGAAGTAAGAAATAAAACACTCTTTGTTAGGGAATGACATGATTGTCTATGTAGAAAATCCAAAAAAAAAATCAACAACAACAAAAAAAAAGAGCTCCTGTAACTAATAAGCAATTACAGCAAGGTTGCAGAATATAAGGTTAATTTATAAAAGTCGATTGCTTTCTTATATACCAGCAATAAGCAAGTGGAATTTGAAATTAAAAACACAGTACCGGGCCTCCCTGGTGGCGCAGTGGTTGAGAGTCCGCCTGCCGATGCAGGGGATACGGGTTCGTGCCCCGGTCTGGGAGGATCCCATGTGCCGCGGAGTGGCTGGGCCCGTGAGCCATGGCCGCTGGGCCTGCGCATCCGGAGCCTGTGCTCCGCAACGGGGGAGGCCACAGCAGTGAGGGGCCCGCATACCGCAAAAAGAAAAAAAAAAAAAAAAAAAAACACAGTACCATTTACACTAGCACCCACCAAATAAAATACTTAGCTATAAATCTGACAAAATATGTACCAGATCTGAGATTATTAAAGCAGATGAATCCATGGGGAACCTAACTGGGCTCAGATACTGGAGATCACATTACTTGCAATGAAGGTGGCCTATGGGAGACCCACATAGGTATATTGGGTATATAAAGGTATATTTAGGGGTAACCACTCCCACATGAGTTTGTCTTGGGAAATGGAAAAATTTTCTGTGCAAATGTGTTTCCTAGTTTCACTCAGGCAGTTACAGTACAATGGATACAACATATATGGTAGATAAAACAAAACTGGACTACCAGGTCAAAGAGACCATCAGGGGAAATGAGACTAGACATAGGTAAATCAACACAAACAGAATTCACCTTTAATGCAAAGAGACATTCAGAGGATAAAACCTTCTTGCAAGAGTATGGTGCCCCATGATATCTTATTCTAGGGAGAAGGCAAATGAGAGTAAGCTTCTTAGTCTGGTAAAGAAGCTTTAACTAAATTTCTTCCAAAGGGAAGAAATGTTAAGAAAATGTGAATGAACAAACTGGTAGGAAGGAGCTTGCACTCTGAATCAAAAAGAGCTGTTAGATACATTACTATAAATAGAAGCAGAAGTAGCCCAGGATGGGAGGACAATGTCTAGAATGGCAGTGCAAAGAGTCCACATACATTCTCCCTAGTGAAACAACCATAATTGGTGAAAATTATAAGTAAACAAAAATAATCATTTAATGTCTCTAGAAATTGTCCAAAGTACATACAGCAACTGAAGAAATATTATTCAATATTATCTACTAAATCTAAGTGAAAACATCCAAAGTCTGACATTTGAGACTTGATCCTCTTTTTCTATCCCCCATACTGCTAGCTCTGCATGACAAAATCTCCTCTCTGTGTGGGTGCAACAATGAACACAAGACTCCTTCTGCCCCTAGCAGAGAAACCAATCATTAAGCACCATGAAGAACCATGGTAATGTGATATCACAGACACATGAAAAAGAAAATTCTCCGGAAACCAAAATTAAAGTCATGGAATATTATGATCTAACTGATAAAGAATTCAAGATATAATAAAATAAAATAATTTATTCAGGAATAAAATTAATGAACAGAAGGAATACTTTATCAAAGAGATTGAAAGTCTAAAAACAAACCAAACAGAAATTCTGGAGTTGAAGAACTCAATAAATGAGATGAAGAACACATTAGAAAGCACTGGAAATAGAGAAGACCATATGATAGAGAGTATTAGCGAGCTCGAAGATAGAAATATAGAAATGAGACAAGTAGAAGAGGAGACACAATTAAGATGTTAAAAAATGAAGAAATTCTATGACAGTTATCTGACTCCATTAGGAAGGGCAATGTTAGAATAATGGGTATCCCAGAAGGAGAAAAGAGGGAGAAGAGAGCAGAGAGTTTATGTAAAGATATAAAATCAGAGAACTTCCCAAACCTGGGGAAGGAAATGAATATACAAGTCCATGGAACTAAGAGAACATCAAATTACCTAAAAGCAAAAAGGTCTTCTCCAAGACACATTATATTAAAGCTGTCAAAAGTTAGTGACAAAGAAAGAATTTTAAAAGCAGCCAAGGTGAAAAGAATGGTAATCTACAGAGGAACCTCCATTAGGCTATCAGCAGATTTTTTCAGCAGAAACTCTACAGGCCAGGAGAGAGTGGAATGACACACTCAAAGTATTGAAAGTATTGAAAGATTAAAAACTCTCAGCCAGGAATACTCCACATGCAAAATTATACTTAAGATATGAAGGAGAAATAAAGGATTTCCTAGACAAACAAAAGCTGAGGGAGTTCATCAAAACCAGACTTGCCTTACAGGAAATAATGAAAGAAGCTCTTCTATCTGAAACGAAAAGGGGAAAAGCACACAAGACTTTGAGTAAGATGATAAATAGATATACAGGAAAAATGCAACTTTATTGGAATAGGTTGTTAAAAACTTAATTGTAGCACAAAGGTTAAAGGGAAAAAAGCAGTGAAAGTACTATAACTACTTCAATTTGGTAACAAACTCACAACAAGAAAAGGGATAATTTGAGACAAAAAAATCAAAAATGGGGAAGAGGAAAAGGATGGAACCCATATAGGCAAATGAAGATAAGATGCCATTAGCAGAAAAAGGACTATTTTATCTATGAGACAGTTTACACAAACCTCATGGTAACCTCATGTCTTTCAAAAATAGGTAGGATTATAGTTTCTTAGGAGTTAGTAGCTCCCAAGAATTTCATTTGAATTCTGAATTTTGTGCTTAAAGGAATCACCACAATGTGATTCAACATTTTCCCCTCTTGCAGCATATGACTGGAAAGTAGTTCATACAGGCAAACAACTTGACTTAGCTCTCAGTAGAAGGTGCTTTATTTTTTTTCAAATATTATGAAGTAAACATGAAAGAATAAATTTAATCTTCAAATTCAGTATAAAGTAAGAATTGAATAAATCTCGAAAATCATTGGATGTGGCATCAGCACTCCTCAAATAAGAGACAGGATGACTAGCATGTCTTTACCCCCTAAATTCTTATTACTAAACTATAACGTATCTTCATGGGCAATAGGAGTTGACAATTCAATATTTTGTGTCTCATTAGCTCCACCTACTGAGTGCTGGTCACATTTCAGAAATAGTTACAAGTAAATGCAAAAGGAACCAAATCAAAGTAACAGAAGGATGACAATAGAATGATTGTATCTCAGCATTTCTTTTAATCCATGCTATTTGAGTAGACATGCAGTAGCCAGAGCAGTGACCGTCAGGTCAAAAAAAAAAAAAGAATTATGACACTTAATTTGATTAAAATATTTGACAAAAGCAAATATTAAGCCATACCAGCCTTACTCATCAGAATTATAATAAAAATTATATTAAAAATGTACGTGAAAAATCTTTGCAAAACACTAAAAATTTTAAAACATTCTATACAATTTAACCCATAATGGAATGTCATTTTCAGTTTTAGTTTTTTTCAGAAAACTTTAAAATGCTACAACTGAACTTATGATCTAAGCTAGGTTGTTACCTTAACTTGGATTAATCAAAAAATTTGGGAAAGCTGAAATATTTCATTTCACTGGAAAGAGATTTTCCATATTTGATGTTTAAACCCCTTTCTTAGTATTTTCTCATATCTAGAAATAAAGGGGGGTATATTTATAGCCTAAAGTCATATTTTATTTTTCAGTTTTGAAAATGCATTGAATCATACACACTGAACATGGTGTATTAAGACTCAATTGATGAAAATGGAGTGGTAATTCAAACTTCTGACTTCTCTGAAACAACTGAAAGAGTCAGGAAGCACATGAAGAACTTAAAGTGGTTAAGTATCAAGTTTATTGATATTCAACTGTTGGTAAGTTTTATAAAACAGAGTGGTTCTATTTGGAAAGAGTTCTTCTCACAAACTTTAGCTCTTTTACCACCTTCCTGGAAATCTTGTCTGAAGTAACAAAATAACAATAAATAATAAAGTAATAACTAATAATAAAACTAAAATTAAATAATTCCATATATCTGATTAAATACTTTCATTGCATGTTTTTTTCCTACCATATGCATAATGCAGGTAAAACACCAGGATTGAGGAATCAAACAAAGCTCCCATTGCATGTTTTCTCATCCACAGTCTCCAATCGTATAATAAGCAGCTTACTAAATTTGAAAGCATCTAAATATCTGTAAACATTTAAATATTTGCCACTTTTCCCTGACATTTCAATTTTGTCTGAACATTTCTTTTTCACGTAGAGCCTTTGATGTTTTGAAAATATAAACGTAGCCAAAATATTGAAGTCACTAGTAGTCTCCAAATGCAAATACATGAATGTTTAGCAGAAATCTTCCTTTGGCTCAATTCCTTCCTACGTTCACATTTCCCTGGCTGTAAACCTCTGGTGATGCCCCAGAGGTTTCTCAGCATGAAGAGCCCAATTATGAAATGGGAAAAGCTCACTCAAAGCCTATACATGCAGTTACAAAGTGCTCTGGAGAGGTTAAAAAACTTATAAGAATCTGGTCCACTGAATATAACCTGCCGTGATATTGCTAGAGAAGACAAGAATTTGAATGCACATAGGTTGGAAAAATAAATTACCTCTTTGCCTTGAAGGCAATCTCCTTGGGTCAAGGCTAAGAACTTTTTCTTTGGTTTTGTGTGGAGAATTATCTCTATCACTTTTTTTTCTCCACATAACTAGGTGGTTTGTGGTCAGTAATCTGCTATTTTTTCAAAAATTGCCTTTCAAAAAATGGAAAGGGTTCTCATTAGTTGAATGGAAATGGTTGATCATGCTAACAAATGTCTTTCTCAAAATCCATCATGACTTTAAATCAAGGTCAGGGTATGACTAGGACTTTTACCTTCCTCATATTTATTTTCCTCTCTCTAGGTTTGTATGTCAGTCTGTGTCTAGCTAATGTCAACAGCAGAAGAAAATAACATCATGCTTCAAGGAATGCCGTCTTGTTAATATTTATTTAAGGGGTACGGACTTGATAATGATCATCGGAAAACATTTCAGGAAAAAAAAACAAAAATGTACTTGTGTCTACAAATACATTTAATTTCTATAGCAGAAACTTTAATTCAAGGAGAAAATAGACTAGTCCTGAGACTAAGGATGGTGGCACAAAACACAATATTTGTAAAGGTCGGTACAACTTACTGATTAGGGTTTCTATGCCAAATAACTTGCTAGACAGTTTACATTCATTATCTCATGTCATATTCTTACCAACACTATGAACTCCATATTATTATGCTTGTTTTACCAGGAAGGAAACTAAATTTAGAGAGGTAAACTAGCATATCCAAGGTCATCCAGATAGACAGTGACAGAAGAGAGAACTGAAGTCTAGTGAATCTCCATTCACTAGGAAAAATGCATCCCGGCAAGGAGTTACATGTGATAGGATTAAGAAGTACTTTTTTCTAATTCACTTAGAATCAGAGTCAGCTCACCCAGCTGTGCACCTGTGGGACTGTCTGCCCAAATTGAGTGAGTCTTTCTCATTTATACAAAAATGTCCAGGGATCTAGTACCAGCCCCGTGTGGTGGCAAATGTTCTAAAACTTCAGGGAGAAGTTTGGTTTTAGCTCAGTTGATCAGAAATAGGATCATACACATAAAATTTAAACTTAGCCTGAAAAAAAGTATAGAATTTTAACTAGGAAGATGAAGAGTGGGAAGGTAAAGTAGGACATTTTTTGGAAAATGCAAAGGATCCACCCATTGTTCTGTGTATTCTCTTAATCTCACAAAAACATATACCTACCCAAACACATACACCCACACCCACACAAAAACATATCTTTAGCCTACAATTACTATAGGAAGCTGTGCATAGAATATTTGGCTCAAAGGAAATGTGTAGCATTATCAAAACCTTGTTTGAATGCAGATAAAGTTCTTCAAGGAGTTCTATTTTTAGAACCTTTTATGAAGAACTCATGCTCAAACGGTACTTTCACTAACAGTCTTGAAATTCTAGAAGGTTGTTGATGCTTTTGAGTTGTGACATAGCAGGAATCAGGGGAAGGTCTCTATATCATATCTGTGATACCACTTGATTCCAAATTACTCTGTCTACCAACTCCAGGGTCTTGCTTTTTCACAAGATCTCCTTGTGTCATTTGACAATTGATAAGCAATTTTCAGCCAGGTGTGACTTAGGCATTCTTTTATTTTCCTACCCATCAAATCTCCATTCATAACTGTTACATATCTCAATAGATTTAAGATCTATTGGCATAAAATCATTTTTCAGATTATTATTATTGTAAATTTTTTTCATCCATGTATGATTTTGTTTTTATGAGTTTCTGCTTTATAACAAAGTGAATCAGTCATACATATACATCTGTTCCCACATCCCTTCCCTCATGCATCTCCCTCCCTCCCACCCTCCCCATATTGTAAATTTTATACAGTGAGGCAAATAACCCCATAATTATTATCTTTGTTGTTAACATAATTGCTTTAAACAAATTAACTTATAACATCATCGTTAGAAACCTGCCACCTCACCCAAAATAAGTTAAGTCTTACATACATTTTATAGATAAAAAGTGTTATTAGGAACTTGCAGCCCATAAACTCACCTTAAATTGTTTGTATCTCAAAAACATAAATGATGGGACTGGTTTCCATTCGTTGCAGTGTACAAGGATCTTGTGATGATAAGGTCACTATAGGTCATTAGATATTCACAAAACCTTTCACTACATCTTGAAAAGTATGTACCCTGAACATATAAAGCTGGATAAAAAATCATTCCTTCTAAAACTATCAGAGACTACGTGATGGTTTTAGTTCATCTGGCTCATAAAACTCGAATAATTATAGTCAGTGGCATATTTATATAATCATCTAACATATGGTTGCATATTTTACCAGCTCCAGTACATTTGCATCCTGAGATCTATATTAACATTTTAAAGGTAAATTAGCATATCCTAATACTTAATAAGTAGGAATTCATAGAAAAATGGACGTTAAAATGTGCTTCTAAAAGGGAGAAAACATGGTTTATATATTAAGTGTTCATAGCAGGAAAGGCATTAATCAGCTTTCAAAAGCTAAATTTGTCTCAAGCTCATTATTATTCAAAGCAATGAATTTTCCCTGGTAACATGTCACAAAGGGAATAAAGAATGGAAGTTCTAATGATAGCCCAGCAATTTAGCACAGGGTTTTAATTCAGTAATCTGGAGTTTATGCACATAAGACTGATTATATGCACCAAAGTTTGATTCTACAAGCATTTCATAAAGTAAAGGAATACTATGTATTTCAACAATGCAAAATATGATTCAGTATATACTGAAATTAAGAAACTGTTGGAGTATACTGCTTTGCCAAATATAAAAGAATCATACTTTTCTCCACACTACAGCATGCGACAAAAGTACTTACAATTTCTCATTATGTCCAACATTGGAAAATTACAGCAAATTGATCACTTATAGAACTTATACTGATGAAAATCGGGGTGAAATCAAGGATAAGCACTGACAAATGAGTAATATCAAGATTGGGCTTCTGAGTTTGACTCTATAGCAAATAATTTCACAAAAACAATTGACTGTCAGATGTTTAGTTCCCTGCAGATACTTGGTTCATAGAAAATAATTTAATAAAACTGAGCATGAACGAATTTTAAAATTTAGTATTTCTCAGGAAGATGAATAAAGCCTCCAATCAATAAATCTAAAGGGTCCTGTTACAGCGCCATAATGCTCACTAACTCCTTCGGTATTGAAGTAATTTGAAATAATATGAAAATTTGAGCATGTTAAAGGTATATGTTAATACACTCATATTTGTAGTCATCACTAAGTTATTACTAAGAATATTAATCCTGTGCACATAGCCAACCCCAATACCTAAGTTTCCCATTTGCTAATGGCAATTTGTAATAACTTCAGATAAGAGCCCTCCAAAGTCAGGTCTATTGACGCAGATTGTCTCATATTGGGAGAACCTGTTAATTGAAGAATTACACTAACACACCTTCAGGTTTATCTAGGAATCACTTTTAGGAGAAATGGCCATGTCTGAAAATCTTTTGGAATATGTGGACTATTCAAAAAGTGTCAGGAAGCATGGAAGCTTTGGGGAAGTTAATGTGACTCTGAGAGTTAAGAAATATTCCATCTTCCGGCACATCTGAAAGATAAACACCTCAGCTACCTAGAGCTATCTTTTTTTTTTTTTTTTCCCAAAAGCGACTGTGCAGGTTGGTCTAATTATTGCCTCTCTTTCTGTACTTTCTCCATGTCCTTCCTTCCTTCCTCTTTAAGATTGAAATGTATTCAGGAACACATGTATTATAAAGGTTTCCAACTTAAAAAGAAAAAAACAGGGGCCCGGAGGAAGATGGCAGAAGAGTAAGACGCGGAGATGACCTTCCTCCCCACAGATACATCAGAAATTCATCTACACGTGGAACAACTCCTACAGAACACCTACTGAACGCTGACAGAAGACCTCAGACCCCCCAAAAGGCAAGAAACTCCCCACATTCCTGGGTAGGGCAAAAGAAACAAGAATAAACAGAGACAAAAGAATAGGGACGGGACCTCCACCAGTGGGAGGGAGCCGTGAAGGAGGGAAGGTTTCTACACACGACAAGCCCCTTCGCGGGCGGAGACTGCAGGTGGCGGAGGGGGAAAGCTTCGGAGTAGCGGAGGAGAGCACAGCAACAGGGGTGCTGAGGGCAAAGCGAAGAGATTCTGGCACAGAGGACCGGTGCCCTCAGGCACACACCAGCCCGAGAGGCTTGTCTGCTCGGCCGCCGGGGTGGGCGGGGCTGGGAGCCGAGGCTCGGGTATTGGCTTTCAGTCGGAGCTCAGGGAGAGGACTGGGGCTGGCGGCAGGAAGAGAGCCTGAAGGGGTTAGTGCACCACGGCTAGCCCGGAGGGAGTCCGGGGAAAGGGTCTGGAGCTGCCGAAGAGGCAAGAGACTTCTTTCCCTTTTGTTTCCTGGTGCGCGAGGCGCGGGCATTAAGAGGGCTGCTTGGGGAAGCGCCGGAGACAGGCACGACCCGCGGGTAAGGCGCAGACCTCGGAGACGGGCGTGGGACGCTGGGGCTGCCGCCGCCGCCGCGGGGCCTGTGTGCGAGCGCGGGTCACTGTCCGCCCCGCCTTCCGGGGGGCCTGTGCACCCCGCCACTGCCGGGGTCCCGGGACCCGGGGACGGCTTTCCCGGGAAAGCGCACGGAGCGCCACGGGCTGCTGCAACGTCACGCCGGCCTCTGCCGCCGCAGGCCCGCCCCACACTGCGCGCCCCTCCCTCCCCTCTGCCTGAGTGAGCCACAGCCCCCGAATCAGCGGCTCCTTTAAACCCGTCCTGTCTGAGCGAAGAACGGACGCCCTCCGGCGACCTACGCGCAGAGGCGGGGCCAGGTCCAAGGCTGAGACCCGGGAGCTGTGAGAGCAGAGACAGGGAAATCTCTCTGTGCAGCCTCGGAGGCAGCGGATTAAAGCTCCACGGTTCATTTGATGTGCCCTGCGTCTGTGGAGTGCATGAATGGACAGCGAATCATCCCAAATTGAGGAAGTGGACTTTGAGGACAAGATTTAAGACTTTCCCCCCTTTTCCTCTTTTTACACGAATTATCCCAAATTAAGGAGGTGGACTTAGAGAGCAAGATTTCAGACTTCTCGCCCTTTTCCTTTTTTTACAACGAATTATCCCAAATTGAGGAGGTGGACTTGGAGAGCAAGATTTTTGATATTTCCCCCTGCTCTCTTTTTGTGAATGTGTATGTGTAATCTTCTGTGTAAGATTCTCTCTGTATAGCTTTGCTTCCACCATATGTCCCAGGGTTCTATCGGTCCGTTTTTTTTTTCAATAATTACTCTTTAATTTTAATAACGCTACTATATTTCATACTTTATTCTATTTTACTTTACCTGCTCTTTCCTTTTTTCCTACCTTCCCTTCCTCCCTCCCTCCCTCCGCTCCTCCTTTCCTTCTTTCTTTTACTTTCCTCCCTCCCTCCCTCCCACCCTTCTTCTTTCCACTTTCTTTTTCTTTCCTTCCTCCCTCCCCCCCTCCCTTCTTCCATTCACTCTTCCTTTTGCTTTCATTCCTCCCTCCCTCCCTCCTTTCTTTCCTTCTTTCTTTCCATCCTTCCTCCCTCCCTCCCTCCTTTCGTTCTTCCTTCCTTCCTTCTTACCTTTCTTCCCTTCTTCCTTTCTTTCCCTCTCTCTTTCTTTCTTCTACTAATTCTTTCTTTCTACTTTTTCTCCCTGTTATTCTGTGCCGGGTGGATGAAAGGCTCTTGGTGCTGCAGCCAGGAGTCAGTGCTGTGCCTCTGAAGTGGGAGAGCCAACTTCAGGACACGGGTCCACAAGAGACCTCCCAGCTCCACATAATATCAAGCAGAGAATATCTCCCAGAGATCTCCATCTCAACACCAGCACCCAGCTTTAGTCAACGACCAGCAAGCTACAGTGCTGGTCACCCTATGCCAAGCAACTAGCAAGGCAGGAAAACAACCCCACCCATTAGCAGAGAGGCTACCTAAAAACATAATAAGGCCATAGGCACACCAAAACACACCACCAGACGTGGACCTGTCCACCAGAAAGACAAGATCGAGCCTCAACCACCAGAACACAGGCATTAGTCCCCCCCACCAGGAAGCCTACACAACTTACTGAAACAACCTTAGCCACTGGGGACAGACACCAAAAACAACGGGAACTACGAATCTGCAGCCTGCAAAAAGGAGACCCCAAACACAGTAACATAAGCAAAATGAGAAGACAGAAAAACACACAGCAGGTGAAGGAGCAAGATAAAAACCTACCAAACCTAACAAATGAAGAGGTACGAGGCAGTCTACCTGAAAAAGAATTCAGAATAATGATAGTAAAGCTGATCCAAGATTCTATTTCCAAGATCCATAATCTTGGAAATAGAATAGACAAAATGCAAGAAACAGTTAACAAGGACCTAGAAGAACTAAAGATGAATCAAGCATCGATTAAAAACACAATAAATGAAATGAAAAATACTCTAGATGGGATCAATAGCAGAATAACTGAGGCAGAAGAACGGATAAATGAGGTGGAAGATAAAATAGTGGAAATAACTGATGCAGAGCAGAATAAAGAAAAAAGAATGAAAAGAACTGAGGACAGTCTCAGAGACCTCTGGGACAACATTAAATGCACCAACATTCGAATTATAGGGGTTCCAGAAGAAGAAGAGAAAAAGAAAGGGACTGAGAAAATATTTGAAGAGATTATAGTTGAAAACTTCCCTAATATGGGAAAGGAAATAGTTAATCAAGTCCAGGAGGCACAGGGAGTCCCATACAGAATAAATCCAAGGAGAAATATGCCAAGACACATATTAATCAAACTGTGAAAAATTAAACACAAAGAAATCATATTAAAAGCAGCAAGGGAAAAACAACAAATAACACACAAGGGAATCCCCATCAGGTTAACAGCTGATCTCTCTGCAGAAACTCTACAAGCCAGAAGGGAGTGGCAGGACATAATTAAAGTGATGAAGGAGAGAAACCTGCAACCAAGATTACTCTACCCAGCAAGGATCTCATTCAGATTTGATGGAGAAATTAAAACGTTTACAGACAAGCAAAAGCTGAGAGAGTTCAACACCACCAAACCAGCTTTACAACAAATGCTAAAGGAACTTCTCTAGGCAAGAAACACAACAGAAGGAATATACCTACAATAACGAACCCAAAGCGATTAAGGAAATGGGAATAGGAACATACATATCAATAATTACCTTAAATGTAAATGGACTAAATGCTCCCACCAAAAGACACAGATGGGCTGAATGGATACAAAAACAAGACCCATATATATGCTGTCTACAAGAGACCCACTTCAGACCTAGAGACACATACAGATTGAAAGTAAGGGTATGGAAAAAGATATTCCATGCAAATGGAAATCAAAAGAAAGCTGGAGTAGCAATTCTCATATCAGACAAAAGAGACTTTAAAATAAAGTCTACTAGAAGAGACAAAGAAGGACACTACATAATGATCAAGGGATCAATCCAAGAAAAAGATATAACAATTGTAAATATTTATGCACCCAACATAGGAGCACCTCAATACACAAGGCAAATACTAACAGCCATAAAAGGGGAAATCGACAGTAACACACTCATAGTAGGGGACTTTAACACCCCACTTTCACCAATGGACAGATCATCCAAAATGAAAATAAATAAGGAAACACAAGCTTTAAATGATACATTCAACAAGATGGACTTAGTTGATATTTATAGGACATTCCATCCAAAAACAACAGAATACACATTTTTCTCAAGTGCTCATGGAACATTCTCCAGGATAGATCATATCTTGGGTCACAAATCAAGCCTTGGTAAATTTAAGAAAATTGAAATTGTATCAAGTATCTTTTCCGACCACAATGCTATGAGACTAGACATCAATTACAGGAAAAGATCTGTAAAAAATACAAACACATGGAGGCTAAACAGTACACTACTCAATAACGAAGTGATCACTGAAGAAATCAAAGAGGAAATTAAAAAATACCTAGAAACAAATGACAATGGAGACACGACAACCCAAAACCTATGAGACGCAGCAAAAGCAGTTCTAAGGAGGAAGTTTATAGCAATACAATCCCACCTTAAGAAACAGGAAACATTTCGAGTAAACAACCTGACCCTGCACCTAAAGCAATTAGAGAAAGAAGAACAAAAAAACCCCAAAGTTAGCAGAAGGAAAGAAATCATAAAGATCAGATCAGAAATAAATGAAAAAGAAATGAAGGAAATGATAGCAAAGATCAACCAAACTCAAAGCTGGTTCTTTGAGAAGATAAACAAAATTGATAAACCATTGGCCAGACTCATCAAGAAAAGAAGGGAGAAGACTCAAATCAATAGAATTAGAAATGAAAAAGGAGAAGTAACAACTGACACTGCAGAAATACAAAAGATCATGAGAGATTACTATAAGCAACTCTATGCCAATAAAATGGACAACCAGGAAGAAATGGACAAATTCTTAGAAATGCACAACCTGCCAAGACTGACTCAGGAAGAAATAGAAAATATGAATAGACCAATCACAAGCACTGAAATTGAAACTGTGATTAAAAATCTTCCATCAAACAAAAGCCCAGGACCAGATGGCTTCACAGGCGAATTCTATCAAACATTTAGAGAAGAGCTAACACCTATCCTTCTCAAACTCTTCCAAAACATAGCAGAGGAAGGAACACTCCCAAACTCATTCTACGAGGCCACCATCACCTTGATACCAAAACCAGGCAAGGATGTCACAAAGAAAGAAAACTATAGGCCAATATCACAGATGAACATAGATGCAAAAATCCTCAACAAAATACTAGCAAACAGAATCCAACAGCACATTAAAAGGATCATACACCATGATCAAGTGGGGTTTATTCCAGGAATGCAAGGATTCTTCAATATACGCAAATCAATCAATGTGATACACCATATTAACAAGTTGAAGGAGAAAAACCATATGATCATCTCAATAGATGCAGAGAAAGCTTTTGACAAAATTCAACACCCATTTATGATAAAAACCCTGCAGAAAGTAGGCATAGAGGGAACTTTCCTCAACATAATAAAGGCCATATATGACAAACCCACAGCCAACATTGTCCTCAATGGTGAAAAACTGAAAGCATTTCCACTAAGATCAGGAACAAGACAAGGCTGCCCACTCTCACCACTCTTATTCAACATAGTTTTGGAAGTTTTAGCCACAGCAATCAGAGAAGAAAAGGAAATAAAAGGAATCCAAATTGGAAAAGAAAAAGTAAAGCTGTCACTGTTTGCAGATGACATGATACTATACATAGACAATCCAAAAGATGCTACCGAAAAACTACTAGAGCTAATCAATGAATTTGGTAAAGTAGCAGGATACAAAATTAATGTACAGAAATCTCAGGCATTCCTGTACACTAATGATGAAAAATCTGAAAATGAAATCAAGAAAACACTCCCATTTACCATTGCAACAAAAAGAATAAAATATCTAGGAATAAACCTACCTAAGGAGACAAAAGACCTGTATGCAGAAAATTATAAGACACTGATGAAAGAAATTAAAGATGATACAAATAGATGGAGAGATATACCATGCTCCTGGATTGGAAGAATCAATATTGTGAAAATGACTCTACTACCCAAAGCAATCTACAGATTCAATGCAATCCCTATCAAACTACCACTGGCATTTTTCACAGAACTAGAACAAAAAATTTCAAAATTTGTTTGGAAAAACAAAAGACCCCGAATAGCCAAAGCAATCTTGAGAACGAAAAACGGAGCTGGAGGAATCAGGCTCCCTGACTTCAGACTATACTACAAAGCTACAGTAATTAAGACAGTGTGGTACTGGCATAAAAACAGAAAGATAGATCAGTGGATCAGGATAGAAAGCCCAGAGATAAACCCACGCACATATGGCCAACTTATCTTTGATAAAGGAGGCAGGAATGTACAGTGGAGAAAGGACAGCCTCTTCAATAAGTGGTGCTGGGAAAACTGGACAGGGACATGTAAAAGTTTGAGATTAGATCATTCCCTAACACCATACACAAAAATAAGCTCAAAATGGATTAAAGACTTAAATGTAAGGCCAGAAACTATCAAACTCTTAGAGGAAAACATAGGTAGAACACTCTATGACATAAATCACAGCAAGATCCTTTTGGACCCACCTCCTAGAGAAATGGAAATAAAAACAAAGATAAACAAATGGGACCTAATGAAACTTCAAAGCTTTTGCACAGCAAAGGAAACCATAAACAAGACCAAAAGACAACCCTCAGAATGGGAGAAAATACTTGCAAATGAAGCAACTGATAAAGGATTAAGCTCCAAAATTTATAAACAGCTCATGCACCTCAATAGTAAAAAAACAAACAACCCAATCCAAAAATGGGCAGAAGACTTAAATAGGCATTTCTCCAAAGAAGATATACAGACTGCCAACAAACACATGAAAGAATGCTCAACATCATTAATCATTAGAGAAATGCAAATCAAAACTACAATGAGATATCATCTCACACCAGTCAGAATGGCCATCATCAAGAAATCTAGAAACAATAAATGCTGGAGAGGGTGTGGAGAAAAGGGAACACTCTTGCACTGCTGGTGGGAATGTGAATTGGTACAGCCACCATGGAGAACAGTATGGAGGTTCCTTAAAAAACTAAAAGTAGAACTACCATATGACCCAGCAATCCCACTACTAGGCATATACCCTGAGAAAACCATAATTCAAAAAAGAGACATGTACCAAAATGTTCATTGCAGCTCTATTCACAATAGCCCAGAGATGGAAACAACCTAAGTGTCCATCATCGGATGAATGGATAAAGATGATGTGGCACATATATACAATGGAATATTACTCAGCCATAAAAAGAAACGAAACTGAGCTATTTGTATTGAGGTGGATAGACCTAGAGTCTGTCATACAGAGTGAAGTAAGTCAGAAAGAGAAAGACAAATACCGTATGCTAACACATATATACGGAATTAAAAAAAAAAATGTCATGAAGAACCTAGGGGTAAAACGGGAATAAAGACACAGACCTACTTGAGAATGGACTTGAGGATATGGGGAGGGGGAAGGGTAAGCTGTGACAAAGCGAAAGAGAGGCATGGACATATATACACTACCAAACATAAGGTAGATAGATAGTGGGAAGCAGCCGCAGAGCATAGGGAGATCAGCTCAGTGCTTTGTGACCGCCTGGAGGGGTGGGATGGGGAGGGTGGGAGGGAGGGAGATGCATGAGGGAAGGGATGTGGGAACAGATGTATATGTATGACTGATTCACTTTGTTATAAAGCAGAAACTAATTAAAAAAATAACATAAAAAAAAGAAAAAACATTTCCAGATTCACTTGGGTTGCTGAAGGTTGTGTTTAAGAACCACAGGGAAGGAAGGCATAGGAAACCATCTTAGCAGATGTTCAGTAACTCTTGATCTCCTTACTCCTGATTCAGAGGCCTATGTCTGGTCTCAGAGAGAGCCAGAGCAATGGATCATCTGTATGCCAGATTACCATTCTCTCACTGGGTATGTCTCATATTCATGCTCCCCAAGTGTCAGAGTGGGTTTCACAAGAATGGACTTTGAGATGATGACATGTGTGCAGAAGGTTTAATGAAGAGTGCTCTCAGGAGTTGACACTGTAAGGAAATGAGGAAAGTAGGACTGAGCAGATGAAGAAACACTTGCAATGTGGTTGCAACTGAAGTCTCCATCAATCCCAAGGGTTTCTCCAGAGCTGGAGTGGCCATTTAGAGTTGTTCTGAAATAGGATGGGAGCAGGCCTTTTAGCTCTGCATCAGCCAGTTTCTGGCCACATATCCCTTCGCTCTGGGAAGGGACACAAGCTTGGGTGAGGCATTTCCCTGCAATGGAGGGCTGTGTTCGGTGAAGAATATATGCATTCCCACCAGCCAATGTTCCCAGCAGCGGGGGTATGGTGGAAAGGCAAAGGGCCATAGCGTTCACCACCCCAAGAAGAGAGCTCTGACTCAATCAGGTTACTTCCACTAAATAACAACACGTCATTAGGCATGACCTTCTCTACTATACCTACTCATGGCCAGTTTCAGCTGGTGCCCTAAGAGCTTGTTCGGTCTGTTGAAGCCAAGTAAATTGGCCTGCTTTCACCCAAAACATAAAGCAAGGATTCTAGCAAAATTGGTACTTAAATGTTTATAGACTCATCTTCAGTACAACTTCTCAATAACAATCACATCAACAACAGTAATAAAATAGTATTTTACGTTAATTTGGTACATACAGTTCTAGGTACCATGTTAAATACTTCTATTTAATCTATCTTACTTAATCTTAATTGCAACCCTATGAGATGTGTACTGTTATTTTTATATTACAGATGGAAAATTGAAACCCAGAAAAAAAGACTGACAAATGTAATTAATATCACATGACTGATAAGTCATGGAACTTAGAGTTTCACATTCCATCACTGTAAGAACTTTACTAAACTATCTACACAACTTGACTTATTACTAACCATATACTACTTGACACTTGAAAAGAACTCTGTTGACTTCTTAATTTTAAATGTAAAGTTAGATCTACTGTGTTACAAAGATTGCAAAATTGACGTTATACTTATTCAAAGCTCATATGATCTTAACTCTTTGGAACATTGTCAAGAACCATGAGACCAGTGTAAAAGGTTTTATGTTCTGGTAGAAATGGAGTAATGAGGATTGGATATTCTTTTCTACTTTCTGCATAACAACAACTAGAAAACTGGATCATAAAAGGTAACCATCATTGTAAAATATGAGATAGCCATTGGAAAACAAGCAGCACAGGACTATAATCACCGAGAAGAGGGAAGCAAACCATGGGAGACTTGAGCACAAGAACTTACTTCCTCGAGGCAGTTTTCAGGCCACTGATCAGGAAGTGGAAACCCTAATAGAGCCCAAAGTCCTCACTGAATTTAGGAACCAGAGGCAGGATCTGAGGAGGTAGAGATGGCTAGAATTTGGAGGGCAGTGTACTACCGAGGTGGGAGCTAAACAGAGAGAACTTCAGAGGTCTGCAGGGGGTTCCACTTAAGGCTTTGACTCAGTACTGATCTGCTTATGCATGAGAAGAAACTTCCCATGGCTAGAGAAAGAACCACCCACTAAGATTTAAAGTACAAACCGGGCTGAGAGTAATTTGTGTCTCCACATGAGAGTGGAAAGACCTTGTAAAGCAATGTGTACCCTGTAGAATACTTAGAAACATATTATTTGAGTTGTGAGCCTAAATACGCCATATTCTACAAGTTAATCTAAACTCAGCTTTGCAGTGCTTTGATCAGGCCTCAAGGGTATACAACTGATTCCAGTGACCTACCTGCATGCCAGAACAAATTCTAACACTATTGAAAGTATGACAATACAATACAGCAACCAACAAGTCAAGCATCCAGTATTAAAAATTATCAGTTATATAAATACCAGGAAAATATAACCCATAATGAGGAGAAAATTAATCATTAAAAAGAGACATAAAAATGACAGAAATGATGGAACTAGAAAATAGGACATTAAACAGCTATTAAAATATACTCCATCCTCAACATCACTCATCATCAGGGAAATGCAAATCATAACCAGAATGAGAAGTCACCTCACACCTGTTAGAAGGGCCATCACAAAAAGACAAGAAATAACAAGTGTTGGCAAGGATGTGGAGAAAAGGGAACACCTGTGCACTGTTGGTGGGAAAATTGGTGCAGCCTCTATGGAAAACAGTATGGAAGTTCTTCAGGAAATTAAAAATAGAACTATCACGTGATCTACCAACTTCATGTCTGGGTATTTATATGAAGGAAACAAAAACACTAACTTGAAAAGATATATGCACCCTTATGTTCACTGGATCTGTGTTTACAATAGCCAAACATGGAAACAACCTAAGTGTCCATCAGTGGATGAATGAATAAAGAAAATACAGAATATATATGCAATAGAAAACTATTCAGCCATAAAAAAAGAAGGAAATCTTGCAGTTTGTAACATGGATGGACCTTGAGGGCATTACACTAAGTGAAATAAGTCACTGAGAAAGACAAATATGATATGATCTCACTTATAACTGGAATCTAAATTTTTTTAAAAAAACTGAATTAATAGATACAGAAAACAGATTGCTAGTTGCCAGAAGTGGGACATGGGAGGTAAGTGAAATGGGTGAATGGGGTCAAAATGTACAAATTTCCAGTTATAAAATAAACAAGTCATGGGGATTTAATGTACAGAATGGTGTCTGTAGTTAATAACAATGTATTGTATATCTGAAAGTGGCTATGACAGTAAATCTCAAAAGTTTTCATCACAACAGAAAAAAATGTGTAACTATGTGTGGTGATGGATGTTGACGAGACTTGCTGTGGTGATCATTTCACAATATACAAAAATATCAAATCACTCTGCTGTATGCCTGAAACTAAAATAATGTAATGTTATTTGTCAATTAAGACAAAAAGTGAAATAAATATATATATATATTCCATCTACATTTACAAAGGTAGAGAAAAATATGAACATGATGCTCAGAGAAATGGAAGACTAAAAAATGACCCAAATAAAACCTCTACAGCAGGGCTTCCCTGGTGGCGCAGTGATTAAGAATCCGCCTGCCAGTGCAGGGGACACGGGTTCAATCCCTGGTCCGGGAAGATCCCACATGCCACGGAGCAACTAAACCCGTGCACCACAACTACTGAAGCCCGCGCACCAAAAGCCTGTGCTCCGCAACAAGAGAAGCCACTGCAAAGAGAAGCCTGCACACCGCAACGAGAGTAGCCCCCGCTCACCACAACTAGAGAAAGCCCATGCGCAGCAACAAAGATCCAACACAGCCAAAAATAAATAAAATAAAGTAAAATAAATACATTAAAAAAAAAAAACCTCTAGAGCAGGATTGGCTCTGGAAAGATTGGCAATTTTTTTCTTAAAGGGCCAGATAGTAAATATTTGGGGCTTATGGGCAATACGATCTTTACTGCAAATATTCAACTCTCACAAAAGCAACCACAGACAACACATAAATGAATGAGCATGACTACATTGCAATAAAACCTTATTTTACAAAAGGAATGGACTGATCCATGGACAACAAATAGTTCACTGACCCCTGTCCTAGAGATAAAAATATCAGAAATGAAAAATGCCCTGAATAGGATTAGCTTCAGATAAGATTCTGTACAAGATCAGGGAAATTAACATAGTGACTATTCACAATGAAACACCATGAGAACAATGATTTATAGAGAGAATCAGGTATGTTTGGCAACATATCAAGCAGTCTTGATATATATACATATTCTTAGTCCCAGAACAAGAGGTGAAGGAGAAAGAAAAAATATTTGAAGAAATAATGGCTGATTTGTTTTCCCAAATGTGTTAAAAACAAGTCTACAGATACAGAGAGCTCAACAAATTCCAAGCAAATGAAGAAACTGAGGTTTAGAGTTGTTAGATAATTTTGCCAATGTATTTTCATTACAAGCTATGATTCAAATTCATGTTTGCTGTTTAAAGAACCCGAGTTTTTACTTATTTGGTAGGCTTCCTCTCAAACTTGATAGAATGACTCTAGTCTCCATAATAAGAGCAAAGCTCATATTTATTGAGAAGCCAAATATGCATCAAGCACTGCACTCCATGTTATCGCATATATTCTCTCATCTAATTACAGTATCTCTATTAGATAAGAATAATTTTCCTCATTTTACAGATGGAAAAACTAAAACTCACAGTTAAGACAGAATGTTTAAATAACAACCAGTAACGGTAGAAAAAGACATGAACTCAGGTCTTCTGGATTTACAGGCTGTGTTCTCCTATAGAGCTTGGCTATATGGATGGAGTATCTGAAAAAAGAAATAAAGCATATGTATTATATAACTAGATACCATGTATTTTAGGAATATTTAAAATACAAACTCATTGATAAAGATGGAAAACAAGGCCTTCAATTTAACCATTAGGTCAAGTAATTACTGGCATCATAAAAATTACTGGCAATAAATCTCAGAGCTAGTACAATAGCTCCAAGTATGGTTATAAGACTTAGAATTTAAAAAAAAAAGCATAGATTGTGAAATTATTTACAAATCATAGAATCCAGTCTTTTCATTTTGGAGAAATGGAAACACACCCCAGAAGGTTAAATAACTTGCCTAAAATAACATCATTGGTTACTGACCCTTTATTCTAAGCCATTCCCAATTCCATTCCAGAAAATATAAATTATTCATGCAGAAGGATAAACCCAATTTTGGCAGGTCAGGGATTTCAATGAGATGTGAATTGGTTAAGGATTGTGATTTATGAATTGAGGCAGCTATCCAGATTGCCTTATCTCAGCTGTCCTTCTGTGAAGCACACTGTTGTGAGCACCTAAATTGACCTCTAGTCCATCCCATTCAACAGTCATTGGATAGCTCATGTGGAGGAGGGTAAATACTGTAACAGTGCAAAACTTATATAGAGATCATTTCTTCTTGTTTGACAGATATAAAATAACCCAAGATAGTTTACGACACTACTCTGAAGGATTTAATGTCATGCCTTATTTTAAGCAAGTCCTCAGCAGTATACACATCAACTACGTGCATGTATACAAATGTACGTATGTACATACATACAACACGAGCACACATGCTCTTATGTAAGCCCTATGAAGGCAGGGGCCACAACGTTCTTACATACTACCAATACCTTACACAGCAGTTGATACTGTAGGTGCTCAATATTTATTGTATGAATGAGAAAAATGTGTGAATAAGCGCAAACACATAGAAAAGCATAGATCTAGAACAATACATATAATTCAATTTTAAAGTACTAATTTAGAGCAGATTATTAAATAGTAATAATAATTAATGTATGGATTGATTTTCATGTGTAAGCTGTCATGAATAGTGCTTTTCTACACTTTGAATTTATTCAATACTGTCTTGGGTTCTGCACAGAATTAAAGGTTTATCCCCCTTCCGGGTTAGACCACAAAGGTCTTAAATGTTTTTAATCTCAGAAATTTTAGGACATCAAGAATATGTGTCAAAGATTATATGTGACCTCCAGGGTTTAGATTAGTACTGGAAGATAACAGCCATCAATAACTGCCAGCAAAAAATAAATAAATAAATAAATAAATAAATAAATAAATAAATAAATAAATAACTGCCAGCAATTTGTGTGTATGTGTATAGTAGTAGTAGCAGAAGGAGTAGTGCTAAATCCGAGCTTGCCGTCACCCCACTATCTGAAGTTAAGAGCTTTAAGCAAGTTTGAGCAAGTAAGCTGGGATGGTTGGCTCAAATTCTTGGTCATTTACTCAGGAAATTGATAGAGGTGTCCTGGTCATTTTTAAAAATCTTTGAGGCTTGGAGAGCAGAGGTAGCTTTTAATGATTAAATTTACTCAAAGCCCACTGGGGTTCAATCCCACTAGTCCTTGCTGAGCAAAAGTCCATATCTTGCCGTCTTAGTAATAGACCCTAACAGAAGAGACACGCCTCCCAAATAGATTAAACAGAGAAGAAGAGAGAGACACTGAAAATAGACATGGCATTTGCATGTTATTTATCCTTCCCTGAAACATTCTTACTCTGGCCAACTCGAAGTTTCTTTACATTGAAGAAAGTAGTGGTTCTTCCTTGTTTAAGAAAGATTATTAATATATATTAATATTATATTAATATATAATATCCTGTAGTCTCCACAACAAGGAAAAATGAATAGAAAACAATTGATGGTTCAAGCTCTCATTAAAGACAGGAGGAATAGTCCTCCAAATGCTTTAATAATCCACATGCAACAACCCTGTGAGGTAAATACTATTGTCATCCCCAGGTAAAGAAGCTGAGATTGAGATAGTAAATTTTCCTGAGATCTCAAATCTAGCCAAATGGTGAAACCAGTGTAGATTTTCTGACTCCAGAGCCCCTGATCCCAGATACCATGTGGTCATTTCGCCTTACACTGAGGCCAAATGGGAAAGAAACATTAGCTAAATTCATTCTGTGGAGTCCTTCATGTTTCTCAAGTACTCTCCCAGCATGTATTATACTTGGTTAGCTCTCTTCGTGGCCTTTCATATTCACAATGAGATCTGGCCAGGAGCATGGGATAAGGGCCAAGCTCTGCAGAACCATCCAGCTGCTATGTGCCCTGATAACTCTCTGAGCTCTTCTCAGGAGAAAATAAGAATGTCTGAGCTTATTTCCCCTTCATTCCCTGTGTTTCAGGATCCTAGCAATCAACCTATTAATATCCTCAATAATATCCTTTAGCTTGTCATTTAACAAGTAATTCGTTCACTGTCAGTCCCTACCTGGTTTTGCCACTTACTAACTGTAATTTTGGATAAATTGCTTAAACCCTCTAAGCCTCATCTGCAAAATAGATCTATAAGAGTACATACTTTACGGAGTTGTAAGAATTTAGAGAGATAATTTGTTTAAAACACTTAGTAGCAAATAGAAACCGTTGAATAAGCATAATACATTATTATTAGCTTTTAACTACAGGAGAGTTCTTTTCCCATCTCTTCTAGTCCTTCTCATGTTCCTTTCAGGGCTCAATGTAACAGCACACAAGCCTGACCTCAAACTTTAGTTCTCATAAATCGATTCTAGGATTCTCTATGAAAGAAAGTACATATCCATGATTCTCAAATTGCATTTTCAAACAGCCAAGATTCTTGAATATTAGATTTACTCAGTTTATGCCCCCAGTCATGTGGTAGATTGTAAAATTACTGCAAATTCTTCATCTTTCCACATCCATGCCACTGGAATGTGACTTCAGATCTTCCCACTAAAAGGTGGAATCTAAGTTTGCAGTGACACTTGCTTTGGCCAGTGGAATGTTAGCAATCATGAATCAAGCAGAAACTTGAAAAGCTCTTGCACATTTGGGCTTTTCCATTACTTGCTACTTTGGGAACTCTGCAATCACCACCATAATAAGAAGCCTGGGCTAGTCCCCCAAACGACAAGAAACATGTGCCATAGTCACCCTTATCACTCCACCCAAAGCCTGCCAACCACCTGACATGAGTGAAGTCATTCTAGATAATCCTCCTGGCAGCTTATCTGCATACTGACCACACATACACGTGAGAATCCAGCAGAGGTCAACTGAGCCAGCCCAGACAAGGAAAAATAATCACCCAAACCATAAGCTAAATAAGTGTTTGCTGTTTGACCATTAATTGAGTGGCTTGCTATGAAAAAAATTCTTAACTGATATAGATATTGGTACCAAGGATCAGGGACTACTATAACAAATACGTTAAAAAAACATGACATCATCTTTGGGACCAGGCAGGAGGCAGAAGGTAGAAAAGTAACAAAGAAACTATTACTAATGTCAGGGAAAGCAATGAGAAACTCTTAGTGAAGGCTGGAAAAGCAGTGAGGAAACTACTGTGACAGGCTGGAAATATGGTAACCTTTATTATATGTAGTGAGACAATTAGCACAACAGTCACCTGTAATAACTTGGAAGGTAAAAAATGTATTAATTAAATGTTGGATTTGACTAAGGAACATCCCAGAGAGAATACTAAAGGTAACAGTTTGGTACTCCTGGCCACATTTTATAAGGTATAAGAAGAGAGAGATTACCTAGTGAAGGAGCCTAGAAATGAATTTGCAAAGAAAATTTGGGGAAAATATAGAGGGATCAGGACTTGCTACACAGGAATTCCTTTCCTTTATTTTTTTTAAATCCCTAGTGTTGGCCAGTAAAACTTTCTCATGTAAAACATGGTTTGAGGGTAAAAACCAAATCATTCATGTGACTATAACAGCCTTGATAAGACCCAAATACTTAAGGCATAACTAATGATCATCTCAATCAATTAGACAAAAGTTTTCTAAAAATCTTAAAAGCATGGTCTCAGAGAAGCTTAATCCAAAAATATCAGCAAATAAATAAATAAATATCTGTAAAATAATTGTGGGTACAACATTTTTTTCCAAATTAATTGCATTAAATCTAATACATAGAAAATTCAAAAAGTGATTAAGAGACTTGTACAAGTAAAAGAACTACTAATTTCAATTAAAATAAAATAGTGGTGAAATTGTAGAAACGACTTCTGGGGCCCCAACTTTCTTCTAACAAGAAGCAGTTTGAGGAAGATAATCAGCTTCAAATATAGTCATTCTTTTAAATGCAAAAGGGAAGATATTTTCAGCCAAGGACCCACTTCCATTAAGCAGTAGAGTACACTAAACTAGGGAGTAGCTTTCAGGGAATAGTACTATACTGTAATCACGGACCTTTTCTGACTCCAGAAGAGGAAGAACTGGCAACATTTCCCCTGCAAGATTTCAAAATTGTTGTGGACCAGTGACAGTGTTGTGCCTCCTGTTGGAGTAGAAGCATCTATTGGAATCATCCTACCCCTTATCATCATTGTATATTGACTTTGTATGGAAAATAACTTTTCCTTTTGTTTCATTAGATTCTGGATCACCAAGAGTCACCTCTGAGCCACATCCAGATTTGCACATGAGACAAATCACAGAATCCTGGACTCAAACTTTAATGCTATAATTAGATGAGAGTTCTGACATCCTGGGATTAAGGTGAAGACATGTAGGAGAGATATGAATATATGTGATCATAGGGCACACTGTGGTAGAATATAAAGTTGGCCACAGATTTTTTTCTATCCTTGTACCCACAGCTCTGCAACATGACTTTGCAGGTCCATCAAGACATAGAATCTATTTCTTGAATCTGGGTTGGGATTGTAATTCATCTTGCCTAATGTAACATCAGCAAACATGAAGCAAGCAGAGGCCTAAACAATGCTTACACACTGGGGATTGCCCTCTTTTGCTGTTTGGAAACTTGCAACTATTAACATGTAAGGAAGCTCAGGTTGTCACCCTAATTAACAGCCCTACCAAGTATCATACATGTGAGGCCAACCTATCTTATCTGGTGAGTTCACCTTACATTTGGAAAGTAAAATTTGGCATACATCATTCATTTCTTAGCATCTTCCCCTTGGGAGCAGGTTGCCCACAGAGATCAATAGTTCTATTCTGCTCTTTTCATGCATAAATCTTATACAGGAGGGGGGCGCTCCATGCTGGAAAGGCAGCCATGATACAGCATTGACCTAGCCTGCACCTGTGTCTGCCTGAGAGTCATGCTTTCCCAAAGAGTTAAGCTATGTCCCTCTTCCAACCACATCTTTATGGTAGTAAGAGTGTAACAAAGGTGACATTTTGGCACCCATCTGCCTTATTCCTTTGTCTTATGATTCAGTCGGGTCATAACCCATAAGAGGAAGACCAGTATTATTTATTTTGCCTCTCATAGATCCCAACAATGGAATGATGCTGCATTTTCCTCTTCTTCACATGCAATTAAGGTTCAAGACAATTTCATTCATCTCTGGGAAAACACAGGAAGAACTCGGATGATTTTTACAAGTCTGACACTTGAATATATTTGTCTAAACAAAAACATTTACTATTGTACAATGGTAGAAGTCAAAGCAGGATTCCTCTCATGCAAATGATTGTTTTGGCTTTTGGATACCCCTTCGAAGGAATCAACACGTAGCGAACCTGGAATTCTCTTTCACAGAAGATGAGAATATATACCGATTTCTCTTACTCAACAGTTCTGAGGGGTGATTACATTGCCCATTTTTATTTTTTCCTATCCAGTACAACAGTCTGGTTCAAAAGGCCACTGCCTCTTGCTCATTGGTTATAACTACATGTGTTATGCAATCACTTCTCCACTTGCTGACAAGAGCAATGAAGTCAATTGGAGTTATCACTTTCACAGATTGCAAACAAAACAAAGATGAGAAAAGCAGGTGAAGAAATCAAGTTTGATCAACCATTAGCTGAATAGTGTTATAGGTGGCTGGAAGGTAGCAAGCAGATGTATTATCAGTTAGAAGGCAGCCACTTGTTCTTGGCCCCTGCTCCTTCTCAGTACCCATAACCATCTCTAGCAGATGATGTGTCTACTGAGGACAAAAGAAAGGGAGGGTGGGGGCTTCCCTGGTGGCGCAGTGGTTGAGAGTCTGCCTGCCGATGCAGGGGACATGGGTTCGTGCCCCAGTCCGGGAGGATCCCGCATGACGCGGAGCGGCTGGGCCCGTGAGCCATGGCCGCTGAGCCTGCGCGTCCGGAGCCTGTGCTCCGCAACGAGAGAGGCCACAGCAGTGAGAGGCCCGCGTACTGCAAAAAAAAAAAAAAAAAAAGAAAGGAAAAAAAAGAAAGGAAAGGTGGGATTATTCACAGGATTTATGCTAGATCCAGGTCTTATCTTGGTTAGCAGTATCCTATCTTTTTCCTTAGAATCAAGATCTAACTGCAGATTTTTCCATGTCTGTGGTAAGTATTCATCAAAAAGACAAAGATAGTAACACATTAGTAATATTCAGTGATGTAATAGCTATCATAACCTGCTTCACAGTTCCATAAACTTCCCAGAAATCAGTTTTATTCCATGGAAGTAAACAAGAAAGAACCAGGAATATTTCCCACATACTTATCTTTTCAGATATACCTAAAAGGAAGCCAAAAAAAAAAAAAATCACTTGACATTTCAGAGAAAATTCTAAGCTAAAGAGTCCACTGCTTTACGCACAGGCATTTCTTAGGTAACTAGAGGCACTGAGTGTCAGAACCCTTGCCGGCCTGGCCTCCTGCTTTACTGGCACTCCTGTCTGGCTGGCTGGCTATGCTGACAGTGTAAATCAAGGGATTATCAGATTGACCACATGCCCTACTCTTTTGTTTCTTTGTTTTTGTTTTGTTTGGGGAGGGAGAGAGGAAAGTTGACTGGAGCCCCAGAGATCTATGAAAAAAAAAAAAAAAGAAAAGGAGGAGGGGAGAGAAATGTGCAGTGATAAGTGCTTTCTGTTGTAAAAGTTATGACAGAAAATAAGAGTTTGATTCTGGCAGAAACAAACTGGCAATGTGGGTCAAGGATTAACCCACAGGGATGCTGGGATAACATCTCCTGAGACATGTCTCTAAATTACATCAAAAACTTCTATGAAGGATGTGTAAGTATCATACAAGCAGCAGCAACAACAATTGTATGAGTCCTATCTGTTATTTTAACCTGATTTGCATGAGTGCTGATGAATAAGGTCCTCTACATGTATGGAGAATAATATATATATCAACCATTTACTTCAACATATTCTGAATTTAAATAACTGTAACTAGAATAATTCAGGAAGTACTTTTAGCTGTTGGTGCTTTAAAGCTGATCGCTCTCTCAGTTTGATAATTGAGAAGAGAAGCTGTAATGACAACTAAATAAATATTATTTGCTTATTAAGATAGTGTGTATACTAATGAATTTAATGTTGGATTTATTATCCAATTTTTTAGAAAGGTACTAGATATACTAAGATTACCTTGATTTTATTGCAGAAGGATTACAGGGGTAAGGGATATTAATCAAATTCAAAGCTTTTTACAAGTTTCCAAAATTATTTATGTCATTAGCAACAAGTCCCTATTTGACTTGCACTTCATATTTTCAAAGTGAAAAGGGTAAGAAATCTCAAAATGCAGGATTTGAATTTGGCTTGATGATCTCTAAGTTTCTGTCTTTCTTCAAAACTTTATGAATCTTAAATTTTTTTAAATGTGATAATGAAAACATACTTTAAAATATCCCCCTTTAATATTTGTTTTCAAAAGTTTTTTTTTTTTTTCTCCTAAAACTGTAACAGATGAAGCCTCCCACTGTGATCGGTCAGTTCCACACCCTTTTCTTTGGATCGGTCCGAATGTTCTTCCTCGGGGTGTTAGGCTTTGCAGTCTATGGGAATGAGGCTTTGCACTTCAGTTGTGATCCAGACAAGAGAGAAATAAACCTCTTCTGTTACAATCAGTTCAGGCCAATCACTCCACAAGTAAGTATTTCTGTGTGCACAAATGTAAACCTTACTCCACACCAGATAAAATTGTTTTCTTTTTAAATGTAAAATAATGTCATAATAAGATGAAGAATATTCTAACAGGTATTATTTCTAGAATAATTACCTTTTAAAAATATTAGCTGTATATTTCAGGTAAATTAATTTGAGTTGGTCAAGAGTTTCTTCCAAGTCCAGCATTCTATTATCTATTGATGTTAGAATTATACTCCAGGCTTGTAATTAGAAATGGAAATTGAGTAGATACTAAAATAACATATTTCATCATTATTAGTAATTGGTAGGTGATGACAGTAAAATATGACTACTTTTCACAAATACTAAGTGTTTACAATTTTAAACTCTAAACATCTTGGTAATTAAATGAGATTATGTCCAGCATTACCACCTTCATTATATTAATTTTATCCTCATAAGACTTACAAAACTTAGAATTTTTAAATTAGCCTCTATTGAGGGTCGGTGAATTATTGGGGTTTTTTTTAGTGTATTTTTTCATTACGTGTTGACTGATTTGACTAAGATATTTCTGACATACTTTAGGTGTTCTGGGCATTACAACTAGTGATTGTCCTGGTTCCTGGAGCTATTTTTCATCTTTATGCTGCATGTAAAAGCATCAATCAAGAATGCATTCTTCAAAAGCCCATCTACACTGTGATTTATATCCTCTCTGTTTTATTAAGAATTAGTCTAGAAGTGGTAGCATTTTGGCTTCAGATTCACCTCTTTGGTTTCCAAGTAAAACCTCTCTACCTGTGTGATGCTGTGTCTCTTGGGAAAAAATTTACTACTATAAAATGCATGGTGCCAGAACACTTTGAGAAGACCGTTTTTCTTATTGCAATGTATACATTTACTGTAATTACAATAGTTTTATGTGTTGCTGAGATTTTTGAGATAATATTTAGAAGATTATGCTTTCTAATTAGGCAATGACCAAAAGGTTGATTACCTACTGTCATGCCACAATTATTTATCAACCATTTTTATTTAGTTTTATCTCATTCAGTGAGTATCTCAATTTCAAACATAAATATCTGTTCTTCAAACTAACGTCAGTGTGTCTAAAATTTATGTCTAGTATAAAATACAATACTCAGTTCTAAGGCAGGGATTCTTGAACAAAACCTTTGTTCCATTTTAATTTTGTCACACATTAGGAAACATACATGGAACTAATGTTAACTCTTTTTTTTTTTTTTTTTTTTTTTGCGGTACACGGGCCTCTCACTGTTGTGGCCTCTCCCGTTGCGGAGCACAGGCTCCGGACGCGCAGGCTCAGCAGCCATGGCTCATGGGCCCAGCCGCTCTGCAGCATGTGGGATCCTCCCGGACCGGGGCACGAACCCGTGTCCGCTGCATCGGCAGGCGGACTCTCAACCACTGCGCCACCAGGGAACCCCAACTCATTTTTAAATAGTACTTTTACAGAGTTCTTTCATATACAACATCTTAATCAATCACAGTATTTTATGGCCAGAGAAACTTTTATTAACTCTTTTACATAGAGTAGAAAAATGAGGCTCAGGGAGATTAATATATGCAATCCTAGGATTCAGCTTTCCTAACTATAAAGCTATTTCCCTTTCCATTTAACTATGCAGCATAAACTTTGAGGATGTAATTATTGTTGTATTCATGTAAAATATAACTTATTTAAGTGCAAAAGTTGTCAATTAATTATTAAAAGAGTCATTCTATAATTTGATGACTAACTTGAAGAAATGGAGCACTTACATTTTTAATATTATACTCATACTGTTTTCTTGAAATTTTTAATATTAAATGATATGGTAATGTGGCCACCAAATAAATAAAAAATGCTATGGAAAATACTGTGCATGGTTTCCTTGTTGCTTGTTGGAAAAAAAAAAACCCTCTGTGCTCATAGATATCCTACAACTATAGTTTCTATATTCAAGACTATTGAAATAGTAAGTTATATTTATATTAAGCTAGACTTCCTAAATAGCTATGAAATGATTTCAAAGGCAAGTTTTTAAACTTTTTATTTTATAAAGGAGTATAGCCGATTAACAATGTTGTGATAGTTTCAGGTGCACAGCAAAGCAACTCAGCCATACATATACATGTGTCCATTCTCCCCCAGACTCCCCTCCCATCCAGGCTACCAAGAACATTGTCAAAGGTAATTTTATATTAATTCAGTGCATTTCTTTTTATCTGCCTGTCTTACCAAGAATCATGTCCATATGATATCATTTAAAAACTTTATGTATGACTGCCTTATACTGGTGCTTTATTAGGGAAATAAGTATAGTCAGTCAAAAACTGAGGTTTTCAATTTTTTCTTAAGCATTATTCAACCTATGGTTGATATCATGAATTTCTACATTAATTTTTAAGTCATTGAGGCTTTCTCCACAGAAAAGCACAAGAAAAAATCCAATTTACCTTCATTCAACAAATAGTTGCATAGTATCGATTATTAAACATGTACCACATTAAAAGTTCAAATACAAAGATAAACAAGATGTAGTACCTTTATAAGATCATATTCTAGTGAGGGGCACAGTGACATGACAAGAGGCTAGGGGCTGTTGGAAATAGCCTCCTCTGAAGGGAAAGACTATTTGCTCATTGTTTTTGTTTAGAATTACTGGCCCTTAGTGATAATAAGCAGCAACAATGTCTAGTATGTTTTATTCTTATTTTTAAATTATCTGTAGATAATTTACCCTTTATTGCCTGTACCTAGGGTGGAATGCTCCTACCAATTCTCCCACAAACACATACATCTTCAATATGGGTCATATTTTCCTGCATCTTTAGAAGGCATGTAATTTTTTATTGGATACCAGACATTGTGTGTTTTACCTTGTCGGATGCTGAATATTTTTGTCTTCCCATAAATAATTCTTAAATTTTATTCTGGGGTACAGTTAAATTACTTGGAAACAGTTGATCCTTTGTACTTCCTTTTAAGCTTTATTAGATGGGACCAGTGTAGCCCTTACTGAAGGGCTAATTTTGCCCCGTTACTAAGGCAAAATGTTTCTGAGTGCTCTATGAGATGCCTCTTTGGTGCTTTGGAGATGGTATCTTTCCACCATTCTCAGATTCTTGAATTCCTTCCTCAAGGTGGTTGACTCATTGTCTTAGTCCATTTGGGCTGCTATTACAAAATACCTAGACTGGATAGTTTATAAACAAAAGAAATTTATTTTTCATAGGTCTGGAGGATGGAAGTCTGAGATCAAGGTGCTGGCATGTTCAGGTTCTGATGAGAGCCGTCTTCTGTGTTACAGACTTGTCATTGTATCCTCACATGGTGGAAAGAAGGCCAGAGAGCTCCCTAGGATTCCTTTTATAAGGACACTAATCTCATTCATGAGGGCTCCCTCCCCATGACCTACTTACTTCCCAAAGGTCCCACCTTCTAATACTATCACATTGGAGGTTAGGATTTCCAAAATATGAATTTTGGGGGACACAACATTCGGCCCATTGCACTCATGGTTACAACAGAAATTGCTGTAGCTACAGGAAACAGGTTTTTGCTGTGCCCAGGGAAAGAAGGGAGAAGGAGCAAAAAGACATTCTTCTTGTTTGCCTCTCAAGATTTTTCTAAGGGAAGATCATTTTTTAAAAAAATCAACAGGCTTCCCCTAATATCATTGCCCATTCACAGGCAAACAATTTGATTTATTCTTATGCTGATTCATCCTAGGACATTGTCAAAGTATGCTCCTTTTTAAGGGGATTTCTACCCTAGCTGTTGGAAAAAGTAACTATTCTCAGTTCTGTGTGAATCTTGGGTATTGTTTCTTTTAATCCTTTCAGGTAGCTCATTTTCTGCAAAGATGTTTAAAGATGTTACACTGATCAGGACTCAGTCGAAGACCCTTTACAGATCTCTGGAGCTCTCATGCTTTGTAGCTTCTCCCTCACAGTAGTCTGTCCTATGAAAACTAGCCTCTTTAGCCCTGGACTCTCTCTCCTCAACTCACAAGGAGGAAGGATAGCATTTCTAAGCCACTAGAGGAACCCTGGTCACCCCTGCTTCTTTTAAGTACCCAGTCCATATTGTTATGTGTAAAGATTCAGATCCTGTGAGAGTTGGTTTGGACAGTCTTTTCAATTCCTTAATGATCTATATTATTCTACGATTTCATTTTGTTAGTAACTATATCAGGATTGTTAGCACACAGCTGTATACTCCTGGATAATAAATGCTACATAAAAATATAGCATTTATAAAATATAAGATATTTAAATATATGTAATATAGTTTAAAATATAAAAAGTGATTTTTCTAACTAAACTGCAAATGTAGAAAAATTAATAAGAATGTCAAAGCTAAACAAATAACTAACCACTTGAAAATATATTTAAACTTATTCCATAAAAAGTTGTTGGGTCAAATAAGGTAATTCAACCAGAAGTTTTTCAGTTTGTTTATAAATGAACAACAGTCAGAATATTACATATTAAAACCTATAAGATATTGCCAAAATTGCAGTGCATGGCCAATTGACAGTGGAAAATATATTTCTTTTTTAAAAATAAACAATAAATGTAATTCAAACAGCAAATGTAAGAACTTCAAACTAAAACTAAGGAAAACAAAAATAATTTAATAAGGATAAAGACAGAAAGTAATAAATTAGAAAACAAACAGCTTACGATGGATAAATCCAAAATTGTTCTTGAAAAAACTATGTGTGGCATATCAAATCAAGTGTGGAAGTATATCCTTATAAGATTTTATAATATATATGAAGTTATATATTATCACTTGAAGTACACTGTGATAATTTAAAGATGTATACTATTAAATACAAGACAACCAGAAAAACAAAACAACAAAAGTTTAGCTACTAAACCAACAAAAGAAATTAAAACATTCAATTAATCCAAAAGATGACCAAAAAGACAAAAAGGAAAAAAAAAAAAACAGATGGGACAAATTGAAAACAATAACAAGGTAGTAGAACTAAACCTAAAAATATCAACAGTTACAATAAATATAAAGATCTTAGCAATCCAAACCAAAACAGGGATTTCTGACTGCATTTTTTTTTTTCGGTATGCGGGCCTCTCACTGTTGTGGCCTCTCCCGTTGCAGAGCACAGGCTCTGGACGCACAGGCTCAGCGGCCACGGCTTACGGGCCCAGTCGCTCCGCGGCATGTGGGATTCTCCCGGACCAGGGCACGAACCCGTGTCCCCTGCATCAACAGGCGGACTCTCAACCACTGCGCCACCAGGGAAGACCCACATTAAAAAAAAAAAAATCCAGATCAAATTATTAACAAGACCCCACTTTAAATATTTAATATTTAAAACATTTTAATATTTTTACAAATAAATAATAATAAAAGTGGAAAAAGATATATCATGCAAACAGTAAGCATCAGAGAGCTGAATTAGCTGTATTAATATGAGAAAACTCAAGAAGATTTCAGGGCAAAGAATAATGATGGGGATAAAAGAGACATTTCACAATGTCATTAGGAAGCATAACAGTTATAAATGTGTATGCCACCAGTGCCAAAATAGAAGAAGCAAAGCCTGCTAGAACTGAAAAGAGAAATAAATCCAATTATAATTAAAGATTTCAACATTCCTCATCAGAAATCAATTGACAAAGTAGAACATCAGGAAGGGAACAGAACACTTTAACATTACCAATAAGCAACTTGAACTAATTGATATTTAGAGAACACTCTTACTAGACAACAGCAGAATATACATTTTTTTCAAGTGCAAGTGTAACATTCACCAAGAAAGTTCATTTTCTGGGTCTTGATAAAGTCTCAATGACTTTGTTTAATTCACAATAGAATTAAACTAGAAATTAATAAAAATAAGATATCTGAAATATGCCCAAATATTTGAGAAACTAACAATACATTTTTATTAACCCATTGATCAAAGAAGAAATTACATGGAAAATTTTAAACTACTTTAAACACAATTTATCAAAATTTGTGGAAAGCAATTAAAACAGTTCTTGACAGCATTTTAAAAGTTCTATATATTATGTTAGAAAAAAAGAATTTTTAGCTTCCATCTCAAGAAATTATTTTAAAAAGCAGTTTAAAAACAAATTACGTAGTAGGGAAATAAAAATAAGAGCATGAAACATTGAAATAGAAAACTGAAAGACAATAGAAAAATCAATGAAAGGAGAAGCTGGTCTTTGAAAAGATTAGTAAAACTGACCAATTTCTAGCTAGACAGATTGAGATAATAAAAGAGAAAATGAAAATTACTCATATCATAAATGAAAAAAGAAAGAAACATCACAACAGAACATTTAAATGATTATAAGGAAACACCATGAATGATATTACACCAATAAGTTTGATAGTTAGATGAAATAGAAAAATTCCTTGAAAGACACATATTACTAAAAACTGACTCAACAATAAACAGAAAACATGAATATCTCTATACCTATTAAAGAAATTGAATTTAAAATCAGAAGCTTTCCCAGAAAAAAAAATCAGGCCCAGATAGCTTCATTGGTGAATTCCTTCAAATGTTTAAGAAATAATACTTCACAACCTCTTTTAGGAACTAGGAGGGACTATTTGCCATGTCATTTAACAAAGCCAGCATAACCGTGATATCAAAACTTCTTAGCAAAAATAGGCTATGTAATCCAGCAATATATATATAAAGATAATACATCATGTTCAAGTGGGGTTTATCCCAGGAATGAAAAGTTTTTTTAACAGTCGAAAACCAATTAATGTAATTCAACTAGATTAATGGAATAAAGGAGAAAAATCACCTAGTCATCCTAATAGATGCGGGTTAAAGCATTTGATTACATAACATCCATTTATAATGAAACAAACAAACAAAAACCCAAATCTCTCACTGTAAAACGGAAGTAGCTAAACTTGATAAAAAGCATCTAAAAATACCTACAGGAAATATCCTATTTAGTAGTGGAAGAATGAATAATTTCCCGTATAATCGGGAAAAAAGGTAAGGATGTGTACTTTTACCACTTTTGTTTAACATTGAACTGAAGGCCGATAAGACTAAACAAAACAAAAATTATATATATATTTAATATATACTTATTCAATAAATGCAGTAAGACAAAAAAATAGAAGATATACAGATTAGAAACGAAGAAATATTATCTTTAGTCACAGACATAATCATGTAAATAAAAAATTCTAAAGGATGTGCTAAAAGTTACTAGAATTTGTAATTAAGTTATCAAGATTAAAATTTCTGTAGAGCAATAAAAAATGAAATTTAAATTTTAAAATAAGATTTATAATATTATTCATTAAGTATGAAACAGGTAGAGATAAATTTTACAACAGATGTGCTAAACCTGTACAATGAAAACTACAAAATGGTGTTAAGAGAAATTATAGATGTTAGGGCTCCCCTGGTGGCTCAGTGATTAAGAAGCATCTGCCAATGCAGGGGACACGGGTTCGAGCCCTGGTCCGAGAAGATCCCACATGCTGCGGAGCAACTAAGCCCGTGTGCCACAATTACTGAGCCTGCGCTCTAGAGACCGTGAGCCACAGCTACTGAAGCCTGCACACCTAGAGCCCACGCTCCGCAACAAGAGAAGGCCCATGCACCGCAATGAAGAGTAGCCCCCGCTCGCTGCAAATAGAGAAAAACCCACACACAGCAATGGAGACCCAACACAGCCAAAAATAAATAAAATAAAATAAATAAATTTATTTTAAAAAAGAAATTAAAGATGTTTTAAATAGGTGGAACAATAAACCAAGTTCATGGTTTAGAGGCCTTAATCTTTTATAACTTCGGTCACTCCAAATTGATGTGTAGATCCAATACAATTCCAGTCAAAATCCCAGAAAGCTTTTGTAGAAATTCATAAGCTGCTTTTAAATTTTATATGGGATACAAAAGACCTAGAATAGCCAACATGGTTTTGAAAAAGTAAAAGTAGACGACTTACATTATCTATTCTCAAAACTTACTACAAAGTTACAATAATCAAAACAGAGTAGGGTTGGTATGCAGATAGGCATGTTGATTACAGGAACAATAGAGACCAAAAATAGTTCAGCACATATATAGTTGTTGTTTTTTTTTAAATTCTCCAATTTAATTCAATGGTGCTGGAACAACCAGATATCCATGTTGAAAAAATAAAAAGCAATTTTTTACCTCTACCCCTGTCTCAGCCATGGATGTGTAATGGACCTGACTAAGTCATTGGTCTTCTCTTTCAGTCTTCTGCTAGTAACTGCAGGGAAAAAAAACAACTCTATTTTAGGGGATGCTAAACAATCAGAATGTGAGTGTCATATACTGGAAGACAAATTTCTACCATAGAGAGTGTACCCAAAAGAGACAGCTATAGTATATACTACCCTTATTACATTGGTTGAGCCCTGTCGTTTCCCATCAAAATATTGGTGACCACAATTAGAACAGAAAGTTTTGCTGTGAGAAGACCACGAGTACACTGGAGTCCAGGGAATGGTGCAGAACATTGAACTTTTCCCACCAAAACACCAGTCAGTTCTGGTCTCTCTCCCTTTTCTTCTTCCTGTGGTTGCTCCTATCCCCTATCTCTGCCCTCCCCTAACTTGCCAAGATTCTAGTCCCAACCTGGAGGGTGATATCAGGTCCTTCAGCAACTGATCAGAGTTGGATGGAAGAGAGTTAGGTCTTTCTTCATAGCAAAATATCAGTAAATTCTTAATTGTAAATCATCAACTGGAAAAATCAACTTCATGTTGTTAATATTTACTTTGTTTACACTCATACTTACTAGCTGTGACCTGGTGCAAGTTAAATAAATTCTATGTGTCTCATTTTTCTTACCTGTAAAATAATGAAAATGATAACACCTTCTTTGCAGGGTTGTAGTAAAAATTAAATGAGTTGATTTAAAGTCACTAGAAACATGCTCGATACACAGTAGATACTTGGCAAACTGCTAACTAGTTATTATTGCTTTGTTGTGGCAGGGAAGAGGTGAAACAACTCATATTTGGTGAACTTAACTTCAGTAGCAGGAAGTGCAGTTTCTGACCAAGGCAATCAGGCTAGAGGGTCTGACTTGAAGAGAGTGGAGAAGGCTTAAAACATCAGCCATGTACTGATGATTCACTAGGGCACTGGCCCTCAAACTTGAGTTGAGATCTTGTTTCTTGGAGATGGTGTGATTCCAATGAAAACCAGTTTTAAGATGAACTCTCAAAACTGGGGAGTGAGATAAAATAAAGAAATAAAGATTAAGGTTACTGGAGGAGGTAAATAAAGTGTAAAGTCCTGATAGCATGGGCTGGAGAGGCGAGAAAAAGAACTGATGACGTCACTGATGGTAGAAGGAAAAGTTGATGCCTACCTACAATGGTATGAGTCCGCAGCATTGAGCAAGAACTACAACCTGAACGCCTTATCTGTGCATTGACAAGATAGTAACTGTCAAATGACTTTGCAAATCGCTCATTACTCTCCAGAAACAAACGATCTACAAATTATTCATTCACTAGTGTATACGCTCTCCAGCTCAGAACAAAAGCTCAATTTTCTTTAAGCTTAATGTGTTAGTATTTATGTTGAAAAAATATCTGGTTGTTTTATCCAATGTGCCCATACAGAAGAGTGTAATTTAAAACTGAAACACATCATCTCTCATCTTACGCAAGAATTAAATTTAAAGTTTCTGAAATTAGAAAAGCTTCTATGGACGCTATTAATATAATCTGAGGTACTGGAAACGATAATTCCTGAAGGATACCAAAGGCAATTCATGTCTTTACCTTTTCTCCCAATCGACAAACATTATTTTCTTTTTGTTTTTCCCTTTCTACCCATCCTTCAGCCACAAAAGGCGGGTAGAGGCTGGAAACAGAAGAGAAATAAAACAAAATCTCTTCTCCCTCCGGCCAGCGGCCAGCAGGGAGCGCTGGTGCCATAGGCGGTATCACAGCCAAGCTGCTCCACCCACTCTGGGCTCTATAGTTGCTACGAGCCAGGAGCGCTGAGGTTGTCCCTGCTGGGAACCCGTAGTTGCCTCGATCTCGCGGAGCAACGGGAAAATGGGCGGGATTTGCCTGCGCGTTAGTGCGCGCACCCTCCCAGACGGAAGCGGAAGTGTCGGCAGCCGGCGAGTAAAAAGGGCTTATTCCTGGAGTGGAGATGGCGGCGCTTGCCCCGCTGCCTGTGCTGCCCCCGCTGCCCCCACAGTTTAAGAGCATACAGCATCATCTGAGGACGGCTCAGGAGCATGACAAGCGGGACCCTGTGGTGGCCTATTACTGTGAGTCTTTCCGAGTCGCCGCGGCCCTACTTACCCTCCGGGGCCCACACACCGCCCCCTGGTTCTTAAGGCAGGCCCCGCTCCCCTAGCTTTAGATCTGAGCTTTGACCTCTGACCTGCCCTGGGAATCCCTTGGGGCCCCTCCCTCCTCAGGGATCTCCACCTCTCTCCGCCCCCTCGAATGCCCCAGAAAGGCAAAACTTCACAAGGACCATGGTGTCCACCACCTATCCAGTCTTGTGCTTAAATATTTTTAAACAGAATACTTGGTCTCATGAACTCCGGAACACATTGTTCTAAGGGTTTTTTTTTTTCTGCGTGTACACACAAGAGCCTCCTGTTGCCACCAGGGAATCCTGATAATAACCTGGGTAGTTAAGTAATTGAGTTGGAGCTAAAACGAAGGTAAGTGTCACAAAGACAGTAGTGATGTGGACAAAAGGAAGATTGACTAGTTGAAACTATAGTAATAAGTGCAGGTGAATTAGGACAACATGCAAGCCCATTCAAAAATTCATAAAGAGAGAGTAGCTGCTACAAAACAAGTACTTGGATTTGTCCATTCCCCCTTCTGCATTCAAACTACCCTGTCCCACCAATGAGAATTTATAGTCTTGATTTTGAATAATACCTGGGGTTGAGACATTTGGTAGCAATAGTCTCACTTTGGTTGACTGTGATGCTTATAATCCACAGGTGATGAAAAACACAGATTAAATTTGTTGACACTTTTTCCTTTGCAGTGAAGAGGGTAGGTCCGGTAAACTTTATTTCCTATTCCATACTCTAATGTTACTGCAAATAAAACATGTGACTAAGCAACTATAAAGCTTCTGAAAAGGATTTTTAGCCTTGAGAAGCTCAATATAATGTGTCCTCTATTATGGACGTTTTAAGATTATCTAAAAAATGGTCCACTGTCATCCCTGCCATACTCCAGGTGACCCCATTTTCATTTCTCAAATTGCAAGGCCCTTTCAAACCTCCACGTTCTTCACTGTCTTGGACCGTCTTCCTTTTTTCTCCAATTGGCAAACTCTTTATGATTCAGGGTCTAACTCAAATGGCACCACTTCTGTGGGCAGTAAGTTGATTACTCTCAAGGCTTTACCTCAGCTTGTTCAAATCGTAACAGCATTTTCCCATTATACTTGTTTTTGAGGTTCCTCAAGTAGGGACCATTAGTCTTTCATTCAGCTTGTATTTATTGAGATTCTACCTGTATGAGCCTTACCAGACACTGTGACTACAGTTCCTGCATTCATGGAACTTACATACTATGGGGTGGGGAGATTAAGCAATAAAATGAGTATATTATATAGAATATTAGAAGGTTACAAAGAAAAATAAAGCAGGGAATGTATAGGGAGTACCAGGAGTAGGGTGGTAGGAAGTGAGGAAGGGATTTCATTTTTAGACTGGTCAGGGAGAGCTTCACTGGGTTTACATCTGAGCAAGACTTGAAAGGAGTGAAAGGCAGGCTTTGCATCACCGGGGAAAGAGTACTCTCCATAGAGGGGGAAACAAGCACAAAAGTCTTGCTTGAAGGAGGATCAAGGTGACCGTTGTAACGAGTGATAGAGCAAGGAGAAAAACGATGTGATTAAAGTCAAAGAGGTTATCTCTTATAACAATGAAATAGGAACCCTTGATTCTGTGTAAAGCTAATCCCTGTTTATGGGTTTTGTATTATATACCTTTGTGACTGCCCAGAGACCCTTTATTTCCCGTGTCATTATCTTCCCTCTTTTGGTATTTCTTTCTAAACTTGCCCCAGTTTCCTT
The DNA here is from genome assembly GCF_964341445.2 of Mesoplodon mirus. Lineage (NCBI taxonomy): Eukaryota > Metazoa > Chordata > Mammalia > Artiodactyla > Ziphiidae > Mesoplodon > Mesoplodon mirus. Next base: position 22,575,924 of record NC_138986.1, on the reverse strand, counting down.
TATTTAAAAAATAAAAGGAGCTCTCACTGTGACATTCCTCTAAAGTTGCAGTCCTGTCTGCCCAGCCTCAAAGATAAGCTTGAAATAATTGTCTGTAGTTGTCTTTACATCCTTATCTCATAGAACTTTTTCAGCCCATTGCGGTCTGGTTTTCATGCCCATTATTTCACTGTAATTGCTCTCAGCAGGGTCATGAGCAAACATTTCTATTGCTAAATCCAGGTGACACTTAAAAAATATTTTTGTTATGAAACATATGCATGTTAAAGAACATATATAGGGGCTTCCCTGGTGGCGCGGTGGTTGGGGGTCCGCCTGCCGATGCAGGGGACGCGGGTTCGTGCCCCGGTTTGGGAGGATCCCGCATGCCGCGGAGCGGCTGGGCCCGTGAGCCGTGGCCGCTGGGCCTGCGCGTCCGGAGCCTGCGCTCCGCAGCGGGGGAGGCCATAGCGGTGAGAGGCCTGCGTACCGCAAAAAAAAAAAAAAAAAAAAAAAGAACATATATAATGTATGTAAGGAACAGTAAAATGAATGCTAATGTACTCAACCATATTTGCTGCTATTAGACTTAAATTTTTGCTGATCTGACGAGTGTGAAATGATGTCTCATTCGAGTGAAATTTGCAATTCACTGAGCCTTAATAAAGTTGAGCATCTTTTCATATTTTAATTAACCATTTGTGATTTCCTTTTGAAATACCTATTTATTGCTTTTGACCGTTTTTCTATTTCATTGTCTTTTCTTAATAATCTATCTACTGATCCTTTGGTATATGCGTTGTGATTGTCTTCTCCAAGTTTATAGTTTGATTTTTCACTCGATTTATGAAATCCTTTGATGTGCAAAAGTCTTTAATTTTAAAATATGGCCAGTTTATTAATCTCTTCCTTATGGTTCATGTTCTGATTTTCTAGGCCTTGATTTCTTTTTGTGTACCTTATTTGGCACTTTGGCTTCCTGAGTTTGTAGGTTGGTGTCTTTCATTAAATTTAGAAAATTTTCTACTATCATCTGTTCAAGTACTGCTTCTCTGCTATCTCTATTCTCTCCTGCAGTTTTAATTAGGTATGTGTTGCATTTTTCTCCTTTAGCTTCTTTGTCTCTTAATGCTTTCATAGTTTGTATCCATTTTCTTTCTGTGCTACATTCTGTATAATTTCTTTAGGTCTGTGTTCACCTCCACATATCCTATTGTAGAACCCATCTGTTGAGTTTCTATTTCCATTTTTTATTTCTAGATGTTCTCATTTTGTTTTTAAATCAGCTAGCCATTTCTGATAATCTTTTGTTAACTGTGTTTTTAAAACACTCTTACTTCTTTAAATGCTTTAAAAAATATTTACGTTTATATTTGCTGTCTGATAATTCCTGTGCATGTTATATTTTAGGTGTGATTCTGCTGTCTAACAGAAGATGGCTCATGATGACTTTTCTCCTTGTAATTTATGCTCTAGACGTACTAAACCAGTGTTCTTCAAACTTCAGTATGCAAATAATTCTACAGGAATCATTTTCACAATTCTCAACTTCTGTATGTTTCTTTCCTGACAAACTTCCTTTGGTCAAGGTAGCAAAGTAGTATGCTTCTTTTTTTTTTTAATCATCTCCTGTTCTCAATTGCCCTTCTCCTACTTTAAAGAAGAAGGACATACTCTGATGCCTCATTATCATTTTTATGGTGTATTTCCCTGGAGGAGAAGGTGGAAAATACTCCAGGGTGTCCAGAAAAAAGGGACAATTCAAATAAATGACTGGTATTAGTGAAACCTCCATTAATTAAGGTATTAGGTAGAGCTTCCTATCTTTCTCTGTCTTATTTGGAAGAAAACCAGTCAGAGCAAAGAATAAGCTTTTATTTTAAAATGCTGGGCATGAGAAAGAAAGGATGTCAAAGGAACATTCTAACATATAACTTTTTATAAGGGGAGCAGTCAATAATGAAACTCAGAAGAAGAAGAAGGAATTGTTCTTAGCTATTAGCAGCCATTGTTTGGTCATTTTGGATTTTATCCAGAGGAGTGCAGAGGGACAGTGTGCGACCAGGATCAAGTGCAAGATGGTGTGGAGAGGGTTAGCTGTGGGGACAAGGACATGAACGTAGCACAGTGGAAACTTCTTTGTATTTCAGAGTCTCTTACACTTGTATGTATATATATTAAGGGTAACATCTCATGTTCAAAATTGGCCTGTGTTGAGGTGTTCTGAAGTTTCAAAATGGTAAGAGTTTTCATTATATGACCTTACCTTTTTGTTCTCTGTTCCTTACTAAAGTGTCATTCCGGAGGTACGAAACAAAAGGGAAATGATGAAGTGGGGCAGTGCCTTACTTCATCCAAGTCACAAGCTCATGTAAAGGTCTGTAGGTTATCAAAATTTTAGAATTAGAATTCAGAAATGAGATGGGGCTTGTGGGGACGTGTGAACATATTTATTCAAATTAGAGAAGTCATATTTTTCTGAAAAAAGTAAACCTCCAGTGGCTGATTGGTTTGGCTTTAACAACTGGTTTTGTCATTTATGTAAAATGGTGGACATTCTCCTTAAATGAGGTAAATCTTTAGCTCTGAAGTGTTTTGTTTTTTCAGAAATACATTTAAAACAAGTGACAAAATTAAAATATTAAAAAAAAAATTTTTCCTGCCAGCGGATGTTGAAATGAACAGTATTTCCGTTTTCCCAATCCTGTGTCACTGTCTTAGGATAAAAAGAAGCCTTTGAAAGAAAATGTTGAATCTTTCTTTATAAGATCTTTTCTGAATACTTCACAGGAATTGAGAAAATGAATACTCTAATGATGGGGTGACAGATTCTTTTCTAGTCTTAAAACAAATTTTGAGGCAGACCTAATTAAAATGTCAGCTAAGAGAGATTATTAACAATATTATTTGATAAGTGATGATGTGGTTTTTAGCCTATAACCCAGAAGGAATTTAAAGAATTCAGTGATTTTGCTGTGACAGAGCTTCCATTCTCATCTGCTGCTTTATATGAATGAATTTTCTCCCTTGTTAGAGTCATAAAAATGAAAGTAGGAATAGAACCAGTACTCTACCCTGGTTCATTATGAGGATAAATCATATTAATTCATAGATAGGCAGTTTAACTCATTATTTGATGCATTTCCAAGAAAATTGTACTATTTATACTTAATGATTATTAAAATAAATAATCATGTTGTCTTGATCAATTATACATAATAATAATTGCCAAAACTCAGTTCCAGAAGAAATATTTTAACACATAGTACCTTCTCTCACAGGAAATTTTGTCAAAATTTCAATTTTTATATCCTTTCTGTTGCAGAGCAGTATGATAGGATAATCAAGTAGGACTTTTAAGCATACAAATACATTTTTTATAATAAAATTCTATAGGATAAGTAAATAGAAATATGGGTTAAAAGAAAATACAACAGTGTATTATTTCTGACTCTTAAAAAAAGAGCTTTTTGTATCTTAAAATAGATTATAATAGATACCAAATTGCTATGGTATTTACAGTTGAAAGAGTGATATAATTTTTAGATGTCAATATTTGATGTAGTACAGAAATTACATTTTTTTACCTGTTTAAACTTCTGATGAAAAGTGGTAGATGTCAACTGAAAAATGTGTGAAGGGATACATTTCTATAAACTTAGAGCAAATGAAAATATTCTAAATCCCTAGAGCAAGGAAGAATTTTTTGTGAGAAAAAAATTCAAGATTATTTTGCTAAAGTACTTGCCGATTTATAAAAGTTCCATATTCTCTTATTTCTGAGGCTTTATATATGTTGCTCTCTGCTTGGAATCCCCTCTGACTTCCTCTTAATCTAACTAATTTATGCTTACGGACTCAGTACTTTTTGCAGATTGGTTTTCCTGACCTCATAGAATGGTCTAGAAATTGTTTCACATATGTCCCTCATCTTGATCACGTTGTGTTATAACACTGTTATCTTTCTGTCTCCTGGATTCTCCTGGAAGACAGGGATTGGTACCTTTTTTTCACCTGGCACATAATTGGCATTCATAAATATTTAATGAAAGCCATTGTTCTAAATATTATGAATATTCCATTCTTACTAGAATGTAAGCTCTGTGAGAGCAAGAAGTATGTCTTAGTTGAATCTCTTAACTCCTAATACAGTACCTAAGCCATGGTGGATAATTTAAATTATGTAATTTACATGTAATATCTGTTGATTGAATTAATGAACTATACGGTAATTCTTAGTTTTTTCACATGCTCTTACTCTACAGTAAGGAAACGTAATGAAAAGAATTTCAAAACACAGTATTTTATGACTTGTGGGTATTAGATTAAGTCATAGATATGTCATAGGATGTGCTCATTGTGCCTTCTCCTTTCCAGTATTTTGTGATTTCCAAAAATGATTTATATCTGGCCTTAATGGGAATACTCTAGTGTTTTATCTTTTTTTTTTTTTTTTTTTTGCGTTTCGCGGGCCTCTCACTGTTGTGGCCTCTCCCATTGCGGAGCACAGGCTACGGATGCGCAGGCTCAGCAGCCATGGCTCCCAGGCCTAGCCACTCTGCGGCATGTGGGATCTTCCCGGACTGGGGCACGAACCCATGTCCCCTGCATCGGCAGGTGGACTCTCAACCACTGCGCCACCAGGGAAGCCCCTGTTTTATCATTTTTTAAATTGTTACCTTAATATTCCTACATTTCTTAATTGATCTTTTATTTTCTTTTTAAGTCAGGAATGAGTGTTGAAACACTATAGATCAAATTATTTTTTGACTAATATGCTTAGTGTTTACTTCTCTGAACCTTTTAATGTAGTAAGTAATAACAAATTATTAAATTTACTCATATTTGGAACATCTCATTCCTGGAAAGAATTCCATTAGATTTTTTTTATTAAACTTTTTTTTTTTTTTTTTTTTTTTTTTTTTTTTGTTGTTGTACGCGGGCCTCTCACTGCTGTGGCCTCTCCCGTTGCGGAGCACAGGCTCCGGACACACAGGCTCCGCGGCCATGGCTCGCGGGCCCAGCCGCTCCGCGGCATGTGGGATCTTCCGGGATCGGGGCACGAACCCGTGTCCCCTGCATCGGCAGGCGGACTCTCAACCACTGCGCCACCAGGGAAGCCCTATTAAACTTTTTATTAAACTTTTTATTAAACTTTTTATTAAACTTTTTATTTTGAGATAATTGTAGATCCACATACAGTTGTGAGAAATAATACAGAAGATCCTGTGTGCCTTTTACCCATTGTGCCCCAATGGTAATATCTTGCAAAAATATATATCTTGCAAAATTATACCAGAATATTGACATTGACACAATCCACTAATCTGATTCAGACTTCCCTAGTTTTCCATGTATTCATTTGCGTGTGCGTTTTTAGTTCTAAATAGTTTTGTCAGGTGTAGGTTCATGTATCCATCACCATAGTGAAGATAGCAGTTTCCTAAGAAGAATCCTTCATGTTACCCTGTTATAGCCAGAACTTTATGTTTTGGGGGGAAGTTATTTCTTATATTTGTCAATTTCTTACATTTAAAAAATTCGACTTAAGCTAATATTGATGTATTAAAGTCTTCTAGAATATCTTTCATATCTGTCAGATTTTCAAATTTATTAGTTAAAAATTACAAATTTAACCTTCCCATCCTTTCCTCATACCTGTCACAATCAACCAGTCATCAAATGTTTAAAATTTTACTTATCTCCTTAGTTTGTCTGATATCATCCCTTCACCTTATATCTAAGCTATTGACGTAGCTTCCTACCTTCTACTTCAAGCAGGTAATCCCTGTTGCTGCTAAAAAGTTCTGCTTTAAATGTTTAGTGGAAAAAAACACAGAATAAAAGAATGATAAAGTTAACTAAATATTTAGGAATTATATGTGACACAAACAGTACAATTTATAAAGACATTGCATTAGGAAAAAATATTTCCAATAGATGAGAGACAAAGGGCCAATATCCCTGATATATAAAACACTCACATAAATCCATTTAAACAAAAACAAAACTAAGATCCCCATAGATAAATGGACAAAGAATATGTATGTACTACTAAAGGAGAGAATACTAGTTATTAACATTCAGGTAAGTTAAAATGGCATACCTTTTTTGGACTATAAAGTTATAACTCAGTGCAAATGAGTATATGGTGAAATTTTCATTGACATGGCTGTGTGAGTTGATTCATAGTTTTAGAAAGCATTTTGTCAGAGTGTATGGAATTGTGAAACTATCTGATGTTCAGTAATTCCAGTTTTGAAAAGCTTGTGCTTAGGAAATAATCACTAATATATTAAGAACTTTATGCAGAATTCTCTGAATGATTATTTATACATTTGTGGCAAGCTCAAAACAACCTAAATATATATCATTGTGGAAATGGTTAAGTAAGTTATGGTATATCCATTAGATAGAAAGTGATGTAATCATCTAAAAATTAGAAAGCATCTTTTGTAACATGGGAGAAAATTGATATAAAAATACAGGATATAAAATTATATATATACTACGATTTGAACTTTCTTATATGTACATACATACATACACTTGGAGAAGAAATTGTAGCTTTTAGGTTTATGTATGGTTTTCTTTTGATTGTCTTTTTTTTTTAATGTTTTCTGTTCTGTAAGTGGGCATGTCTCGTAAATACTAAAAAACAAAAGCTTTATTAAAAGCAAAAATTTTTTAAAGGTACTTGTGGTAGCTCCATCTGACTATCAGAAAAAAATATAAGTGCCTTTAGGAACCACTTACGATTTGAATGTGGCATCATCTTTTGTAGTTTTAATCAAACTGAATTTCATTCTGTTTCTAGAACCTTACTGGATTTCTGTTGTCTCCAAGCCTTCCAACGTTTTCTCTCTCCCTTGGTCCCTCTTCCCTTCCCTACCATCCCCGCTTCATTTTTATCCTTTGGATACTAGCTTGAATGTCACTTTTTCTGGGAGACCTCTTAAACTCCCTAGTTTTAAGGTGCATCATCTCTGTGTCCTCATTATGCCTGTATGGCTTTACCTAATTGCTTTTCATTTGCCTATTGTGTTTTCTAGGTGGTAAACTTAAGAAGGCTGCACCCTGCTGGGAGCTCTTTATTCATTTACTGTACCAGGTAGTGCTAGGCCACTAGACATATTTACACAATAAAGAATAAGTGCTCCAAAAATGTTAAATTGATCTGAATTTTAAGGCAACTATGGTCCCTACAGGGAACTTTGGCCTTACAGCTGTCACTGAATAAAGAGGCCAGATGACTAACATTTATGTAGCTCTTGGCATTAATAACAATACTTTTCTTCAGGGCGTCTGATTTGAACCTTATAGTTATCCTGGTCCTTTTATTAGTAAGTGATGGAGCCAGGACCTGAATGACAGATACTAGATGAGAAATGGTTATATGTAAAATTGTTGATAGTAGGTAGTAATTAGAATACCACTTACAGAGTGAAGGTAAAGGGACTAGTTAAATTGGTGAAAAAGAAAGGGGGAGCCAATGCAGTAATCTGGAAGATTCCTAGTAAGTGGAGGGTAGAAATGGAGGACAGGCTTGATGTTATTAACATATCTCTGAGCTCTGTATGTCTTTCTCTTGTTTTTTTTCCTTAATGAAGCCAGAAAATACTTGAGTCTCTACTAAGCATGGGCACCATATGATAACTATTTTGATTCTGTGAAGTTTGGTGTTGTGGATAAAAGTAGAAAGATTCCTTCCTTATAAATTTGCTTAAGTAACTAAATACATAAAGTTTCAAGTTTGTTTTTTTAAAGTTTCCTCTAGGGGGTGATATTGTACAGTCAATAGACATTCAGTGAAAGTGTACAAGTGTTCTTTCAGAGTCATGTTTATGTGATCATAGGAAAATTAAATGTAGTTTTCAGGAAGTTGTAAATACGTATGGTATATTTCATATACAAGATGTTATAAGATGCACAAGTGTAAATTTTTAATTTAGTTTAAATAAAGGCTGGAAAATATTGGATTTTTTGCTTGCTGGTGGATATTAGGATTAATAATCAGTTGCCTGTTATTTTTTTGTTGTTACACAGAAATTGGATTTTTTTAATGACAGATAAGCTTAACTAAGCCAATGAAAATAAGCAGTGGCTTTTTTTTTTTTTTTTTTTTTTTTTTGCTGATTTCTGAACCTGTAACAATTAATTTGAGCCCATCATAGTCCTCTAAGTACTTATCATTTTTTATTATAAGCTGACTCGGGATACTTTACTGTAGCAATGACAGGTTAATAAATTTGCACAGAAAGTTGGACTACTGGCTTATCCATTAGTACTCCATTCTTTTTGTTTTTGCAAATATATATGCGGACATGCATTTTATATCGTAAAATAGTCGTTTTAATAATTACTCTTTTTTGTTGTTGTTGTTGTTCTTGTTGTACAGGGGCCTCTCACTGTTGTGGCCTCTCCTGTTGCGGAGCACAGGCTCCGGATGTGCAGGCTCAGTGGCCATGGCTCACGGGCCCAGCCGCTCCGCGGCATGTGGGATCTTCCCAGACCGGGGCACGAACCCGTGTCCCCTGCATCAGCAGGTGGACGCTCAACCACTGCGCCACCAGGGAAGCCCAATAATTACTCCTTTTTTGAGTAAAGTAAATCATTTTGGTTTTAGACTCTTTCAACCTGTTTCTAAGGTTGAGGGGACAGGATCAGCGTAGTCAAGTAACTTGTCCTTATCTGTCATTGTCTTATGTTTGGCACCCATGCAAGTTTAAATCATCTTTGATAAGATTCCTTTTCTTAATGACAGTTATGATTGTTCAAAGTGAAAGCTTACATCCTCTGAGCAGCACAGGTTTCAGTGCTTGATAAATTCTCACTTTAATTCAATTCATCATGTATTTTTCTGTGGCTTGCCCAGGTTTTTTGGTTTTTAGGTGTTTTTTAATCCCAGTTAATTGTTTCTCTTTGGAAACACTTTGGAGTCCATTGTACCTCCACTGTGGGCTTATTAGATATTCCTCTTTGTTTTAATTTTTTTAATGGTTGCTCTAGCATTTACAGTAACTTATCACAGTCTACTATCATATAACACCTCACATATAAGTTAAGAACTTCGCTTTCTTTTGTCCTGTCCTTTGCCTGTAGTTGTTATGCGTTTTATTTATACATATACCATAAACCCTAGAATATATTTTTTATTTTTTAACCATCCTTTTTAGAAAGGTTCATAAAATGAGGAAATACAATTTTTAATATATTCCCACATAATTACCATTTTTAGCACTCTTCATTCCTTTGTGTAGATCGTTTTAAATCTGGTATCATTTTCTTTCCTGTTGAAAAGTTTATCATTTCATTTGTAGGATTGCCACCAATTCTTTCAGCTTCTCTTTTGTGAAACAAGCTTTTATTTCATTCTCATTTTTGAAAGATATTTTTGCTGGTTAAAAAATTTTAATTTGTCAATTGTTTTTGCCACACCTCCCCACCTTTGGAGGGGAGGATTCCAATTACATGTATGTTAGAGCACTTGGTGTTTTCCCACACCTCACTGAAACTCCGGTTTTGTTTTTGTTTCTCTTTTCAATCCTTTTTCTCCCTGCTTTAAGTAGTTCCTATTGCTGTGTTCTGAATTTCACTAATTTTTTCTTTTATGGTGTCTAAACTACTATTAATCCTGTCCGGTAAATTTTTTATTTCAGATAGTGTATTTTTCATCTCTGGATGGTCCATTTGTGTTCCTTTGTGTATGTTCCATTTCTCTACGCGTTTTATTCAGGGTTTCCATTAAATATACTTTATAATAGTTCCCCAGTATTTTAATGTCATTGTCTGCTATTTCCATTATTTTGTCATTGTTTTATCTTATCTTATTGTTTTATCTTACGTTCACATTCTTCTGCTATTGCCATCATTAGTCATTCTTTTTTTTTTTTTTCTTTTGCGACATGTGGGCCTCTCACTGTTGTGGCCTCCCCGTTGCAAAGCAAAGGCTCTGGACGCGCAGTCTCAGCTGCCATGGCTCATGGGCCCAGCCACTCTGTGGCATGTGGGATCTTCCAGGACCGGAGCACAAACCCGTGTCCCCTGCATCGGCAGGCGGACTCTCAACCACTGCGCCACCAGGGACGCCCCCATTAGTCATTCTTGATTGGTTGCAGGACAGAGTGAATTTTAAGTACTTGAATGTCTGTTCTTGAAGGGATTTAATGTGACCAACAATTAAGTTAATCACTGTTCAGTTAGATTCTTTTGTGCTTTGTTTTGTTTGTTTTTAGCTTTGTGGAGCAGGTCTAAAGTAGTCTTTGCTTTAGGGACAGGTTAATCCTATCACTAAAGCATATCCCTTTGGGGGTCTCTACTGAATATCCTGGGTAAGCATCTGGGGCTCTCCACTCCTTTTGGTTGGAACTTGAATACATCCCAGCCCTGTGTGTGCTCTGGGGACAACCCAGCTCACAGCTTCTGCTCATTCTTTGGCCGTGTGGAGTTTTCTCCTTCACATGCACTATGGTAGGGTTCTCCTGAGCCTCAAGTTTACCCCTACACAGATTTCTGGATTTCTTTTCTTCATAGCTTCATCCTGTTCAGAACTCTGCCCCTCAACTTACAGCTGCCTCAGTCTCGGTGAACTCCAGTCTGTTTTCTCAACTCAGCTAGAGGACTGTGCTCTGCTTTGTACTCCCCTCCTGCTCCTTAGACTGGGATGTACCTCCAGGCAGAATGCTAGGCTGATATTGGTGTCACTTCATATATTTCCTTTCTTCAGATGTCTTGGTCTTACCATGTTTGTTTCCATTGTCTGAAAACTTGTTTTGTATATTTTGTCTAGTTTTTTGGTTGTTTACAGTGGGATAGCAAATCTCACTACTCCATGTGGTCAGAATTAGAATCTGTGTTCTCATTTTAGTAATCAAATCATCACTTAGTGTTCGCTAAGTACCAGCATGTTCTTTTAGTAGGAATTCAGAAATAGCTTTTTCTTAAAGCTACTGTATTATGACAGAAGCTCTAAAAAATTTGTTTAAGAAGGAATGAGTGAAGTAAATACCCTTTATTAATATATATTCATTCATACTTTGTTTTTATTCTTTGATTTGGAAGTCCATTCACAAAAGATAATAAAATCCCTGCTTTCACAAAATCAGGGATTTATAATATACTTATGAGTAGAGTAATATATTCAGTTCTATTTATTGGAATAAAATTTGCCTTTATACATCAGTGTATAGCATAATGATTCCTATTTGAGTGCTACATTAATTTAACCTATTAACTCTTAACCTATTAACCTATTAACAATTGCTTTTATATACCTTTTGTGTGTTTATATCATGCATTTCATATTTTTAGATTTCTCATGTATAAGCAAGGGTGTGTTAGAATGTTAATGTTTAGATTTAATGTTCATACCTTCAGGATTAGTAAATGTTTTTCTCCTAAATGTTTCACATTAAAGTTAGGTTGGAAAGTATTTAATCCTTTTGCAAATATGCCTCATTACTCATCTTCAAATAATATTTATTCATAAAAAATAAACATATTTCCCTGATGAAATAAATCAAATATATTTTCTTATACATGATTCTAGCTACATATTTATTCTGTTTCAGTAGGTAACTTTCCATGTTAGACATTAATTTTTCGTCGTACTGCTGCTGCTACAATGAATTACTTGTCCTGAACAGAGTTCTAGATGAAAGTGATGCTTTTTTCCATCCATTATGAAAAGGATCTTGTTGGTGTGTTTATTAATTTTCATAAATAGATTTAATGTCTTTTCACTTTTATTAATATTAGAAAGTGTATCTTGTGATACAGCTTAAGAATTGTAAACCATGTAAGATATTCAAAAATGTAAAAGGCCAACTTTTATCCTAAATCTTTCTGGGTCTGAGATGATTCTTTCCAGTCCTTCAATTAAAGGTGTTGCTTTATAATGATGTCCTTGTAATTGCAAAGACTGAATATGCATGTAAGCCAAGAAAAGAATGCATGTAAGTGAAACCATTAAACTGTATTGTCATTAAACTATATTTTGAGTATCAGCCATTTGTATTAAGGTTAACTTTTAAAGAACAAGAAGCTGACATTTGTTTATATTTGTGTTGTGAGGGAGATTGATGATGGTCGTGGTGATAGTGAATTGGGAATAATTTGATTTTTGCTTCAAAGGAGATACAGATAATCTTCATCGCTTGGTAGCAAGAAATTACTGATTAATTTTCTGCATGTTTGCTTAATGGGCTGTTACCTATGCTGGATAGCCATTTATGCCCAAAGTTGGTCCACTAAGTAGCTAACTACACTCCATAGATGGTAGGATTCATATATTGTTCACTACTTTGATAAAGTAAGGAGAAAGACCTCCTAGGGAAATGAAACTGTCAGTACTGTATTTCCTCACATTATTGTGTTATTGTGTTGACTAATAGTATATATAGATATCGAGTAATTAATTAATGTCTACTAAATTTTCTGTGTGTGTGTTTGGGTGAGGTTTTGTTTGAAAGATGTTTGAAAAAGTCATTTGAGAGGTTGGGAAGGTAAGGAAATCAGTCTTACACAGTTAATATAAAATGTCTTCAGAGAATGGAGAAAACAGGAGAGAAGATGGTAAACAAAATAGAGAACTTTAATATTTTCAAACCAAATGTTTCACATAGGATGCAAAATGTTGGCACATCATAAAAATATGGATGTTTAAACAACTGTAGCTTGTGCTCAGTTTATAGTGATGGAAAGTGTATTTTACTTTGGTAAATGTATAATTGAAATATTCAATTATAACAAAAGGTATTAAGCTCATTTGAGGTTGATAATTAGGGTATTTATAGTGATGCTGATCTGCCCGTGGTCTCTGTTGCTAGTATGTAGGCATAGGGAGAGAGGATAGTTGGGCTTATATATGAGTGTGCTTTTGCCAGAGGAATGTAATGAAAAGATTCAGGGATAGGAGATAGGACAATAAAGTTCAAGAAAAATCTATCATAAAATCAAAGCCGGTTGCAGAGGGAAGTTAAAGGAGAAAAGACTGGTTGTAATGAAGAAGTAGGGCAACACCAGTGAACTGGAGGAGGCCTGTTGTAACAAGCAGAGTTTAAAATTGGAAGAAAAGGAATTATGCTTAGAGTGAGTGCTTGATATACTGATATTGACAGTACAGCAGTTTGAGATGGTAATTTAGTTATGGGGTGACTGGCATGTAAAGGAGAGTATGTACAGTTATTGGAGATCATTGTATGCATAAGAAATAGATTTGCTTTTTCATCACAGAAAATTCAAAATTACGATTGCTAAGTAAAATAAGGATTTATTCCCTCATTTAAAGCAAAGTCTGATGTTGGCAGTACCCAGTACCAGTGTGCCAATTCCATGAAGTCATCAGGGACCCAAGCTCTTTCTAATTTCAAGTCTACAAACTAGCACGATTACCAAGGTCGCCTTGTGGTCCAAGATATCTGCTAAAGTTTCAGTCATCCCATTTCTATTCTTGGCAGCAGGGAGGAGAAAGGGGAAGGAGTCAGTAAGGTCTTTCCCCTGCTGTCATTCCCCCTTTTAAGGTCCAGAAGTCTCTCCCAACAGTTTCTGTTTATATGATATTTGTCTTAGGTAATAACATGGCCATATTTTGCTTTGAGGAATACTGGGAAATATACTGTTTTGGCAAGCCACATTACAACTCCCTAATAATGTGTAGGTATCTAGTTTGTAAAGAACACGGGGAGAAAGGATGCAGGTAGACAGCTAGCAGTCTTTGCCAGAAGTATTGATTATCCATGTGAACAGCGAAATTTTCAAGATAGTGGAAAGACAAGGAAAGACCCTGAGGTCCATGGGCAATTACAAGCATAACAATCCAATGGAAGAGAGTGGATGAGCCCTAGACCAGCGTATTTAGAAAACATTGAGAGAATACTGTAATAGTGGGATGCAAAGAGAAAACCAATCATACCTGCCAATTCTCTTTTTCTATTCTCTTATGCACTAGAAGGAATGTAAGAGAATTAAAACTCATTACTTGAGAGGACTGCAAATAAAATGATTTCTTCAAGTGACATTCAGGTTTTAATTAAGACAAAGAGGAAGAAGGAATCTGAGGAGAGGTAGGGGAGTTTGCTGATTCTGAAACAGTAGTTCCAGGGAATATGGTAGAAGGAACAGGGCTGTGTGGAGAAAATACAGTATACAGTTGAGAAGAGCAAGGATGCAGTGAGCAGTGATTCTTAACCTTTTGCTCATCTACCCACAAGTTAAAAATAATTAAACACAAATCTCCAATATTATGTAATTATTTATAAATAACTTTTCTGTATTGATGTACTAATACTATATATGTATTATAAAAATACTATATGTGTTATAAAAGATATGTAAAAATAGGAACTTATAAAGAATGAGATAGATGTATCAATAGAAATGCTGATATCTTCTTCCCCACACTCCTGCCAATCCCTGGGATCTTAGAGGTCTCAAAGGCTGCAGCCTCAGTATAGCTTAGGGTGGGGACTATTAGGGGAAATAGGAGCAGCCTAGCACAGAATTGATCCCTACACTCAACTAAAAGCCTTCCCCTTAAAAATAAGAGCAAGGGGCTTCCCTGGTGGCGCAGTGGTTGAGAGTCTGCCTGCCGATGCAGGGGACACCGGTTTGTGCCCCGGTCCGGGAGGATCCCACATGCCGTGAACCATGGCCGCTGAGCCTGCGCGGCCGGGGCCTGTGCTCCGCAACGGGAGAGGCCACAACAGTGAGAGGCAGAGCAAGAACACTTAAAATTCTTCAGAAAAATATTTGTAATACTGTAAGACATAGTAAGATTAAATATGGAGGAAAAAATCATATTATCAGTTACAGGTATTATCATGTGAGATGACATTTAATCTGTGATCTCAGTGAAATCAAATAGCCAAGACATATAAAAAGCAAAAACATATTAAGGAACCACAAATCATTAGAGAAAGGAAGGATTATTTATTGAGTGTATTTGAGACAGATGCCAGTAACTGAGGTGGATGCATGTTATTAAAAGTTAAATTCAAAAAGGAATTTAACTGGAAAAATCATAACTGAATATCCAGTTTCTTAGAGATAAAAGAGCTTTCCAAGCTTAGAATTGATCAGGGGAAAAAATCGCTTTGGGTACATAAATATTTTAAGCTTCTGTGTTTTAAAACAATATTCAAAAATTGAAAGATGGCACAATATTTGCAGCCAATATGTTTATTTTCCAAAGAGCTCATGTGATGCACTTTTAATTAAAAAAAAAAAATGCAACAAAAATGCTGGAAGACCAGAACAACTCACAGAGAGGAGGTGTTGGGAGTTCAGTCACAATTATAACAACAAAAGCTGACTAAAACAGGTACAGAGCTTGAACAACTCAAGAGATATGACTGGTTTGAAGAGGGGAGGGTGTTCAGCCATGCTTTAAAAAGCGTGGAGTGGGGAGAGGTGATTAGAACCTGGTACTCAAATGGGTAAACGACCTGGACATGTTGTTAAATATGACTGGTTAAAAGAAAGAGAAAAAGACAAAATTTAGTCACACTTGTGATTAAAGCGATGGATAATAAGTGCTTTTTTTGCTTCTCAGAATTTTTTTTTTTTGTCAGAGTGATATCCAGTGCTGGTTACTGTGCAGTGAAAATGAAAGCATCGTGCTTTTTACACTGTAAGTCAGTGTAAATCTATACAGTACTTTTAGAACTCCATTTTTTTCCTCTCATTAATACCTAGATAGATCAAACCCTTAAATTTGATATGGAAATAAATGCGTTAATTAATTAAGCTTAAAGCTCTATATCATGAGATAGCTCTAAAAGCCTAAGCCTTCAAAAGTAGTTCCCTCAGATACAGCTATTGAAATTAAAAATACATGCAGAATACGTAACTGTATTATTTGTATATTAATACATCTTTAAAGAAGATATGATTGGGTTGACATAATTGAATTGGAAATCCTGAGAGTAGCTAACATACCAAACCATGTTCTAAAGCTGCAGTAAATAAAGCAATGATAGACCAGTAGACTAACAAATAACAAAGCAAGATAGACAATATAAAGAATTAGGCCCTTTTATCCCATGAAAACTTAATATATGCTAATGAATGATAAAAGTGGCATTTAAATCAGTGGGGCAGAATGCGCTATTCTTTCATTCATGTATTTATCTATTCAGAAAATGTTTATGGAAGGCCAGGCACTATCCCAGATGCCAGGGATACATCAAACCAAGTAGACTACAATCGCCATTTTCGTGGAGCTTAAGTTGGAGTTGTAGTAGAATCAGAGGATAAAAAAATTGAAGATGATTACCTGCTGAGGAGAAAAAAAGGAAGGAAGGGGGATAGTGTTCACAAGATTCCATTTGGTGGGGGAAACATGATCTCCCTCCTTCCTACTGTATAAAGAACTGCCAAACAGCAATTTGTTAAAAAGCAAACAACCCAACAGAAAATTTGGCAGATTTTTTTCCTTTTATTTTGATAGCTATTCCTAATTCATAAAGGAGGATACAGAGCTATCCAGTAAATCTCTAATACCTTTTGAATAGTGAAAATGCAGAATCAAACAGTGAGATAACACAGTTCTGAGATTGATAAGTTTAATATCAATTTTTAATTTAATATCAATTTTTTGTGAGTTTAGGAGAAATGGGTGCTTGCATGTGTTATAGATATAACTGCATAGTTGTAATTCGTTTTGGAAGACAGTTTTAAGAGTACCTCTTAAAGTGGGAAAGGTACTACATACACTATGAGCCAGCAATTCTCATTCTTGGTATCTCCCTCAGGGAACTCTTGAATGTGTGCTCAAGAAGGTCTGGTAAGCGCAACATGGTTTGTAATGATGAAAATCTGAGAACTACCCAAATGTGCTTTAGTTTGTTGTGGCCATAGTGTGGAGCACTGTAGTGCTACAGAGATCTCCTTAGCGTATTGTTGAATGTAAGAGGTTAATTATAGGCAATATATGTACATACCAGTGGTAACAACAAGTACCACCAAACTTTACAGCTCTTACCACTGGGAAAGCTATTAGGATTGTGGTAGCAGAGAGGTTTTTAGCTTCAGCCTTATCTCTAATATTTCTATTTTTTTAAAGAGATGGTATACCTATTTTTATTTCTATATATAAAAATGACCAAAAAAATTCTCCCTGTTAGCCTCAGCTCGAGTGGCATTTCCCATTGTCCCAGCCCATATTGTGGATTTTATCAGAATTACTTATCTTGCCCTTGGCAAGTGCTCCTGTACATGTGGTTGTTTTTCTGAATGCCCTCACTTACCTATTAAATTGCAGGTCCCTTTGACAGCTTAGGACTTAGTCCTTTTATTTTTTAAACATAATGCCAAAAGAGAAGGCCTTATTTCATAAAAACTTGTTATCATCATCATTCATCTTGCATTCTTTGGATAATATTTTTGTGTTCTTTATATTTGTGAATAAGAGCCATAGTAAATCAAAGTTTTATTTCTAAATTCACTTAAAATTTGAACTATTAATTAGACAAAACATATTTTAAACATTCAGTCCTGGAAATTGTTCAAATCGTATTTTTCTTTGTAGGTCGTTTGTATGCGATGCAAACGGGAATGAAGATTGATAGTAAAACTCCTGAATGTCGTAAATTTTTATCAAAGCTAATGGATCAGTTAGAAGCTGTAAGTTGAACACTGAAAATTTATTTTCTGATTAATGTTTAAAATGCCGTTTTATTTCATTTGTGCGTTGTCATTTTAGTTCTTCCTGTTGGCAGCAATCAGCAATGTCATAGCTGAGGAAAAATGAGACACATTTTTTTTTTCATTTACATCATACTGCTTAGGGAGTTGTAAGTAGGTATAAGTCGGTTTCAATATCTTTACATATACATTATATCTTGTTCCAGGTTACTGTAGATGACCTTTGAGTCATTCTTTCGTATGACAAACCCTTTCTAACCTTCCTTCATGCAGTCACATGGATGATTGATTTGGGAATTCTTAAATGGCTCTTGTAATAATGAAATCGGGGACTTCCTTGGTGGTCCAGTGGTTAAAACTTTGCACTTCCCCTGCAGGGGGTGCGTGTTCGATCCCTGGTTGGGGAACTGCGATCCCACATGCTGTGAGGCATGGCAAAAAAGAAAAAAAAAAAGAAAGAAACGGGCTATTTATTTAGTGAAAAGGACCATGAAGGAAGTTGCCTGTTGTTTCTTCCTCCTACTCTTGGTCCCATAACAAGATACTCTTATGGTCTAGGCATTTTCCTCTGCTAGCAGAAATGTGGTAGGTGACTAATAAGTCATCTTGAACTATGATAGAACTTCACAGGTTATGTAGAAGCACGAATCCAGGGAAAATTGAAGGATTTGATTGGGTGTCAGTGCATCAGGAAGTCAGCGTTAAACCATAGTAACCTTACTTAGTAAGCAGGGCTCCACCCTGTGCCTCCCATGCCCAGCCATCCCAGTTTCTTTTTTAACAATGTCAAGGTTTACTTCTCATTAATGCATCTCCTCCGAGGCAGTTATATTCATAGCTGTGACTTACTTTTTATTTGCTTATTTGGTTATGTGACCTGCTCAAGAGAATTAGAATCCTAAATGTTTATTTGATCAGTTGCATTATTTTGTTTAGAGAAACAAAATTCAGACATATTAAAAATCAATACACTTATACCAGTCAGCCCAGAACTCTTTTTAAATGTTGAAAGTTATTCAGATCAAAGCCTACTTGTATTAAGCAGCCATGGGCAATAGTGTTCTCTCTAACTTCGTATGGGTGCCTGGCCTTCTGACCCAGAATCCTGTCATCTGCTACTATTAACCATCCAAGGTAGCCTGGTGGCACCACTGATGACAACTCAGCTGCCCTTGGAGTCTGTCTGGCCTTCTACTTCTAACACTGCTTCTGTGGATGCAGGAAGAATTTGAGTACCCTTCTTTTGGAGGGTGGGGTTAGGAGACGGGAGGAAGAATGTGTCTGACACGCAGCAATACATCTGTACAATACTGTCTCTTACAGACATTTTATATAGAATATATCTCTTTATTAATTTTACAGCTTAACAGTAATAGCTAAAATAACAATAGCTTATGGATAAGACAAAACTCAAACAGTTCTTTATAATATGCAAAATGTAAAATCACAGTTATAAAGAACTTACCAGGAATTTATTATTATCTACGTTAAATAACAAGGAAGTTCATTCCATGGTGAGAACATATCTGCTTGTGCTATAATGTTTATATTTATAGTTGGAACACTTCAAGTATATTATGTCTTTGCTGCCAGATATTTTATGCTGAAGGCGAGATGAAATGACATGCTCCCACTAAATTTTTCTCGAAATAAATTGCCTCTACAATTAAATCATTTCACAGTGTGGATACAGTAAACCAGTGTTATATGTGGGGCTTTTTTTCTGTTTTTGTTCAGGATAAACGTGCCCAGATGTCCTTAAATTCCAGTATTCAAACTCTTCTGGGCCTTAATTATGAGAATATGTACTTTGCTGATTTTATGAAAAATCCTCTTGCTTTCTCTAAATTTAATTTGTTATTTTATAATGTTCTTTGAAAAAAGCAATTTTTAAACAGTAGTGTGGTACTCAGATCTAATATTGCAGAAGGTCATTTTACTCCAATGTGGCAGTCTGAGTAAAATGTAGGAATTCAGTTTGTTGTTTTTAAGATACTTTAAATTATTGTATGTGTAGGAAAGGGATGTACTGACTGGAAATTTACATGGTTGTAAATTGTGTTGATTTGAGATATATATTTGTCTAAATTTTTAAAACTTCCGTAATCCTATTCTAAGTTTGTTTTCTTATACTTTACTTAGAATTAGATCTCTAGTGCAATGTGCTCTGAGAGATACTTTTTTAGGATATAATGATCTTTCTCATTGTATTTTTCTACACTTGATAGAAGAAATTGAAATAGGAATAAATTAAAAATTTAAATTATGCATGGTTAGGAAAGAATTTCTTAATCCCATTTTTAGGATACTTGTTAGTACATTTGAAATATTTGTCTGATGCTTTACATAGATAGTTGGATGTTTTTTATTCTTGATTATTTTGATATTTAGAGCTAAGTTATACTTTCACATTATCATGAGTGTCTTTCTTCAAAATTTTGTGAATGTTGGATTTGATTATTGGGAATTTTTATACTTAAGTATACACTTCTGTGAGCCCAGAATCATAAGTTCTGTATCTCATTTTATTTTAGCTTAAGAAACAGTTGGGTGATAATGAAGCTGTTACTCAAGAAATAGTTGGTTCTGCCCATTTGGAGAATTATGCTTTGAAAATGTTTTTGTATGCAGATAATGAAGATCGTGCTGGACGATTTCACAAGTAAGTAAAGATAGATAAAATAAAAATTATAGGTTTAGTTACTGTATAACCAGAATTTATCCAGTTTTCTCTTGATTACTCTCAGACTTCCTGATTAACGATTTAGATTTTTTTTTTTGAATCTCAGAATGAGTTTGGGTTACAAGAGTGATCCTGGCTTTTTAGAGAAAATGGCTAAATGAAGAACACCCAGAGCAGATTCATTTTCTTAGTAAATATACCCTAACTAGCCATTTAGTAAAATCTGTGTTGATTTTAGCCAAAAACAGCCTGGTCCAATGATACTGATTTTAAAAATTCCCACCCCTACCGATTCAAATGATTTGTCATTATTATAATAAGACTTAAATACAGAGAAATACACATGGCTTGATATGGATTCAGATAGTACTGTCATTACATTTTCTAAAATCAGACACATACTATGAAACCTTGTTGTAGCATATTCACCTGTTATATGTGTTGTAACTTTCTCCTAATAACAGATTACAGAAGGAGCTCCATTGTACTCTTGAAATCTGATTTTATTTAAAACATTAATTTCAGAGTGCTTTTATAAACATTGGAAGTTTTTGTCTTATAGCTACAAGACTAATTCTTACATTTTTCATTTGAATTAGATGAACTTTTCTTTTCTCTTCCAGAAACATGATCAAGTCCTTCTATACTGCAAGTCTTTTAATAGATGTCATAACAGTGTTTGGAGAACTCACTGATGAAGTGAGTGTACATTCTTTATTGTCTTATTAGCTGGAGATCAGTATTGTTGCTTTTTATTAGTCTTATTATTGCATTGTTTATTTAGAGCAGCATGTCCATCAGAAATGTAGTATAAGCAAAACGTGTAATTTTAAATTGTCTACTAGCCACATTTTAAAAAGTGAAAACAAAAGATGGAATTATTTTTAATGATAAACGTTTTTTTTTTTGTAATAAGTTCTTTAAATCCAGCATGTATTTTATACTTAATGAGTACATAGCTACTGTATTGGTCCCTGAACCCCAGGATCAGAGTTTGATTTTATTAAGTGTTTAAGTATTACTAATCCTGGATGCTGTTAAATTTCTGTACTGTTATTTGGTAGACATTACTGGAGGCAGAGACTTTTTAGTGCTGTTTTTTTCCTATTTTGTTTCTAGCCAGAAATATTATTGTTAAAGATTTGTCTCTATTGTAAAATACATATAGAACTAGATATTTTACAAGATACTTCCTATGCATTTTATCAGTTTGTTTCTCATAACCACTCTAAGATAAGTAGAGCACATATTCATTTTATATATGAGCAAACTGAGGCTAAGTGACAAACTTGTTGACGTGAGTTCGGTGTTGTTTTCACTGTAGCAGGCTTTACCATTGACATGGAAAATGTGTTTTCTGAGAGGGGAGATATTAATCTAGAAAGAGAACAAAAGAGAGAGAGAGGGCAAGGAAGAAGGGAGGGAAGGAGGGAGGGAGGAAGAGAGGAGAAAAGAGAGTTACAAATGAGACTGATAGAGGCATGTCATATTAGTGATTTGAGATCTATGAAGACCACTGCTTTCTATGAAATGATTTTTTCAAAATGGTGAGCAGCTCAGTGTATCATTCCAAACAAAACAAAGGACAATCTATCTATGAGATATTTTACATGTTCGTAAAACAGTACATCAAAACTGTGCAATAAATGCTTTGTTTATATGTAAAATGTAGTTAAGCTCTAGGCCTGATGATCATAAGCTGAGTTTTTGAGTTGGCAGAGGTGTACAGGACATTTCAAAATTGTGCCAAATGAGGGACACTTTTTTATTGTGTGTGACTGTCCCTTTTCTTTCAAAACATCATCCTGTCTCTTGCCCACACAGCATTCCCCAGTCAGATGACTAGAAACCACCAACAGATATTTCCAAACACCCGCGAGGGTATGGGGCAATGCCCAGTGAGAGCCACTGCTGTTAACTTTTCTTGAAATAGAGAAATATAAGAGAAAACTGAGGCCTGGAGTGTGAAAACCACAAATGCTTCTCACTTTTTTGCATTTTAGAGGCCCTGTGGATCCACTCTTTAGCTCCCTTTCTACTCCTGTCTCCTGTTACTACGGATCTGGATTTTTTTCCTGTTTTACTAGTATGGGGCTCTATACTAAACAGGACATACAGAGGACCTAGAGGTGATTTAATCATGACATTATGGAAAACTGTAGATAGGTAGTCAGGTTTTGGCGAGTACCAGGTGGCTGAAGGAGAATAATGAGACCAGATTAGAAAAGTAAGTCATAAGCCAGATCAGACAGATGATAAAAGGCCTGGCGTCTTCAATTAGGGGATTTATTGAATAAAGAATTATGCTTTGGGGTGCTTGGTATGATAAGACTCTATAGAATGAACTGGGGTAGGAAAGAACTACAAGTCATTTGGCAAAAGAACTAGTTAATGATTACTGTGGAACTTCGTACAAAGTGGGTTGTCATTGACCTGAGGAAAAATAATATGTTTAGACTTAAATTGTAAAGTGTGAGGTGCAGGTATAGCCTACAAAAATAAATCACCACAAGACACTTGGAAAGAAAAAGACAAGAAATATGCAAAATAGAGATGAAAGTTCAAGTTAGGAGATTAGACAAACCCTCAGGTAAGAAGATAGTTTTGAAAGAAAGAGAAGATGATCAGGTAAACATCCTGATAAACACCTGTATTTAAAAGGCTAGAGGAAGAAGTGAATAAAGAAACACAATTAGAGAAGTGGATAGAAATGTAAGATATCAGAAGAGAAGGTCATGATAAGGCACAGTAGCAGATAAGTTTGCCAGATACTTCTGAGATGGCTTTTCTTGCCTCTCCTACTTCTTACTTAGAGGAGCTGCTTTTGCCCACATATCTCAGAAGCAAGCACACAGTTCTTTTAAGTTATAACTGCTAACAGTGGGGAACCCAGATAAAAGGTAAAGTAATAGATACAGGAAAAAGAACAAAATGTCCAGAAGTCTTAAGTGAGTAATGTAGGTTTGGTTTTGTTTGTTTTTGTTTTTGTTTTACTTAAGGGACACATAAATACCTCCACACATAATTAACATGTCATTCATCTGCATTTCAGAAGGAAAAAAAATCTAAGTTTACATATAGGTATCCTTAACAAAGAACAGCTTTCTTAGTTATTTGAACATAGTAGCTAAGGCAAGGACTCTTAATGGGACAAATGAGAGGGCTTCAAAAGGAGTTGGGGGAGAGATGTTTATATACTGAGGATACTAAAGACTACATGTAGCCCAAGAGTGAAAGAGACATTTTTCCAAAATGTTTACACTCTTTTCTTTCCCTGTCTAGTCACCCAACCTGCTACCTAAGTTTTTCTGCCTTGCATTGGCATTAAAGTAGGAAATAGCATCTGTGTTGGTGGTTAAGGGATCCAGAGAGCAGGAGGGGTCTGAAATGGTATGGAAAAAAGAAATTAGGCATTGTAAGGCCAGCATGGAAAGGACGTCCCTATAATTATTTGATTGGGCTGAGGTTTATTCTTTGGGCCTTTATGTAAATCCTGCATTTTAAATTAGAAGATGTATGTACACACATTTAGTGTGTAATTGTATGTGGGTGCTCTTCACTAACTTACATATGTTTGTTATAACATGCAAAGTTTATACATCCAGTGAAAGTTGTATATATCAAAAGTTATAATTTGTTGGGCATACAATACTGACATTTCTCATACCCATTATTATACAGTGATCTTATCCTTATATAACTAGTGAACTGGTTTTTGGCCATTGAACTAAGGTTGACTAAATAAAGGCAGCCGACAAGGAAAGTGAAATACTGGCAAGACTGTTCATACACCAATAACATAATCCCCCAGCCAGGCAGTTTGATCAGCCTAGTTTCAAATTCTATTTTCCCTTAATTTTAATTCTGGTTTTTGTTCCATCATTTTCCATTTCTAGAAGTGGCATATTCATCATTATCACTGAGATACAGATTTTTCAAAATAATGATTTAAAATGTCATAACTTTAAATAATGCTCCACTTGAGTGGAATAGGGAGGAATACACTCTAGCTGTGACTTTCGCAGCTCCTACCAAAACAGATAAGCAAAGTATCATCGGCGTCAACCCTCTCTGGTAGGTCCTCATTGTTGTCTGAGGAAATCTAAGGCTTGTATTTCTTTACTTGTGATTTAAGCACTCTATGCCTAAAACAAGACACAAACTAGCAGAACATTTCTTATTTCACAGTAACTATTAAAAACATGACATGTTTTAAAAGCTGGGTATAACTGGTTACTCAAAGCATTGTAACTCATTCCCTCCTTTCCACTTTCACTTTAGTTTCATCCTATACTTTGAAAACACTAGCAGAGACAAAGACAGGAAACAGAAAGGTGGGAAAAGAATAAGTTTAAGGATTTCAGGTAGGGAGATTTTTTTTTTTTTAATATGTACTCCTGTAAGTATATTTCAGGAATTGCTGTTTCTTATTTGTTCATTTATAAAGGAAATGTGGTGGTGTTATTACCTGCATAATATCCCATAGCTTTTTAATAAAGCTGGAACTTTCTTCAAAAAGAGTTGTTTCCCTTGCTTCTCAAAGAATGCTGTATGAGAAACATTAAAGTCTACAATAACAGAAAATGAAGAAGGGAAAGGCATTATAATTATCTTATAGTTTTTATTTGTGTATTTTAAAATTATCTTTTAATTTTATCATCTTTATAATCAAGATAATGGGGTTTTTTTAATTATATTTTTTAAAGTTTAAAAAATGGCGTGGTTTTTTCCTGTCAGTCCTGAAAACTTATTTAAAAGAACAGCAACAGTGGTTGTCAGCGCCAAGCCTAAACTCCAAAGCAAGAGGTCATTTTACATCTCAGGACTTGGTTTTTCTTCTGTAAAATGGGAAGCCTAGTCAAGCAGATCTCTGAGGTCCTTTGCAGCTCTACCAGTCTATGATTATATGTTCCATGCATGCAAGAAGAGATGGGAAAAGGAGAATAAAAAGCAAAGATGAAAAAGCAGACAGAAAAAGAAAAGGAGAGAAGCAAAAATAGTTTTAGATTAGAAGCTCCAAAAGGAGGGATGAAAAATTACCCATTTAAGTTATATAAATGATAACGAAAAGTAGAGCCACCAGAAACTATTGACAGCCAAGCACTAATTTCTAGTAGGAAGAAAGGAGAAGAAACATGACATGGCAATGTAGGGGCTGTCAGTGTAGGGAGGGAGCAAGACGAACATCTGGGGCCTTCTTATGGCATTTGTACGTAAAGATGTTGAGTCTTCTAGTTAAATTCCTTTTATTTAACTTTCCAGCCATTTTTTTTAAAGGTCGTTGGTTCACAAGCTACACTACTGCAGTTTACCTAATTAATTTTCCTATTTTAGGCTCTTTTACCCTGGAACCTATTCTCCTCTGTCATTGTTTTATTGAAGAACCTAACAGGGACTTTTCCTTTCCTGGCTTTGCAAGTCCAGACTCCTTCTTGTGCTACTTCTTACCAGTCCCATTGTATGTTTGTCAGACCATTCTGCTTACCTCCCGCACTCAGCTCTCACTGTTGTAAACTTTGGATTTTTAGCCTGCTTTGTCTAAGTCTTACCTTCTCTTCGAGTCTTAGCTCCATTATTCTAGCCCTTATATGCATTTCTCCATTCTCTCAACTCATTTAGGATCTTAACTTTATGAATGTTACACTATAAATGTGTTGACTTAAGATTTTGGGGTTTTTTTAATTATTTTAATTTTTAATTTTGTATTTTAAAGCAAGCGATGTTCAAAATATATATATAGGTTATTTTTCTACTTTAACATCTTGTGTTAACTACTTATGGCCAGTATTGATAGGCTTTCTTTTATCATATTTTAGATCTATTTCACTTCTAGCAGTGTTTGAGGAGCAGATACCATTTTGCCTTTATCTGTTGAGTTTCTGCTAATTTGGGGGAATCAAATGAATATGGTATGTTTTCCTGCCCTCACAAGGTTTGTGTTCCAACTTGGAAAGGGAAGCAGAATAACTGAGTATGATGATATATGGTGTAGTAATGACAAAATACAGTGACGCGATCCAATCCTACCATTTGCCTGGCACTGTGCTTAGACACTTTAGATATATCTTGTTTCACTTTCACAACCCTGAATTACTGTGAGAAAACAGAATCAGAAAATAAAAGTTCCTTGTCCCCAGATGCTATGGCCCTGAACAGTATTAACAAACTCTGTGTAATAAAGGTCTAGCATTTTTTTCTTCTTAATTCCCATTCTGTTGCAAGCTGATTGTTTTGTAAAATATAAATAATGATTAACTAGAAAAATAAAACCTTAAAAAGACATATAAAGTACAAGCCTAATTTGCTGTAAGTTTCCCAAATGCTGTCAATTTCTGTACTGTCTTGCCACAAAAGTGGTAAACAGTTTGCAGGCCAGCTCTGGTTCTGGGACCATATTTTGATTGGCACTGATCTACATCCCTCTATGGGAGCTCCCAGAGAATCCTGTTTGTATCTCAATCAGGGACTCTCCCTACTCGAAAAACAGGGCTGCAATATAACTGGAATAATAATGTACATGAATAACTGTCTGCAAAGGAGGTAGTCTATTTAAGGTATCCATTTGCACTGTAAGGTTCAGAATTAAGCAATATCTTCTTGCTAGCCTAGAAAACCATGGTAGATCAGGAGAAATTCATCTACTTACAAAATTGTGTTTTGTACATACACCATACCTTAAGTTTTCATGCTCTCACTGTACACTGAAAGTCTCATTCTTAGTAATTGTAATAATAAATAGAAAGATATGAGGGTAGTATTGTCTGTCTTATTAGAGTAGGAATTTCATGTATCTTGTATTCATTTCTGTATAATAATTGCCAAGAACGGTGTCTTGTACATGATCTTCAAATAGTTGTAAATGAATGAAGTATTTTTGCATGCAATGTTAGTATAATGTGGTTCAGAATACTGCAGGCATTGGCCTCAAAATCCCATATGCCACTTCATAACTGTGTGACTTTGGGTAAGTTATTTGACTTATGTAACCCTGTTCCCACATCTGTAAGATGAAGAAAATTGTAACAGCTACTTCTTCAAGGTGTTTTGGATTTTAAATGAGAAAATACATGTAAAGCCTTTAACAAAGTACCTAGCATATAGTAAACGCTTAAAAAACATTAATTTTGCTTTTATTAGTTGATGGATAATGTTCTAATATCCTGTATTTAGAGAGGACATCCACGTAAAATACATGAAAATTTTAATGGAAACTATCCTCATCTACTCAATCTTATATATTAAGATAAATTTATTCAGAAATAGGCATATTATATATTATTACTACTATATTTGGAGGTCCAGCGTGTACAATTGGAGTCTCACAAAAGAGACTAGAAAGAAAATGTTGAAGAAATGACCATAGATTTTCTAAATTGGGTGAAAAAAACAGTTATGGAGCCAAGAAGCTCAGTGAACCTCAAGTAAAATAAATGCAGAGAAACCATACCTGAGAGCATTTACTGGTTGTGATAGTCCAACCAGTAAAGTTCAGTGATGGAAGAGGAAATCTTGAAGGAGCTGTCTTGGGAAACGACACATTACGCACAAGGTAACAATGCTTTGAAGGATGGCTGGCTTCTCATTTTTTAAAAAAGTTGTGGCAAGAAGATAATGAAATTGGCATATTTAAAGTACTGAAAGAAAAAGCAAACAAGCAAAAGAACCTGACAGCTCAGACTTCTCTGTAGAGCAAAGCTACCCTTCAAATAATGAAGGTAAAATAAAAGACATTTTTAGATAAATTAGTTCATTACTAGCAGATCTGCACTAAAGATCTAAAGAACTAAAGAACAGCAGAAAGGAGGTTTTTCAGGCTGAAAGAAAATGATACCAGATGACAACTTGGATTTATAGGAAGGAATAAAGTACACTGATACAGTGTGTAAGTAAATACATTAAAAACTATATATTTCCTCTTTTATTTGTTTCTTTAAAAAAATATATATGCCATTTAAGTAAAACTTATTGTAACTATACATATATATTTGGTAAACCACCCCCAAAAAAAGGCAGGGAAAGGGAACAGAGAGAAACAGAAGCAGATAAGACTAATATAAAACAAATAGCAAATTTTAGGCCTACATACAGCTGTATCAGTACATACTATAAATGTAAATGGAGTAACACTCCGATTTAAAAGTAGAAAGCAAGTCCCAACTGTATACTATTTATAAGAGACATCCTTTAAATACAGAGACACAGATATTTTGAAAATGAAAAGATGAAAAAATATTCAATGCAAATACTAAGTTAGCAAAATCTGAGGTGGCCATATTAATATTAGATAAAGTAAACTTTAAGATGATGTTTTACCAGAGGTAAAATGGGACATTTTGTTATCAAGAAGATATTACAGTTCATTAAAAAGTTACCACAGTTATAAATGTCTATGTACCTAATAGCAGTTTTAAACTTTATGAAACAAAACGTGATAAAAATAAAAGAAAATACAGAAAAAAAGTCATAATAGTGGTTGGAGATTTTAACACCCCCTCTCAGTCATTTGTAGGATAAATAGTTTAAAAGCAGTAAAATTATCTAAAATGAATAAAGACTGCCCACATCAAATATTGGCTAGAATGTGTGAAAACAAGAGCTTTCGTACATCGCTTGGTGAAAATGTTAGATGTCATAACCAGTTTGGGAAGAGATTTGGCAGATTTTTATGAAGTTAAACATACACCTACCTTTTTACCCAGCAATTCCTTGGTGTTTATCCAAGAGAAATGAAAACATATGTCCAGAAAAGACTTGTTCAGGAGTGCTCATAGCAACTTTATTCATGATATCCCAAAGCTGTGTAAACAGCCCAGATGTCCACCAGCAGAGGAACTGATAAATAAATTGTGCTGTTACTAAGGTATAAAAAGAGGCTACTGATATACCCTAAAACATGGATCAATTTTGTAGACATGTTGAGCAAAAAAAGACCCAAAAGAATACAAACTATATGATTCCCTTCATATAAAGTACTACAATAGACAACTTGATTCTAGTGAAGAAAATTAGGAGTTTTTTGGTGTATGGCAAGGAGAAATTGATCCGGAAAGGGATATAAAGGAGCTTCCTGGGGAACTAGAAATGTTGTATGTTGATAGGAGTATGTTTTACACAGGTAGATCTTTTTGTCAAAACTCAAACTATACACTTAAGATTTATACATCTCAAGGTATATCAGTTTTACTGCAAAAAAAGTTAAATATTGAACTGTTGTTTGTAGGTTTAGTTTTTCTTGATGATATTAGTTGGCAATTCTAAAACTGCGTACTCTATATTCGAGGATTGTGCAAATGAGTAAATATATTGAGGGAGCCAGATTTCTCACTTCTGGGGAAAGAAGTTACAGTGGAGGGTGGGAGAAGACTAGATTGTATTATAGTGTTGGATTGGAGTTGGAGATGTCCATATTAACTCATGCTTTTAAATATACAAATAAGGCAAAATAGATATATTTCTATAAACAGTATGTATGTATACTATAAATGTGTGCATATACAGTATATGCATGTATTTGTATATACAGCATATATACATAGGTGTGTGTGCACATGCACATAAAACATAGTTCCTATATCTCTGTACTGAAAACCTAGAAGCAATGATGCATCAGTAACAGTGAGCACCTCTAGTGCCTGATTTTGGGTTCTAAATACCCCTCATCTATAAAAGGAACCAGGACTCTTATAGGGCTGGGTATCTAGGGCTGGGTAAGGGAAAGTATTAAATGAAGCTGGACCTTCTTACTGTGCCAGAAAATAAAGAAATGGTTCACATAATCACAGGAACATGTCAGAAGGATCCAGAAGCCAACTTGAAAGGGTTCCCACTGTCAGCATCAGGGACAGTTTGACTATCGAAATATGAATGATATTAATAGGTAATGCACTGAATAAAATAAGAATTCATTGGTCCCTACTGAAACATACAATGGAATAAATAAATGAATGAATAAATAAATAATGGAAGGACGGAGAAAGCTCCTTACAGTAGCGTTCTAACTAATAAATAGAGAAATGACAATGAAGTTGGAAATCATTAATGGGATTTAAAACTAGTGGGCAGAAAATTTGGTGACGAGCAGGATATTTACATTAGTCTCTAAATGTCTCCCCTCAGATTGCTTATTAATTTTAAAGGGGAAAATAGTAAGCCAGTAATGGAAAAACCTGTCTGACACCACTTTAACCAACTCGTCAAACCTAACACAAGCAATATTGGGACCAGCTGATATTATGTGGCTCCTAATAAGATGAAGTGAGAAAGGCAAATATCACTTCAGTGCAAATCCTGTGGAAAATGCATAATCTGAACCTAATCATGAGGAAACATCAGACAAATCCAAACTGAAATGTCAAGGTCAAGAAACACTAACAAAGGCTGTTCCAGATTAAGGGCTAAAAAGATAATGACAACTAAATAATGTATGCTTTTTAAGTTAAATAGACCCAGGGGAGGAACTACCAAGGACATCATTGGGCCAATTTACAGAATTTATTGGGACTGTGGATCAAACAGTATTCTTGTGTAAGTGTTAAATTTCCTGATTTTAATAACGATTGTGTGTGAGATTGTCCTTGATCTTAAAAAATGATTAATGAAAGGGTAAGGGGGCAGAGTGACTTCCAACTTACTCTTAATTGGTACAGAAAAAAATGCAGTAAACATTTTACATATTAATATGTGCATAGTAAGTCCATGCATATATGAGTAGATTGATAATACAAAATGTAAACAATTGGGTGATCTGAGTGAAAGGTACTGTGTACTAGTTTTAAAACTTTTCTCCAAGCTTGATGAAATTATATAAAGTTCTTTCACAAAACTATATATGTATATTTTTTCCCCCCAAAAGATAGCATTGGCTTCTTTTCTTGCCCTGGTGGATTAAGTTTTAAATAGTTAATGTTCATACCTTCTTTGGATATCTTTCAGCTAATTGGAGTGTACCTTTCAAATATTATAGAAATAGAGTAAATTTAAGTATTTGTGTATTATAGTTAAGACTTTTTGGTACAGTTTTACTCTCATTTTTAAAATTTGTTTTATAAAATTCTAGTTGCTTTGAAAAATATAAAGGTATAAAAATTTTGAATAAGTCTCCAGGAAATACATGTTATTTGTGATAACACTTTAATATTTGAATCATGATAGTAAGTTTGTTGAATATGTATTTTTAAAGTGTTTCTCATTGTGCTATGTCCAGTGTTCCTGGGAGTTATATAGAGCCCTTGTTGTTTGTGTAATATACTTGGGATAATTGAGGGCCTAAGAGTATAAATGTGTTATCTGTGATGTTACCACCAACTTAGAGATTCTTATTTTCTTTTGTGTTACTAATTACTTTGAAATGTTATGAAAGCTGTGGCTTCTCTCCCATGCATATGTGTATTGCTTTTTTTTCATATAATTCAGGGGGTTTCAAGGACACCCTTCACCCTATCCACTGACCCCTCCCTGCAAGCTTAAGTGAAACTGTGTACTGAAGTTTAATGTTCACATTTATTCGTTGGCAAAAAGTGTTTCACTCCAGTTCAGTGTTTTTCTTAGTGCTGTTCTAGGACAGCCAGCTTCAGAATCGTTTGTGGTACTTGATGTAAAAAAAAAAAAGGATTCCAGAATCTACTGTCCATTCATTCATTCACCAAATATTTGTTAATGTCTACTACATGCTAAACACTGTTCTAGGCAGTAGTAATACAGCAGTGGATTAAATCCCTGCCCTTGTGGTAATCACATTCCTCTGGTGAAGACAGACAATAAGCAAATAAACACATAAAATGTATAGTATATCATGATAAATATCATGGTAGGGATCCCATGGTAGGGATAGGAAGGTCAATTTAAATAAGGTATCTGGGGAATGTCTCACTAAGAAGGCAACATTTTAGCAAAGCCCTGAAGAAGTAAGGGAGTGAATCATACAGATGTTCCAGGAAGAGACAAGAGAAAGTGCAAAGATTTGTGAACAGCACAGTTACCTGTTGAAGTTCAAGACATAGCAAGGAATACAACGTGGCTGAATCTAGAGTGAGGAAAATGCTGGCAGGTGACGGTGGGGTAGGGGAGTTCAAATAGAGTTGACAGGATTTGACTGCTATCTTTAAAGTGTTATTACTTGCATTATAATGGACAAGGGTGGAAATAGGGGCACCGTTAGTATATTATTAATAATCAAAGTGAGGGCAGTGGTGGCTCAGACCAGAAATTGCAATAGAAGACATGGTGAGAAACTGGATACATTTTGAATGTAGAACTGACAGAATTTAAGATTCATTGGTAGAATATGAGAGAAATAGAGGGCTCAAAAATGACTTCAAAGGTTGGGGCTTGAACAACTACAAGACATTTACTGACGTGGAGGAACGAATTGAGTAGCGGGAAGATCTGAAATCGGTTTTGAACTCTGGATGTTTTGAGCTATCAGATGTACAAGTGAAATACTGAGTTGAATGTATACAGCCTGAAGTTCAGAAGAGAGGTCTGAGCATTTGGGAGTTGACCGCACAGTATTTAAAGCCATTAGACTGGAAGAGGTCGTCAAGGTAAAGTGTTGAAAACAAGATGAGAAGTCTAAGAACTGAAGTCTGTGGCACTCCCCACCCTGGAGATGAGAAAGAATCACTGTGAAGGTCTGAAAAGGAACACCCAGTGAGGCAAAACCAGAAGACCTTGATAACCAGGAAAGCAAGTGAAAAGGGGGTTGCGAGGAGGAGGGAGTACTCAACTTTCCACCTTAATGGGGACAAGTAAGATGACATCTAAGCTTTGGATTTAGCAAGAGAAGTAATCCGTAACCTTGACAGAAACAGTTGCAGTGCATGCTAGGGATAAAAACTTGACTAGGATGGGTTCAAGAGGAAGAATTGGAGACAGCTAATGTAAAGCATTCTCTAACACACCATTGTAAAGCAATTATACTCCAATAAAGATGTAAAAAATAAAAAATAAAGTATTCTCTTTCAAGGTGGCTTTTTGGTATGCTAATGGAGAATGATTTATATCAGGTTTTCTGTAATTTGGGCCAGGAATTTTTTTTTTCATGTGGACCGTTTTTTTTAAGTCTTTATTGAATTTGTTACAATATTGCTTCTGTTTTATGTTTTGTTTTTTTGGCCGTGAGGCATGTGGGATCTTAGCTTCCCAACCAGGGATCAGACCCGCACCCCCTGCATTGGAAGGTGAAGTCTTAACCACTGGATCACCAGGGAAGTCCCAGGAATTTATTTTTTTATTACACCCTAATATGATTCTTACATGCACCAGGTTTGAGAACCCCTGTTTTAACGCATGATTGGTGTTTGCTGGCCAGTCATTCTTCAGTGTAGCAAGTGCAAATGATTTAAAAATTTAATGAAAATTCTTATTTAACCACTGCTGACTTAGTGGCTAAAATTTGCAGTTGTCAGTGACTCTCATCAATCCAGTTACAAAACAGGAACATAGAGGCCAGGGACAAAAGTAAAAGTTCTTTTTGTAATTCCTGTTTCCCAGAAAGGATGTCTAATCAGCCAAAAGAAGTTAAAAGATTTCAAAAATATTGACATCTTGAAATTCTCCTCTTCAAATATTATTTAATATTTAGCATCCTTTATTTGAAAGAAAACAATGAAAAGGTGAATTAGTTTTGAGTTACAACTGCCAAAATCTGCTCAAAATTTAAGCACCAGTTTCTAGGGGTGTCTTGGAAATAGTGTGGAATAAAAATCAAGCTGTTGTGTTGATTTATCTGCTTTGGGGAAATTTTTTTTTCTTTTTTTTGGTACGTGGGCCTCTCACTGTTGTGGCCTCTCCCATTGCGGAGCACAGGCTCCGGACGTGCAGGCTCAGCAGCTATGGCTCACAGGCCCAGCTGCTCCGTGGCATGTGGGATCTTCCCGGACCAGGGCACGAACCCGTGTCCCCCACATCGGCAGGCAGACTCTCAACCACTGCGCCACCAGGGAAGCCCTGGGGAAATTTTTTTTAATGTATTTATTAAAATGAACCCATTTCAGGTTAGAGTAATGTTTTTTTAAACTTCACATACTAATGAGGAACCCAACGTGGTTTAAATGTCTCTACACTGTTCGTACTATGAAATTAGGAATGAAGGAACCTTCTAAAGTCATTACAATATGACTTACCCAATTAAGTCTTTAGACAATGTTAAATTATTTCAGACGAAAGAAAATCTGTCTCATTTTTAAAAGACTCCAAAAGAAGGTAACTTAAACTTTCCTAAGCAATTTATTCATTTACTTTCAAAATGATTCTCTTTATATTTAAAGTACCATTTAAAAGCCCATTTTCTGGTTCTGAAGAACCTAGGAGCAGGACAGGAATAAAGACTTAGTTGTAGAGAATGGACTTGAGGACACGGGTAGGGGGAAGGGTAAGCTGGGACGAAGTGAGAGAGTGGCATGGACATATATACACTACCTAATGTAAAATAGATAGCTAGTGGGAAGCAGCCGCATAGCACAGGGAGATCAGCTCAGTGCTTTGCGACCACCTAGAGGGGTGGGATATGGAGGGTGGGAGGGAGACGCAAGAGGGAGGGGATATGGGGATATATGTATACGTATATCTGATTCCCTTTGTTATACAGCAGAAACTAACACACCATTGTAAAGCAATTATACTCCAATAAAGGTGTTAAAAAATAATGTTAAAAACACACTTTCCCTTATTGTATACATTGCTGTCTAAATTGCAAATTGCAGTTTGCTAATTGTAGCTTACCAGAACAGCCCTAAATTGAATGGCTAGGTTGATTACTAGTGTGACATGGGGTAAGTCATTTTACTTTTGTAATGCCACTTCCTCATCTCTATAATGTTGGGACTATAGAATCCTAAGAGAAAAAGATGAAGAAAATATTATGGACTTCAGATAATACAGGTGTCACATTTAGTGATGGAAGTTATTGCCTGGCTTTCACATTGGACTCCAAAACTCATGCCTAACTTGTTCATCCCATTACCTCTAGCACTTAGCATGGTGCCTGACTTGAGTAAATGATATATAGCTGTTGACTTGCTGGGAGTCAGGGTAGCTCATATGGGAATAAACATTTGAACTGAACCTAAGAGAAGAGGAGACTTTTGGCAGAAGAGGAGACCGTATGAGACAAAGAGAATAGCACGAGAAAGACTGCAGGTGAGGTAGAATCCCAGCTGGATTGAGGGAGATGGTAGGAAATGAGACTGAAGCCATGGCCACAATGTAGAAGGCCTTGAATGCCAGGTTAATCTATATTTACATTGAGTCAGTCTTTTAATGTCTCAGAGTCTTACTGTGAGTAAAACATGACCTGCCTAAATTTCAAGGTTGTGGTAAGGACCAGGTAAGGGGAAGTGGAGCAAAATATAATTGTACCTGGAAGAAAATGAGAATCAACGTATGGAACTTTTTAAAAAATGGAATATATGAGAGGATTGTTTTAGAAGAGAAGAGAAGTTAAATATACAAATTCAGTAATTTGAAGGGTTACTTTTTCTTTAGGTTTCTGTATATTGTACTACTTATCTATAGTAGTATGTAGAGAATCTCACATTACAGAATACTCAACTAAGTATTTGGACTGTATGCAGTACTTGTAGTTATTGATGACTTAGTGGATCTTTACAAAAGGCAAATTACAGTTGTTTTCAACATAATAAAGCGATGTGTTCTCTCCAACTTTAATGTGCATACAGGTCACCTGGGGGGTCTTGATGCAGTGCAGATTGTGGTTCAGGAAGTCTGGAGTGGGCTATAGAAGAGTCTGCATTTCTAACAAGCTCCCAGGTGTTAGCACTGCCACTGGTCCATGATTACAATAAAGGTCAAATGAAAATATAAACTGAAAATCAGTAGTCCATCCTAAATTCTAACAGATTTTACTCTTGTATTTTTAAAGCAAATTTTTGTCTTATTCTATAGCATGTAGCGTAAATTTTAAGTCAGGAAAGAAGAAGAGGCAACTAGCAGATTCTTCACTGATTTTCCATTTCTCTTTACAGCAACCCAGTGATGTATTATTTTCCCCTTTTTAGAACCGAGGTAACTGAGATTTAGAGCTGGTAAATAACATAAGTTAAAAGGTCAAGTTTGTGTAGCTGTCAGTCTAATGTTCATGTGTTTGCTGTAACCACTACAGCATCTTAGTTTTTTGTTTGTTTGTTTTCATATATTTGTACAGATTAATTTTTCCCTCTTTAGTGAAAATCGTTTAGTATGTTGTTATTTTATGTTTAATTTTAAATTCAATTTAGCCTATTTCTGTCCTGTGCATAAAAGTTGCAAGTTTTGCTGAAAGGACACTCCTATAGTTCCTTTGTAGACCTCTTCTGAAACATAAAACCACAAAAGAGAACTAGTTATGTGTCTTGAGGAAGATGGCTTTTCATGAAGTCTGTCAAGCCCTAGGCAGTTGGTAGAATCCTGTGATAAGGTGGGGAGATTGCCAGAATATGTCAGAGCTGTACCGTGCAAAAATAGGTTTTATCACAGAAGTATGATGTAGGTCATCAGAATGTATATTTTTATTTGACTTTTTTACTGCAGTCTAACATTGACATAAAAATATTTCTTTTAGAATGTGAAACACAGAAAGTATGCAAGGTGGAAGGCAACATATATTCACAATTGTTTAAAGAATGGAGAGACTCCTCAAGCAGGGCCTGTTGGGATTGAGGAAGATAATGGTATGTATTTATCTAAGTAAAATGATTTAGTAGAATCATAATTGCTCAATATATTATTATTCAGAGTTTTTAGAAGGAGTGATACAATTTTGTTTCCTTCATCAGGTCCAAAATCACGTGTAAAATTATAAACTTAGGGACAAGTGAAAAATTAAGGCCAAACTGTTCTAATATCTGTCTGTGTCAACTGCTCTGTCTCTGGCCTCTAATCAGATTTCTTTCCTACGTGGGACAGGCAATCCTTTTTTAATCTGTAAAATGTTTCCAAACTACAAAGAACACTGAATTTATTTTGTATATACCTGAGGTGGGTTTTTTGGGGAGGGGGGCAGGTAATACTTTAACATGGTTAAAAATTTATACAGTATATAAGAAATAAGAAGTGAAATTCTCCTTCCCACCACACCCTTTATCTTCCCAGATTCTACTGAAACCCAAATAAGTAAATGTTTTAGTGTTTTGTGTATTTTTACAGAGATTATTTTTTATAAATTACTAGTAAATAGGAATATATACCCTCACTTTTTTTCACACAATTGGTAATACACACACTGTTCTACATCTGGTTGGTTGGTTTATTTATTCATTCATTTGGAGGACTATTTAGAATTTTATAATACCACTCAGTAAAAAAGCAACACTACAGTTCTACATATAAATACTATGTATAAACTGTTTTTGCAGCTCTTCTCCTAGAGAAGCAAGCTTTTATGCGTTATTTCAAATGAATTTTTTGCTATCTATTCCTGAAGGACACTTCCTGATATATCCTTGTTTAATCTTGAGGTAGCCTTTTTCACATAGAATGCTTCTTGCAGTCATATAATAAATGCCTTGCATTCATATAATGCCTTAAAGCTTGCAGATCATTTTCATGTATCTCATACCCTCAGAAATCTCCAAGAGACAGTTGATGTTATTTCTGTTTTACAGAAGAGGAAATTGAGGTTCTGGGTTTTGGCCTGCCTAATGTCATAGAACCACAGAAAAGGAGAACCAGAAGTTAAATTATACTCAAAGTCCTTTGTTCTTTTTACTAACACTATAGCATGAATACTGTAATATTAAGTTGTTATTAACTGTTTAAAGTTAACTATTCTAAGACATGGTTAAGTTTTGGAGTTATTTACATCATGGCGGTGAAATTGGATTTTTTCAAGTGTATTGCTACAACCTTATTTTTCACTTTTTCATTTAATATTTTGGAATGTTTTACATACTTCCTTCGCTGCTTTAATACTGACCACAATCAGGCATGTTTTATGTTAGTCCTACTGTTTACAAAACCATTAGTCACTTCCAGTTTTCCAAAAGAAAAGATCCAAGGTCCTTAGCCTACCAAGCAAGACTCACCACGATCTGGCACTGACCAGTTTTATTTCCTACTCCTATCTCCTATGGTCTTAGTCCTCTAGGGCTGCCATAGCAAAATACCATAGACAGGGTGGCTTAAACAAAAGGCATTTATTTTCTCACAGTTCTGGAGGCTGGAAAATCCAAGATCAAGGTCCAGCAGAGTTTGGTTTCTGGTGAAGATCTAATTCCTGGCTTTCAGAGGACCACCTTCTTTCTGTTCTCATATGGTGGAGTGTCAAGGAGAGGGGGCAGAAGAGGGGGAGAGGCACAGATCATTCCTGTTGGATTAGGGCTCCTCCCTTATGACCTCATTTAACCTGTAGTTACCTCTAAAAACCCTGTCTCCAGATACCGTCACATTGGGGGTTACGGCTTCATCATACGAATTTTGGGGGGACAGTTCAGTCCATAACACCTATATAAACCCTTTATTACATCCATAGAAGTTAACAGCAAGAAAGTACCTTTTTCTCTTTCTTTAATTAAAACCATTTCTCCCTCCTAAAATGTTCATCTTTCTTTACCTGTCTGAATCCTGCCTATCTGTAAAAGTCTTCCTTCATGTGAATTTCTGCAGAGCTATTTTATGTATGTATGTATAGTTTCTTATAAAATATATATTGTTTAATAAAGTGAGTATTTTCATAATTTATGATAATATTTATAATTTATAGAGCACATGCTAGGTGTTAGGCACTGTGATAGACATTTTACATATATTATCTAATTTAGTCCCCATATAATTCTGTTGGTAGCTGGGCATCCTTATCCAAGTTCTAATGACTAGTTAATGGAACCTAGGATTTGAACCCAAATCTTTGTAATTCTAACGTCTATGTTAGATGTCATAACATCTAACAGTGTCTGCTCAGAAATGGCTTACAGCTCTAAAAGAGGATGTTATTAAATCTGAATATGTATGCAAAAACTCTTCCTTAAAACTGATTTTTCTTTTTCTCAATGTAGCATTATATTCTCTTGTGTTTTTTAATTGTATAAGATATTCTCGATGTAAAAGATATTGTTTAATAAAAGTCTAATTTTCTGTCATTCTGGAATTCTAGTAAAGCTAGTAAAAAATAATAGATACTATACCTTAGTTAATTTAGAGTAAGAAAAAAAAGAAGTATACTTAATTTTTGAAAACAGTACTGTGTCACCGTATTGTCAGAAAATACTTAAGCCATATGATTGATACAAAGAAGTGTTCTAGAAAAAAATTTAGGCTCAACTGAAGGGATATGTGTTAACATTCAAACTCTAAGTTTCCATATCCACTTGATTTCAGTATCTGCAAAATGGTATTGTTTTTAGGTGATCAATAATAACCTATACCCCAGCAATAAAAAAATAAAAACTAATGAAGGTGGTAATTGTTTCTTTCAAATTTCTAGTGATTTAAAGTTTCCTTCTTTTGGAAAAGCCTGAGGTATAGTTAACATCAACATTTTTTAGTCTCAGTAAATATTTGTTATTAAGATTGTTGGTTAGATAATATGGGAGATATAAAATAAGTCAATACATGGTTAATCTAAAACTTAAAGTGTCATAATCTAGTGTTAATGTCACAACTTTTAACAGTATCTCCTTGGAAATGGCTTACGGTTCTACAAGAAGGTATAACTTTACATATATAAATTTTTTTGAAGTATTTGAAAATAAATTGGAGATATGCTCTTTTACTCGAAAAGTACTTCATTCAGCTTTGATTAGTTGATTCAGTAATGCCCTCTGTAGCTTTTTTTTTCCTCCTCCAAGATCCAGCCTGGGTTCATGCACTGCATCTAGTTGTCATGTCCCTTTAGTTCCTTATTAATCTGAAATGGTTCCTCAGCCTATCTAGGTGTTTCTTCCCTTGACGTTTTTGAAGAGTACAAGCTAGTTTTAGACTGTCTCTCAGTTTGGGTTTGACTGATTTTGCCTCATAGTTCTATTAAGGTTGTGCATTTTTAGCAGAAATACACCCCAGTGATATAGATTTCTCTCTACCCCATATTGGAAGTATGATTCTGTTGAAATATTGGTGATATTAACTGATCACTCATACAACGTGGTATCATCTACATCATTCCACTTTAAAATTATTTTTTCCTTTGTTATTAATAAGTAGTTTGTGGAAGTTACTTTGAAACCATGTAAGTATTCTATTTTTTATGACACTTTATCCACTATGTTTAGCATCTCCTGATGATTTTCTAATACCATCCTTCCTTATGTATTAATTGGCATTATACTGTAAGGAAGAGCTTTTTGTGTTTCCTCCATTTGTATATTTATTCATTTAATTATGTTAGTATGTGATCATGAATTTATATGCAGTGATTATAACCCAGTACTATCCATTCTTATTATAATGGTCAAATTGTGCCAGAATCATACAGTGGGAGTTTTCCAAACTGGCTTATGTGTCTTTTTTTATATATTCCTATCCTTCTTGGAGATTTGAACTTCCTTCCTTGCTTTCTAACACTTCAGAATGCTCCAAGTACATCTAGTTCTTTCTTTGCCCCAGCCCCTAGAATGAGCCTTTCTTTAAAGAGCTCTGAGTCCTTTTTTAGTGAAGAATGATATTTAGAAGCCAAGTCCTGGGCACTAGCTGTACTCATTGTTACTGGTATATCATTGCTTCTGGTCCCTGTCAGAAGACAGAACAAGAAAGTATTCATTCATTCTTCAGCACTACAAATCCTTATCTTTAACTTATTCACTCATTTGTTCATGTCTGGAAAACATGATAGAGTCAGAATCGTTAATTCATACCACTGTAAAAAGCAAACATACAAATTAGTTTCCTGTTTGCTTAGTTATTATTTTTTTAATGTAAAACCTCATGCATCTTAAATATGTAATGCAATGACTTGACACACAGCTCTCTAAATATAGAACATTTCCATTACCCCTAGAAATTACCTTGTACTCCTTCCCAGTCTATTCCCACCTTGAGAAGCAAATGATTTTGTTGTTTGTTTAACCAAAAACTAGTTTTGCCTGTTCTAGAGCTTTGTATAAATGGAGTCATAATGTCAAATGAGCCCAGCATTTTTCTCTAAGCATTATATCTGTGAGATACACCCATGTGTTATTTATCAGTAGTACATTCTTTCTTACTGCTGAGTAGTACTTCATTGTATGGATACCACAATTTGTTTATCACTTCATCTGCTAGTGGACATTATTGTTGTTTACAATTTGAGGTTATGATGAATCAAGCTTCTTGACATTGAAATACATATATTTTTCAGACATATTTCACATGCTATATGTGAACACATGGCATATTGTCAATTCCTCTGGGTCAATAGCTACAGCAGAATTGCTGTTTAATTTTTAAGAAACTCACAAACCATTTTCTGAAGTTAGTGTACCATTTATACTCTCAGCAGCAGTGTATTAGTTTCTGTTGCTCTGTATCCTTGCTTACACTTGGTATTGTTGGTAGTATGTTTAAATATAGCCATTCTGACCCATGTGTAAGGGTTCTACATTGTGATTTAAGGTACATTTTCCCAGTGACTGTGATACTGAGCTCTGCGTGTATTGGCTTTTTATATATATTTATGAAGTATCTGTTTAAATCTTTTACCCATTTTTTGTGGTAAAATAGACATATACTATAAAATTTACAATTTTAACCATCTAAAATGTACAGTTGACTGTCATTAAGTACATTCAGACTGTTTAGCCTGTAACCACCGTCCATCTCCAGAATGATCTTCATCTTCTCAAACTGAAATTCTGTGTCCATTAAACAATAACTCCCCTTTACTCCCACCATCCCCAGCCCCTGGTAACCACCTTTCTCTTTTCTGCCTCCATGAATTGACTACTCTAGGTAACTCATCTGAGTGGAATCATACAGTATCTGTCCTTTTGTGACTGGCTTTCTTTTAGCATAATGTCCTGCAGGTTCATCCATGTTGTAGGATGTGTTGGAATTTCATTTCAAAGCCTGAATAATACTCCATTGTATGTATATACCACATTTTGGTTATCAGTCATTCATTGATGGGTATTTTGGTTGTCTCTATCTTTTGGCTATTGTGAATAATGCTGCTATGAATATTGATGTATTTGCCCATTTTTAATGGGTTGTTTGTCTTTTTATTATTGAGTTGTTTAAAATTATGAATAAAAGCCCTTTGTCAAATACATGTTTTGCAGATATTTACTCCCAAATATTTATTCTGTTGCTTGCCTTCTTATTTTCTTAACTATCTTTTGATTACCAAAAAGTCTTTAATCCTGATGAAGTATAATTTGTAATGTTTAAAATTTTATGGCTATTGTGTCCTAAGAAATCTTTACCTGGACTTCCCTGGTGGCTCAGTGGTTAAGAATCCACCTGCCAATGTAGGGGACACAGATCGATCCCTGGTCCGGGAAGATCCCACATGCCGCGGAGCAACTAAGCCCATGTGCCATAACTACTGAAGCCTGCGCTTCTTGAGCCCGTGCTCCACAAAAGAGAAGCCACCGCAATGAGAAGCCCACAAACCACAACGAAGAGTAGTCCCCGCTCGCCGCAGCTAGAGAAAGCCCACGCACAGCAACAAAGACCCAACGCAGCCAAAAAATATATAAAAGTAAATAAATAAAAATTAAATTAAAAAAAGAAATCTTTACCTAACTCAACCTCAAAAATTCTCTCTCATGTTTTTAATCTAGAAGATTTTAGTTTGAGCTTTTACTTTTAGACCTTGATTAGATCTTAAATTTTTTTTTTTTTTTTTTTTTTTTTTTGCGGTACGCGGGCCTCCCACCGCTGCGGCCTCTCCCGTTGCGGAGCACAGGCTCCGGACGCGCAGGCTCAGCGGCCATGGCCCACGGGCCCAGCCGCTCCGCGGCATGCGGGACCCTCCCAGACCGGGGCATGAACCCATGTCTCCTGCACCGGCAGGCGGACTCCCAACCATTGCGCCACCAGGGAAGCCCTCAGATCTTAAATTTTTTGTGCATAGGGTGTAAGGTAGGAAATCAGGATTCTTTCCTCCATAAGGATGTCCTGTTATTCCAGCATCATTTGTTACACACTTTCCTTTCCTTCTTGAATTTCTTTAGTTCCTTTGTCAAAAATTCATTAACCATGTAAGTGTGATTTTATTTCTGAACTCTTTTCAGTGGCATTGATGTATTTTTCTGGCCTGTACCAATATCACACTGCCTTCCTCCTTGTTATAGTAAATCTTGGAGTCAGACTATTTAAGTCCTCCAACTCTTCTCTTCTTTTTCAAGATTTTCTTAGCCATTCTATGTCCTTTGAGTTTCCACATAAATTTTAGAATAGGTTTCCCAGTTTCCATTAACAAAAAGCCTACTGGAATTAGGATCAATATTGCATTGAATTTATAGATCAATTTAGGGAGAATTCATATCTCAACAAAATTGAGTCTTTCAATATATGAACATATCTTTCCATTTGTTAAGCCTTTGTTAATTTCTATCAGCAGTATTTTGTATTTTTCAGAGTAGAGATTTTGTACCTCTTTTGTTAAATTAAGTATTTTATGAAAATGAATGAAAAGTTCTCTTATAAGTGGAATTATTTTAATTTCATTTTCCAATGTTTACTTTTAGTGTATGAAATACAAATTGATTTTTGTATAATCTTACGTCTTGCAACCTTGCTACATTGACATGAGTCTTGATGGTAGTTCTGTAGATTCTTTGGGAGTTTCTATGTAGATAATCATCTCATCTGCAAGGAGAGAGTTTTGCTGCTGCTTTTCCAATCTTCATGCCTTTTCTTTCTTTTTCTTGTCTGTTGCACCAGTCATGATAAATATGTGCATTGTTTTGGTTTGGTTTTTTTGCCCTTCTGATACTGAAGGATTCCCTTTATTTTCCTAGGGTGCTGAAAACTTTTGTCATAAATGGATGTTAAATTTTTTTAAATACTTTTTATGCATTTATTGAAATTATACTGTTTTTTCTCTTACATTCTATTAATATGAGTTACACTGATCGATTTTCAAATGTTAAATCAACCCTACACTCCTTGGTGAACCCCACTTGGTCATGAGGTATATTATCCCTTTAATATAT
This sequence comes from Mesoplodon mirus, assembly GCF_964341445.2. Taxonomy (NCBI): domain Eukaryota; kingdom Metazoa; phylum Chordata; class Mammalia; order Artiodactyla; family Ziphiidae; genus Mesoplodon; species Mesoplodon mirus. The sequence continues at coordinate 22,531,554 of NC_138986.1, read as the reverse complement.
GGCTAGATTTGATTCTGATGTTAAGGAGTTTTGTGACCATGTTCAAATCTTTGTGAGTTTTGCTAACCAAGGTTACACTGGCTTCAGAAAACAAGTTGACAGTGATTTTTCTTCCTGTTTTCTTAAAGTGTTTGCATGAGATTGGTATTATTTCTTACATAGAATTCACCACTTATTGAGGCTAGGTGTTTTCTTTGTAAGAATGTTTATAGCTATGAATTCAGTTTCTTTAATAGATATAGACCTATTCAGATGATCTTTTTCTTGGGTGAGTTTTGATAGTTAGTGTCTCTGTTTCATGATGATAATGATCCTGCAGACATTAAAAGGATGAAGACATTTCACTTAGGTTTTCCAGTTTATTGGCTTAATATTTCTTTGTTGTCCTCATTATCCCTTAATGTCTGTAGGATTGGTATTGATATAACCTCTTTAATTCTTTTTTTTTTTCCTTCTTCTTTTGCGGTACGCAGGCCTCTCACTGTTGTGGCCTCTCCTGTTGCAGAGCACAGGCTCCGGACGTGCAGGCTCAGCAGCCATGGCTCATGGGCCTAGCCGCTCCGCGGCATGTGGGATCTTCCCGGACTGGGGCACGAACCCGTGTCCCCTGCATCGGCAGGCGGACTCTCAACCAGTGTGCCACCAGAGAAGCCCTCTTTAATTCTTAATATTTGTAGTATCTATTTCCTTTTTTTTCTAATCCATATTATTTTCAATATTTTTTATTGTTTCAACAAATGCTCTTCTAAGATTTTTTGTCTTATTTTCTATTTCCTTTATATTTGCTCTTATTTTTTTCCTTCTCTGTACTTGAAATTTAATTTGCCTTTTTTTTTTTTAAGCTTCTTAAGGAGAAAATGTAGACTTTTTGAAATTTTAAGCCTTTTTTTGGGAATTCCCTGGCAGTCCAGTGGTTAGGACTCAGTGCTTTCACTGCGGGGGCCCAGGTTTGATCCCTAGTTAGGGAACTAAGATCCTGCAAGCCTCGCAGTGTAGCCAAAGAAAAAATAAATAAGCCTCTCTTTTTTTCTAATATAAACATTTAAAACTATCAGTTTTCTTCTAGGCACTGATTTAATGTCATCCCACAAATTGTGATATCATTTAATTCAAAATAATTTCTATGTTCTTTGTGATTTCTTTTTTGGGGAATGGATTATTTAGAAGTATACTGTTTAATTTTAAAATATTTGGGCTTTTCTAGCTGTCTAAATTTAATTCTGTTTTGGTCAGGGAACATTTTTTTGTAAGTTTTCAGTATTTCAAAGTTCATTAAGATTTATTTCGTGGCCCAAAATATTATCTGTCTTGGTGAATGTTGCATGTACATTTGAAAAGAATGTATTCTGCATTTATTAGATGTGGTGTTCTGTGAATATGAATTATATAAGGGTATATTTTAGTTAATATTTTAATTGATATTTTATTCTCCAACTATGGGGATTTTACTAGTTCTGTCAGCTTTTTTTTCACTAGAAACTTTATTTTATTAGGCACATACACTTTTACAATAGCTTTTTTTATATATATGTATATTTATTTATTTATTTTTGGCTACGTTGGATCTTCATTGCTGCACGTGGGCTTTCTCTAATTGTGGCGGGTGGGGGCTACTTTTCATTGCGGTGCTCATTGTGTTGCGCCGGCTTCTTATTGTGGTGGCTTCTCTTGTTGCAGAGCAAGGACTCTAGGTGCGTGGGCTTCAGTAGGTGTGGCATGCAGGCTCAGTAGTTTTGGCTCGTGGGCTCTAGTGCTCAGGCTCAGTAGTTGTGGCGCATGGGCTTAGTTGCGCCGCGGCGTGTGGGCTTAGTTGCGCTGCGGCGTGTGGGATCTTCCCGGACCAGGGCTCGAACCTGTGTCCCCTGCATTGGCAGGTGGATTCTTAACCACTGCACCACCAGGGAAGCCCTACAATTGCTTTTTTTTTAAATTGACCTAACCTTTTTATCATTATGAAACATCCAATTATATCTCTGCTAATATTCCTTGACATGAATTCTGTTTTGTCTGTTACTGAAATTAGCCACTTTCAGCTTTTGCCTCTTGATATTTACATGGTATGTATTTTCATCCTTTCAGTTTAAACGTATCTGAGTCTTAAAGCACATAAGTGTGTCTTTTATTTTTCAGTCTTTCAACATCAGCCTTCAAAATAGTGTTTAGCCATTTACATTTCATGTAATTATTACTATATTTAAGCCTACTGTTTTAGCCATTTGTTTTCTCTTAGTCCCATCTGCTTCTGTTCCCTCTTACAGTTTTCTTTTCTCTGGTGAATTTTTCTTCTTTCATTCATTATGACTACATTTTTCTCTGTGGCCTTGAATGCATTTATAGTACCTGCTTTAAAGTTATTTTCTGCTAATTTCAGTATCTGGGGCATGCTGGGGTCTTTTTTTTTTTTTCCTCTCATCGCGGTACGCAGGCCTCTCACTGCTGTGGCCTCTCCCGTTGCAGAGCACAGGCTCCAGACGCGTAGGCTCAGCGGCCATGGCTCACGGGCCCAGCCGCTCCGCGGCATGTGGGATCCTCCCGGACCGGGGCACAAACCCGCGTCCCCTTCATCAGCAGGCGGACTCTCAACCACTGTGCCACCAAGGAAGTCCTGGGGTCTTTTTCTATAGGCTCTCTTTTTCTACTGACTCTGGTCACATTTTCTTCCCCCCTGCCCCCATATTTCTAATAATTTTTATTATTGATAACATCTTGTAGCTTTGCATTCAGTTATCTTCCTCTGCAAAGTCTTGATTCTTGTTCTAGCAGACGGTTAACTTGCCTGAACTCAAACACTGCCCCTCTTTTCTTTCAGCTTTAAGGCTGTTGCTTTCTTCAGGCCCCTTAGAATCTTCCCTGAGTGTGCGTGCATAGTTCAGGGCCATATAGGTATTTAGTTGAAGTTCGTACACACATTTCAAGGCTCACTTCTCTGCAACTCTTTCTTTTGCATAGACTTTTGGGTGCCCTCAGGTGAAAAACCACATGAAAGCAGACTTTACCTGGTGAGATTTCCTCTCTCAAGGGCCATCTTCACTTTAATTTCTACCAGCTTTTGATCACTTGCCAGTATCTTTAAAAAGTGTTGGGGGTTTGTTTGTTTGTTTGTTTGTTTGTTTGTTTTTTCCTTCCCAGGATGTACTAGTGTTAGAGTTCTCTAATATGGGAGAAAATGATATATATATAAAGTATACTTACATCTACAACTTTACTTAGTAAAATTCCCAAAAGTGGCTCCCTTATTACTTCTTTCTACATAGACAGCTCAATGTGAAATTTTATTCCTTTGTTTTTGTTTATTAATTTGTTGAACAACACACAGGTAATCATTTAATAGCTAGTAAACAATAAATATTGAGTAAAAGAGCTGTCAGAGAGTAAAGTTCTTATGGAGAGCATAAATGTGACATGTTTTGCCAAAAATGTCCTCCATTTTTCATAAATTTAAAGAATGGGTTTAAAGAAAATTTATTTTTAAGAAAAATATAATATATGCAAAGATGTTACAGAGTTGGAAAGTATTAATTTAAAGAAATGTTGATCATACTGCCAGGCACAACTAAGTGTTTTAAGGAAAGGAAAAAAATTAAAACAATTATTTTAAGAGAAGCTGCTTATCAATTGCATTAAATAGAATTACATTCAAATGTCTGTCACGTCCGTATAGCAAAATAAGAATATTTGGCATTTCTATTTCAAAATACAGATCTTCCTCAACTTACAATGGGGTTATATCCTGATAACCCATCATAAATTTGAAATGTAATTTGAAAATATATTTAATACACCTACCCTACTGAACATCATAGCTTAGCCTAGCCTACATTAAAAGTGCTCAGAACACTTACAGTAGCCCACAGTTGGGCAAAGTCATCTAACACAAAGCCTGTTTTATAATAAAGTGTTGAATATCTCATGTAATTTACTGAATAGTGTGCTGAAAGTGAAAAACAAAATGGTTATAAGTGTATCGGTTTTTTACCCTTGTGATTGCGTGGCTGACTGGGAGCTGTGGCTGCAGCTGCCCAGCATCACAGAGAGTACTATACCGCATATCGCTAGCCTGGGAAAAGATCAAAGTTCAAAGTGTGGTTTCTACTGAGTTCCTATCACTTTTGCACCATCGTACAAAAACCCCGTGAATCAGGGACTGTGTGGACCTCATTTAACATTGCATGTATATTATATAATAGATGTTGAGGAAAATGAAGACGCTGGAACAGCCTCTCTGCCCAGTCAGCCACCTCAGTCGTCATCTTCAACGTATGACCCAAGCAACATGCCATCGAGCAGCTATACTGGAATACAGATTCCTCCCGGTGCCCACGCTCCAGCTAATACCCCAGCAGAAGTGCCTCATAGCACAGGTAGGAAGTTGAAGCTTAACGAGTGTGAACTCTCCTTTCATAAATAACAACTGCACTTCTCGTATGTGTGTCTCATAATGATGGTCCTAAAGCGTGATAAGATCTTTTAAGTTCCACTTGAACCCACCAAAAAATTACATCCTTTTTGTTGAAGTTTTAATATTAGTTGTATTTTAATTTTTTAAGAAATGACAAAATATATTTATGTGCAATTGATTACTGTTGACCTTATGTTTTATTAGTAAGTAAAGTTCCTGTGCTTTTCGTGTGTGTGGCTGTTTTCTTTTTCTTCACCTCCCTTTCTTTCCCCTTCACTGTTCAAGAATAGCACTGAGGTGAGTGGGGCTTATTATAGGATGTGTCTGTCAAGTTCCCACTGTGATCGCAAGATTCATTTTTCTTGACTTATTCCCTTAGGACCCTGTCTCCGCCCTCAACATGGGTATTATTGATGAAGGAGCAAGCTTTGAGGCACAGAATCTCAATAGCAGTGGATTCACAGACAAGTGAAAGGAGGGGGGTTGGGGTTTGTTTGGTTGGTTTTTTAATATTACAAACGTGTCTAAAAATAAACCACAGAAGTGATGCCTGCTATCTTTGAATAAATTAGTACTATATGTCTGTGTTTTCATAGAAAAAAGATCTGACAAAACTAGTCTCCAGGGATAAGTCAATGTCATAAGATAAACTTTTGAAAGTTTCAGATACTCTTGTTTACTTGTATTGTTGACAAAGCATCACCCTTACTTCCAAATAGAGGGGCATTTAAAACCATAGTTTAAATAAATCTTAAATTTAATTAATTGTAATTTTTTTTCCAAAAATTGTTTTTAAACTTTTATCTCAGCATAAGGGTAATCTATGGTAGTAACCTATATATTTCAAAATATTTAATTAATAGAATAAAAGTTGTCTTTGTGCCTTGATTTCTACTATTGCGGTTATTCACCATTACTTCATTGACTTTCAAATTTTCAGCCTCAGTTTACCCAAACCATTTAGGTTATTTTGCATGAGTTGAACAACATTTAAGAGTTTTCTGTTTTGACCCTTGTAGCAGCAATTATGATTAGTTTCTTTCCTCCTATCTTAAAGCTTTCAACTTCATATCATCTACAAATAATGCAAACATTTTTGTAAGCATGTTGATGAACATGATAATTTTAACACTGATCTCTTTAGTATCATCATTCTGTATACTTTACCCTGCCTGACTTTTCATTGCTTTAAGGTCTATGTGATGGAATTAATAGGCCAATTTCCATTAGTTTTGCAAGTAAAATTTCATGGAACACTGTTTTTAATATTTTATTATCTTTTGGGAATATTCAGTATTTCCAGGGTAAAATGAAGTAAGCAAAACCAGCTACATATTTAGATGTATTTGCCTTTGATAAATACTGCTCAAGTTATACTATTGGTAGTAAATTTAAAAACTGACCAAGAGCCTCCAACACAAGCATCCTTACAGAAGGGTGAAGTGAGAATAACATACACTTGGGAGTCACATAGTATTAGTTATTAGTTTCTACTCCTTGCTAAACCACAAACTCAACTGTTACTCAGTTTCTGACTGAGGTTTTTCCCTCTTTTAAAATGAAATTAATCATACTTCTCATAGTTGTTTCATTAAAAGGGAAGAAGTATGAAAATTGACTACTATTCCTAACACAAAATCAGTGTTCAGCAAATTAGCTTCCTTTTCCTTTTTTTTTTCTTTTTCTTTTCCCATATATTTTATTACAGAATATTGAGTAGAGTTTCTTTTGCTATACAGTAGGCCCTTGTTGGTTATCTTTTTTTTTAACATCTTCATTGGAGTATAATTGCTTTACAATGTTGTGTTAATTTCTGCTGTATAACAAAGTGAATCAGCTATATGTATATATATACATCCCGATATCCCCTCCCTCTTGCATCTCCCTCCCACCCTCCCTATCCCACCCCTCTAGGTGGTCACAAAGCACCTTGGTGATCTCCCTGTGCTATGAGGCTGCTTCCCACTAGCTATCTGCTTCCCACTAGCTATCTGCTTTATGTTTGGTAGTGCATATATGTCAGTGCTGCTCTCTCACTTTGGCCCAGCTTACCCTTCCCTCTCCCTGTGTCCTCAAGTTCGTTCTCTACGTCCACATCTTTATTCCTTTCCTGCCCCTAGGTTCATCAGAACCATTATTTTTTTCTTAGATTCCATATATATGTATTAACATACGGTATTTATTTTTCTCTTTCTCACTTCACTCTGTATGACAGACTCAGGGTCCATCCACCTCACTACAAATAACTCAATTTCGTTTCTTTTTATGGCTGAGTAATATTCCATTGTATATATGTGCCACATCTTCTTTATCCATTCATCTGTCGATGGACACTTAGGTTGCTTCCGTGTCCTGGCTATAGTAAATAGTGCTGCAATGAACATTGTGATACATGACTCTTTTTGAATTATGGTTTTCTCAGGGTATAGACCAATAGTGGGATTGCTGGGTCATATGGTAGTTCTATTTTTAGTTTTTTAAGGAACCTCCATACTGTTCTCCATAGAGGCTTTATCAATTTACATTCCCACCAACAGTGCAAGAGGGTTTCCTTTTCTCCACACCTCTCCAGCATTTATTGTTTGTAGATTTTTTGATGATGGCCATTCTGACCGGTGTGAGGTGATACCTCATTGTGGTTTTGATTTGCATTTCTCTAATGATAGTGATGTTGAGCATCCTTTCATGTGTTTGTTGGCAATCTGTATATCTTCTTTGGAGAAATGTCTGTTTAGGTCTTCTGCCCATTTTTGGATTGGGTTGATTGTTTCTTTGATATTGAGCTGCATGAGCTGCGTGTATATTTTGGAGATTAATCCTTTGTCATTTGCTTCGTTTGCAAATATTTTCTCCCGTTGTGAGGGTTGTCTTTGTCTTGTTTATGGTTTCCTTTGCTGTACAAAAGCTTTTAAATTTCATTAGGTCCCATTTGTTTAGTTTTGTTTTTATTTCCATTTTTGCATCTATGTTCATCAGTGATATTGGTCTGTAATTTTCTTTTTTTTGTGACATCTTTGTCTGGTTTTGGTTTCAGGGTGATGGTGGCCTCATAGAATGAGTTTGGGAGCGTTCCTCTCTCTGCTATATTTTGGAAGGGTTTGAGAAGCATAGGTGTTAGCCCTTCTCTAAATGTTTGATAGAATTCACCTGTGAAGCCATCTAGTCCTGGAGTTTTGTTTGTTGGAAGATTTTTAATCACAGTTTCAATTTCAGTGCTTGTGATTGGTCTGTTTATATTTTCTATCTCTTCCTGGTTCAGTCTTGGAAGGTTGCGCTTTTCTAAGAATTTGTCTGTTTCTTCCAGGTTGTCCATTTTCTGGGCATATAATTGCTTGTAGTAATCTCTCATGATCCTCTGTATTTCTACAGTGTCAGTTGTTACTTCTCCTTTTTCATTTCTAATTCTGTTGATTTGAGTCTTCTCCCTTTTTTTCTTGATGAGTCTGGCTAATGGTTTATCAATTTTGTTTGTCTTCTCAAAGAACCAGGGTTTAGTTTTATTGATCTTTGCTATTGTTTTCTTCATTTCTTTTTTATTTATTTCTGATCTGATCTTTATGATTTCTTCTGCTAACTTTTGGGTTTTTTTGTCCTTCTTTCTCTAATTGCTTTAGTTGTAAGTTTAGGTTGTTTATTTGAGATTTTTCTTGTTTTGAGGTAGGATTGTATTTCTATTGACTTCCCTCTGAGAACTGCTTTTGCTGCATCCCATAGGTTTTGGGTGGTTGTGTTTTCTTTGTCATTCGTTTCTAGGTATTTTTTCATTTCCTCTTTGATTTCTTCAGTGATCTCTTGGTTATTGAGTAGTGTATTGTTTAGCCTCCATGAGTTTGTATTTTTTACAGATTTTTTTCCTCTAATTGATATCTAGTCTTCTAGCGTTGTGGTCGGAAAAGATACCTGATATGATTTCAATTTTCTTATATTTACCAAGGCTTGATTTGTGACCCAAGATATGGTCTATCCTGGAGAATGTTCCATGAGCACTTGAGAAGAAAGTGTATTCTGTTGCTTTTGGATGGAATGTCCTATAAATATCAGTTAAGTCCATCTTGTTTAATGTGTCATTTAAAGCTTGTGTTTCCTTATTTTCATTTTGGATGATCTGTCCATTGGTGAAAGTGGTGTGTTAAAGTCCCCTACTATTATTGTGTTCCTGTTGATTTCCCCTTTTATGGCATTTATGGTTAGCATTTGCCTTATGTATTGAGGTGCTCCTATGTTGGGTGCATAAATATTTACCATTGTTATATCTTCTTCTTGGATTGATCCCTTGATCATTATGCAGTGTCCTTCTTTGTCTCTTGTAATAGTCTTTATTTTAAAGTCTATTTTGTGTGATATGAGAATTGCTACTCCAGCTTTGATTTCCATTTGCATGGAATATCTTTTTCCATCCCCTCACTTTCTGTCTGTATGTTCCCTAGGTCTGAAATGGGTCTCTTGTAGACAGCATATATATGGGTCTTGTTTTTGTATTCATTGAGCCAGTCTGTGTCTTTTGGTTGGAGCATTTAATCCATTTCAATTTAAGGTACTTATCGATATGTATGTTACTGTTCCCATTTTCTTAATTTGGGGGGGTTTGTTATTGTAGGCCTTTTCCTTCTCTTGTGTTTCCTGCCTAGAGAAGTTCCTTTAGCATTTGTTGTAAAGCTGGTTTGGTGGTGCTGAATTCTCTTACCTTTTGCTTGCTGTAAAGGTTTTAATTTCTCCATCGAATCTGAATGAGATCCTTGCTGGATAGAGTAACCTTGGTTGTAGGTTTTTCCCTTTCTTCATTCTAAATATGTCCTGCCACACCCTTCTGGCTTGCAGAGTTTCTGCTGAAAGATCAGCTGTTAACTGTATGGGGATTCCCTTGTATGTTATTTGTTGCTTTTCTCTTGCTGCTTTTCATATTTTTTTCTTTGTATTTAATTTTTGATAGTTTGAGTAATATGTGTCTGACATGTTTCCCTTTGGGTTTATCATATATGGCACTCTTTGCACTTCCTGGATTTGAATGACTGTCTCCTTTCCCATGTTAGGGAAGTTTTTGAGTATAATCTCTTCAAATATTTTCTCAGACCATTTCTTTTTCTCTTCTTCTTCTGGGACCCCTATAATTCGAATGTTGATACATTTAATTTTGTCCCAGAGGTCTCTGAGACTGTCCTGAATTCTCTTCATTCTTTTTTCTTTATTCTGCTCCCTGGCAGTTATTTCCACCATTTTATCTTCCAGCTCACTTATCCGTTCTTCTGCCTCAGTTATTCTGCTATTCATTCCTTCTAGAGTATTTTAAATTTCAGTTATTGTGTTGTTCATCACTGTTTGTTTGCTCTTTAGTTCTTCTAGATCCTTGTTAAATGTTTCTTGTATTTTCTCCATTCTGTTTCCCAGATTTTGGGTCATGTTTACTATGATTACTATGAATTCTTTTTCAGGTAGGTTGCCTAATCATCTTCATTTATTTGGTCTTGTAGGTTTTTACCTTGCTTCTTCATCTGTAACATATATTTTTGTCGTTTCCAATTAAAAACATTTTTTTGATGGGTGGGGCTTTATTCCTGTCTTACTGGTTGTTTGGCCTGAGGCATCCAGCACTGGAGTTTGCAGGCAGTTGGATAGAGCTGGGTCTTGGTGCTGAGAGGAGGACCTCTGGGAGGCCTTACTCCGATTAATATTCCCTGGGATCTGAGGTTCTCTGTTAGTCCCGTGGGTTGGACTTGGAGCTCCCACCACAGGAGCTGGGGCCTGACCTCCAGCCTGGGAGTGAAGATCCGGCAAGCTGCGTGGCACAGCAAAAAAAAAAAAAGAAAGAAAGAAAAAAAAAAGGGGGGGGGTGGGGGGGAACAAGCCAAAGGGAGAGAACAATAACAAACTATAAAGAATAAAATAAATTTAGAAAAATTAAAGCTTTATTAGGAAAAATAGAAATGTAAATGAATCAACAACAGTGAATCCACAAGGTAAAATAGAACCCCAATCTAAAAGAGGGGGAAAAAAAAAAAGCCTTTGTATGGGGCAGAATTTAGGCGGGGGTGGAACTTAGGCAGGGGTGGGGTTTAGGGTGGGGTGGGGCCTAGGCGGGTGGGGGGTGACATTTGAGCGTGGGGCGGGGCCTCTGCTCAGTACCCAGCTGGAAAAGGCCCTGGGGACGGGGCCTCTGCTTAGGACCTGAAGGGAAGGCGAGAGGCAGCATGTACAAAGGAGGGCCTCTGGAGTGTGGAGTTCCGGAGTTTGGAGGTAGGGCCTGGGTGAGGGTGTGGGAGTGGGGCTCGGGCTCCACACGGCAGGAGGTTGGCTCTGAGGGCAGAGGATTAGGCCCAATAGCCCAGCAGGCTCCCCGGTAGCTAAGTGGACAGGGAAAGCGCTGGCCCCATTCCCTTCTTTTCCTCAGAGCGCCCCCTCTGCCTTCCCCCGCCAGGGTCTCCCCCATCCCCACGGGACCTCTAACCGTGTGTGGGTCACTGGGTGTAGGAACTCCTCCCCTCCCTCAGCCACCCCTCAGGGGTGCTGGTTCCTGAGGTCCAGCCTTTACTTTTGCTCCCCCTTCCTTCCCTCCCGCTCCCTCAGGACCCGCATGGCTGGAGGGGGCCTTGGTGGGCAGAGGATCAGGCCCAGCATCTCAGCAGGTTCCTGGGGGCCCAAGTGGGCAGGGGAAACCTGGCCACGCTCCCTTTTGATCCTCTGCCCTCCCAGTGGTTCCCCAGTTTCCCCCTTCGGGCATGGGATCCCTTCCCCTCCCCCAGCCCCCCCCCCGCCAGGGGTGCCAGTCCCTCCCACATCCACTTCTCCTCCCCCTTCACTCCCCCCCCCACTCCCCACGTCCTATCCGGTCGCTGGGGGTTCCTCCCGTCCCCTTAGGTGTCCATGGTCCTCCACAGGTGCCTGGTACATGCCTTAGTTATGCTTCCTTTTTTTTTAATGTTCCTTCCTATTTCTGTGCCAAAGGGTATTTAATAGCAAGTTAATGAACACTTTAAATCATTTTGTGAATCAAGAAAAGTGTCACTGTTAGGGTAAGACATTGACCTTACAAAAAGATTGCCTAAGGGGTATTGCTCAGACAGTGTATCTTAGGGCAGAGTTGTGGTTATAGGTCCATATACATATATTTTATATGTAGGCATATTGTATGTATATACGAGAGGGAAAATATGCTTGTAGTAGGAGGGTTGTAATAGGTTGAACCAAACAAAGTGTCTTTTTGTACAACAAAAGTGATAAAATATTAGTAGTTTCATATGTTCAAGCTAATAGACTCCTGCTCAGAATATCCACACATAGAGATAGATAGCAGGAGGTAGTCTTCTATTTCTGTTAGGAAGTTTTCTGGCATGAGCAGTTCATTTTGATCCATTTAAATCTGGCATGAGCCTTATTTTTTTTTTTCACTCTCATGTTCTTCAGAGTGGGACATAAAACTAAAAACTTTGGAACTGCTTTAGGGCATCAGGTGTACATTCTTATAGACTTAGCATTTAAATAATTATCACAGCTATTTCATAAACTTATTCTAACAGAGCTATATTAGATATTGCTATCCCTACTTTCCAAACTAAAGAAATTAAGCAGTTATCCCAAAAAAAATACACGTAGAAACATACCTAATAAGTAACAGTACTAGAATTTGAATCCAAGACTTTTGGATTTCATGTTTTTGGCACCTGTCTTCTGTTTCCCTTCCAAGGAACTAAAGTTCTATCAAATCAAAACCTACATTTCTCATAATATTTTTCCTCTTAAGGTTGGCTTGAGATATGGGAATCTCCTCTTTGCTGGCAGATTTTTTTTCTATTATATTTAAAACAGTAAAAAAAAAAATAGTCCATAGTTGCCTAATAGAAAGTGAAATAACATTTTTAGTTTATAAATATAGCAGATGTTTCCCCTTTTACTCACTTTAAGAATGATTTACTTTCTCTCATATAAAGGTCCAGGATGCACTTTTATCAAAGGGAAATCCTTAAGATAGCTGAAAAGAATAGTATGTACTAATATACAGTTTTTAGTTCTTCCACAGAAAAGCAGAGGGTGCAAGGAGGGTGGGGATAGTGATTGTTTGAACAGCCAAGTGTTTACCTCTTTGTACTTTTACCACTGTGTAATATCAGATAGAGGCAATACAGCCTAAGGTTTTTCTTTCTCTTGAAACATGCTTTTCACAGTCTGTAAATATTGAAGAAGATGTCAGTAATAAATCTAAATAGATTAAAAGAGTTATTTTAGAATTAATGCTAGCCTTTTAATTATAAATGCAGCTCACCTCATAAGTAAATCAAAAACTTAGCTCTTTTATTGTTGTTCTTTTAAGTGACAGAAGTACTGCATTTGAATTCTGCTGTACAGCTTTCAAAGTGGTTAATATTCTGGCCTAACCATTTCTATCAGTGCTATTTTCCATGACTGTTCTGAGGTTTATTTAACCCAATCTTCTTACATTGCTTACAGTGTTCCTCATAGTTAGCATGTCTTTCTCTTTCTCTGCCTCTTCAAATGCTACTGACCTTCAGGGTTCTGTTTAATACTTTTTACAACGTCTTCTAGAGTTTTCTAACTAACACCCATTTCTCCCTTTTCAGAATCCCCACACCACATAGTCAGGAGAACAATTTAGTACTTAATTAGAAATCATAGCATTTAATTCTTGAATATATATTAATCTCATCAAATAGCCTGTGTAACAACCATCCGCTAAAAAATTAACCAGAAGTTACTTGTTAACATTTCTTTATGTTAAGTAATAGAAAGAAAGAAATTTCTAACACAGTTCTGCTTTCCCCCAGGAATGTTTTTATGGTGACATTATTCCAACATACTGTAGTCCAGGGGGCTGCAGCCCATTCACAAATTGACAATTGAAATCTTTCCAAATCAAGAAAGAAGGAAAATTAACTAGATTTGGGAATTTCAAAAAATAAATAACATAAACTAAAAAACATTTTTACTGATTTAACAGATATTTATGCACTTAGTTGAACCTGTATGCTAGGCCCCCATGGGAACATGTCATGATGGCTGCCAAGAACACAGGCCTTGGTCCTTGGGCATGGAAACAAATGAGAAGCAGCATCTCTGACTGCTGCATGAGGCGTGTTGAGCAGCCTGTGCTGTCAGTTCAAGTCTTGGTTGAATGACTGTGACCAGAATTCTTAATAAAATGCAGATTACCTGTGTTTTTCTTTTAATATCGCTCAAGTAAAATTTTACTACATAAGTAAATTATCTCTCTGTAAATTCTGTTTTGTTCTTGTTAAGTAATATTACCTACTTAATTAATCATCTGGAGATGTACAAATAAGCATTTAAAAATTAATGCAGGAGGCTGACCAAAGAAAGTATGTCTTCTCCATAGAGAAAAGGGTTTGTTAGGAGAATTTTAATTTAGGCAGAAGCACAAATTACTTAGTAAGGAATGGCACTGATATCCAGATTGTGAGACAATTGTCAACTTATCCTCCTTTCTAAAGATCTGTGTGAAGAATATATATAGTCACCTACCTGTGTTTTTATGCTCAGCTGCTTCAAATCACTGGACTTCACCAGGTAGTCTCAAGAGCCCTCTCAAATCTTGCATTCTAACTTAAAAAAATATATGTTATGTAAATTATGTGCCTTTGAAAGTTCAAGTTTTGTGGGGAGAATTATGTCATATTTTTACAGTTTAATGTATTTTGTTAGTATTTATAAAAATCAAGCAAAAGATAGTCATTGAATTGGTCAGTTTAAATTTGTATGTCTCCTGACTTTGCAGTTATACTTCTGTAATTTTTTCCTGTAAATATATTCATGCATATATATGTATTCAGTGTATAAAAATATTCATGTAGTATTAGCTGTAGCAACAAAAGTTTGGAAACAACATAAATGTTCATCAGTAATGGATAGCATTATAAATTGTGGTTCATGCATGGAATAGAACACTATGTAGCCATTAAAAAGAACAAGGAGGATTAGGGACTACCCTGGCGGTCCATGGGTTAAGACTTTGCCTTGCAATGCAGGGGGTGCAGGTTCAATCCCTGGTTGGGGAGCTAAGATCCCACATGCCTCACAGCCAAAAAACCAAAACATGAAACAGAAGCAGTATTTTAACAAATTCAATAAAGATTTTAAAATGGTCCACATCAAAAAAAAAAAAGGCGGATTTAAATATGTTTAATCTGGAATTATTGCTAAAGCATATTAAGTGAAAAATGCACAGAATAGTACAGTTTGCAGACATATTACCATTGGCAAAACATACATACCAAATAATGCATTCTCCATAGAGAAAGGAGTTTGTCCGGAGGGTTTTGATTTAGGCTAGAACACAAATTTCTTAGCAAAGTACGTTTATTTCCTTGCGCACGCACACACACACACACACACTGGCTTGGACACACACATGTTTGTATGTGCATAGAAGGGTATCCTAAAACTAGTGATAGCCCTCAAGTGACCTGGAATAGGAATGAGAGGCAGGCTTTTCACCATTTTTTTTTCTCTCTCTCTTTTTTTTTTTCTTTTTTTTCACTATTTAAAATTTGTACTTGACTTTTCATCCATACCCCTTTGTACTGTTAAAATTTTTGTTAGTTCAATTTTTAGTTAAAAAAGTAAGATTTTCATGAATTAATAGCACCAAACCTGTAAAGTGAAACTAGTTTGTCCTAAGACAAAATTAAATGAGATAAAATAGTATACATTTAAACCATTTTTTTTTCCTTTGGATAAGGATTGAGACGATCCTTCACAGTCAAGACTTCATAGCTGCAGAATATATTTCAGAACTTCAGTCAACCTTTGTGAAACCATAGCTCTAGAACTCTCATTGGCTATGTATCCGTGACCCTGAAAACTTCACAATTTGTTTTCTCCCTCTCTTCTGTTCCTGTCTTCTTGTCCTAGTGTCTATCCTACTTTACCTTTACTACAGATTGCCTGTTCAGATTTAACCTCTTAGCTTAGGACAGAAGAATCCTGTTTTCTATTTGAGTCCATTAATCAAGAGCAATCAACTTTTCCTGTTCATTTGCTTTCTTGTTAATTGAATCACCTAAGTCTCTTTTGGGAAGTTTCAACAATTTGTGTTAATTTTTTAGATGATTAATAATCTTCAACTCTAGTATATTACTTAATATTAGTCAAGAATGCTAGTTATCCACTGAATATGACAGACATGACAAGTTCTAATAGGAAGTCAAAACTAATTGCTTATTGGATATATAAAAATATTATATTAAAAACATGTAAACTGGAAAACTGGAATATATAATTTATAATTTCATTCATAGTGATGAAATGGGACTCATCCCATTAGTTAAACTAAATCATAATTATATCCCACCTTATCCCCCAAATTAATTATTTATTTAAGAAATTAAAAGGTAGCAAGGGAGTCTGTTACTTCTACAGATATTAGGTAAGCTTTACTTGAGAAGCAACTTGAAGTATTAGACATGATAGAAAATGCAAAATACATAATAAGAAATGTGTGGCCAATACATGTGTGTAAACACTCAAAATGTATTTTTCTGCATATTTCCTGTAGCAGCCTCCACCATCAAATAAGTATATCAAATTTCAGTTCATTAAGGTTTCAAGAAAGTAATTAAGTGAAGTAATGAAATTCCTCCATGATCCTTTGAGCGCTTTCCTAGAATGTAATTGAGAGGTGTAACACTTTTATACCCATTTATGGTTTTCTTATTTGCAGGTGTAGCAAGTAACACTATCCAGCCTACTCCACAGACTATTCCGGCCATTGATCCTGCACTTTTCAATACAGTTTCCCAGGGTAAGTCAGCTGTTTTATGAGATATAGTGTTTCTGCTGTTTGGGGCCGTTGTTTTGTACTTTTATCTTAGGAGTGCAGTGTATTTGAATGTCTAGGTAATTTGAAACACATTTCTTTGAATGCCTTTATTCACTAGATTCTCCAGTAAACCAAGATTGTTTCTTATTATCAAAAATACCTAAATCCGGGCCTCCCTGGTGGCGCAGTGGTTGAGAGTCCGCCTGCCGATGCAGGGGATACGGGTTCGTGCCCCGGTCTGGGAGGATCCCATATGCCGCGGAGCAGCTGGGCCCGTGAGCCATGGCCGCTGGGCCTGTGCATCCGGAGCCTGTGCTCCGCAACGGGAGAGGCCACAACAGTGAGAGGCCCGCATACCGCAAAAAAAAAAAAAAAAAAAAAAAAAAAATACCTAAATCCAAAGGCATTTTCTCTTTTTTTTTTTTAATCTTTTCAACTTCTTTTTTTTCCCCCCACTTGGTTGTTCTGTTTGTTTAATTTGGTCATCCTTATTCAGAGTTTTCTTCATATGTCTGCTGAGATTAGTCCTTTTATATTTAGAATGAAGATGTTGATTGGTTATTTTCAGTAGATGTTATTGAATTTCCCCAGATACTATGTCTGCAGGTCTGTTTCCCACTTGATTTTTCTGTTCTCCCCTGTGAGTGGGAACAGGCCATTCAGCTTCCTCCTGCATCTCAGCCATGGATGAGGAGATCTTTTCTTGGAGGGGGATGGCAAAGGGTGTACCACACATGCCTTGTCAGTCCTAGCTCTGTCCAGGAAGTTAATTCCACAATTTTGGAGAGACATTCTCTATCTTTTTTTGCCTAAGGTCTCATGTGAGAGATGGCAAGCCATTAAGGCTGAGGGTGTACAGGTATGCAGAGGTTGATAGAGGGGGGGAAGGATGTGAAACTAGTGCAGATAATTGTTTTAGACTGACTCAGTAAAGATCCCCCCAGTCCCACTCCTCATACAGCTAGACCCTCTCTGAAGTTTCTCTGGATAGGCTCCCCAGTTGCCTCCTATATTACATGTTCTGAGTTGGGATTTTTCTGGATACTGTTTTATCTAACAGCATACCTTCACTTAATTTCTACTTTTCTAGAAGTTTCTTTAAATCTCTTGTCAATTATCCTTTCCAGTTTTTACACTCTTTTCTCTTCTCTGCTTTTCCTTCAGTTTTAGAATTTTATTTCCTTTTGTTTTACCTTATCATTTTAATATAGTTTCAGAAGGAAAAGTAGTCAATTATATATGCTTAATCTACCATCTAGAACTAGAACCCTGGAATTCTTTACCCAACCAAACTGTCAGGTGTGAAGGCAAAATAAATATTATTAAATATTTAAGGATTCTGAAGTTTTGCCTACTGTACACCATTTCTAAGGAAGTTATCAGAAGTTACTCCATCAAGAAAAGAATGATAACCAAGAAAAGAAATATGAGATATAAGAAACGGTGAAATTAATCTTAGGTCACCTAAAGAAAAAAATTCCATTGACAGCTTTTCCATAGGCTTGAAAAACAATTGCTCTAAAATTAGAACAGAAAATCAGAGCTCCCCTCCTTTAAGAAAAATCAAGCAGATTCTATGCAATACATAGAATAAGAAGCTGTAGAATGGGAAAGAAATGGATAAGAAGCTGTAGAATTCCTTTCCCAAGAACGAAAAGATCCAAGAAAACATTTTAAATCGTACAAGTAGTTTCAAGTAAGAAGCAAACTGAAATATGCCATGATTTTGAGCAATAATAGAATTATGAAATATAAGAAAAGGGATTTTGTTTGACTTGGACACAAAGAACATTCTCCTTGCAATGGCATAGGCTTATCACAAACAGAATACTTTATTCAGGGCAGAATATAAATCAGCACTGACAAGTGAAGGTAGAGAGATATTTCTGGAAGTTGAAAGGTAGAATAAAAGAAAGCTGTTATTAGGACAAGTGTCCAGAAGTGAAATGTTGTGATTTTTTTCTAGAGTTGATGGAATGGGAAATAGAAGACAAAAGTAAGCAACTAAGAAATTTAAAAGCACTAATAAATTTAGAAGGAGATAGGGCAGGAGAGGAGGAAAGTGAGATAAATTCTTTACCTTTCATAGCAGAGTGTCAGTAGATAAAGCCTAAAAACTGATAAATCAAGAAATGGTGGTATAAGCTTATCAACTGGGGTTAGGGAAGTAACCTAGAGAAAACAAAAAATAGAAATAATTCAAATGTGAAGTGGGGAGGGGCAAGGTAGATGACTTGTTTAAGTGTATGAGTTACGTTAAGTTTATTCTACTTTTCCTGGTTTTATTAAAAGCAAATAAGTTATAAAACCTAAAATCAAGAGCTGCAATGGCCTTTGAATCCTGAAAGGCCTAGTTTAAGAGTATGTATATGGGGCTTCCCTTGTGGCGCAGTGGTTGAGATTCTGCCTGCTGATGCAGGGGATACGGGTTCATGCCCCGGTCCGGGAAGATCCCACGTGCCGCGGAGCGGGTAGGCCCGTGAGCCATGGCCGCTGAGCCTGTGCGTCCGGAGCCTGTGCTCCGCAACAGGAGAGGCCACAACAGTGAGAGGCCCGCGTACCGCAAAAAAAAAAAAAAAAAAAAAAAAGAGTATGTGTATGTTTCATGGGGGAACATAGTGCTAAGGTAAGAAGAGTAAAGAAACTATAATAAACTAGCAAATTACCCAAGAACATAGTGGAAAATGTCTATTAGTAGACAGATAACCTGCCCAGCAAATGCTATATTCCTCTGTTAAACTTGTTTTCCAGATTCCTCTCTACAGTCCCATGTACCTGTAAAAGCTCTCCCTAAAATATGATGTGAAAAATATCTGAAGCAGAAATAGACAGAACAGTGAAACAGAATAAAGAATCCAGAAATCAGGCCACACAGTATGGGAATTAAAATAATGACAAAAGTGGCATTTGGATCAGTGTGGCAAGAAAAACAAAACATCAAAACTGATGTTAGAAAAAATATATATTAGATACTATCCCCCAATTCCTGTATCTCATTTGATTGTATCTTAACAGGTTGGACTAATGAAGAGTAATAAATTGCATACAGAAAAAGATTTCCTCTCCCCATTATATTGTTAAAATGCAACTAATAGACCAGGAGGAAATAAATACTTAAAAAAATAAAGAATTACTGTTCAGAGCATACATAAACAGCTCCTGCAAATAAATAAATAAAACTTAACTCTATAGGAAAAAAAAAACCAGAAATAAACATAGGGAATGACTTGTATGCTGTTGGTGGGAATATAAATTGGTAAAGCCTTCTTCAGTAGCATTCTGTCACTGTCAGAATTGCAGATGTTTTTTTGACTCAGCTATTCCACTTTAGGGAATCTATCTTAGAGAAATATTTAGACATGAGCACAAAATGTATTTACAAGGATATTTTATTTCAGCATCATTTGTATTAGTAGAAAACAATTTTAAATGTCTATTAATGAGAAATTATGGTCCATCTGTCCTATGGAATACTGTGTACATGTTAAAAAAGGTTAAATACTTTCATAATGAATTTGTGGCTCACTCTGAAGAGAAGAATGGAATTGGGAAGGTAGATATTTGAAGTACAGCATTTACTTTTTTAACTTGTGTATACCTGATAGTATTAGAGTGCGAATAACAACTTACCTCTTAAAGGTTTTTTAAAAATTAAATGGAATATATGAAAAATATTTAGCATGGTTCGTGACATAATAATATTCTGCCTCTTATCATTACTATTGCTGTTGCCATTATTAAGTGATGTGTCCTGGCGATGCCTGGATTTAAGGGATCAATACTGTACCTTATATTTACCTCCAAGAGTTACTTCAGGGAATCAGCTGATTCCCATATGATTTTGCCTATGCTTTCCATTCAAGTCAGAGGATAATTGAGTACACTAGGATCAGATTATCCAGGGTCCTTCACGTGAATTTCTAGTTAAGTAGGAAAAAATCTCTAAAGACCCATTTCGGAAATATTTACAATTAAGTATTCTATATTCTGTCAAGGTTAGATAAATCAACCTTGAAAATGGATGCTTCTAGCAACTGAGCATGCAGGGATTTCTCTTTATACCAAATAATGTTACCTTTGATCCAGTGCTGACCCAGGCTCTTTCCCCCGGAATAGAAAACTTAACTGATGGCTCTACCTCTCCTCTGCCCGGTTCTTGTCCTGCCCTATGAAGGGGAGAAGCAGCTCTGTGATAAAGACAGTCTTCTTGAAGGCATCTGGAACTTATAAGCACAGATTTCAAAAAAGAGATATTATATTAAATTAGACAACTTCTCTAGTTCTTTTTTTTTTTTATGGTTGGATTAGCTGTATGTGATCTTGCTTTTTTTTTTTTTTTTTTTTCCTAATTCTTCAAACACCTTTTAGGTCCACAGTGTGCTCTCTCTGGTTCTGATTATGGCTTCTGGTAAATTTTAATGATAGAAAAAAAAAAACAGCTTTCATTTAGGTGCATTAAGTAATAGTTACTATTTTGAATATAAAATCAGATAAACTGAAATTGAAGTTGTTCTCTTCCTGAAATGTGTTTTCCTTTGTTATGTCTTTTTCACTTTCTCTATTTAGTTTTTAAATGCTAAGTTAAAAGAATCCTAACTAGGAAGCAGATTTCATTTTTATTTAATTTAAAATTTTAATTCGTGCATTTTATTAATGACTTATAGATAATATTTTAAAAGGAAAGAAAGCTTGAAATATTACAGAATAGCAGAAGTAACTATTTGACATGGCTTTTTAAGTTCTTTATATATTTATACTATATATTTATATAGAATATTTTTATATATTCTACATATATATATATTTACTTATGTTTATATATTTATTTAATTAGTAAAAATCTTAACATCTATATAAATCTGTAAATTACATTTTGCATCTAAATCTAAGTTGGTTCTTATCATCTAGTTATTACATTTTATAAGATAGTTACATAATTTGTCATACATGCTGTAAGCTATATATTATGTATCTGTAATTATAGTTTTCTAAGATATATTATTCACATTTTATAAATATTGAAATTGTTATTCCATGAAAAAAATGCAATATTTATGTTTTAAAATAGTTTTATCACTAGTAGATAAGTTTAGTTTATAAAAACTAAAATATAGTAACAGAGTTCTTACTACTATACACATTTTTATCTTATTAATAAATAAGTGATATGTCAGCAAAACAGTGTTAAAGCTGATGCTGTAAAAAATAAAATTAGTCCTGAGCATTAGGGCTTTCCTCCAGCAAGTCCAGTAAATTCTGGATAGATGTCTTACATATTTAAATGTTGCCTGGAGATAGAAGAATAGACTATTAAAGCACAAAATGAGTAGTGTTAAGGTAAACTTAATTTTCATAGATGTCTCACTCACCTAGATAATATGTCTCACTCACCTAGATAATAGTATACATCTAGGTGACTAGAGCCTCTCAATATACTTTGAAAAAACATTGATGAATCTTTCAGTAAAAAAAAAATAAGCAGAAGTGTGCCTGACTAAATTGTCCAAAGAACTGCAGGACAATTGTTTTTTAGGTTTAATGGGTAACAAATGCCAAGTCACTAAAATACTAAAAATAGAACTGTGGAGAAACTGTTTTTTGTTTTTTAAATATATAATTACATTTTACTAGTTTATTCATTTGTATTTCTTACGTGTAGGCAAGACCAGAATTCAGGGAAATTAAAATAAGTTCTGTTAAAATTGGAATGTGTAATCTCTGATTCACAACAGTAAGGACCAACTCTTAATATAAGCTTTAATAATATTAATTCAACAAATATTTGAAGGCTTGGTATGTGTAACACACTGGGCTAGTTACTATATGTAGATGTATAAGTGCATTATCTTAAAATCTGAAATTTAATTAATGTTTAATTCTGTGTGAACTTTTATTCCTTTTAAAATGTGGGAAAGAATTTAAAGTACAGACAGTTTTTTTATATTCCTTTGTTGAAGTTATTCAGCACTTACACTGGGCTAGAAACTTTAGGATACATTGTTTCAGTATTCTTTTTTGAAAGTTTTTAGAAAGTAATAATTTGGATAAGAATTTAGTATCAGAGTACCTGGAATTGCTACATAATTTCAAGTCCTTGCCTAGGGAATGTCAAAGTTTTCATTTAATGCTGTACTATCTGGCAAAGTTAAAAGCAACTAAAAAAAGTAATTATATTTATAACTACAAGCTTATAAATAGGATCAAAATATATGTTCATTTAGAAACAGAATCAAAATATATTATCTTTTCGTTATATTGTATGCCCCGAGCCTTCTGACCAGTTCTCCTTAGAATCCGCATAAAAATTTCTAAAGAAAATTGTATTTATTTCCAAAGGTAAGACACAAAGTCAGTTTTAATTTCACCTTTAGAAATATATATTCAAGTATGTTCAAATCTTAGATTAAATGAAATGTTTTCAGTGTGTTTTTTTTGCCCAAATTATTTAGTTGGGTTTATCCATATCAATCATATGTGTAATTAGAAAACTTGCTGGAAAAAATTGTGGACAAATAATTGGTAAGGGTTGTTTACATGTTTAAAAATTGTGTAGTGTAATGATATATCTTAGTTAAACCTTAGAGTTTTGTATATGGACAGCACAAAAATGAAAACTATTTTCATGCTTAAAAAAAGATGACTTATGTAATTTTTTAACATAAAGTTTGTTATTTAATTTTTTTTGAGTTATATTTATATTCTAGTTCAAATGAGGGTTGAATAGTTTAGTCTGTGTGTATTTATTGTTCCATGAAAAGAGAGTCTCAGCAATTCTAACATACACACCAAAGCAATTTTCCTTGTTTTATACAGAATATAATTTTTTTGCAGTTAGTTTGCCAAAATATAAAGGCTTCCAGTTTATGACTTCTGGTAGGAAAATCTTGCTCATATAAGTTGTTATGTATTGACATCTGTATGGTTTATGTTAGTAATTTAAAAATTTAAAAGCATAAAGAAACTTTATTCAAATACAACTGGGGATTGGGGGAAAAAACCTTCATTTTTAATATAGCATTAAACATTTTCTGTAATCTTGAATATAAGCATGTACCTAGCCTAAAAGAACGCTTCCTATATTCTTTATAAATATCTTAATTACTCTGTATTTCTCTTAGGAGATATCCAACTAACACCAGAGGACTTTGCTAGAGCTCAGAAATACTGCAAATATGCTGGCAGTGCTTTGCAGTATGAAGATGTCAGCACTGCAGTGCAGAATCTACAGAAGGCCCTCAAGTTACTGACTACAGGCAGAGAATGAAGCCTTTGTACAACATCCATGCATTTTTGGCTTAAAGAACTAACAGTCCACTACTCTATCTTCAGCCTATCAGGAGCATATTTTAAGGAAGACTTCAGTTCCATTGACTATAACAATGGAATCTGTGTCTGTGTATCAGATTCCTGTTGAAGCATTCATCAGCAGCCTCAACCAGTTTTCATTGTCCATTTAGTGGATTCAGTAGTCTCTGGGTGTATAGGGCTGATGTGAGCAAGGTCCTAAAAATGCCCATTTGAACCCTGCTTGTTCAAAAAATGAGAACACACTTCTATAAAATGTATTAGGAATTAGCTTTGTATCTTAATCTACATAAATTAAGGAATTTTTTAATCTATAATTTGGACAAACACCATATTACTTTGCTATAAAATTCTAAATTTAACTTTTAATAAAGATTGCCAGAATAGTCTAGAAATGTTTTTGTTTTCCTCAGGACTTCTGAAACAGATACGAACATCCTAAACTGTTAGTTGAATCTGAAAGAGATTATGTTCAAATTTCAATTTATATTCATATTAAATATAGCTACATTAAAAGTTAAAATGTTCATGGAAGGAAATGTAATAAGGTAAAGAGGTAGAATCAGTTTTAGACATAAGAGTAATGTTGGTTGCTCAACTGTTTTCCCTTTTTCATTTACGCTTAAGGTGAATTGGTATTTGCTTCCTAGGCAGTTTGACTGCATGTGTTAGAGAATGAAAACAAGACATTTGTAATAATGCCTGGAAACTTGGTGCTTTGAGTTAAGGTTCTCCTCTGCTGCTATGGAATGGATTCCATAGAGTGAATAGTTATGAATGATGCAGAAGATTATAAAAACATAGACTCTCAGTTGTTAAGTTTATAAGTTATGTGGGAATTATGGACTTCCTATGTCACCTGCATTTGTGCTGTTTAAAAAATAAATACAAGGATTCTTTTAACTAATTCAGTTTATCACAGAGCCAAATGTCTGTTTTGCATGCTAAAATTGTCACTTTTCTAAAGTCATTATTTTTAGTTATAAGAATATAAAGAGAGAGAAATTTGGCAGATTTACCTGAAATTATCTGGTCCATTTCATTCATTCCACTAATATTGGGAATCTTTTAACATAGGAGTCAGCAAACTATGGTCCATGGTCTGGCCATTTGTGTAAATAAAGTTTTATTGAAACCAAATAATAGCCATTTATTTATGTTTTGTGTTTGGTTGCTTTCCACGATGGCAGAATTATATGGCCTGCAAGTCTAAAATATGTACTACTTGGTCCTTTAAGGAAAAGTTTGCTGACCCCTGTTCTGACAGTCTGTTTGAAAGGAAATGAATCATTATCTCATAATCTCTTATGTCTTTCTATTTTTCTTTGCATAAGTGTAATGTTATTTATATAGAGTTCGATAGAATGAATATTGACAAAATAAACTGTTCTAAATTATTGCAAAAACAAGCCCCCCAAAAACATGCCTCCTGAAAAACATTTTCATATCTTTCACAGCTGAATTCTTAAAACATTTGCAGGGTTCAACATTGGCATCTGGAATTCCAGGACTCTGATATAGTTCTATAGAAGTTTATTGAAATAGAAAAATGACTAGGGTGATCTTTCATTTTATAAAAGGTAAATGTAAAATACAGTTCAGCAAATTTTAATTCAAATCCTAACATGTCTGGCCACTAGGAAGAAAACTGTCACCTCTCATTTCACACCCTACCTGTTGCTCCCAGTTGGGAGAGCACATGGAGGGGAGAAGATGCTGTGGAAGCCACGGAGTCCACTGAGAAGTGAGCTGTGATGTAACACCCCTTACCTGTAAAATGGAGGTGACACCACTAGCCACCTCAGAGTTTGTTTTGAGCACTAAGGTACTACACATGAAGTGCTCAGCAAGTAGTAGCATTCCATAAATGTTTATTGTTATTAACATTAATATTACAATAATAATGTAAATTGTTAATCATTTGTTTCCTGACTATCGGGAAATCCCAGTTGTTTCTGTGGCCCATTACGTTAAAATGCTTTCTTGCATGAAGGGATTGAACTATAAAGACTTTTTAGCTTTGTACTTCTGCATATAAAATCTGACAGGAGAAAGTTAGAATTTTTCTGATGTAACACTAGGGTAAATAGTTTTCATTTCGTCAGTCAACATGTATTTATTGAGCAGCTACTATGTGCCTGGTATTGTCCTTTGCATGAGGAAACAGCAGAAGACAAGAAAAAAAAATCCCTGCCTCATAGAGTTTATTCTAATGGGGAGGAAATGGACAAACTTAATAAAAAGTATATCATATATTGTATTCAACCAGTGGTTTTGAACATGTAATTGTTAAAAATGTAAATCTCAGTCCCTACCCCAGTCCTACCCAATCAGAAATTCCAAGGGTGGGGCCCAGCCTTCTGAGTTTTAAGAAACACTTTACAAAACACTTCTTGTAATCTGGTGGTCCCTCGAGTCTGAGTGGTTTAGCCCCACTCCCATCGGAAAGATTGAGAGTCTGGGAGGAAGATTCGCCAGAAGTGTGCCTGGATGCCCAGCATCAGTGTCACGTGGGATGGGAATCACACTTCAGGAACTTCTGTAGTAGACAGTGATAAATGCTCTGGAGAAAAGCACAGTATGGGATAGGAAATGCTTGGGTGTGTGTGGGCCTGTGCAAGTTTAAATAGGATGGGATAAGCCTCACTGAGGTGACAGTTGAGTGAAAAGGGAAAGGGAGGAAGAGTATTTGTGGCAGAGGGAGGTCGACAGAGGAGGGAAGAGGGGATAAGTGAGGAAGGCGGTGAAGAAGCGAGAAGCTCAGGATTATACAGGCTTTTTGTAGAACACTTAGCTTTTCCTCTGAGCAAGATAGGGAGCCACTCAAAGGTTTTGAACAAAAGAGTAGCCTGATACAACTTTTAAAAGTTTCATATTGGCTACTGTGTTGAGACAAGACCATAAGGTGGGCAAGGGTGGAAGCTAGGAGAGGAGTTAAAAAGAGTACTGCAACAATTCAAGGTGGAATGTTATGATGGCTTAGATCAGGAGTAGAAGTGGAGGTTATACAGTGTAATGGGTTTCTGTAGAGCCACAGTATTTCTGATAAACTGGATCTGAGGTGTGAGCATAGAAGTAGTGAAGGTTGACTCCCCAAATTTAACTTGAATGCTTGGAAGGAGCAAGTAGTCATTAATTGCAGTGGGAAAGTCGTGGAATTCTGCTGACATTTAGGCTGAAGTACAGTGTTCCCAAGTTCTTGTGAGCATCCCAGTAAAACTATTTGATAACATTGTTTTGTCAATACAGACAGAGGAGGAAGAAGAAAAGATAAGTTCTGTCTACAGTGATTGTCACAGACATCTCACCAAATCACTGCTGAACTGGACCTAGAAGCCAAGAACGGTTCCCAAGGTGATGGTCAAGGAAGTTTGCAGGCTTTAAGATTATACCCATGAAAAAGACCCCAGTTACAGGTCTTGAAAATTAACATCCTAGTATTCATAGAATTTATTTATATATAACTTGTACTTCTAGAAATGTGACATCACTGTGTATGGGTTAAGAAATGGTTATATACTGTCGTTTCTAAAGAAACTTAAATCCTAATAGCATTGTTACAATTATCTTCAACTTGAAAGGAGCAATAACTGACTCAGGGTTGAATGGTTTTGGTTTTCTGCACAGCTTTCTCTACCCATCCCCATTTTTTGTTTTAACTTTACTCATTTTATGTTCCAAAGCAATTGGATCAGATCATCTAGTTTGGACAGTACATAAACCTCCACCAGTAGAAAAGTTCTATTTTCAAGAGATCACAGAATTTTAAGGCGTCCCTCATATGGAAGTATGCTCACCTGGTTGGTTGTAATCTTTGATGTCCATGCGGGATTCTGAGACTAAAAGCTCATTTAATGGAGTATACTTAAGTAGGACTAATTTCAACTGAGTGATACTTTAATAATAGTAAATATAATAACTAACATTTGAGTGTTTACTAAATCTCAGGCACTATTCTGAGTATTTTACATGTATTCATTTAATCTTGCCAGCGATCCTGAGAGGTGGGTCCTACCATTGGTCCCTGTTTACAGATGAGGAGACAACCACAGGGTAATAGATTTGCCTGAGGCTACACAGCTAATATTGAAATTTTCTAAGCTCAGGCTGCCTATTTCAGGCAATAATATTATCATCCATGTAGGTAAAGGATCAGTTAAATTATTATGAGAAAAGTGAGATGTTATCAAGGTCACTGGACAATTCCTTTTATTAGTGGGACGTGTAGCAACCAGATTTTTTTGTTATCTGGACAATATGTTCCAATTAACTGTGGGTGCTAGGCAGTGAATACAAGGCATGATCACACACGCTGGAGCCATGGCCTGATAGCAAATGGAGTTTGTGTCCAGAGAGAAAATAGGCAGATTTGGATGGCTGGTGCAATGGATTAATATGTCATCTGGAGAGAGTCCCACATCACTAGGGAGTCCTGGGTTTCCCAGACACACCCGTTTTTTTCTCTTTATTTTAAACAACATAACTATTTTTCCTAATTACATAGCTGTCACAGGACTTCAAAATAATAATGTTTATAATTAGTTATTTCTTTAAATTTTTGCCTAAAAGTATGAGACAAGAACACCTATCCCTTACTTTAGATACCCCTTAAAATTGGGGGGAAAAGAAATGAATGCATAACAATAATCCATGAATATAACTTTCTGGAGAACTATCTTCATAGTGAGCAATATTGGGAGATTTTGTAAAAATGTTAGTATCATCCATTTGTTGAAAAATACTAATATGTATTGAGCGTCTACCATAAATTAAAGTTTAATGTGATAGTGCTGTACCGTATGAGAGGTTATGTATGAGACACAGTCATTCTTCCTGCAGAAAGTCAGGGAAGGCCTGGGAAAAGAGATTGACCTGCAGGTTTGCCAGACAGAGAAGCAGGGAGAACTTAGCAAAAATAAAACATGATCAAAAACATGGAGAAAAAAATGTTAGAAATTCAGGGAATTTGAGAAATTTAGTGTTGCTATGGCAGATGGCTTATCAAGACCAAGAATTATAAATGTGAGCTTGCATACGTGGGAAGATGTTATGGACTAAATAGTCTCCCCCCGAAACTTCACAGGTTGAAGCCCTACCTCCCAATGTGACTATATTTGGATATAGGACCTTTGGGGAGGTAATTAAGGTTAAATGAGGTCATAAGGGTGGGACCCTAAGTCCATAGGGCTGGTGTTACTGGAAATAAGAGACGCCAGATTTCTCTCCATGGTCACGCGAGGGCACAATGAGAAGACGGCCACCTACAAGCCAGAAAAAATGAACTCACCAGAACCCCACCCTGATGGCACTTTGATCTTGGACTTCCAACCTAAATTTCTCACAGTTTAAGGCTTTGATCGCCTCAGATATGCTCCTAACATATTGGTTGCTTGCTTTATATTGGTAAACCATCAAGTTGGTTTTTTCTTTTTGACCCCTCAGCTGTGTTATTTGTGTTGTGATACAGGAGCCATTCAAAGCCCCTTGAGAAGGAAGAAGAATGTTTAGATTTGTCTATTGTGCTGTGTTTTTATACTTTTTTTTTTTTTTTTTTTTTTTTTTTTTGGCTGCATTGGGTCTTCGTTGTTGCGTGCGGGCTTTCTCTAGTTGCAGCGAGCAGGGTCTACTCTTTGTTGTGGTGCACGAGCTTCT
Source organism: Mesoplodon mirus (assembly GCF_964341445.2). Taxonomy (NCBI): domain Eukaryota; kingdom Metazoa; phylum Chordata; class Mammalia; order Artiodactyla; family Ziphiidae; genus Mesoplodon; species Mesoplodon mirus. The sequence goes on along the minus strand of NC_138986.1, from coordinate 22,502,413 downwards.
CATTGCGGTGGCTTCTCTTGTTGCAGAACACGGGATCTAGGATGCACGGGCTTCAGTAGTTGCAGCACGCGGGCTCAGTAGTTGCAGCATGCAGACCCTAGAGCACATGCTCAGTAGTTGTGGCACACGGGCTTAGTTGCTCCATGGCATGTGGGATCTTCCTGGACCAGGGATCGAATCCATGTTCCCTAAATTAGGTGGATTCTTAACCACTGCACCACCAAGGAAGTCCCTATACTTTTTTATATAAAACTAATACCCCTCTAACAACCGTAACTTGGCAAAATTACTATTTACGTCTTCACCTTATATAGCATGTAAGTTAAATATATATATATATATATATATATATATATATATATATATTTCCTTCATTAGATCATTAGATGCTAAGTATGGTAAGAGCTATTTATACATCTGTGAATCCCTAGTATTTCACATGATGTCTGTTGCATATTAAGTATCCCTAACTGGCAAAATTAATAGATGAATGGGTGGAAGAATAAAGACATTATACTGAACTCATAAATGTTAATTCTGTTCAGAAACCTCAAATATTGTGTTCAAAGTTCTCAAATATTGAAGTGTAAGATAAATTTATAAGGATGATTACATCCAAAAGTTCTGAAATTATTTGTTAATCATTACTATCTAAGAAACCCCCATTCCACAATATCAGAATATTGGAATATTGGTAGAATCCATCTATACCACCCAGTAAGTCTTGATTCCTAATTCAAATACATGGTTCTTTATCTGTTGAAAACATGAAGGATAACAGTGACTTAGATATGCTCAGAACATTCTTATAATATATACTAATAACATCTTTGTAACAACATACATGTTCCCTGCTGGCAGCTTATAGGTTCTCAGTCTATCTATACTCTAGCAGAAATTAACATGTTCAAGCCCATTGGAGTTATTTGACAAAAAAACCTCTGTTTTAAAAATAGGGGGAAAAAATACTCAGGCCACAGTGAAAATTGGAAATAATTGTAATGTCTGAGGAAATTGTAACTGAAAGATTATTTTTACAGATGAATGGGCAAATAAAAGTTTAAAATTTTAGAAGCTGCCACTGAGACCTGAACATTTTGAGAAAAGTCAGAACTCATTTGAATTTTTTTTCTCAGTATATACTACTTTATTCTATCCACTGCTCCAAAGACAAGCAACGGAAGGAAAGGTGTGAAGATTATAAAACCATGGGCACAGGGTGATATAACGCAAAGTGTTCTATTCTGAGTCAGGAACCGTGGTTCCGGTACCCTTGTTGCTGTAATCTTTTCTGCCCGTTGACTAGAGAAAATTTACCCTCCCTGACCTTCCTCTGAGCATTAGTCATCCCACATGTAACATAAGCATCTTGGGTTAGATATCTAATGTCCCTTAAAGATCTAAGATTCCTTAAGTCTCTGACTACTCCATAGATTTCTGTAGGCAAATTTTGAGGTTAGGTCAGTGGTCCTTGAATTAGTCTTCATTTGAACTTAACACATTATACCATGTTTTCAAAACTTAAATTCTGACATCCATCCTATTTAATGAATAAATATCCCCTGAATATCTTATATTAATAAGCCAAGAATTCAGTAAATAAATACTTTTGAACAAAGTTGAAACCAAGGACCAAGAGAGCAAAATAATTGTTGTTCCTTTGGGCAGGGAATTTTCTACTCCAATGCAAAGATTGCCATTGAGCAAAAATCTGACAAAGAATATTACCAGGGACAAAGAGAGTCATTTCATAATGAAAAAGTGGTCAGTTAATCAAGAGGGCATAACAATCCTAAAGGTTTATGTACTTACCAACAGAGCTTCAAAATGCATGAAGCAAAAACTAGTATAATTTCAAGGAGAAATAGAAAAATTCAGAATTATAATTGGGGACTTTAATAGCCATCTTATTAATCGATGGAACAATAAGAAAATATGACCCTTAAAATTGGTCTATGACCCTGAATAAAACCAATGTATCTTTTTTTTCTTTTTGCAGTGGGTTTTGTTTGCTCTTCTTCTTTTGTAGTGACTCCTACATAGGATGATATGAGAATAATCTTCTGACCCTGTTTGTCAAAATTGGAGATTTTATTTCTACATGTGTGAAGACTGCAAGCAATATGTCTGCTTTTTTTTGATGCTGAATTTAAAGGGAAATGCATGGGTGTGCTAAGTTATTTACAAATGAGTATATATACTTACTGAGAGTGTGTGTATATATATATATATATATATATATATATATATATACTTATTCTTTTTTTAATATTGTCTTGAGATACTGTCTATAAACATCCCCTGATTTTCTATATATTTCCAAATGTCTGCCAACCAAGCAGCATAGAAAATATTTCCTCCAAGTCACTATTACAAAAGCTCTCTAATTCTTTATTGGTATCATATATGAGAAAACTCTCAATGTCACAGGTAGAATAACATAGAAGATCCTGTTAAATAAATGTGTGTAGTGTTTGTGTATATGTAATATGTAATTATATTTATATTATATAAATTACATATATAATTACATATATTACATATGTATATATAATTAATCTGAGAGCTTCTACTATAGTGACTTGGAATAAATTTTTTCCAAGCTGCTTGTTTGGCAGACTTTTGAAAACACTTAGAAAGTCAGGAGATGTTTATAAACAGTGTCTTAAGACAATATTGGAAAAAGAATGAAATTGCTTCATGAATGGCAGTAATCCTTTTGAAAATTATTTTTAGAATTATATGGAACAAAAAGCAAAGAAAATCATAAATAATTTATTTTCTATTGTAATTTCATTATCTGCTAAGACTGGAGGTGCATTTTTGTTCCTACCCTACTGGGTAGTTATTTCTCCTCAAAATGGAGTGCAAGAGATGATCCAAACATTTCTAATGAATGATCTTTGATCTGAGGAACAGATACTGTAGGTTTTCAATCTACTTCAGTTCAACAAGCTTTGCTTAAGAAGTTGCAAAGTACAAAGACCTGAGTTGTGTAACCTGAGGCACAAAGTTTCCTTAGAAGTCTCTGCTACCCACAAGCTCAGAATCTACTTAGAGATGCAGAGGTACACAAATAAACATAATTGGAAGCATAGTTTAAAGTGCCAGAAAGAAAACATTCATGAATTGCTATTGAACTTAATTTTTTTTTCCAAACTGGGGGAGCTGGAGCAGACATTTCATTGAACTGGTGACATTGAGTTGTACCTTATTCCAACAGAGAAAATAAGGTGGGTAATTAAGATAACAGGGAAGCATCTGAAGAAAAAAAATTATAGGAAAGCACATGATAACTTTTTTCAGTTACAGCACACTAGCCATATTCGTCCTAAGGAGAAACTGCGTAACAGGATGAGTATAGTCACATGGTCCCAGTGAGATAGACAGCAATCTCTTAAAGATGGAATTGGTAAGTCGAACTGAAATATTTGTATTTTTATCCTTTCTGAAGCTGAATGTGTACCTACTTGTAGATCCCAACCTTGTACAAGCTCTAGCTCTCTTCATGATCTTCAAACACCCTGCCCTAAACCAGACACTATCTATGCCTTACATCTCTCAGGCACCTAAAGATCAAAGTGAGAGAAGCGTTCGCCACGTAAAGCAGAAAGGGCTGGACAGGGCTAGGAGAATAAAGTAGAGGAAAGAAATGGGAAAAGGATGGAATATTCTACGCAGAGCTTTTTTTTTTTTATATAGACATCTTGTTTATTTACTTCTTTATGTATTTTGGCGGCATGGGGTCTTAGTTGCAGCGTGCAGGAATCTTTGTTGCAGCATGTGGAATCTTTAGTTGTGGCATGTGGACTTCTTAGTTGCAGCATGCAGACTCTTAGTTGAATCAAACCCAGGTCCCCTGCATTGGGAGTGCGGAGTCCTACCCACTGGACCACCAGGGAAGTCCCCTACTCAGAGCTTTAAAAGGCAAAAGTAAGGGTGTAACTCTTGTAAGCCCCAACAATTGACATGAAATATCACTAAAGTTCTGCTCAGAGAATCACTGGTTATTTTGTTGCCATGGCCATCTATCTGATCAAAAAATGCTTAGGTAAGTCATTGGGATGCTACAGTTTTTATAAGAAAATTGTTGAAAAGGTTACAAAATGCTTTCATAAAAAAGTTTCCAAGGAACTCACCAATGAACCCCTCTTTCATCTAGGTATGAAAGAATTTGACTAGAATTGGAACTAGCATATCACTCCAAAGGAGTCTTTTGACAAGAAGGAATGAATCTTATTAGGCATGTGTTCGATAAAATTCACCTTCTCAGGTAAGTCTCAGTATTAGGCATTTCAATTCTTAAACTACTTGAGGAAGCTGAATAATACTAGAAACTTGAATTCAGTCCTAATGAAGTGTTAAAAACTTTAATAATGTTGATGAAGGTGATATAAACTCTTTGATTCACAAACTCTTAAAGACGGTAGAGGTCCCCTAGAGGTAATCTAATCCAATCCTTCCATTTTTACTAAGGATGGAATTGAGACCCAGGAGAGATGCATTTACTTGCTCAGGATCACAAAACTGATGAGTGAAAGAGGAAAAAAGAAGAAACTCCAACTTTCAGAGCAAGAATCTTTTCATATAATAGATCTTGTTCTGAGGACTAGCTCAAAAAGACTAAGCACATTCTTGAAATTTGTCATTTTCACCTAAATATGTATGTAAATACAGTGTGGATCATTAATTGATTAACTGGTCAATCACTTCATACATATTCACCCATTACTACTCTTAAAAGCTCTCAAAGCTCCACTGAGGAACAGAGATGTGTATTACTTTATAGAGATCCAAGCTCATCAGGGTGGTAAGAAACATAAGCATGAAAGATATATAACATCTCAAGGCAATATATGATAAAATGCCAAATCAGTGAGAGAGAAAATAGTCTCTTGATTGAGAAAAAAAACATATTTACTGTTTTAAACTCTAGCTGAAATTTACCATTCTTTGTAAATATAAATATAAACAACAAACCACAGTGGTATGAGCAATTCCAGTGACTCTGTTACCAATAAAAATTACAGATATTTTCATCACAGTCATTGCAGTTGTTACTGATACATTGAAAAATCATTTACACTCACCACTATTTTGAATTTATGGACATGAGTAGACCTGTTCTAGATCATGTTATTAAATACACATTATTATAGGACAAGTTTGTTTTTTAATATATTTTTATTACTGATTTCCACATAATTATTTTATCCATAATCCTAATTATGTAGAATAATGGTCCCCAGAGATCCCCAAACCCTAATCCCCAGAACCTGTGAATATGTTACCTTACAGGGCAAAAAGGACTTTGCAGATGTGATTAAACTTAAGAACCTTGAGGTGGGGAGGGGATCCTGGGTTATCTAGGTGGTCTCCATCTACTCACATGCATTCTTTAAAAAAAGTGAATCTTTCCCAGTGGTAGTGAGAAAGGGGGACATGAAAAGAACTTGATTTGCCTTTGCAGGCAAATGCAAAGACGAGGAAAGGGAAGATGAGGAAAGGGAGCCATGAGCCAAGGAATGTGGATGGCCTCTAGGAACTGGAAGAGGCAACGAAACAGATTCTCCCCTAGATACTCCAAAGAGGAACACAGCCCTGTCAGCACCTTAATTTTAGCCCAGTGAGACTTCTACCAGACTTCTGATCTTCAGAACTGTTGGATAATAAAGTTGTGCTATTTAAGCCACTAAGTTTGTGGTAAGTAGTTATGGCAGCAATTGAAATCTAGTATATTATTTATATTATTCATTTAAAATATTATTCTGAGAACTTCACCAAAGATGTTCATGCACAAGTACAGGTTAAAAACCTTGCCTAGTAGTAGTGTCTGTTGCTACAGTTAAAAGGAAAACCTTAGGTAATCTGACATTGACATCAGTCAGTGTCTACTGGGACCCCAAAGGTAAATATATATATATATATTTTGACAATTGTCCAAATGTTCCAGTAAATATTTTTGTAACAAAATCACAAGTACAGTTCTCCTTCAGACTTGGCTTCTTCTCAGTACTTTTCTTTCTCAGTGGTTCTTATTTTTTCTGGCTTCCACCATTTCCGTGTCTGGATTACATTCACATACGAAACTCATTCATGCAGGAATGAGAGCCAAGGGAAGAGTGATTTTAATCCTTTTAATCGACATTGTTACTTCACAAGCTTCCAAATGAACCCAGCAGCTACTAAAATATCGTGCTAGGGAATTGTTGTAAAAAAATGAAAATCCAGTAAAGAGGACATGTGCCAAAGGAGATGTGTTTCCCATTCCCAGTAGTGATAGGGTCTCCGATGATTCCTTTGTTGGAATTCTGGGGGTCCATTTCTAATCCTGGTATAAAATGTTGATGCCAAAATGACTTTAAAAAGTGTTTCCATTTTCCTACTTGTTAAGTGTAAATATGCACCTTTTGAATTATCTTGTTAATTAAAATTGATAATGATATTTGTGTTCTGTAAAGTTCTAGGGAAATGCCTGATACAATTTTACTGGTGCATTCTTATCTGTTGCTTTGGAGTCTATCAGAAAAAAAAGAAATTCTTATTCCAAAAGACCTGTTTCTTCCCTACGTAAAACCACACCATGAAAAAAGCAACAAGTATACCTATGTCAACAGCAGCATGGTTTATCTGATACTGCTGGTTAAAACTTACAAAACACTTATCAGCACAGCCTCCACATGCTCTTGTAACAAGCAGTCTTGTTAAATGTGTACGTGTGGGTATTTAAAAAAATTTTTTTAAATTAAAACCATCAATGCAAACATTATAAAATTGTAAATCACTGATCAATTTGCTTTTGAAAATATACATATAGTAATCTAATCATTACTTCCCAGGACTCACTTCTTTGGGTAATGAAAGACAGACATGATAGTTTTGTTGAAGTCAAGAACATACAGTGTATAATAAAGTATAATATCTGGACCTTGGACAAAATGGAATGCCAAAACAGTAATGTTGCCAGCTTTCCACTGTGCAAGGTCTAAGTTAAGTGATACATCTGCTCTCCGTACTTTATGAACCTTGATGCATTTGCAGGAATTCAAAACTAATGTTTCTCATTAATAGAGATGCCCATCCGGCCTCAGGTACAGAAAGTTGTGTTAAATGACATCTATTATCACATGGGAGATTTTCAGAATGTCTTGCAGGGAGTTTTCTAAAATGTAGAAAAAGTAAAGTGATGCTAAAATGCAGCTGAAAAATCAAACATTTAAGTTGTGCTTTCTAAAGTTTGGACTTACTTTTTCACTAAAGCAATTATATACTCTCACACCTGAAAAATATCTCACATCTTTAATAGCAACCCTCAACTGAGACCAGCATTTTATTGGTATTGTCATATAACTAAAAACTTCCTAAATGCTGGGCATTGTATGGTAAGTGGTGACAAAAGAGAGGAAATACCTATTGGAGATACAAACAGTGCTTCACCGTTCTGATTTTTTAAATTAACTTTAATATAATAGAAAATAATGTACTACAAAAAGCAGACAAGGAGCCTCAAGAAAAAAAAATACAGGCCAATATCACTGATAAACATGGATGCAAAAATTCTCAACAAAATGTCAACAAACTGAATTCAATTAAAAATATCATACACCTTTATCAAGTGGTATTTATTCCAGGGATGCAAGAATGGTTCAATATTCACAAATCAGTCAATGTGATACACAACGTTAACAAAATGAAGGACAAAAATCATATGATTATCTCCATAGGTTCAGAGAAAGCATTTGACAAAATTCAATATCCATTTATGAAAAAACTCTCAACAAAGAAGGTATAAAGACAATGTACCTCCACATAATAAAGGCCATATATAACAAGCCCAGAGCCAACATCACAATCAACAGTAAAAAAGTTGAAACCTGTTCTTCTAAAATCAGGAACAAAACAAGGATGCCCACTCTAGCCACTTTTTTTCAACATAGTATTGCAAGTGGTGAGTGATGGGCCCAGGCTGATTCTGTCTTGTGGCTCTCTCATCCCCCAGAGGCTTTTTATCATCAATATCCAGCTGGAGGAATGGGGAAAAGAACTTGGAGGTGATACACCCTCTTCTTAAAAGATTTTCCCCAGAAGTTGTACACATCATTTCCACTCAAGTTCTATTGAAAGAATTTGTCACATGACCACACCTAACTGCAAAGGAGGATGAGAAATGCAGTATAGCTTGTGTGCCCAGGAGGAAGAGGAATCAGCCTTTGTGAACAAGCTCTAGTATTCAAATCATCATAGGTTGATTTTCACGGATATGAGATGTATAGCTTCTTATTTTGGAAAAATAACTCATTCTCAGTGGGAAAAAGAATCCAACATTGTAGGGCAGAACAAAGTAGTAAGTGAAAAACCACCTCAAACCCCAGAGATAATCACTGTAAGCATTTTGATAAAGATGCTCCCTTTCTACAGGATTATATATTTGTAAGTTCTTTATGTCATGTAATACCACTCATGTAATTCTATATCCTGATTCTTTTTATTTAGCAATATCTACTATATTTTTTCAAATCACCACAATAAAAGTATATGTCATCAATTGTAGTGCAACATAGTACTCAATTTTATGTGTTTGTTGTAATTTAATTAATATCTTCCCTGTCTGCTGTTATAATTGACAATTATTCAACAAACATAAATGTGGGTATATCTTTTGGCATTTAGGTGTTTATTTTGGGGGTAGATATTTATGTGGGTGGGATTGCTGGATCAAAGAATTTGAATATTTTACATTCTTAAATATATTTTCTATCTGCTCCCAGAAAGGTTATGTCAAGCCACAGCCCCATCAAGGATATGTAATAGAGCCCTTTTCCCAATGTCCTCTACACTGCAGCATTTGGTATTATTCATATTTTTACCTTTGCAAAGTATATTTCTTTACTTTTCTTTTTTATTTTTGACTGCACCCCACATCTTGTGGGATGTTAGCTCCCCAACCAGGAATCAAACCCAGGACCCCAGCAGTGGAAGCCTGGAGTCCCAACCACTGGACCTCCAGGGAGCTCCCCATTTCATTTTTAATTGGCACTTCTTTTATTATTAGTGAAGCTGACTATTTTCAGTTCTTTGGGAGCCCATTGTCTTTCATGTATGGTTCAAGTATGTTTCCAGCTTGTATTTCATCCTTATCTGTGCTTTCATATGTATATAGTAAGAAAAGGTTTAAATTTTAGATGAGTCAAATTTGATTTCTCTTTATCTTTCGTTGCTTTTAGGCTTTGTGAAATGCTTAGAAAGCCTTCTATAACTGAGGCTTATAAAAATATTCACTACAACAGATTTTTTATTTCGGATATTTAAACTTAGTTGAATCCCAACAACAGAACAAAGTAAAAACCCCCAGTTCTCACTCTTCACGCTGCTTTAGCAACAAACATCTGTGAAAAGAGAGACTAAGGCTAATAAACTAGTTTATTAAATTAGTCCCAGGGAAACATTGTCAAGGCTGGGAAATGTTCACTAAATTTGCTGTTTGTTAACATAAAGTCAAACATCCAGTTTAGCTGATTATTTTCTTTGAACTGATCAAGAATTTAGTTATGAAATAGAATAGAGCTTTTGTATTACTGTAATGCCACATTTATTTAATAAAGATGATGGTAAAAAAGAACCTAGAAGGACCTTCAAGATAGCAGAGGAGTAAGACATGGAGATCAGCTTCCTCCCCACAAATACATCAAAAAGACATCTACATGTGAAACAACTCCTACAGAACACCTACTGAACGCTGGCAGAAGACCTCAGACTTCCCAAAAGGCAAGAGCCTCCCCATGTACCTGGGTAGAACAAAAGAAAAAAGGAAAAACAGAGACAAAAGAATAGAGATGGGACCTGCACTTCTGGGAGGGAGCTGTGAAGGAGGAAAAGTTTCTACACACTAGGAAGCCCCTTCACTGGTGGAGACGGGGAGTAGGCAGGGAGAGCTTTGGAGCCACCAAGGACAGCACAGCAACAGGGGTGTGGAGGGCAAAGCAGAGAGATTCCCGCACAGAGGATCAGTGCCAACCAGCACTCAACAGCCTGAGAGGCTTGTCTGCCGGGGCGGGTGTGGGCTGGGAGCTGAGGCTCCCGCTTCAGAGGTCAGATCCCAGGGAGAGGACTGGGGTTGGCTGCATGAACAAAGCCTGAAGGGAACTAGTGCACCACAGCTAGTTGGGAGGGAGCCCAGGAAAAAGTCTGGAACTGCCTAAGAGGCAAGACACCATTGTTTTGGGGTGTGCGAGGAGAGGGGATTCAGAGCACCGCCTAAACAAGCTCCAGAGATGGGTGTGAGCTGAGGCTATCAATGCAGACACCAAAGACAGGCATGAAACACTAAGGTTGCTGCTACAGCCACCAAGAAGCCTGTGTTCAAGCACAGGTCACCATCCACACCTCCCCTGCCAGGAGTCTTGCAGCTCGCCACTGCCAGGGTCACGTGATCCAGGGACAAATTACCCGGGAGAACACACAGCATACCTCAAGCTGGTGCAACGTCACTGGCTTCTGCCGCTGCGGGCTGGCCCCATAACCTGTACCCCTCCCACTCCCTGGCCTCAGTGAGCCAGAGCCCATGGATCAGCCACTCCTTTAAAACCCTCCTGTCTGGGTGAAGAACAGACACCAGAGGGCAACCTACATGCAGAGCCAGGGCCAAACCCAAAGCTGAACCCCAAGAGCTGTGCAAACAAAGATGAGAAAGGGAAATTTCTCGCAGCAGCCTCAGGAACAGCAGATTATATCTCCAAAATCAACTTGACGTACCCTACATCTGTAGAATACCTGAATAGACAACAAATCATCCCAAAACTGAGGCGGTGGACTTTGGGAGCAATTGTAGACTTGGAGTATGCTTTCTGCATCTAATTTGTTTCTAGTTTTATGTTTATCTTAATTTAGTATTTAGAGCTTATTATCATTGGTAGATTAGTTTATTGATTTGGTTTCTCTCTTCTTTTTATATATATATTTTTTCTTTTTCTCCTTTTGTGAGTGTGTATGTGTATGCTTCTTTCAGTGATTTTGTCTGTATAGGTTTGCTTTTACCGCTTGTCCTGGGTTCTGTCTGTCCGTTTATTTTAGTATAGATTTTATCGCTTGTTATCAGTGGTGGATTTGTTTATTGGTTTGCTTGCTCTCTTGTTTCTTTTATTTTTAATTACATTTTTATTTTTTTATGTTAACAATATTTTTAATAACTTTATTTTATTTCTTTTTTCTTTCCTTCTTTCTTTCTTTTTTTCTTTTCTCCCTTTTCTTCTGAGCTGTGTGGCTGACAGGGTCTTGGTGCTCCAGCCAGATGTCAGGCCTGAGCCTCTAGGTGGGAGAGCGGAGTTCAGGACATTGGTCCACCAGAGACCTCCCAGCCCCATGTAATATCAATTGGTGAAAGCTCTCCCAGAGATCTCAGTCTCAATGCTAAGACCCAACTCCACTCAACGACCAGCAGGCTCCACTGCTGGAAACCCCATGCCAAACAACTAGCAAGACAAGTAAACAACCCCACCCATTAGCAAAGAGGCTGCCTACAATCATAATAAGTTCACAGACACCACAAAACACACCACCAGATGTGGTCCTTCCCACCAGAAAGACAATAAATATCCAGACTCATCCATGAGAACACAGGCACCAGTTACCTCCACCAGGAAGCCTACACAAACCACTGAACCAAACTTAACCACTAGGGACAGACACCAAAAACAATGGGAACTATAAACCTGCAGCCTGCAGAAAGGAGACCCCAAACACAGTAAATTAAGCAAAATGAGAAGACAGGGAAATACACAGCAGATGAAGGAGCAAGGTAAAAACTCACGAGACTAAACAAATGAAGAGGAAATACACAGTCTATCTGAAAAAGAATTCAGAGTAATGATAGTAAAGATGATCAAAAATCTTGGAAATAGAACAGATAAAATATAAGAAACATTTAACAAGGACCTAGAAGAAATAAAGGGCAAAAAAACAATGATGAGAACACAATAAATGCAATTTAAAATTCTCTAGAAGGATTCAATAGCAAAATAACTGAAGCAGAATAACAGATAACTGAACTGGAAGATAAAATAGTGGAAATAACTACCACAGAGCAGAATAAAAGAAAAAGAATGAAAGGAATTGAGGACAGTTTCTGAGACCTCTGGGACAACATTAAACACACCAACATTTGAATTATAGGGGTCCCAGAAAAAGAAGAGAAAAAGAAAGGGACTGAGAAAATATTTGAAGAGATTATAGTTGAAAACTTCCATAATATGGGAAAGGAAATAGTCAATCAAGTCCAGGAAGTGCAAAGAGTCCCCTATGGGTTAAATCCAAACAGAAACATGCCAAGACATATATTAATCAAACTATCGAAAATTAAATACAAATAAAAAATATTAAAATCAGCAAGGGAAAAGCAACAAATGACATACAAAGGATACCCCATAAGGTTAACAGCCTATCTTTCAGCAGAAACTGCAAACCAGAAGGGAGTGGCAGGACATATTTAAAGTGATGAAAGGGAAAAACCTACAACCAAGATCACTCTACCTAGCAAGGATCTCACTAAGATTCTACAGAGAAGTTAAAATCTTTACAGACAAGCAAAAGCTAAGAGAATTCAGGACCACCAAACCAGCTTTATAACAAAAGCTAAAGGGACTTCTCTAGGCAGGAAACACAAGAGAAGGAAAAGACCTACAATAACAAACCCAAAACAATTAAGAAAATGGTAATAGGAACATACATATTGATAGTTACCTTAAATTTAAATGGATTAAACACTCCAACCAAAAGACATAGACTGGCTCAGTGGATACAAAAACAAGAACCTTATACATGCTGTCTACAAGAGATGCACTTCAGACACATACAGATTGAAAGTGAGGGGATGGAAAAACATATTCCATGCAAATGGAAATCAAAAGAAAGCTGAAGTAGCAATTCTCATATCACACAAATAGACTGTAAAATAAAGACTATTACAAGAGACAAAGCAGAACATAACATAATGATCAAGGGATCAATCCAAGAAGAAGATATAACAAATGTAAATATTTATGCACCCAACATAGGAGCACATCAGTACATAAGGCAAATGCTAACAGCCATAAAAGGGGAAATCAAAAGGACCAAAATAATAGTAGGGGACTTTAACACCCCACTTTCACCAATGGACAGATCATCCAAAATGAAAATAAACAAGGAAACAAAGGCTTTAAATGACACATTAAACAAGATGGACTTAATTGATATTTATTGGACATTCCATTAAAAAACAACAGAATACACTTTCTTCTCAAGTGCTCATGGAACCTCCAGGATAGATCATATCTTGGGTCACAAATCAAGCCCTGGTAAATTTAAGAATATTGAAATTGTTTCAAGTATCTTTTCCGACCACAACACTATGAGACTAGATATCAATTACAGGAAAAATCTGTAAAAAATACAAACACATGGAGGCTAAACAATACACTACGCAATAACCAAGAGATCACTGAAGAAATCCAAGAGGAAACAAAAAATACCTGGAAACAAATGACAAAGAAAACACATCACCCAAAACCTATGGGATGCTGCAAAAGCAGTTCTAAGAGGGAAGTTTATAGCAATACAATCCTACTTCTATAAACAAGAAACATCTGAAATAAACCATCTAACCTTACAGCTAAAGCAATTAGAGAAAGAAGAACAAAAAAGCCCCAAAGTTATCAGAAGGAAAGAAATCATAAAGATCAGATCAGAAATAAATGAAAAGGAAATGAAGGAAGCAATAGAAAGGATCAATAAAATAAAAGCTGGTTCTTTGAGAAGATAAACAAAATTGATAAAACATTAACCAGACTCATCAAGGAAAAAAGGGAGAAGACTCAAATCAATAGAATTAGAAATGCAAAAAGAGAAGTAACAACAGACACTGCAGAAATACAAAGGATCATGAGAGATTACTACAAGCAACTATATGCCAATAAAATGGACAACCTGGAAGAAATGGACAAATTCTTAGAAAAGCACTACCTTCTGAGACTGAATCAGGAAGAGATAGAAAATATAAACAGACCAATCACAAGCACTGAAATTGAAACTGTGATTAAAAATCTTCCAGCAAACAAAACCTCAGGACCGGATGGCTTCACAGGTGAATTCTAACTACCATTTAGAGAAGAGTTAACACATATCCTTGCCAGAATCTTCCAAAATATAGCAGAGGGAGGAACATTCCCAAACACATTCTAAGAGGTGTGGCCACCATCACCCTGATACCAAAACCAGACAAAGATGTCACAAAGAAAGAAAACTACAGGCCAATATCACTGATGGATATAGATGCAGAAATCCTCAACCAAATACTAGCAAACAGAATCCAACAGCACATTAAAAGGATCATACACCATGATCAAGTGGGGTTTATCCCAGGAATGCAAGGATTATTCAATATATGCAAATCAGTCAATGTGATAAACCATATTAACAAATTGAAAGATAAAAACCATGTGATCTCAATAGATGCAGAAAAATCTTTTGGCAAAATTCACCACTCATTTATGATAAAAACCCTCCAGAAAGTAGGCATAGAGGGAACTTACCTCAACATAATAATGACCATGTATGACAAACCCACAGCCAAGATCGTTCTCAATGGTGAAAAACTGAAACCATTTCCTCTAAGATCAGGAACAAGACAAGGTTGTCCACTCTCACCACTCTTATTCAACATAGTTTTGGAAGTTTTAGCCACAGCAATCAGAGAAGAAAAAGAAATAAAAGGAATCCAAATTGGCAAAGAAGGAGTAAAGCTGTCACTGTTTGCAGATGACATGATACTATATGTAGAGAATCCTAAAGATGCTACCAGAAAACTACTAGAGCTAATCAATGAATTTGGTAAAGTAGCAGGATACAAAATTAATGCACAGAAATCTCTTGCATTCTGATACAATAATGTTGAAAAATCTGAAACAGAAATGGATGAAACACTCCCATTTATGATTGCAACAAAAAGATTAAAATACCTAGGAATAAACCTACTTAAGGAGACAAAAGACCTGTATGCAGAAAACTGTAAGACACTGATGAAAGAAATTAAAGATGATACAAACAGATGGAGAGATATACCATGTTCTTTGATTGGAAGAATCAACATTGTGAAAATGACTATACTACCCAAGGCAGTCTACAGATTCAATGCAATCCCTATCTAACTACTAGTGGCATTTGTCACAAAACTAGAACAAAAACTTCACGATTTGTATGGAAACACAAAAGACCCTGAATAGCTAAAGCAATCTTGAGAAAGAAAAATGGAGCTGGAGGAATCAGGCTCCTTGTCTTCAGACTATACTACAAAGCTACAGTAATCAAGACAGTATGGTACTGGCACAAAAGCAAAAATATAGATCAATGGAACAGGGTAGAAAGCCCTGAGATAAACCCGTGCACATCTGGTCACCTTATCTTTGATAAAGTAGGCAAGAATATACAATGGAGAAAACACAGCTTCTTCAATAACTGTGCTGGGAAAACTGGACTTCTACATGTAAAAGAATGAAATTAGACCACTTCCTAACATCACACATGAAAATAAACTCAAAATAGATTAAAGACCTAAATGTAAGGCCAGACACTATAAAACCCTTAGAGGAAAACATAGAACACTCTATGACATAAATCACAGCAAGATCCTTTTGGACCCACCTCCTAGAGAAATGGAAATAAAAACAAAAATAAACAAATGGGACCTAATGAAACTTGAAAGCTTTTGCACAGCAAAGGAAACCATAAACAAGGTGAAAAGACAACCCTCAGAATGGGAGAAAAATTTGCAAATGAAGCAAATGACAAAGGATTAATCTCCAAAATATAGAAGCAGCTCATGCAGCTCAATATCAGAAAAACAAACAACCCAATCCAAAAATGGGCTAATGAAGATGTGGCACATATATACAATGGAATATTAGTCAGCCATAAAAATAAACAAAATTGAGTTATTTGTAGTGAGGTGGATAGGCCTAGAGTCCGTCATACAGGGTGAAGTAGGTCAGAAAGCGAAAAAGAAATACCGTATGCTAACACATATATACGGAATCTAAAAAAAAAAAAAAAAGTTCTGAAGGACCTAGGGGAAGGACAGGAATAAACACGCAGACATAGAGAATGGACTTGAGGACATGGGGAGGGGGAAGGGTAAAGTGGGACGAAGTGAGAGAGTGGCTTTGACATATATACACTACCAAATGCAAAATAGGTAGATAGTGAGAAGCAGCCGCATAGCACAGGGAGATCATCTAGGTTCTTTGTGACCACCTAGAGGGATGAAATAGGGAGGGTGAGAGGGAGAGGCAAGAGGGAGGGGATATGGGGTTATATGTATATGTATCGCTGACTCACTTCGTTATACAGCAGAAACTAACACACCATTGTAAAGCAATTATAATCCAATAAAGATGTTAACATAAGTAAATAAATAAAATAATAATAATAATAATAAATGCTGTGTAAATAGTTGCTAACACAGCAAATTCAAGTTTTGCTTTTTAGAGCATTCTGGAATTTTTTTTCAAGTATTTTCAAGCTGTGGTTGTTTGAACCTGCAGATGAGGAGCCCAAAGATATAGAGGGCCGACAGTGTCTATGAGTTTGGGGGGTTTGTTTGTTTGGTTTTGGTGTTTTGGTTTTATTTTTCAGATTCCATAAATAATTGAGGTACATATTTGTCTTTCTCTTTCTGACTCACTTTACTTAGCATAATGCCCTCCAGGTCCATCCATGTTGTCACAAGTTTTCTTAGTTTGAAAAGCAGTTGCATATTTTTTTATTATTGTAAAATATTATTAAACAGAAACTTCCATTAGAGTTGGGAGACCAGAAGGGGGAGCTCTCAGGCCCTGAGAAGACAGCAGAGCCCAACAGGAAGAAGTATGACTCCTCTTCTTTCCTGGCAATAATTCAGCCAATGAAAAGCCATGGACTCTTTGTTTACAGTAGTCCTCCCAACTTCCTTTTCCCCTCTATAAAAGAGTTCTTCTTCCCTTGTCCTGCAGGACTTGCATGTGGCTTGCCAGGGTTGCATACACTGAATTGCAACACTATGCTGATCCAGAATAAACCCTTTTTTTTTTTTTTTTTTTTTGCTGGAGAAATAAATGGCAGTCTATTTGTTTTACGTCAACATTATTCAGTTTGAAAATCTGCAAGAATTTTTTCAAAAGGATGAAAGTGTTTTCGATTGGTTTTTTTTTAAGACAAGGAAAATCCATACTTGAAAAAATTTCTAATCTGCTCAAGTCTTAAAAGAGTCCCAGTTCAGTTTGCTTTCTCCCACGCAGCTGAGGTGCTTCAAACCTGCAATCGGAATAAGATTGAAATGAGCTGAGAATAATGTTGATGGTAAAGGAGAACTTTCCAGTTTTACTTTTATTCGAATTCCTGATGGATGAGGCTGCAGCACAGTTGAAAGAGGGAGGGGGTGAGGTTGGCCACTGTGTAGGCTGAAAGACTCCTGCAGTGGAACAGAGGAAAAAATCAGAAACGAAGCCAAATCTACGTGTCTTCTATATACTATTCCCCCAGGAGGCTTACAAATATAAAACATGTGAAAAAAGTAATTGAGTAGCTATAAATTCCATCATAAAATTTTCCCAGTGGGACTAGGCAATAAGTCCATTAAAAATAAACCACAACAGGAATTCTTGATGGTGGAAAACATTATAAATAACTCGCAAGCTGGCAAGAAATTACAACCAATAAGCGTGTTCTAAGAATAGTATTCTGGAGGAGGGAAACTACCTACAATAAATGATTTCCAAAGGAAATTCCAATTATTAGAAAAAGGCCAACAAAAGAGGTGGAGATGGCTTGAGTTTTAGCATGCAGATCTCTGTCTCTTTCCATTGGCTTCAGTTAAAAGGAAGATTTTTTAAAAAAAAATTTTTTTATTATGAGTGGTTCCCATGCTTTAATATAGTCAGAAGATATATTTGTTTTCCCCACAATGTAGAAGGGTGCCTCATTCTTTAGGAAAATAATGAGAACTGCAAACAATTCTCACCCTGACTCTGTCTAGAGAGGTTTATATTTCTGTGTCTTGAAGAATCATCTACAGAGTTTACAAATGAAGCTAGATGGTGTCCATAAATTCTAGTCCTTTAAGAAATTTACCCATATAAAGAGCACATGTGTCATTGCCACACGGGAGATTTAGAGTCAAATAAGACCTCAGCCTTTCCTTCAGTGATTTTGTTTGACCCAGAGCCTGACATTAGCAAAAATAACACAAGCTACTAATAAACCACTAAGCGAAATCAATGACAAACCGGTTAATGAGTGTTGGCAATTTAGTGAGCATTTAAAATAAGTCACTAGACAAGAAAACTTTAAACATCAGAAATCCCACAGCTTGTATGTGAAAAAGGAAACCTGATAAAATTTCCCCGGATTTGACATGAACCCTAAAAATTTATGACATTATCATTTCAGTTTTGAAGCTGAAAGTTTTCTAAAATATCAATAACTATAGTTATTGAGTAACAATATTAGTCTTTCATAATAGTGGAAACACTGAATTTTCTTTTCATTCTCACAAAAGAGTAATATTATAACAGTTGTTACATATACCAACATTATATATATATATATAATGTGTTATACACACATTATAATGCGTGTCAGCAGTTAATTAATAAAATTCTTTTTTCTGTATTTTCTGGTTTGTGGTGTCAGTTTTTGGAAATTGTAGTTATGATTTTAAAATAATAATTTAGTAATTAATAACATAAATAATAATTTTAATAAATATTTGTTTTAATATCTAATGCATTATTCTCATTAAAGAGTCCCACACATTGTATAAGGTTAGGGACCCACAAAACTTGGATTTGTCCCCATTTCCAGCCTATTATTTTTTAAAGCCATTCTCTTTTGGATGAAGGCATTGCCTTTGTTATATGGATTTCAAGTTGTCTGATGTTGCTTTATATGAATGTTTACTTGAAGAGACAGCAACGTGCACTGGATGGAGCTCTGGCTGGGAGTGAGTAGAGCAGTGTGCCAGCCTGCTTCTGCCCGGCTGCACAAAGACTAATATCAGACTAAAATCAGAGTTGGATTCATTTAGTAAAAGAACTTAGTTAAATATAGATCTCCCTAAAAGAAAAATATTTTAAGCTGTCATTAGTCACTTACACTTTAGTGCAGTCCTGTCCAATAAGTGGAACTTTCTGTGATGATGGAAATGTTCTATATATAGTGTGCTGTCTGACTCGTAGCCCAGTAGCCACATGTGGCTGTTGAACGCTTGAAATGGGGGTAGAAAAACTGAGCAACTGAGTTTTTATGAATTTATTTTATTTTATTTTATTTATTTTTGGCTGTGTTGGGTCTTTGTTGCTGCACACGGGCTTTCTCTAGTTGTGGTGAGGGGGATTACTCTTCGTTGTGGTGCACAAGCTTCTCATTGTGGTGGCTTCTCTTGTTGTGGAACACGGGCTTTAGGGCGCACAGGCTTCAGTAGTTGTGGCACTCAGGCTCAGTAATTGCGGCTTGCAGTTTCTAGAGCACAGACTCAGTAGTTGTGGCACACGGGCTTAGTTGCTCCGCAACATGTGGGATCTTCCTGGACCAGGGATCAAACTTATGTATCCTATATTGGCAGGCGGATTCTTAACCACTCTGCCACGAGGGAAGTCCCAGCAACTGAGTTTTTAATTTTAACTAATTTAAATGTAAATAGCTACATGTGCCCAGTGGCTCCTCTATTATAGGTCAGTGCAGTTCTAGTGTAAATGACTGATGAGTGAAAGGTTAGAGGATAAAGGTACGGAATACTGAGAAAAGGAGGATGGAAAGACAGGACAGAATGTGGTTAGGGCTCACTGTAAAAATTCATTCCCTGGGAAGTGTAGGAGGCGAGGCCATTCCAAAATGTAGCTTTGGAATGCCTGTCATTCTCTATGTCACCATCAGATAATGTTGAAGAGGAATTTCTCAGGAGATGACTCTGGCTGTCATCTGTCCTACTTCTCTTCTACAGTCCAGGGTCCACACAAATAGATAAAGCTCATAGAATTCTTGTATCTCTTATTAGGAAGGCAGCAAAGTGTAGTGGAAAGAGTACAGCACCTGGAATCAGGAGATCTGACTTTGCATCTTGGCTCTGCACTCAAAGCTAAAAATATGTTGCCTTGTATCTCTGAGTCACTGTTTTTTGTTTGTTTGTTTGTTTGTTTCATTTATAAAGCACAAGTGGTAATACACGAGGGAATACAATCTACTTGGCTTCATTCAACATATGTGATAGAGTAAGGTCAAGTAAACCACTGTTAATGGAAACCCCTTGGACCCTAAGAAGACCACTTAAATATTATTGATCATTCCTGTGGATATACAGGGAGTTATGATATACAGGGACCTGGGGCACCACACACCACCCTCCATGCTGCAGGGAGAAGTACAAGAAGGACATCTCTCCCTATGGGTAACCCCGTAGGAGCTGGTGGGGGACTGCCTTTGGAGGAGAGTTGGAGGGAAGCACCTCCCCCTCTATTAACTCTTGAGAACTGTTCTTTGCCTCCAGTCCCTACCTTATTCCAGAATGGGGGGATGGGGGGTTGACCACATCAGTTTCTGAACAGTAGTATTTTTTTAAGTTGGCAATGTGCATTGAAAATGGGTTCATCTAGTTAAATAATTCCTAGTTAAATAACTAGTTAGGGATATTTCGGTCTTGTATCAATCCTCAAATCAGTTTTATATTTTTAATGATACTATGGGTCAACCATTTTAAAAATAGGCAAGTAAATATATTTCTGTTTTATATTGATAACGGTCCCAGAGAGTCTTGGCATACATTTTGATAGAAGAGTGAAAGAGTTTCAGAAAAAAAAGAAAAGAAACAAAAATAAAACAGAGGGAAAGGTAAAAGTAACAACAAGACTTGAATAGAAGTGACGGTGTGACCATTTGTAACAACAAAGAGTATATCTGGCTGCCCTTCACAACACACCACAGAGTCGTTAACAAAACGTCTTGCACTTCGGCTTGACCTCTGGTAGTCTATTTCAAATACTGATGAGAGTAGATTTAATATAATTGAAAACAACATATTTAGGATCAACAAAACCAAAAATTGTCTACGAAAATCAACAAACCTCTGATAAGAGTGATCAAGAATAAACAATATAAAAGTGTGTAGGGGTGGACTATATGTAATAGAGTTTTTTTAATCAAAGAAACTTACATGAATAACTTGATATTTGGTCAATTTGAACACAGATAAAATGAACAATTTCTTGGACAAATACAACATTAATACTAATTGAGAAATTTGAATTTGTATTTAAAGGTAAAAAAGAAAAACATCAGGTCACAATGTTTTACTTGGCAAATTATGTGCACTCTTCAAGCTACATATTATATCTATCTGAAACAAAAACAAAAACTGTTCCAGAGGATAAAGGTATGGCAAAATTCCCCAAGGAATTAGGAGTGGAATGGGAAATGGGTGGGAGAAGTGAAACATTCCAGAGTTCTCATGGAGGTAGGAAGGAACAGTAAATGGAAGGGGATAGTGAAAGTTTTCTAATATTCTTCTGATATTAAGATGGCAGAGAAGCAGGGGGAAAATAGAGTATCTTGAAGGGGAAACTGAAATTCACTGGACATATGTTTGTGCTGTTTGTGACTCATTACATGAACAGAGAAAGGAAATCTGATCACTGATAAAATGTAAAAACACAGTAGAAATTCCACAACAAGGTAGTGAAAAATGAAATGAATAAAAATTTGATCAAACTGTAAAAATAACATGCAAGAACGAGATTAAGAATCTAAAGTTAAGTAATACATTTAATGGAAGGAATAAATAGAAATAAATGGACTTATAAAAGAGAGAAGATCAGGTTATATTTTACAAGGTTTCCAAAAAGTTGTGAAACATAGACTAAACTTCTTGTTAAGCAGTATGTTCGTTTATTTGAAAATTATCTTCAGTATTCTTTAAAACAAAAATCGTTCAGACAGGTTTTCAAATGAGGTATCTCTAGATTTAAAGCAATGACTTCAATTTTGAATACTGCATGGACTGTCCAAAAAGTCCATGGAAACACAAGAAAAACTGTGTGCTTATTGTACTTTTTCCAGATTAACAATTGAGACATAGAGGCAAAATGTGAAATGAGTATAGCTTTGTAGGACAATCCAGAGGAGTCTGTGTAAAACATAGGGGTAGAGAAAATCTTCTTAATATTGAAAATTCCAAATTGTTTAACAATCTCAAAATTAAAAGTTTTTAGATGGCAAAAATGTTACAAATAAAATGAGGAGGTAACAACCATATAATGGGAAAATATTCGTAATGTAGATGCTAAAGAATTAATATATATGATATACAAAGATACAAAAATTTACAAGAAAATGACAGACAACTAAATAAAGTATCCAATAGTACAGCCTAAGAGTAAAAAAATATCGCAGAGGAGTCATCTAAATGGGCAAGAAACACTTGAAAGAAATGGTTATTTGGAGAAAAAAAAAAAGCTCAAAAAACCCAGAAAGATATCACTTTGTACCCACCAGACTAGTAAAAATTAACAAGATCTATAAGACCTATTGTTGGCAGAATGAAGGGAAATATTACTTTCATATATTTTCTGTGGAAATATGATGCGTTATAACCACTTGGAAGGCAATCTGGCAATAAACACTAAAATTAAAAATAAACACATCCTTTGAGGGGCCATTCCTCTTCTGGGGCTCTAACCCAATGAAATATAAGTACAAACATGTAGGGACATATGCAAAAAGCTATTTGTTGCAGCCATGTTTTAGCTGCAAGAAAACAAGCAAAATGTTAACATCCATTAATAGAGGAGTAGATGAAGAAATTATAGGACACTTTTTCAGCATTTTATGAACATTTATTCATATTCATGAGCCCTTGTGTTATTCAACCAATAAAAAATTACTGCTCTACTAATTTACTTGGAGATATTCCCAGAAGTAATGTTGAACAGAAAAAGCAAGATACACAAAATATATTTAATATAATCTCATTTTTATAAAATGATTTTTTAAAAATCCTTCTGCATGTGTATTTATATTATGTACATATATATTATGTAATATTATGTACATAGAGGGAAAGAAAGGTCAATTCTCAGCTCACTCTTCTAGTCCTATATTCTAGCATAAATGGGAACTTGATGAATTACAACTCAGAAGGGCATTAGAGTAGGCATTAAAGATCAGTAGGGAAACAGTGGATATTTAATAAATGGTTCTGGGACAATTAGCTATAGGAGAAAAAGGTGAAATTAGATCTGTAGTGCACATCAAATACTAATAAAACACCTGGAAAGTTTTGAGAAAAACATTTTTTTTAAATTTTTAATTAAAATTTTTGCATGAACATAGGAAAATTGTTACCATATCTGGGGAAAGATTTCTTTAAAAAAAGAAAAAAGCACAATCCATAAAGGAAAAATTTAACAAAAATGGCTATTTTTAATTTGACACTTCTATACACCAAGAGATATTTAGGAGTGGAGAAAAACAGGCCACAGATTGGGAGGAGGTATTTGAAACTTTATATATTCATTGAATATAAGAAAACTACTAAATATTAATACAAAAAGACAACCCAACAAACAAGTAAAGGATTTGCATTACTTAAGGCAATGCTGCTAGCATGTCTAAAATTAAACCTCCAAGTTTCCTTGGATTAACACAAAAGTTCATTTTCCATTCATATAATAGTTCAAAGAAAGTATTCCTGGTTAATGGCCAGCTTTCCTCCACATGGTCCTCAGGGATTCAGATTCCTTCCATCTTGGAAAGCTCTCCATCTCCCAGGGCTTCAGAGGCCTCTGCAAACAAATAAAAGAGAAAAAGGAGTAGAGAAGGCATACTTCTTATCCACCTCAATCCAGGTGTAACACATCATTTCTGCTCCTAATCCACTGGTAAGAGCAAGTCATCTGGTCCAACTGAGATGACAGGGGTGCCTAGAAATATTTCTAGATGATATCATTTATCAGCAACAAGTCCACAAAACCATAGGGGAGCATGAATCTTTGGCAGTGCTCTCTGCCACACGTTATGAACTGGCTAGTGACGGAAGAAACTGGAAAGATCTAGAAACAAATAAAATAAACTTAACCTCAGCATTCATCAAGAAATTATCAATTAAACAATGAGACATATCAACTTTTACACTAAATATGGCTTTTTTTAAAAAAATAAAAAGACCTGAGAATATAAAGTTAGCAAGATTGTAGGGAACCATTTTTTTTTTTTTTTTTTTTCCTTTTTGCGGTATGCGGGCCTCTCACTGTTGTGGCCTCTCCCGTTGCGGAGCACAGGCCCCGGATGCGCAGGCCCAGCGGCCATGGCTCACGGGCCCAGCCGCTCCACGGCATATGGGATCCTCCCAGACCGGGGCACGAACCCGTATCCCCTGCATCGGCAGGCGGACTCTCAACCACTGCGCCACCAGGGAGGCCCAGGGAACCATTTTTAAACCATGTGGTTGACAGCTTAAATTGAAAGAAGCAATCTGGAAAGTAATTTCACTATCAAGTAAAAATGAAGATTCCATTCCCTATGGCACAGTAATTCCTCATTTAAATGGACTCTCACATTTGCAAAAGAGGAAGTTGTAGGATGTTCATTTGAAGCACAGTTTGTAATGTCCAAAATGTGGGAAAATGCAGTAGGAAAATGGCTACATATAAATGGTGTTTCTTCATTTAATATAATTTATACTGCATTATATTAAATAAACAACGTCTGTATAGATCAACATAGAAAAACTAAAAAATATAAAGTTGAGAAACAGATCAAGTTGCAAAAGAGTACGTTTGGCAAGCCTCCATTTATCCAATGTTTTGAAATATAAAAAACATAATACATACTGCTTGTGAAGACTTACAAAAGCACTACATATATAAAAACAAACAGACATAAAACCCCCAACTTTAAGATAATGGTTACCTCAGCAAGTATGCTGGGAAAAGGAATGGGGTTGAGGGAAATTTTAGTTTACAGATCTGAAACAAAAATGGCAAAATACTAATGTTTAATGCCAGTGTTGGGTAAATGTATATCATATTATTTTCTGTGCTCTTTTCTGTGTTTCAAATTAAAATTATAAAATTTTCAAAATTGAAAATTTATTTATTGTTAATGAAATAAAAGCTTTGTCATCAGTCTGGGGCAGACTTTTGGAAATAGTTGATAGGCAAAATTCTTGCTGTCCAAAATCAGATTATAAGGTACCAGATATCTTTAGACACTTTTACAGGTAATTGAAAGAATTCAGCATTATTTTGTAATGGAAAGTAATCCATATTTATTGTTTTTAAACAGAATACTCTTCTACTCTATACTATACTATATTGTAGTACAAATTACATTAGTCTACCAAAATATGCCCATACTTAAAAGTTTATGTACAGTTATCTCTGATAATTGCCATAGAAAAAATTGAGGACAAAAATTTGTTCTTTTAAAATATAGGACAGTGAATAAGAGTAAAATAACTATTACCATATATTAACAAAATAGTTCATATTTGTACTTACATTTTCATCTCTAAGTATATTTGACAAAATCTCTATAGCTTTAGCAAAAATATGAGGTAGGAATTATTATTCTTACAACTAAATATTCACATAACTAACTGGAGGACTTAAGTGGCAACTAATAAATAGTGAAATTGATAACTGAGTCCAGGTTTATCTTGTTTCTAATTCTTACTAATAAACACTAAGAAACACTCTCTTACTTTCCTTATTCCTAATGTAGAAAAGGATCAAATGAGAAAAATCATTGAAAAGATACATCACAGTTTTTGAAAGTAGGTGATTGCTTTGTTCTCCTTTGTCAATTTATAGTGATTGTTCTTGCCCATAGTCTTGATAAAGTATACAGGCATGGGCTCACTTCGATCTAATTTTGTGCTGTAAACAGGAAAGATGAGTACATTCAAAGATACCATTTTGTTGTTAAAATTTTGTACTCAAGTTTATTTTGTGTGAGTGTGAACTTCCCAGGTCAGCCTCCCTTCTTGACTACTAAAAAGTATAATGAAATTTTTAAAAAGAAATACTCTAAAATGCTAGATAAAAACATTTCCTCATATGACTCTAAATGATAGAGCTATATTCTCTTCTGTTCAACTGATTGAGAAGACCAGCCCCATCTTGACATTCTTCATGTTTAAGAGTGTATGAGAAGAATGTGTAAGAATGTTCAATCTTGCAAATAGTGTCCTGTTCTCCCATGAAGTACATCTGTCAAGGAGAATAGCTAACAAAGAAAATTTTGAATTTAGAACAGAATTTTGATCAATGAAATGTGACAGAGCAGTCAGAGGATTGTCATGAAAAAGCTGAAGATATCAATGTAAGGGCAACTTCATACCAGAAAATGACCATATCTAAAAAAAGACCACCTTCATCACCGCTTACTAAACTCATAGTTCCAGCTAAATAGTAATAGTGGTAAACTCTGCAAAATTACAGATTAAACAAATTTAATTAATTTATTATTATTATTATTATTATTTAATTAATTATTTTATTTTTGGCTGCTTTGGCTCTTCGTTGCTGCGCGCGGGCTTTCTCTAGTTGTGGCGAGTGGGGGCAGTGTGTGGGTTTCTCTTGTTGTGGATCACGGGCTCTAGGCACATGGGCTTCAGTAGTTGTGGCATGTAGGCTCAGTAGTTGTGGTGCATGGGCTTAGTTGCTCAGTGACATGTGGGATCTTCCCGGACCAGGGATCAAATCCATGTCCCCTGCATTGGCAGGCAGATTCTTAATGACTGCGCCACCAGGGAAGACCCAGATTAAACAAATTTAAAGGTTTCTTTGTTACAGGACTTCTCAGAGCCTTTATTTTGTTAATCAGATTAATTATTGTTCAAGAGAGGGGTTTATTATACATGACTGTGTGATCTTCCATTTTATTCAGGCTGTCTAACTCAATAAGTGGTTCCAGGAAAACACGTTGAGGACTCCTGCCCCTGAAACCTATGTCTTTCAGTGTCCTGTCTTTCATTTTACTCAGTACACATTTGTTTATTGCATTCCTGCTCCGGACCTTGTACTATGGTGGAGGCTAGAGACCTCATGAAGTTCAAAGGCTAGTTGGAAAAGCAGATATGCAAACAAATTGTTATAAATAGACTCAGTTCAAGGTTGGCTCCAGGTTAGAAAGATACTATAAGATAAGAAAGAACAAGCTTTTGCATTAACAGTGCAGTGGAGAACAAAGATCCCAACTGCTCAAAGTCAGAGAAGTAAAATTTAGGACTCTCGCACACCAGACTGAAAAGTAGCCAGGTCATCTTTAGTATACACCATGACACTGGACCTCCACGGGGAAGGAATATTGACTTTTTTTTTCCTTTTCAACAATATTTTTAAAAGATCTAGTACAGACTAGACACTTATTTATTGAATTAATTATTGACTGAATGTATGTCCCCCACCTTAAGCCCACATCCTTGCCAAGAACTCACCTAGAATACTCTTCTCTGGAGCCTGTGACTCTAATTCTTTGTTTTTAAACTCACTCCTTAATTTCCCAGCTGGATATCTCCTGAAGCTCTGTTCTCTCTATCCATAGTTGAAGAATTCTTTACTGAACCAATTGAAAAATGACTTCTTTTAGTTTCTCCAGAAATTTACTTGTTTTCCTATCTTATTTCTCAAAGCCAGATTTTTCATTTTTATTTTTTTTTTCTTTTTGCGGTATGCGGGCCTCTCACTGTTGTGGCCTCTCCCGTTGCGGAGCACAGGCTCCGGATGCGCAGGCCCAGCGGCCATGGCTCACGGGCCCAGCCGCTCCGCGGCATATGGGATCCTCCCAGACCGGGGCACGAACCCGTATCCCCTGCATCGGCAGGCGGACTCTCAACCACTGCGCCACCAGGGAGGCCCAAAGCCAGATTTTTCTATCTTCCAAGGAAACAGTTACTATATCTGATGCACTCATTCTTACCCATGTGCTAATGGGAGTGTGTTAATTTTAGACCTCCAAGAAGTAGATGGGATTAGGAGGGTAAGAGAGTTCTGGGGGGAAATACTCATGAAATTTAAAGAGAAAGGAATAGGAGAGGACAAGGAATCCTTCCATCTGCAACGCAGTTCCGACATCTGTGAAGGAGAGGGTGAAGGAAGCAGGATTGGGGAGGAGTTCTCAGACTACAGCACAGTTCTGAGAAGATTTCAGCCAGGCCAATGGAGAGTGCTTGAGACAAAGTTACACATTACAAGAGACTCAAGTTAGGTGGGAATGGCTGTGGCGCTCAGCCACAGATGGCCTGGAAGGGGAAGATTGGCCTTGAGGGGAACAGCGGGTGCATGAAGTGAGGGAGCAGCAGCTGCATCTGTCAGTCAATTATGTTCTTTGCAGAGGATCTGAGTGGTGTGTTTTTATGACCATGACCGCCACAGGGAAATAATTTAGAAGTGCCCCTTTAGTGTTTCTCTCCCTGCCCTGGTAACAATTGGGCATTTCCTAGTGCTCTCCGAAAACAAGGCTCTGCTCTTATTTACTCTTGGGCTTCCCGTTCTCTGTGGGCACACACAGAAAATGCTCATATATCGACAACACATTGTAGTACATAAAGAGAGGCTCAGGGGCTCCAGCAATGCAGAGGACTGATGCAATCTGTATCCTAAACTTTCTTAACCCATTTGAAGCACAGTGTAGGGAAATTGTGATCTAACCCATTAGTTATTTTTGGGAAGGAGGCTTTCTGCATTGTGATTCTCAACCCTGGCTGTATATCTACAAAGTGCAACTCCCCTTACCTATGATGTGTTTGCACAGTGACAGAGTTCTATAGGAAAATCAGGATGCATGTCTGTTTCTTTTCCTTTATTTACCCGTTCTCAAAATAATCAGTCAGTTACACAGTATTCTCTACCTTTTCTTCTTCAGCCAGGCCACCAAAACATAAAAGCTCCTAGCTATATGTGTTGATTAAATATGTGTCAGACATCTCTAAAAAGTATATTTTTCTAAAAAACATGGCTCCCTCTTAAATGCCAAGGCATGGGAATAACTTGATTTTTAATCAGGAAAATGTGTTAGGCGACATTTTTAACCAGCCACATCTTTGTTTTCTAAGTATTTTGGCAAGCCTGAGTGGATTTGTATGCAATTTCACCCAATTAAGAGATTTTCATTTATAAATTGCAAAATTCAAGACCCAAAGATGCCTCTCTTGGGTGGGAACTGAGACCCAGACACCAATATTTCCATGTGATATACAGAGATTTGGGGAAGTGAGAAGGTGGTGTCAGATGTGAACAGAGTCAGCTGATGTGGAAGGAAAATAGATCAAAGGTCTGCCCTCAACTCTTTTGCTCTCAAAGGCCAGAGGAATCCCCTTTAAAAAGTTTCTGAGTCATATATGTTGAATTTAATGGGCATGTCCTTCCTCAACCCTTTAGTTGGCAGGATGAAGCCCATAATGCACACACTGAACAGATCTTTTATTGGTTGCCCTTGTGTTCCCAGCAGGTTACTAGGGGTCACAAAAAAAGAGAACAGGAAGGCATGGATCCTGTTTTAGGGGTTTACATTGCAGTTGAGTACAACTGAAATGATTCTTCCCCATGGGCAGGCTTGCAACGCTCCTTGCTCAAGAACAGAGAAGCACTTAATATAAAGTCCAATGCATGTAGACCCTTAGATGATGAAGTGTGGTCATGAGACAGAAGGAGAAGGACACTTGGATATAAATTTGAGAGACCCGGACTTTTGGTCTTAGTTTGTCTCTAACTTTCTAGGTCACCTAAGTCAATCAGTGTATTTATTCTAGCTTTTGATTTTTTTTTTTTTGTTAATAAATCCTGGATTAAATACTCTTTACCTCTCTCAGGAGTATGTTTCTAAAATACTAAATGGTGGTTATATAATCTAAGGAAAAAATATTATAGGCAGGAACCTCTGTGCACTGTATCCACTGGTATGAAAGACTGAGGGAAAAACAAGTCATAGACCCTGCAGGCAAGGGCCACTTTCTACTGGGAGAACTACCCAGTTCTGTTGTGCATCCAGTGTGGAGCTGTGACTATACAATAAAGCGGGCAGCATGCTCTAGCAGAGGTCCAAGAAAGGTAAGATAGGAGTGTCTAGACATATTCATCGATTTTAAATATTTTACTTTCAAAGTCAGCGGTCCCAAAACTTTTTGGCACCAGGGACCGGTTTCACGGAAGATAACTTTTCCATGGACCCGGCGTGGGGTTGGGGGGTGGGGGGAGTGGCGGGGATGGTTTTAGGATGATTCAAGCGCATTACATCTATTGTGTAGTTTATTTCTATTATTTTTACATTCTAATATATAATGAAATAATTATACAACTCACCGTAATGCTGACAGGAGGCAGAGCTCAGCCGGTAATGCGAGCGATGGAGAGCAGCTGTAAATACACATGAAGCTTTGCTCACCCACCCGTGCCTCACCTCCTGCTGTGTGGCCCGGTCCCTAACAGGCCACGGTCCGGGGGTTAGGGACCCTTGTTCTCAGGCATTGAAAAAAAGTCAAAAGACCTCTCATACAAGATGGATTATTTCTTCTCCCTGTTTTGTTTGTTTGTTTGTTTAGGCTGTGCCACGTGGTTTGTGGAATCTTAGTTACCCAGCCAGGGATCGAACCCAGGCCAGGCAGTGAGAGCACCGAGCACTAACCACTGGACCGCTGGGGAAATCCCTTCTCCCTGTTTTAAAATGTTCCATAAAATTTGGGTATTATTGTTTCCTATTCTCCTTTGAATTTGCCATGCTAGACAGGTAGACCTCATGATTCTTATTTATTTCTCCTGCGGTAGCTTCTGAATGGTGGTACCTCTGCCTATAAATATATGTGTCCTTCTCCTTTTTTCACATTTATCCCATTCCTACCTTCCTTTGATGCCCAGTTCATCTTTCTTTTTCTCTGTGATGCTTTCCTCAGAACTCATCTTGTGTCTGCGTCACTCACTTTGTTACCTACTTATCCTTTACTTTGTAATGTTATTGTGACTGTTTCTTCAGGAGTCTGGGGCTTGTTTTCCTGATGAGGCAGTAAAATTTAATCAATATCAGGGAGTGCCTACTTTGCACAAGACACAGTGTTAGAGACTTCCGACTTCAGGGTAGAGTAAGATAGCCCCAACCTTCAGGAAATGTATAGTGGAATTGGAAGATGGACGTCAGCACAGTTTAAAGAAGAGAAGATTTTAGGAAGAAGTTAGCACCTGATGATACCCTTCCTCATCAGGAAATAATGGGGGAAGTTGGGCCAGACAACAGGAAGGGCTTTTAGGTCAGAAGGGAAATCAAAGGAAAAACACAGATGTGAATCTCATCTTTCACTTCTTTTTAACTTTCCACAGAAGCTGGTCAAAGTGCTAAGTACATTTGTGGGAACTCAAGCACTAAGAATTGAATTTCACAGAAGGAAGGAAAGTGGGGAAGTAACTCTATCTGAGGAGTCAGACAACTCAATATTCTGGGCTGTCTCTTTTTAAAATCAAATCAAGCTTGAATATGTATCCAACTATTTAAGTTCAGAATGTTCATGGAACAGAGATCGCAGTGGTCATGGAGTTACTCATTACTTGTCATTTATGTCCTGCTCAGAAACCTGGGGACCTCCATGAGCTCTTTGTATAACTTCCCAATATGCCATCAGCATCTCTGATGAGAGGCAGTATCTTCAGTATATACTTTCATTTTTTTAGTTAAGAGCTTACGAGGTAGAGGAAGTCAGAAATCTAACCCTTTAACTCAGCAGTGAACACAAGTAATCAATCACAGCAAAACAAAAATGTTAATGGGGGTCATGGGTTTCATGTCTTTGTATCCAGGTAGTACTGTACTTGAATGATGATCTATACCAAGATCATCCTTCTTATTTTTAAAAGCAAGTAGATTATTCTACTTTCATCAGTAATTTATTCATTTCACTGATTTACAAATTTAGCTCAATTACATTTTATGCTTTCTTCTACCACCTTTGGTGGTTTACATTTTAAGCTAAACCACTAAAATCTCTGCTCCGAGGTGACATTAAATTAACTTTATTTTTGCTGTAGAAGTTCACTGCTTAACAGAGTCTTTATATGTTTTTAACTTTTAAAAATGCGCATAGTGTTTTCCACAAGGAGCTTTTCAGTTTGCTCTGGTTTCCATTGTGACCACCTCATTGTACTGACCACCCACCAGTTCCTTGTTTTTCATGCATAATAAATTTTAAAACGAAGTTTCAGCCAACATTTCTGGTAGAAACTCCTACCTCAAGGGAGGGAAACTAGGTATTCTTTTGATTTATTAATTGACCATTAAGCATAGGCATTTAAATGCCTGCAAAGAGATAAGTGCTGAAATGAAATCTAGGTGGCCAAAGAATAAAGTTTCCTGTAAACAAAATAAAATGAAACTCAAAGATACCCTGGAGAAATCATATTTAGGGAAGTTTCAGAGGGCATATTTTTATTAGCCTCAAGTACAGAGAGAGTATACAAATTTCTAGTGGAATTCTGGGCACTTATCAAAATATTCCCCTTGCTCAACCAATGGGGCATTTTAAGGAGGAATTTAATAATGACTTGGAAATGACAACTGCTGCCCAGAAGCCAATTTAATATTCAGGTTTCTCAACAGTTCAAATATCAAGTGTACATGATTTGCATTTCTATACATCTGGGAGGTACATAAAGGATTTTTTTTTTTTTGACCAAGTGATTTCTCTAGGTACAATACAAGGAAAGACATTTCTGTTGTTTTTTTTTTTTTTAACAACTTTTTACAAATTATTTGGGTTTTGGTGTGCTGTACAATAACAAGGTGCTGCTTTCCTTTGATGTTTTTGAAGATCCGCCCCCCCCAAAGTCACATTCCAGTTGCCATTCTGATATCTTTCTGATTCGTGTGATTGGAATGTAGCTGCAGATCACAGGCCACTTCACATCGATGGACAGAGCTGATTTTCCAGCTGTTGGCAAAGGTCTTCTCCTGAATATTACCTTTGCTAATATTGGAAATTCCCTAAATTCTACCATTTGATATTTATTAATTTTGTCCCCTATATTTTAAACTACAAATACCTTGGGACAAAGGTAGCATAATGCTCCTAGTTCTGATTCTTATTTACAGCCTTCTCAACTGTTCAGTTGGCAACAGATTTTGATGGAGGGATAGAGCAAGAACAGAAAGACCACGAGGAAGCCTGACCCTGAGGAGTTGGGGGAGATGCTATAAAAGAAAGAAGAGACAAGCAGGGGAGCATTGTTGGGAGATTAGGCATGAAGATTCACATTTTTAACAGCCAATTTAATGTCACTTTCTCCCTGAAGTCCTCCCCATGTGTGTGATCAGAAGCAAAATGACACCACTCTCCTATCAAATCTAGGAGGACTCAGCACCAATGTCCTGATAATCCCACATACTCCCTTGCACTATGGTAGTTTTTACAAATGTTTAAACCCCTGTTTTGTGCATAGATATATTTTATAAATTTCTCTGATCCTCTTTTATTGTCCTTTTATTTTTTTAACATCTTTATTGGAGTATAATTGCTTTACAATGGTGTGTTAGTTTCTGCTTTAAAACAAAGTGAATCCGCTCTACATATACATATGTCCCCATATCCCCTCTGTTTTGTGTTTCCCTCCCACCCTCCCTATCCCACCCCTCTAGGTGGTCACAAAGCACGGAGATGATCTCCCTGTGCTATGTGGCTGCTTCCCACTAGCTATCTATTTTATATTTGGTAGTCTATATATGTCCATGCCACTCTCTCACTTCATCTGAGCTTACGCTTCCCCCTCCCCATGTCATCAAGTCTATAATATACGTCTGCGTCTTTATTCCAGTCCTGCCCCTAGGTTCTTCAGAATCTTTTTTTTTTTTTTACATTCCATATATATGTGTTAGCATACGGTATTTTTTTTTCTCTTTCTGACTTACTTCACTCTGTAGGACAGACTCTAGGTCCATCCACCTCACTAGAAATATTCAATTTCGTTTCTTTTCATGACTGAGTAATATTCCATTGTATGTTTGTGCCACATCTTCATTATCCATTCATCTGTCGATGGACACTTAGGTTGCTTCCATGTCCTGGCTATTGTAAATAGTGCTGCAATGAACATTGTGGTACATGCCTCTTTTTGAATTATAGTTTTCTCAGGGTATATGCCCAGTAGTGGGATTGCTGGGTCATATGGTAGTTCTTTTTTTAGTGTCTTGAGGAACCTCCATACTGCTCTCCATAGTGGCTGTATCAATCTACATTCCCACCAACAGTGCAAGAGGTTTCCCTTTTCTCCACACCCTCTCCACCATTTATTGTTTGTAGATATTTTGATGATGGCCATTCTGTCTGGTGTGAGGTGATACCTCATTGTGGTTTTGAGTTGCATTTCTATAATGATTAGTGACGTGGAGCATCCTTTCATGTGTTTGTTGGCAATCTGTATATCTTCTTTGGAGAAACGTCTGTTTAGGTCTTCTGCCCATTTGGGTTATTTGTTTTTTGATCCTGAGCTGCATGGGCTGCTTGTAAATTTTGAAGATTAATCCTTTGTTAGGTGCTTCATTTGCAAATATTTCTCCCATTCTAAGGGTTATCTTTTCATTTTGTTTATGGTTTCCTTTGCTGTGCAAAAGCTTTTAAGTTTCATTAGGTCCCATTTGTTTATCTTTGTTTTATTTCCATTTCTCTAGGAGGTGGGTCAAAAAGGATCTTGCTGTGATGTATGTCATAGAATGTTCTGCCTATATTTTCCTATAAGAGTTTTATAGTGTCTGGCCTTACATGTAGGTCTTTAATCAATTTTGAGTTTATTTTTGTGTATGGTGTTAGGGAGTGTTCTAATCTCATTCTTTTACATGTAGCTGTCCAGTTTTCCCAGCACCACTTATTGAAGAGGCTGTGTTTTCTACATTGTATATTCTTGCCTCCTTTATCAAAAATAAGGTGACCATATGTGTGTGGGTTTATCTCTGGGCTTTCTATGTTGTTCCAATGATCTATAGTTCTGTTTTTGTGCCAGTACCATATTGTCATGATTACTGTAGCCTTGTAGTATAGTCTGAAGTCAAGGAGCCTGATTCCTCCAGCTCCGTTTTTCTTTCCCAAGATTGCTTTGGCTATTAGGTCTCTTTTGTGTTTCCATACAAACTGTGAAATTTTTTGTTCAAGTTTTGTAAAAAATGCCATTGGTAGTTTGATAAGGATTGCATTGAATCTGTAGATTGCCTTGGGTAGTATAGTCATTTTTACAATGTTGATTCTTCCAATCCAAGAACATATCTCTCCATCTGTTTGTATCCTCTTTAATTTCTTTCATCAGTGTCTTATAGTTTTCTGCATACAGGTCTTTTGTCTCCTTAGGTACGTTTATTCTTAGGTATTTTATTCTTTTTGTGGCAATGGTACATGGGAGTGTTTCCTTAATTTCTCTTTCAGATTTTTCATCATTAGTGTACAGGAATGCAAGATATTTCTGTGCATTAATTTTCTATCCTGCTACTTTACCAGATTCATTGATTAGCTCTAGTAGTTTTCTGGAAGCATCTTTAGGATTCTCTCTATATAGTATAATGTCATGTGCAAAGAGTGACAGCTTTACTTCTTCTTTTCTGACTTGGATTCCTTTCATTTCTTTTTCTCCTCTGATTGCTGTGGCTAAAACTTCCAAAACTATGTTGAATAAGAGTGGTGAGACTGGACAACCTTGTCTTGTTCCTGATCTTAGTGGAAATGGTTTCAGTTTTTCACCATTGAGAATGATGTTGGCTGTGGGTTTGTCATATATGGTTTTTATTATGTTGAGGTTAGTTCCCTCTATGCCTACTTTCTGGAGGGTTTTTATCATAAATGAGTGCTGAATTGTGTCAAAAGCTTTTACTGCATCTATTGAGATGATCATATGGTTTTTATCTTTCCATTTGTTAATATGATGTATCACATTGATTGATTTGAGTATATTGAGGAATCCTTGCATTCCTGGGATAAACCCCACTTGATCATGGTGTGTAATCCTGTTCGTGTGTTGTTGGATTCTGTTTGCTAGTATTTTGTTGAGGATTTTTGCATCTATGTTCATCAGTGATATTGGCCTTTTAGTTTTCTTTTTTTGTGGCACCTATGTCTCATTTTGGTATCAGGGTGATGGTGGCCTCGTAGAATGAGTTTGGGAATGCTCCTCCCTCTGCTATATTTTGGAAGAGTTTGAGAAGGATAGGTGTTAGCTCTTCTCTAAATGTTTGAGAGAATTCACCTGTGAAGCCACCTGGTCCATGGCTTTTGTTTGCTGGAAGATTTTAAATCACAGTTTCAATTTCAGTGCTTGTGACTGGTCTGTTTATATTTTCTATCTCTTCCTAGTTCAGTCTCAGAAGGTTTAGGTGTTTTCTTAGGTGCTTTCCTAAGAATTTGTCCATTTCTTCCAAGGTGTCCATTTTATTGGCATATAGTTGCTTGTAGTAATCTCTCATGATTCTTTGTATTTCTGCAGTGTCTTGTTACTTCTCCTTTTTCATTTCTAATTGTATTGATTTAAGTCTTCTCCCTTTTTTTCTTGAGGAGTCTGGCTAATGGTTTATGAGTTTTGTTTATTTCCCAAAGAACCAGCTTTTATTTTACTGATCTTTGCTATTGCTTCCTTCATTTATTTTTCATTTATTTCTGATCTGCTCTTTATGATTTCTTTCCTTCTGATAACTTTGGGGCTTTTTTTTTCTTCCTTCTCTAATTGCTTTAGCTGTAAGGTTAGATGGTTTATTTCAGATGTTTCTTGTTTATTGAGGTAAGATTGTATTGCTATAAACTTCCCTCTCAGAACTGCTTTTGCAGCATCCCATAGGTTTTGGGTGGTCGTGTTTTCTTTGTCATTTGTTTCTAGGTATTTTTTGTTTCTTCTTGGATTTCTTCAGTGATCTCTTGGTTATTGAGTAGTGTATTGTTTAACCTGCATGTGTTTGTATTTTTTCCTGTAATTGATATCTAGTCTCATACTGTTGTGGTCGGAGAAGATACTTGATATGATTTCAATTTTCTTAAATTTACCAAGGCTTGATTTGTGACCCAAGATATGATTTATCCTGGAGAATATTCCATGAGCACTTGAGAAGAAAGTGTAATCTGTTGTTTTTGGATGGAATGTCCTATAATATCAATTATGCCTACCTTGTTTAATGTATTATTTAAGGCTCGTGTTTCCATATTTATTTTCATTTTGGATGATCTGTCCATTGGGGAAAGTGGGGTGTTAAAGTCCTCTACTATGATTGTGTTCCTGTTAATTTCCCTTTATGGCTGTTAGCATTTGCCTTATGTATTGAGGTGCTCCAGTGTTGGGTGTGTAAATATTTACAATTGTTATACCTTCTTCTTGGGTTGATCCCTTGATCATTATGTAGTGTCCTTCTTCCTCTCTTGTAATTGTCTTTATTTTAAAATCTATTTTGTCTGATATGAGAATTGCTACTCCAGCTTTCGTTTGATTTCCATTTGCATGGAATATTTTTTCCATCCCCTCAGCTTTCAGTCTGTATGTGTCCCTAGGTGTGAAGTGGGTCTCTTGTAGACAGCATATATATATGTCTTGTATTTGTATCCATTCAGCCAGTCTATGTCTTTTGGTTGGAGCATTTAATTTATTTCCATTTAAGGTAATTATCGATATGTATGTTCCTATTACCATTTTCTTAATTGTTTTGAGTTTGTTATTGTATGTCTTTTCCTTCTCTTGTGTTTCCTGCCTGGAGAAGTTCCTTTAGCATTGGTTGTAAAGCTTGTTTGGAGGTGCTAAAATATCTTTAAGTTTTGCTTTTCTGTAAAGGTTTTAATTTCTCTGTCGTAATCTTGGTTTTAGGTTTTTCCCTTTCATCACTTTAAATATATCCTGCCACTCACTTCTGGCTTGCAGAGTTTCTGCTGAAATATCAGCTGTTAACGTTATGGGGATGCCCTTGTGTGTTACTTGTTGTTTTTCCCTTGCTGCTTTTCATACTTTTTCCTTGTATTTATTTTTGATAGTTTGATTAATATGTGTCTTGGCATGTTTCTCCTTGGATTTATCCTGTACGGAACACTCTTAGCTTCCTGGACTTGACTGACTATTTCCTTTCCCATATTATGGAAGTTTTCAACTGTAATCTCTTCAAATATTTTCTTAGTCCCTTTCTTTTTCTCTTCTTCTTCTGGGAGCCCTGTAATTCGAATGTTGGCATGTTTAATGTTGTCCCAGAGGTCTCAGAGACTCTCCTCAATTCTTTTCATTCTTTTTTCTTTATTCTGCTCTGTGGTAGTTATTTCCACTATTTTATCTTCTAGGTCACTTATCCATTCTTCTGCCTCAGTTATTCTGGTAATGATTCATTCTAGAGAATTTTTATATCTTTTACTGTGTTGTTCACCATTGTTTGTTTGTTCTTTAGTTCTTCTAGGTCCTTGTTAAACTTTTCTTGTATTTTCTGCATTCTATTTCCAAGATTTTGGATTGTCTTTACTATCACTAATCTGAATTCATTTTCAGGTAGACTGCATATTTCCTCTTCATTTGTTTGATCTGATGGGTTTTTACCTTGCTTCTTCATCTGCTGTGTGTTTCTCTGTCTTCTCATTTTGCTTCACTTACTGTGTTTGGGGGTCTCCATTTTGCAGGCTGCAGGTTCGTAGTTCCTGTTGTTTTTGGTGTCTGCCCCCAGTTGCTAAGTTTGGTTCAGTGGGTTGTGTAGGCATCCTGGTGGAGGGGACTGTAGCCTGTGTTCTGGTGGATGAGGCTGGATCTTGTCTTTCTGGTGAGCACGAACACGTCTGGTGATGTGTTGAAGGGTGTCTGTGGCCTTATTATGATTTTAGGCAGCCTCTGTGATGATGGGTGGGGTTGTGTTCCTGTTTGCTAGTTTGGCATAAGTTGTCCAGCACTGTTGCTTGCTGGTCGTTGAGTGGAGCTGGGTCTTAGCGTTGAGATGGAGGTATCTGGGAGAGCTTTCGCAGTTTGATATTACTTGGAGCTGGGAGGTCTCTGATGGACCAGTGTCCTGAACTTGGCTCTCTGACCTCAGAGGCACAGGCCTGACACCCAGCCGGAGCACCAAGACCCTGTCAGCCACACGTCTCAGAAAAGAGAGAAAAAAAGAAAGAAAGAAAAATAAAATTATTAAATTAAAAAATAAAAATATTATCAAAAATTTAGAAAAATTAAAATGTAATTAAGAAAAAGAAAAAAAAAAAGTCAGACAGAACCCTAGGACAAATGGTAAAAGCAAAGCTACACAGACAAAGTCACACAAAGAAGCATTCACAAATAGAGAAAAAGGAAAATAATATAAATATATCTCTATATAAAAAAAAAAAGGAAGAGAGCAACCAAATCAATAAACAAATCTACCAATGATAATAAACTAAGATAAACATAAAACCAGAAACAAATTAGATGCACAAAGCAAACTGCAAGTCTACAATTGCTCCCAAAGTCCACTGCCTCAGTTTTAGGATGATTGATTTTCTATTCAGGTATTCCACAGATGCAGGGTGCATCGAGTTGATTATGGATATTTAATCCGCTGCTCCTGAGGCTGCTAGGAGAGATTTTCCTTTCTCTTCTTTGTTCGCACAGCTCCCGGGGTTCAGCTGTGGATTTGGCCCTGCCTCTGCGTGTCAGTCGCCTGAGGGCATCTGTTCTTTGCCCAGACAGGATGGGGTTCAAGGAACAGCTGATTCAGGGGCTCTGGCTCAGTCAGGCCGGGGGGAGGGAGGGGTACGGATGCGGGGCGAGCCTGCGGCAGCAGAGGCTGATGTGACGCTGTACCAACCTGAGGCGTGCCGTGCATTCTCCTGGGGAAGTTGTCCCTGGATCTCGGGACCCTGGCAGTGTCGGGCTGCATAGGCTCCCAGGAGGGGATGTCTGGAAAGTGACCTACACTCGCACACAGGCCTCTTGGCGGCGGCAGCAGCAGCCCCAGCATCCCACGCCCGTCTCTGGGGTCCGCGCTTTCAGCCGCGGCTCGCGCCCGTCTCTGGAGCTCCTTTAAGCGGCGCTCTTAATCCCCTCTCCTCGCGCACCAGGAAACAAAGAGGGAAGAAAAAGTCTCTTGCCTCTTCGGCAGCTCCAGCCTTTTCCCCGGACTCCCTCCGGGCTAGCCGTGGTGCACTAACCCCTTCAGGCTGTGTTCACGCCGCCAACCCCAGTCCTCTCCCTGCGCTCCGACTGAAACCCGATACCCGAGCCTCAGCTCCCAGCCCCGCCCGCCCCGGCGGGTGAGCGGACGAGCCTCTCGGGCTGGTGAGTGCCCGTCGGCACTGATCCTTTGTGCGAGAATCTCTCCGCTTTGCCCTCCGCACCCCTGTTGCTGTGCTCTCATCCGCGGCTCCGAAGCTTCCCCCCTCCGCCACCCGCAGTCCCCGCCCGCGAAGGGGCTCCTAGTGTGTGGAAACCTTTCCTCCTTCACAGCTCCCTCCCACTGGTGCGGGTCCCGTCCCTATTCTTTTGTCTCTGTTTGTTCTTATTTCTTTTGCCCTACCCAGGTACGTGGGGAGTTTCTTGCCTTTTGGGAAGTCTGAGGTCTACTGCCAGCGTTCAGTAGGTGTTCTGTAGGAGTTTTTCTACATGTAGATGTATTTCTGATGTATTTGTGGGGAGGAAGGTGATCTCCACGTCTTACTCCTCCTCCATCTTGAAGGTCTCCCCTATTGTCCTTCTAATTCACAGCGGGTTTGCATAAACCCGAGGCAAGTCACCTTATACAGTATTTAGTTCTTCAGTGACAGCATGAGGAAGGGGAAGAAAGACTCTTCTTTTACGGAATGAGTGAAGCTCCCCTGAACTATAACCTCAGATCACAGTTCGGACACATAGAGGCTGCCTTTGGCTGTAAGAAAAGCATGCTCTAAACTAGAACACAACCTCCCTTAAACAAATACTCTATGTGATTAGATTACATACTATTTGAATAATAACAGTAGTATTCATGTTTGCATAGGTCTTTATCCTCACTGAAATAGAGCAGTCTGTGATGATGTCAGGCATTTGTTAATTTCTCTCTGTGTCTCTCTTGTGTCTGTTTTTCTCTCTGTGTGTCTCTGTCTCTTTTTCTGTTTCAAGTAGAGATAAGTCATCTGAAGCTAAGAGAAGTTAAATGTCTTGCCTAAAGACGAGAAAGTTCCAGTGGGTGCAGAGCATACTAGGTGCAGAAAAGGATATTTGCATCCCTTTAATCCCATAAGTGGCTTACGGATGTTTTTCTGGAAAAGAATGCCTACACTTTTTTCTCTAATTCTGGAATTACCATCCTTCTGTTTATCCAGGCACAAGCCTCAGAACCATTTCATCTCCACTTTTGACATCAAAATCCAAGATCCCTTGATTCTATCTTGGCAGTGTTCAAAACATTTGTTTTCACTGAAAAAGCCTTACTGCCAATTTCCCTGCCTAGACTATTGCAATAAACACATAAATATTTTAAACATTCAACCCATTTTCTACACTGCCAGAGTAGTCTTCTTAAAGTTTTGAATATTTCACTACCTGATTCAACTATCCATTGATGAGTGTAGGATGAAAACCATATCCTATTTAACATGATTTTCAAAATATAAACTCTTTGTTTCCTATCTGAATACTTTATTTCCTTATTTCCCAACTGGTCATCCAAGAAAAGAAGACTCAGTCTTTCCCAAGCATGGCTGTGCTTTTCTGATTCTGTGCTGCTTCTCACTCTTTTCTCAGCATCATATCTACAGCTAAAATTTATTGAACTTATGCCATGTTCTGGGTTCTGCTTAAGCAATGTATATACATTATCTCACTTATCTCTCACAACAACCCCATGAGATGAGTTTTCTTCTTCCTATTTTATAGTTGGTAAGCAGAGATTAAGTAAACTTCCTCAGTTATAAAGTAAATGGAAGCAGGATGTGAATCCACTTTTATCTGACACTCTTCTCCTTTCCTTCTCTTATCTGGAAAATTTCCCAACTTACATGTTCTATCTCAGACACAAATAT
Source organism: Mesoplodon mirus (assembly GCF_964341445.2). Taxonomy (NCBI): domain Eukaryota; kingdom Metazoa; phylum Chordata; class Mammalia; order Artiodactyla; family Ziphiidae; genus Mesoplodon; species Mesoplodon mirus. The sequence continues at coordinate 22,460,424 of NC_138986.1, read as the reverse complement.
TGTGTTCCCCTTTTTATGTTCTCTGTGTCATGTTGTATTTAATTTGTTAATACCATTAAGGATTTTTGCAACTAAGCTGGTGAGGAATATTTGTCTGTAGTTTTCTTGTCCTGAATTTTTTTTCCTTTCTGATTTTTGCATCAGAGGAATAATGGACTCATAAAATAAGTTGGGTAATGTTCCCTGTTCTTCTATTTTCTGACAGAATTTATGTAGAATTGATATTACTTTTTTCTTTAATGTTTGACGGGATTTACCAATCAAGCCATCTAGGCTCAGACTTTTCTTTATAGAAAGCATTTTAATTATTAATTCAATATTTGAATTGATGTAGGGCTATTCGGATTTTCTGTTTCTTCTTGAGTCAAATTTTGACAGTTTTCTTTTTTTCAAGGAACTTGTTCATTTAACCAAAGTATTATATTTATTTGTATAAGGTTTTCCATAATACTATCTTTTGATATCTGTAGAATCCTCTTGAAACTGAGCAGGACCATGTCGGGTCCTCCTGGGTCAAAAGCCTTTACATGTCCCCCATTTCTTGCCTGTAGGATAAAGGCTTCAGCCTCCTAGACCTTCCCTGAGTTCCAAAGGGAAAATTCAAACAGTTAGTAATCAGGGAAGGGAAGGAATGTAAAAACAAAGAATGAGCAGTCAAGAAACAATAGTGCAGCATGGGACAGGTTCCTGGTTCCTCCTCAAAGGATAAACAGAATAATCTGGTACATATCTCTGAGTTCTTCTACAGTAACTAAAGCCCCCACCCAGGTAGAGGATGGTAAGTTCAGGCTGAGGATAAGATTCCTGGAACACCACCTTGTTACCTCACCACCAACCAACCAGAAGAAAGTCACACCCTGCAGACCTCATCCCCAGTTTTGCTTATAAAAACTCTTCCCTGAGAACTATTGGGGAGTTTAGGGTTTTTTGAGCATGAGCCACCCATTCTCCTTGTTTGACCCTTGTCTTTCTCTGCTCTAGACTCCAGTGTTTCTGTTTGTTTGGTCTCACTGTGTGTCAAGCACAGGAACTTGAATTCGGCAACACTTTCATCCCTTTCATTCCTGACATTGATAATTTGTGTGTTTCCTCTTTTTTTATTGAGAAGACTAGCTAGAGTTTCATCAATTTTATCAAAATTTTCAAAAATTTCCTATTTCTTCTTATTTCACTTATTTTCCTTATTCCTCTATTCTGTTTCATTGATTTCTGCTCTTTCTTTGTTTCACTCATTCTACTTAGAAAGGATTTAATTTTAGCTTCTTAGATTGAAAGCTTATATCATTGATTAGATCTTCCATTTCTAATGTAAGTATTAAATGTTATAAATTTCCCTTTAAGCACTGCTTTGATTTCATTCCACAAATTTTGCAATATTGTACATTCATTATCATTCATCTCAAAATATTTTCTAATTCCCCTTTTGATATCTTCTTTGGCCAATGGGTTAATTTAATTTCCAAGTATTTGTTTAATTGCCAAATTGTCTACTCTCTAAATATTCAAGGGAATTTCCAGCTATGTTTCTGTTTGAATTCAATTTTTTTTTTGTTAGATGATGGGGTTTAAGGCCGACCACCCCAAGATATGCCACTCTGGCACATGGATTATTTCAAGCTGAAATCAACCAAGGCCCAAAAGATTCAGGAAGAAGCTTTGGAATTTAAGATAGAAGGCCTGTTCCAGGAAGAAGATATCACCATAGATAACTATAGTAAACTATGAACTTGTATGGTAGGCAGGGAGGAACCATCAAGGTCCTTTTGATCAAAGTGCTCTCTGTGTCCCATTGTCTCTAGATGGCTCAGCCAACATTTATTTAATGAACATTAAGTCTTTTCATCTTCCTGTGAATTACCTTACTTCCCTGTGAAGTCCCAGACCCCTACTTCCTTCTCCTTAGTCCAGAATGACATATATACCTTATCTTGACTTACTGTCTTTGGGATTCTTCAGGCTTATGTGAATTTCCCATATGTACTTGATAAACTTGATTTTTCTCGTGTTAATCTGCCTTATGTCATTTTAATTATTTGACTGGCCAAAAGAACTAGGAGGGGAAGTTGGGGAGGAATATTTCTCCCACCAACATAGAGAACACACTTGCTTTCAGTCCTTTAAGTTTATCAAAACTTTTTTGTGGTAAATATTACAAGTATGCTTGAAAAAATTGTGTATCATGTTTCTGCTGTATGGTGTCTTCTATGCATGTCAATTAGTTAGTTGATAATTGTTGAAGTCCTCCATATTCCTCCCAAATTTCTGTCTTCTTTTTCTATTAGATACTGAGAGAGGAGTACTGAAGTTGTTGGGGGTGGAAGAAGTTTTCCTCTGCCCCTCTGTTCCGACTTGTTTAACAATTAAATTGACATGAGACTGATTAACAGGAGAAAATCAAACCGAAGTTTAATAACATATATACATGGGAGAGACCAAGGAAAACTGAGTAACTCGCTAAAACAGCTGAAGTTCTCACCTTAAATACCATCTTCAACTAAAGGTAAAAGAGGATGTTGAGGGTGGGAAGAGTCAGTTATGGGGGGTTGCCAGGACAAGCACAGTAAACAAGGGTAAGGTTGTGCAGATTTAAGTCATTGCCTTCTCCATTGATAAGGGCTTCTAGAATATTCATCATCCTTTTCTTCCTGGTAATCCAGGGAAACACCCTTACAAATGGAAGTTTCTCTTGTAAATGTAGATGTTTTTTTACAAAAAGGCAACTCCTACTTGGTTTTAAGAGTTTCTCCCATGACGGCTGTTTCTTAGAAAATATCCAACTTAAAATAATTAATATGCCAAAGAGACATATTTTGTGGTGGCAAATTCTGCTCTCCTACAAAATCATTTACTAAAGTTTTAAATGTATCTATTTCTCCTTTCATTTATGCCAGTTTGGGGAACTCTGTTATTAGGTGCATATTCATTTAAAATTGTTGCATCTTCTATTGGATAGAGTCTTTTAACTTCATGAAATACTCCACTTTTATGTAGTAATATTCTGGGGCTAGAATTTTATTTTGTCTGATATTCAGATAGCAACTCCAGTTTTCTTATGCTTATTGTTTGCATGTACATTGTTTTCTAACCTTTTCTTTCAACCTATTTGTGTGTCTGTATTTAAAGTGTGTCTCTTTTCAGCAGCATAGAGTAGAATCCTGCTTTTTACACCCAGTTTTACATTTTCTGCCTTTTATTTTGTGTGTTTGGTATATCCATATTTAATAAAATTATTTATATTGTGGATTTTAAGTCTGCCATTTTGATGTTATTTTTATTTGTTTCATTTCATTTTGCTCCTCTACCCCTCTTTCCTTGTTTTCTTTTGTGTTAAGCAAACATTTGCAGTATATTAATATAAATCTTATATTGACATTTTTATGTCTTAATTTATTAGTAATTACTCCAGGGATCATAAATGCAACTTTTATCAAAATCTACCTAATTAATATTGAAATGACTTCCAATTGAATATAGGAAACATTTGACGTTATAGTTCTATTTATCCCTCCCATCTTTGCATTGTTTTCAACTCTATGCATTATAATTCCAACAATACAGTAGTATAAATTTGGCTTTAAATATGCAAATATATATTTTTAAAGCCTATAAAAAAAGAAAAAATAGATATATTTGTGTTAACTCATATATCATATATCATATATTTATCTTTTCCAGTGTTCTTTATTCCTTTCAGCATATCTGCACCAGACAGTAGTCTGGTGCAATTTTCTTTCAGTCTGAAGGGCTATCAATTGCATTTTAAATAGTGTAGCTAGAATTCACTTCACTCAATTATCTTAATCTAAAAATGTCTTTAATTTAGCTTTAGTTTCAAAAGATAATTTCTCTGAGTACAGGTATCTTGAATAATAATTTTTCTTTCAAAAAATTGAATACATCACCCTAATATTTTCTAGCCTGCATTGTTACTGATGAAAGGTCAAACGTTAATTATACTATTATCTCTATCTAGGTAATATTTCATTTTCTCTTGCTGTTTTCAGACTTTCTATTTATCTTTGGCTTTCATTAGTTTGAATCTAAAGTGCCTGAGTATGATTTTCCCTGTTTTTATTCTACTTAGGTTTCACAGAGCCTCTAGGATTTATAAGTTTATGTTTTCCAACAAATTTAGAAAAATTTAAGCCATTATTTCTTTAAATGTTTTTCTCTGCTATTTCTTCAGTCTTTTCCTTCTGGAACTCAAATTACACGTGTGTTGCAACACTTGATAGTGTCACAAAAATGTTTTCATTTTCTTCAATCTTTCCTTTCCTTCTACTTGTCAGATAGGTTAATTTATTTTAATAAATTAATTTTTTTAAATGTATTTACTTTTGGCTGCATTGGGTCTTCGTTGCTGTGTGTGGGCTTTCTCTAGTTGCCGTGAGCGGGGCTACTCTTCATTGCGGTGTGCAGGGTTCTTATTTCAGTGGCTTCTCTTGTTGCAGAGCATGGGCTCTAGGCGTGCGGGCTTCAGTAGTTGTGGCATGCAGGCTCAGTAGTTGTAGCTCACGGACTCTAGAGCACAGGCTCAGTAGTTTTGGCACACAGGCTTAGTTGCTCTGCGGCATGTGAGATCTTCCTGGACAAGGGCTCGAACCCGTGTCCCTTGCATTGGCAGGTGGATTCTTAACCACTGCGCCACCAGGGATGTCCCAGACAGGTTAGTTTTTATTGACCCGTCTTCAAGTACACTAATTTTTTCTTGTGTCATCTAAAATCTACAGTTGAGCTTACTGCCAGTTTTTTACTTTGGTTATTGTAATTTTCATTTTTTTAAAATATTTATTTACTTATTTATTTTGGCTGTGCTTGGTCATAGTTGTGGCACACGGGATCTTTAGTTGTGGCATAGCTGTGGGATCTAGTTCCCCATCTAGAGATTTAACCCAGGCCCCTGCTTTGGGAGCACAGAGTCTTACTCACTGGACTACCAGGGAAGTCCCTATTATACTTTTTAGATCTAGAATTTTTAGTTTTTTTTTTTTTTTTTTTTTTTTTTTTTTTGCCGTACGCGGACCTCTCACTGTTGTGGCCTCTCCCATTGCAGAGCACAGGCTCCGGATGCGCAGGCTCAGCGGCCATGGCTCACGGGCCCAGCCGCTCCACGGCATGTGGGATCTTCCCGGACCGGGGCACGAACCCATGTCCCCTGCATCAGCAGGCGGACTCCCAACCACTGTGCCACCAGGTAAGCCCTAGAATTTTTAGTTTTTAAAAAATACTTTCCACTTTTCTATTGGTATCCCCAAATGTTTACTCATTAATATATATATTTTTAAATTATTTGAACAAATTTCCTTTCATTATTTGAATATACTTTTAGTACTGTTTTGAAGTTTATAACTGTTAAATTGAACCTCTGGGCCCACTTTATTTATTTATTTTTTTTAGAGAGGAAATTTTTTTTTAAATTTATTTATTTATTCTTGTCTGTGTTGGGTCTTCATTTCTGTGTGAGGGCTTTCTCTAGTTGTGGCAAGTGGGGGCCACTCTTCATTGGGGTGCGCGGGCCTCTCACTATTGCGGCCTCTCTTGTTGCGGAGCACAGGCTCCAGATGCGCAGGCTCAGTAGTTGTGGCTCGCGGGCCCAGTTGCTCCGCGGCATGTGGGATCTTCCCATACCAGGGCTCGAACCCGTGTCCCCTGCATTAGCAGGCAGATTCTCAACCACTGCGCCACCAGGGAAGCCCTCTGGGCCCACTTTAAATTACTGTCTATCGACAGGTCTGTTCCCTGGTTTTTGTTTTTGTTTTGTATAACTTTCTTCAAAACTAATAAATTTTAGTTGGAAATTAAGCACTCAAGAAACCATGGAATCTGTTTTGCTCTTCTGAGCAGTGTCAGTGTTTTTGTCTAGTAGTCTGGAACTTGCCTGGACTCAAATTATGAAAACTGTCTCCATGAGGTATGTGGTAACATGTCTCTGCTTAGTTTTTTTGGCTTTCAGTTGCTGTGGTTTTTGTTTGTTTGATTTTGTTTTTTAGCTGACATCTGGAAGATTCCATAGCTCAAGAGAAAAAATTCATATGACAGAAAGTGTGTGTGTGTGTGTGTGTGCATGTGACTTGTCTTAAATTTGCTTGATGAAAATTGACAGTTGTAGGACTGTTTTGCACTGGGCGTCTCTCCACCACACTGTCATACCAATGGACTGTTTCTTGCTAAGGTGCTATGTTTTTACAGTTTCTCATTCAGTCTTGCCTCTTCTTCCAGAACATGATGCCAGTGGGGTTCAGGGGTGCTTGAGAGACCATCCAGTCTCCCCTGATCTAGTTGTCCCAAACAAACAATAGATCATTGGTTTAGACTTTGGAGGTTTCTACTTGCTTTGAAGAACTCTGACTGACCTCTGTCAACTCTGCCTGAGGTCTTGTCTTTGTGTTCTCTCTTACAGTGGCCAGGATTTTACCCACTTAGGATTCTTTTTATTTATTATGGTTCAATATCATAAGTGCTTCCTAACATAATCAAACATGGAGTTATTTGGATTTGTCTCCTGATATCCAAAAACCAGAATTCTGAAAACAATTAAAATCACATGGAAAAGATTCAAATAATAACAAATATTTGCCTAGATTTTGCAATTTTTCAGGCATTGCCCCACCTATTATCTAACACCATCTGCACTATGTGTGGAATAGGTGTTGCTATAATTCCAATTTTACCAAAATTAAATGTTCAAACTTTTTAGATAGCACTTGTGAAACATAACAGTTATGATGCATATTTATGGGATGCATGAGACAATCCTGCTCTAACGTCCCCATGGACCATGCCACACGCCATTCAGCTGAGCTTCTCTGGAATTTTGGTAAGGGTTCATATTTATTTTCACTCCAAAAGCAATGTTTCTTTCATTTATACTATGCTTCCATAGCTATAATATTGTAGGACTAATAGAGATTATATTAAAAATGTGAATTTTATAATTCTAATCAATAACTCCATCCAAAAACCAAGAAATGAAAAAATATTCTTGTATTTCAAACTTAGATTAAATTCAAACCATATATATTTACATATAATTACAAAGCTCATAACTCATATTTATGTAATATATAGCTCATCAATTTAAGCCAAAATACTAATTTTAGCATATCATTATTTGACACATAAACATTAAGGAAAATACATAATGTAAGTAGTTATAAGTTTCACAATATAGACAAGGTGAAACATGACCAAACAGGAAAAAAATATAGCATGAATATATTAGTAAATTACCTATAATGTGAGGCAGAAATTTAAGGTTAAGTTTGATTTGAAAAAAAGAAGCTTACTTTTTTAGGAAGAACTTTAGATGCACACACACAAAAAAGTGAATATGTAATTCATGAAAACATGGTATACAATTCTTTATTTTAATGACAGGAATGGGAAACTGTTTTGATGACAAAAGAATACTACAAAAGTAGAATGTAATACTTTTGTTAACAATAATAATTACTGCAATGTATTGAATACCTACTCATTCCAGGCTGCATAATTAGTAAATGTCTTATGTTTATCATCCCTTTCAGTGAAATATAAAAAGGAAATTTTATTACATTGTTCAAAATCAGATTAACACATTTGAAAATTGGTTGTAAATAATAGCACACACACACAAAATGGTCTTTTACAGTTGGCAGTGGAAGTCTTACCAAGAAGAAGAAATCTTTCCCCAAAGAGTAACCAGTTAGTGACCCTGAAGAGTCAGGAAACAAGAGAGTCCTTAAGAAAAAGAGGAAATTCTCTTCCAAGTAGGAGACACTCAGCGTGGACCTGACGAGGATGCTGCCAGCAAGAGCAGCAGCTCCAAGAAAAAGAAAAAGCTCCAGAAGCTGTCCCAGGAAAAGTAGAATGGACATTTCCCTAGTAGGGCATAACTTGCAGAGATATTTCCCAACCCATCCCCTATAACCCAATAAAAATAAAAACAAAAACAAACAAAACAAAAATGGTCTTTTAGTCTGGAATTATCACTCCACTTTCTATGAAATATCAAATATTCTCACTGAGTTCTATATACCTTAAACTCAGCAAATGTTGATTTGTTAATAATTAAATGTAAGAAATTCCAGATTTCTTCATTAATCTAGCTCTGAGAGTTAAAAACAAAGGATTATGGAAAATAATTGTATATTATCTTGCCTGTTTTTATAATGATTCACTGAAAGGGTAATGTCTCCTTTAAAATGCAGTGGCCATTTCAACTATGTTTGAATAGTCAATCTAGCTATTTAGTATATGACTGTACAGTTCTCCGTGTGAGTGTGATGAAAAAGGCTGAACACCAAACAATGTCCAAGATGAATAGATTAATAGTTCTCTTGAGTTCCACTGGAGACTGTTCCTACCCAAAGCAATGACCTCTGCCTTGATTATAAAAGTTTGTTGAGTCTAGCTGTGCTGAGAAAGCAAGATCTGAGATTCAGGTTCATTTGGGGAAACCATAAAAATGATCATGGGCTCACAAACATGACTCTTATTAATTTTGGCAAAGATTTCCACTTAAATCAATGGCCACATATAAAAAGAGAAATATATAAGTTAACAGTGCAACTTTATAGATTATAAGTGGCATTTTGCATTTAAACAGTAGCTATATTAAATTTAACATACTCACTTCGGGATGCTGATAAACTAAAACTAAACAAACAAAAACAACTTGTGGTATAAATGATGATTTCTTTGATACCAGCCATTATTTTTTAAAAGGGAGAAGAGAAGCTGATTATAAATGTATAAATACGGTTCAGAAACAATTAAGAAAAAAAAATCATTATGGGTAAAGCTGTCGAATATACTGATTAAAAATATTTTAATGAAATTCATTTTAAAAAACATTTTATTGGTTGAATTAGTTTGGATTCTAGACATAGTTGCCCATGTCTAAATGCACTAACATTTTCCATGTCAAAATATTTTTTTTCCTGAAACTACCTAACTATTAGCAGCTGTCTATGTGAGAAGAGAGGGAGGATTGTTTTCGCTTCACTAAAAGATTAATGATATTTTACAGCTTCAAACGAAGTTTTCAATTCTGGCTTTCATGGCAGGCACCTCCTTCTTGTCTCCTTTAATTTTATTGCCACTTTTTAAACATAATTATTCATTCTGTAGCATATTAAAATAGTCTACAAAGCAAAAGTTTTATTGGAAGTAAGATTTTGCTAGCTGTTAACTCTGCAGAAGTACACTTCTCTCATTTACCAGGTAGCATTCCAATCATTTTTTTTGTTTTTGTTTTTGTTCAGATATTTAATGCTGGCTAAGAGATATGGAAAAGGGGTGAGAGAGGTGCGTTGAATTTGTTCTATTTTCCTCCAGGTTGAATTTCTTTTTGGTTCTCCAAAAGAGATGTTGCAAAATTTCAATGATAAAATTAAGTTCTGCAATAGGGAAATTATTATCTACATTCATAATTCTTTGACCTGTTATCAGAGATGAAATGAGGGTAGCACAGGGTCATCAATCTTTATGGGAAATAAGGATGGTCTCTGCCAAACTTGTCCAATTTCTGACCACCCACTTTCACTCCACTTCAAAAGCCTTGGATTTACTGGCCACTTTTTAAACTTGTGTGCGATTCCACCAGGAATAAAACAGCCACAAAGGAAAAAATATATGAGGTACCTAGCATAGTCAAATTCACAGATACATAAGTAGAATAGAGTTTACCAGAGGCTAGAGAGTGGGAAGACTGGGGACTTACTGTTAATGGATATACAGTTTCAGTTTGGGAAGATGAAAAATTCTAGAGATGGATAGTGGTGATGGTTGACAGGCAATGTGAATGAACTTAATGCCAGTGAACTGTACACTCAAAAATAATTAAAATGGTGAACTTATGTAAAGTTTATATTACAATAAAAAATTTGATATAGCTCAATACACCATTTTAACTGTAATTTGAAAAGACATTTTGGAATGTTTCAATAAAATAAGTAAGAAATTACAAAAAATTGTATGTAATATAGACAGCAAGTATACAAATGGAACTTTAGAGAAATTATGAGAACAAGAGTTTGTTGTAATTTTCTTGTTAATCAGAAACAGGGCTGGTTTATAGAGAACTCAGAAAAAGTTGTTTCTGATTATGGTATTGCTCACAAAATTGTTGTGTTTCAAGGGTCTCAGTTCAGATGGGCTGAACACCTAGTTTACCTGGCTTGTACATTTGTACTGTAAACATGAAAAAACACTAAGCAATCTTCAGTGATCACATCACACTTCCACAGTCCAAGATGTGTGTACTTTACTCCATAGCAATTCAGCCAGACAAAGACATTTGAGATAGCAAAATCTATTACACCACAATTCAAGGACTGCTGGCTACAAACGATAACCAGGGTGGGAACCGTCAGATACTAAACAGAGTCACAGAATACAAACTGGTATGAATTAACTAATTTTTCTGGTAGTAAATCTTGCCTTCTTCACTGAGGGGATCTTTTTTTAATTCCATTGAAAAATGCAATTCTACTTTGAAATGATTATTAATAACAATAGCTCCTATCATCTTTAAGCTCCAGTTCTGCCAGACATTTTACAAGTACTACCTCTAAGCATAATAACAGTTAATGAAGATAGGCATCATTTATTTCCCTTTATAGACATGGAGAGGCCAGTCCTTGCCAAATCCACCTAATGAGTGAACAGTAGAGACTGGGTTTATAGATTGGGTTTATATTCCTGCTTCTGTGGTTCCCAAGTGTGTGTTTTTCCCACTGTGCTCTGCTTTCTACTGGACACCGCATTTATCACTTATTCTTCTGGATGCAGGGCCTCTAACCTCTTGATTTTTTACTCTCTGAGACCTCTATTCCAAAGTTAAATTCCTTGTGCCTCATTTTAAACAAATTTGATTCCTCAATCCTTTTTCTCATCTATGTTCTAACAGCATGTCTTATTTTCAGTTATATTTCTTGGTCTGGGATTGTGCATTTCTTTGTTTCCAATTGTTCTGACTCTGCCACACAATTCTAACTAACAATAAAAGTAGCTTCTCCAAGACCAGTAGAGAGAAGGTGTGATTAAAAGCACTGTTAAAGAAAGTAAAAAAGTCCAAACTCTGGTGATATTTCATACCAGTTGGCACAGCAAATATCAAATGAATAATCAGTGATCCAGTTAAGTATGCATAAATTTATAGACAAAATATGTTCAAAAGTTGACATGTGAATAGGTATCTTTGACTGAAAAATAATTTGTATAAATTTGTATGATGTTATACCTATTTTTTCAAGCAGTTAATATTTTAAACTAGTCATCATTCTGCTTAGGAAAATAGGGATTTAAAAATCTAAGTCAACTTCTTCCTTCCTAAAACTGAACGAAGCTCACTTGCTCTTTCATCTGAATTCTAACAATTCTTCAGTCTTATCAAGGGTTTTCACCACCTATCAGTCCCACCATGAGTTCACTTTCTTGCTTGATGTTAGTGATCCATCAATACAATCACTATCTTGCAGACACCATTCTTGGATAGTGTGATGGGCACTATTGGAGACCAAGTCCTCCATATGCACTCCGGATTCATTGCCAGTTCCCTCTTGCTTCTCAAGGACATCACCCTTGAAGTTACCCTCCACTCCTATTGTCATCAGTTTCTTCTTCTTTCCTGAATCATTTATATCAACCGACAAACATACTGTTGCATCTCCACTTGGAGAGAAACATCTGTGCCACACTCCTTTTCAAGAATACCATGTTCCATTGTTCTGCTCTGCTTCAAAGCTATGTACCTTGAAAAATTTGAAGATTGCCAATTGTTCCTCAGGCTCTTTCATTATGGTTTCTGGTCTCGCCACTGCACTGACACTGACCTGTGAGTCGCCGGGGAGCTTATGTTGCCAAATCTAACATAGATGGATGTGGCAACATAGAGTTTTATCAGCGATGTTAACATAGCTGAGCTCTTCTTCCATCTTGAAACATGTTCTTTTGGTTTCTATGAAAACGCATTTTCCTGTTTTTGTTCTGCCTCACTATTCACTCCTTCTTTGTGTTCTTTGCTGGCCCTTCTTCCTCTATGCATTGGCTTGTCCCAGGGCATGGTCTCAGCTCCCTTCTCTTCTCTATATGTCTCCCTGGATAACACTCTGACTCATTCTAAGAGAATTAAATGTCACTTGTATGCTGATGATTCCCGCATCTACTCCTTAAACTCCAGATACATAAACCAATTGTCTATTTAGTATCTCTACTTAGACTCTGTACTCATCTCACACTCAACGTGTCCCCTTTCCTCCAAAACTACCCCTTCCACGGTGTCAGCCTTTACCCACCACCACCCGGTCAGCTGTTCAAGACTAAAACCCAGTTGTCCTCCTTGATTCCTCAGCATCCTGCATCCAAACCATTATAATTCATGTCACCTCAACCTCCAAAACTTGTCTACTTCACTTTCCATCTTTACAAACAACACCCTAATCCAAGCCACCATTACTGCCTACCCCAGACCTCTGTAATACTCACCTAAGTGGTCACCATGCCTCCATTATTCTTTTTAATCCATTCTCAACCCCACTTCCAACTGTCAGATCCCCATTTAAACTCCTTAATAGCATACCATAGTACTTAAAAGAAAATTCCAACTCTGTAACCTGACTTATAAGGCTATAAAATCTGACTCCTGCTTATATCTTTGCACTCATTTTCTATTTTTCTCCTTTACCCACTATGTTCCAGCCACAACCTTTATTAATTAATTAATTAATTAATTAATTGGCTGTGCAGAGTCTTAGTTGCGGCACGTGGGATCTTCGTTGCAGCATGTGGGATCTTTTTTAGTTGCGGCATCTGGACTCTTAGTTGCAGCATGTGGGATCTAGTTCCCTGACCAGGGATCAAACCTGGGCCTCCTGCATTGGGAGTGCGGAGTCTTAGCCACTGGACCACCAAGGAAGTCCCCAGCCACGATTTTTAAACATTTAAATGTGTTCCTGCCTTAGATTTTTGTAGTAGCTATACCCCAATGTTGTGAATCCCCTTCTCCCAAATTTTTGTATAACTGGCTCCATTTTGTCAATCAGGTCTCAGCTGAAGGTGCTTTCTATAGGTAACCAATCCAAACGAAAACACCTTGTTCCAGGAATGGTTTTCACATTTTTTTAAAACAGTGACTGCTTAGTTATATCTAGATAATACTTCTATGGGTTCCCATTGCATTTTCTTTTTAAGAAAATCATTGAAATGTGTTCTGTCAAAGAAAAACCAGAGCTGGACAGTAGTTATAGTGGTAAAAACAGATTTTAATTAGGAATTATTGCAACAGGGAAAAGAGACCTCAGTATAGAACTGGATTCATTTCCTAATACAGCAAGGAAAAGTGAGGATTTATAGTAAGTAGCAGGGTAGACGGAAAATTACTGTGAGGGAACAACAGAGGTAAAGGGAAATTTCTGCCTAAACCAACATGACAGGATTCTTGCCAAAGAGAAGCCAGGATGATCAGATACTACCTGGTAGGGTGTGAGGATGAGGAATCTGATCAGATACTGAGGGTGGGGATTCTGGCTAAACTGACTTAATGGGATTCTCACTAAAACTAGACTTTTGAGGAATGCCCAGGGATGGGGCCTAGTCAGGTTCAAAGGAATCTGTCTAGAGTTTGGTCAAGGAGAGTCTCTGTCAGTTCCAACACATCTAAAATGTAAAACTGGTTGTTTGTTCTGCTCTATAAATTCATCGGCTGCATAGTTCTAAATGAAATACCATGTTTTTTAAAATTAATCAACTGCTGTTCTTTGTGTTAAGGAGTGTGTTTATCCTTTTTAATTAAAATTAATCAACTTTTTCTCCAATTGTAGAAAAGTATCTTGGATATTAATTTCTGCACCAATAAGGGACATTAGTTTTGATTTCACAAAGTGTTCACTTCTACTCCAGGTTTGTCATTCTTCCATAGGGAATTTGATTTTCTCCTCTCTCACGTGCGTGCACACACACAGACACACAGATACACACACATGCGCACACACACACACTTTCCATTTTCTGCAAAATCCTTGGAAAACTACTTTGATTTTTAAAATACAGATCACAGAAAACTTATATAAAATCAACACAGTTCAGCAAATGCATAATAAAAACTTCTACTTCCTGTTCATGCTTATTTCTTTTTGGCCAGACTTACGAATATCATCAAACTTCAAATGATATATCTGTTGTTTAATACATTTGAAATGGAAAGGTAAGACTCCCCATATAAAATAGGTCCCTTTCCATTATTTAAATATCTTTGACATTTGACTGTATATTGTTTTATCGATTTGTTAGACAGTAGTTATTATATCAGTCAGCACCAGCTAGATTTTACCTTAGTAACAAATAACCCCAAATCTTAGTGGCTTATAGGAACAAAAGCTTATTTGTCACTTACATTATATTTCCCCTGTGGCTGGCTGAACCCGTTCCACATCAACCTCATTCTGGAATCCAGGCTGATGCCAGTTGCTGTGTCAAAGGAAGTGACAATGAAAAATTGCACTCTATATTTTAAAAACTTCTGCCCCGAAATGATACACGTCATGTATACTCACATCCTATTTTCCAAAACAAGTCACATTATCATGCCTAACATCCAAGGGAAAGGATGGAGCACTCCTACCGTGTGCAGAGAAGGTGAAGCACCACCCTGATAAACAGCCCTAATGACTCCCAGAGCTGTATCATGCACAAATAGCGAAAGATCATGTATAATTGTATAAATTAGCAAGAATGCAGCCAAGCATACTTTGTCTGCATGATGTCAAGCGTCAAGAGGTTAGATAACTCTTATGTGGGTTTGGACTAGATAAGAATCAAGTCTTCATTACTTCATAAGGCTCTTGAACCCATTACTTCCTTTCTATTTACATTGTTTGCACAGTATTCATTTTCTCATCTGGTGTTACTGCAGTCATCTCCTTGCATAAATCTTCTCTGCTGCAGTCCATCCTGATTAGCTCTCCACAAACACTGCTTTCATCATGTGACTCCCTTGCCAACAAGATACATAAAAACAGAAGACAATGAAAAATGAGACAAACTCTTTAGCCTGACCCTTTAAGCCTTCCACAGTCTACCAGCAATTAGTTTTTATTTTCCTAGAATTGACAAATGCATCCAGACTGTTTGCCCACTTACCCTCAGATATTTATTCCTACATTGTGGTTGTTGTTGTTTTGGCTGCACTAGGTGGCTTGCAAGATCTTAATCCCCTGCTCAATCTCAATCCCTTGCTCAGGGATTGAACCTGGGCCCCCAAGTCCTAACCACTGGACCATCAGGGATTCCCTACATTGTTAAAAATAGTTCTCCTGCTTCAAATTCTCCCTCTTTGCCTCTTTAGCTGTCACTCTAACCCATTCTTCAAGACTTAACTAAACTTCCAACTCCTCTATGGAATTTTATTCTACAAACAATTGCTAAAGAAGCTTGGCACTGATCTCAGGTAAAACCTTAGAATGCAATGCTTGCTTGCTTAATTAATTAATTAACTTTCATTGAGCACCAAATATATTCCAGGCAGTGTGGTAGTTGCATGTGTTAGAAGGTCTAATAGACATCTCAGACTAACCATGACCAAAATGGAATTCTTGATTTTTCCCTCCCACACATGCTTTTCCCTCATTCTTCTCCAACCCTGTTATTAGCAACTCCATTCACTCAGCTGTATATGTGAAAAACCCAGAGTATACTTTGTCTCTGCTTTATCTCATACTCCGTATCCAGTTTATCAGCAAAACTCCTTCAAACTATCCCAAGTCCCAATTACTTCTCACCACTTCCATTTCTACCTCCATAGTTCAAACCATCATTATATCTTTTTTTTGATTGTGTAGCCTGCTAAATAGCCTTCTGCTTATGCTTATGAACTCCCTAGAGTCTATTTTATGCATACGTCAGACTGTGTTCTTTTCTTTCTTTTTTCTTAATTTATTTTTTACAATTTATTTATCTTTGGCTGTGCTGGGTCTTCGTTGCTGCATGCGGGCTTTCTCTTGTTGCAGTGCATGGGCTTCTCATTGCGGTGGCTTTCTTTTATTGTGGAGCATGGGCTCTAGGCACGGGGGCTCAGTAGTTGTGGCACATGGGCTCAGTAGTTGTGGCTCATGGGCTTAGTTGCTCGGTGGCACACGGGATCTTCCCGAACCAGGGCTCGAACCCGTGTCCCCTGCATTGGCAGGTGGATTCTTAACCACTGCGCCACCAGGGAAGCCCCAGACTGTGCTCTTTTCTATTCAAAATTACTACAATGACTACTTATCTTACAATAAAATCCAAAGATTGTTTTCTTGCCCACTAGGCATAAAATTTGGCCTTTTGCTGTCTCTCAGACCACATTCCATTTTTTTTTTTTTTTTTTTTCAGTACGCGGGCATCTCACTCTTGTGGCCTCTCCCGTTGTGGAGCACAGGCTCCGGGTGCGCAGGCTCAGCGGCCATGGCCCACGGGCCCAGCCGCTCCGCGGCATGTGGGATCTTCCAGGACTGGGGCACGAAGCCGTGTCCCCTGCATCGGCAGGCGGACTCTCAACACTGCGCCACCAGGGAAGCCCCACATTCCATTTTTTTTTCCCTTCAAGTTCAGCCTCTCGGTTCTCCTTGCTCTGGTACGCAGGACAAGTCCATACTGCCACTGAGCATTTGCACTTGCTTGTTCTTCTTGTTTGGGAAACTCTTCCTTTCTACAACTGCCTGACTCTATTCTCTACTTCAGTCAAGTCTCTTCTACAATGACATTTTACCAGAGAGGTTTTCCATGACTACTCTGTAGAAAATAACACCTGACATCCCTATCTTCTTTAATCTCTTTCTGCTTTATTTTTTCATGGAACTTATCACATCTATATTCTTTATCTCTTTCTCTCTATTTTTTTATTACTTTACTATCTACTTCCCCTCCCACTACAAGTGGAATATGAGCTCGACAAACGCAGAAACTTTATTTTTGTTCATGGCTGTCATGACAGTGCCTAGAACAATACTTGCCATATAGTAGGTGATCAATATTTTTACCAAATGAATGAATGAATGAAAGAAAAGGGCAATTAATTATTACCTGGATGAATATAGCTCTCATTATTGCATTTCTTCCCATATTTGATTTTCTTATATAATTCAGGAGTGTTTCCCAGTTTTTGAAACTGTGAAGTTTACAAAAGCAGTGTATTATATATATACAACTGGATTCTCAGAAACATTAATGAATACCCACCCACCTAGTGAAAGCCAGCTTTGGAGTGCTTTTGAAAACTGGGTAATGCAATAACAGAAACACCTACATGCTTGCATTTCCCTATATGTCTTTTTCCATGCATTTCTTCTGACCAGACTGTATACTAGAACCTCTATGTAAATCTTCCAAATATAGGAAACATAATTATTAACTTTGTATGTAGCAAAAACTTGGAAAAGATTGTTAACAAGATTAATGAAGGAATCAATTTCTTCAAACTGATACACTGAATTGAATTCAACAGGATAAGATGTACTCAGCAACCTGACCATGGATTCAGATCAGTGCGTTAGGCAGGATGGGCTTTCTGACTTGGTAACAGCTCCTGTGAAAACACTTGGGCCAACACTGAGGAGAGGCCATGAGGGCAAAGCAGTCACTCAGATCTTGGTATGGGCTCAGCCTCCCCTTGCTCGTTCCATGATCTTGGGTAACTTGCATAACCATTTTGAAGTTTAATTTGAACTTTAGTTCCTATTTAAAGACATTTTGTCTTTAAATAGGAATAATAATCATTTGTGAAGAAATTGAATTGGGGGAGGCATGATATTTTTGTGAGGTTAATTTTTTGTTTTCCTTTCTTCCTCTGCTTATTTCCCCTTCTCCTGTTCCCTATTCAATCTTCTAGTGGGTGTATGCTCATAGCTTCTGGAAATGGTGGAGCAGAGGAGAAAACAGAAGGCATTCAGGGTGTCTGCATTTGTTTTTCATAACTTTTTGAATGCAGGTTCAATCCCAGTTCCCTGATCAGGGATTGAACCTGTGCCCTCAGCAGTGAAAGTGCAGAGTCCTAACCACTGGACTGTCTGGGAATTCTCATGTTTTTCATGGGAAAACACCAAGAGAACGGAGGGGAGCTGAGGTAGAGATAAAATGTTGAGACCCAGCAGAGAAAGAGAAGCTATCTCTCCCTTCTCAAGTTGGAGGGAAGGAAGAGAGATGGTGGGGGGCGGTCCTGAGAGCAGGGAGTTAAGTGGTTTCCTGCACCCTGCCTCCCACTTAGAGACCCAGAGAGGAGTCAAGGTCCCATAGAGAGAAGGGCTCCTTGATGGACAGTTATGGCCCATCAGGGAGTCAAGAAAGAGCCACGAACCTGGAGGACCTTCACCGATAACCTGTGTGAACCCGTAAGCAGACAGCTTGGTACCTGCTGACACAGATAAGTCAAAGACTGCTTTTCTTCTGCACCTCACCCCCTGCCCCACCTCCCCAGCCGAAGAAAATAACAAGCCCCGTGAAAGGGGAGGGATCCGATTGATTAAGGCAGACGGAGAGATTAAAACAAAAATTGGGTTGAATTATTTACAGATTAAGGTAATGCCTTGAACAACTTTGATTTGTTAGAATAAAATTTATACACTCCTTGGCACACAGTAGAAGATCAATATAATGAAAGCTACTCCTATCCCAACGATAAATATCTTAGATGGCTGTTCAAAAGATCAATATTAACTTTTATTTACACAAGAGTAATCTTTAGTTCAGGAAAGGTAAGGATCCCACTCTTATCTTGGGGGAGGTATGGAATCCACTTCGAGTACATTGTCAAGAGGGCTGATAATGACTCATGTGTCAGTAGGGAAGGGTGAATCACACAGGTAGTGAGAAGTCAGGCACTGAATGGTTAAAATAACTAGGGCTGTGAAAAGTGAATAAGGGAAGGCTGAGGGGAGAGATGATAGCTGTCTTCAGAGATTTGAAAGGCTTTTTGTGGAAGATAGCATGTCCTTGTTCTGAATGGAAGTTGATGGCATGAATGTTTGATTCAATCAACAGAAAGAGGAAGTTTCTCTTAGTTGAGTGTTCTTCAGTGCTAAGGATTCGAACAGATGTTCAGTATTCATTATGTCTGGAATTCTGTCAGAGGATTCCTGTATGCAGAGGAATGTGGCCTGGCACTTTCCATTTTAGGATGATATGTGGGGCAGGCGGAGGCCACCAATATTATGAAATTCCAGGAAATATGATGGGTGCCCTGTACCATTAGTTCACTGAGTCTGCCTGATGGTCTCATGAATTAAACACTGTGTTATTACAGACTAGCCTTACGTAGTTTACATAGTAAACTGCCTGAGTTTATAGTGCCGGTAAACTACAGGACCAAGTTTTAAACCCAGGTTGTTGCATTAAAAGACCGTGTACTCACCTCTACATACTCCATTTCCCTTTTGAAGAAAATGAACAAATCCTTAGTTTAAGGACAGAAGTATCAAAATACACAGATTTTACTAATGTACTGACCAGTCACAAGCACTGGCTTCTTGAAATACTTTAGCTATGATTCATGTAATTGTATAGCAATATTAGTACATAAGTTTATGTATATTTAACATATAATAGCACATTAAGTATACTACTCCTATCTTTTAGATATCTGTACATTTATTTCCGCTACTACGATGGCTAATTTTATCTGTCCACTTGGCTGGGCCTTAGTGTTCAGATATTTGGTCAAACATTATTCTGGATGTCTCTGTGAAGGTGTTTTTTAGATGAGATAAACATTGAAATCACTGGACTTTTAGTAAAGCATATTACTCTCCATAATGTGGGTGGGCCTCATCCCATCAGTTGAAGGCCTGAATAGAACAAAGCCTGACCTCCTCCAAGAAGGAACTCTGCCAGCAGACTGCCTTTGGACGTGATTGCAACTCTTTCCTGAGTCTCCAGCCTGCTGGCCTACCCTGTAGATTTTGGACTGGCACCTCATAGTCATGTGAGCCAATTTCTTAAACCTCTCTATATACATATACACATCCTGTTGTTTATGTTTCTCTGGAGAACTCTGGTAAATTTAGTTATTTATATTTCTTTCTTTGCCCTTGTGTTTCCTGGTTTCTTTTAGCTTTAAAATTCTATGAGTGGAACAACTACATGTATGAGCTGGGAAGCAGATCCTTCCCCAGTTGAGCCTTCAGGTAAGACCACAGCCTTAGCCAACACCTTCATTGTGGTCTCATGAGAGACACTGTACTCAGCTGTGCTCAGATTCCTGAACCTGAGAACTGTGGAATAATAAATGTTTTTTGCTTTAATAATATTCTATGAGTGGAACTTAATTTCCCTTGAGACGGTCTGGTGTAATAGAGACTGATCTGAATTGCAAGACATGGGTCCTAGCCTCTGGTCACTTGAATCTGTAGACCTGGGTCCTAGCTCCCAGTCACTTTCAGCTAGTTTGTACAGCTCTCACATCTCTGAGTCTCATTTCCCTGTCTGTAGTATGAGAGGACTAGACACTAGAACTTTAGTTTCCCTTAAGTGCTACAGTTCAATGTCTCTATTAATCATATGGTTTAGTCACCAGAATAAATATTGATAAAAGTCACAAAAAGAACACATCCTGGATTTTCAGGCCTCTGGATTTGGTGGCAGTGTTCCAGCGTCCTCTGTGCACGTAGCTGTCTGTGTTCAAGTCCTGCTCTATTTTTTTCCACCCCACCTGTTCTCTATCAATAGCCAATCAATGCTATGTACATTTTTTGGCACTTCTGTGTGTGGCCTGTGTGTGGATGCATGGGTGTGCATGTTCACAGTTCAAGCCGGGCTGCTCTGGCTCTGGATGTGTATACAGCACTGGCATTCGGGTTCGCCTCCAGCATTTTCATGGATTAACTGGCGATTCCAAAGGGGAAGGGAACCTCTTTGAGAGTTTGAGTCCTTGTTTTTCTCTTCTCATTTCCAAGGAGGTGTGTCCAGATCCCTTTGCCAGGCAGCCACTCTATAGGAACACTGGAGGCCAGGCAGTGGACTTTCCCTACTGAGTAACTGGATTTGCATTTGCAAATCAATCCTGCTGAATGTTATGTGAATATCTACTTAGCCCCATGTTAATATTCCTTCATTTTTTTTTTTTTTTAAGGTGGTGCAGATTTTAAAAGGAAGCATGACTTATCTAGTCCTATCCCAGAGTCCCAGTGAAGCAGCAGGAGAGGGTTGAAGGAGGAGGGTCCCAGGCCAAATTGTGGAGCAAGCAGTTTGTCACTAGTCCTGCCAAGTTTTGGCTTTCACTGAATCTCTCTGCACCCACTTTCAGATTTCTCAGGCTGTTTCCACCTCATATCACAGCACAAATGCTTCTTTCCAGAAGCGATTTGAACAATCCAAACCAAGGGCAATGGCAAAGCTTTAAAGTGTTTCCACTCCTTGGGGTATTTAGATGTATTTCAACAGAAGACAAAATTCTAAGGCAAAAGGATGGAACTACACGTGTCAACAAATCAGTGGGAGAAGATAGTGGGGGTATTTCTGTGGAAGGCACGGTGGTAAGCATAGGTATATTGCGACTGCCGCCTGCTCAGCCCCCTCTTAAGGCTGGTCTTCATCCTTGGTTGGAGAAGGGGGGCTGAGGGACTCTCACCCCCTCTACCCCAGCAGAGACCAAGAGATGTGGTGATGGTATGGGGGGGGTCTGAGTGTGCTGCGGAGACAGACGGCTCTCACTTCACTCTGATTATTAGAAAAAGAACAAAAGAAGGGAGAGGGGGAGAGAGATGTAAGAAAAGGAAGGAGGAGAAAAAAAAAAGCGACTGAAAAGTCAAAGAAAAGCAAGGCAGTGGCCCGGGAACCCGGCGGAGGGGTCCCGCGCGGACCCAGGTGGGCTGGCAGCGCAGCACCCCGGCGAGCAAGGAGGAGGTGCCCACATCCCAGCGGCCGTTCCGAGCTGCTCATTTCTCGCGAGGAGGGTCTCGCGGATTCAGGGCGCCCGGCTTTCGGGTGACCTCCGGGTCTGCCCCGCCCCCTCCCCCGGCTGGCAGCAGCGCCGGGCCCGGAGCCAGTCTCCCACTCTCTCCGGCCCCCGCAGCTTGCCCCTCGCTGCCCGTCTGGGGAGCGCCTCTCCCAACCCGCAGCGAGACTTCTCCCTCCTGCCCCGGGGCGGGATCCTGGGTGGGGCGGCTGCGCCCACGGGACAGTCCCTGCCGCCGAGCACCGAGGCTGGGGCCGCCCCAGGGCCGCGCGGGGCCCGGCCACAAGACGCGCGCCGCCAGGGCAGCAGCACCTGAGCCCGCTGCCCGGGCAGAGCCTTGGCGCCGGAAGCGCGGGCCGGGTGGACGGGCCCCTGGAACAGCCCGAGCCCGCGGCGGGGGGAGGGGGAGAAACGAGAACCACAAAGGGGGTGACCACGTGCCGCCGCGCGCCAGCGGGGCCGAGGACCTACGGAAACGGACCCCTTCACCCACCCGCCCACCACCCCTGGGAGCACCCGGGGTACCCCGAGCACCCTGCACCAGCTCGAAGGCAGACCCAGCCGCTAAGCTTCAACGTTCTCGCCCTAACTTTCCTCCAACTTCTCTGTAAGGAGGAACCTGCCGCCCCGCCCGCCCCCTGGCCGCCGCGATCTGCACTTGAACTCCGCGGAGCCGGCCGTCCACCTTGCGCCACCCCGAGCGCCGGCTAGGAGCGGCTGTCGGGAAGCCCCGATGACCTCTCCAGAAAGAGCTTGAAGAAGGCTTCGGCCGCCGCGCTCGGCCCAGGCGCCAGGGCGGCTCCATCGGGGAACTCGGAGCAGCAGAGCAGGGGAAGGTGGTGGAGCATGACCGCGCGGCCCCTGGGGACCTCAGTGCAGTGATGCCGACATGTAAGTCCCCCCCCCCCTTTCAGCTCAGAATTCCTTCACACCTTTACCTGTGTCTCCCCCTGCCCCACCCCAAGGGCTTTGTAAGGACTTCAACCGCATTGACGGAATAAACCGGTTTGTCTTCCCTTGGCCCCTCGAGGCACTGAGGGGTGAGCTGCTGCTGCCTGACGGAGCTGTGACATGTGTGTGCCGCTGGCTTTTTTCCAGCGAGAGGTAAACCTCACGTTTGGGCGGCGTAAAGCATAATAAAAAGGGCAGGGCTTCAAGAATGGGGAAAAGGTTTTGGATTCAAATTAAACAAGGAGTCACCCGCGCGGCTGCTCCATCCAGGGGCCTCGCCCTGCCAAGAAGCCGCTCTCCTGGATCAGCACCTGGGGGCTTGGAAGGTACTAGTATGCCGAGAAAATGTTGACTTTACACATTGCCACCCTTGACTGTAGAAGTTATTCTTGGATCTTTGGATTATTTTAATGTTTTTTTTTTTAAAAAAAAAGCGCGCAGAAAATGTTCACGGTGTACTTTGTAGATTAAAAAGTAATTAAAGAAGATGCCATTGAACGTGATAGGATCTGTGAAGGGTCTTGTATAGATGTTGAAGTGGGGAGTATAGGGCGATGAAACGCTTAGAGAAACCTAATGGGTTTTGCCTCTGGAATTGTCATCCAAGTGGTGAGGTGCCTCAGGGCGACCCTGCGGAAGGGCCACCGAGCACCCGCTAGCCTTCCAGAATGGAAAAAGGAAGGTTGTTCTGTGAAGGACCAAGCTTATTATTGTGGCCAACTCAGAACTTACCTTTTCTTGTAATATATAATTTTCCCTCTGGTGTTTTGTTTAACCTTGGGCAGACACCCCGACAGACATTTTACTCCCTTCCACGAATATACAGCAGTTTCTAGAAATTGATATTCACCCTCCCTCCCCCAACTTCTGGAGCCTTATTTATTTCCACTTAAATTTCCTCTTTCAGTGTAATACCCAGGAAGAGACAAGCCCCTGAGGCCTTTGTCCATTCCTTGCACCGTCTGCCTCCCTCCCTCCAGCACACATTTTCAAAATAGGAAAAAGGGTTAGTGCCCAGAAGCCTAGCACTTGGCAGCTCTGTTCCTGGTAGTGAGCAGTATAATTAGAAAGGAACCACTTATTTTTATTAAACTGCATGTGAAGTAATTCCACACCTGTGAGTTTTAAAGTTTCATTTACCCAGTGGAATTAGCAAGGTATAACCTGGAAGAATTTATTTTGGGATACAGCCAACAGTCTCATATAAGACTTGTTCTCATATACAGGCAACACATTTTGAATGAATGTGAGTTTGTTTTAAACTTCAGTTTTTTCTGAAAATATAGTAAGGTTTTTAACAGCAGATATTTGTCTAGCTTCCTTTCTGCTTTTCTAGGTGATTTAAATCTTATGGGGAAAAAACTACGTTACACATGAAGAAAATATGAATACCAGGTTTTAAAATAAAAGATGTGAAACTGATCAACAAGTGATGTAAAAAGTTTCTGACTGTGAAATTAAGTTATATAGTCCATTTGAATTCTACATGATTAGAACGATCTTATGTCATTATATAGTAAAAGCATGAATATTTAATCACATGTAATTATGGAGTTTAATACCCTGATTTGAGTTTCTTTATTGAGCTATTTTGACAGAAAGTTTTTCCATTTCTTGCCAGATTATAACTGTTTCTTTTTTCCCTTTTGCTGTTTATAATTCATATGGAATGGTTTAAGATTATCTGATTCTTTTTAGATATTAGTATGTTAGAGTATATGGAAGTAATACCAACCTTTCCAAGGTAAATATTCCTACTATCTTGTTGAAAAACGTTCAAAAGGGAAACATAAACTATATTATCTATCTTTTAAATTTTAATTTTGATAGATTCAAATACACAAATTATTTAAGTATATTTTCTGCCTACTCCTGTGGATAGAGTATATATTGTTACACTCAAGTTCTGGAATTACAGACTTTATAAATATACTTTGGAGTTGTAGTGACTGCATATTTTTCATACCGTAAGAAATTTAATAGATTTAGCAAGACTTGCATTAATTGGTCTCAAGCTGCATGAAGCTACTGTTCCATTTATGGCTTATATAAATTACATGACATTGTGCTTTTCCAATGTGAATGGTGAATGAGGCTATTGTCTCTTGGCTTATGGGAAATATTAGAAGCTTGTAGCTTTACTGCCCAACTAGACATGTCACTCTGGTTTCTGGAAATAATGATTTGAAAGAGAATCAATTTATATATTAAAAATAAACTGACAACCACTTCCTTAAACCTGACCATTTTTCTGAATGTCCATGTCTTACAAGAGTTTACATCTCTGATGGGATGATCAAAAATTTCTTGAAACTATTTAGACTTTAGACTAAATAGGAAAAGACTTTGTTCAGTGTGTGTGGCATGCTTGGGCAAAAACTACCTCTTTCCACTTCATTTCTAATGTGATGACATTATTACATTACCTACATTGGATGACATTAAGAAACACACTGAGTGACTGGGGCGATAGCATTTAAAGGACATTTCAATCATAACTAAAAATGCCAATAAAACTTGGGTGTGCTACTTGAGTGTCATCTTACTTTCCTTTATGAGCATTTCTCAGGATGAAATTATTTGGAATGCCTTAAGGAAAACTTTAATATTGCTGTATTGAAAACATTTATAGCATATATGACCAAGGCTTAACATATTTAGTATTGAATTGGTTAAAAAATCACAAATCACTAGAAAGAAAAGTATTTATAATGGAAAATTATACAAATGACTTGAATATGCCAATCTGAACAAAGGAAATCCAAATGAGACATTATTTCTTCTATCAAACTGGCAATGATTAAAGCAATAATACTCAGTAGTGATGAAAGTGTCATCAGATGAACACTGATACCCTTCAGTGTTAATGTGTATGTGTATATTTAACTTTATTTAGAAATAGTTTTAAACCTACAGAGAAGTTGCAAAAATAACACAAAGAACAGCTGTATACTCTTTACACAGAAACACTTATTGTAAATATTTACCCCATTCATTTTATCATTTTTCTTCTTCTCTTCTCCCCTCCACTGTCTGTACGTACATACGTACACACGTACACACACACACACACAATTTTTTTACGGAACCATCTGAAAGTAACCTACATTCATCAGGGCTTCAGGGTTTACTTTTTTAATTGAAATTTTAATTGAGGTATTTGTTAATTCACATGCAATTTTAAGAAATAATACAGAGACAGCCCACATACCCTTTACCCAGTTTCTCCTAATGGTGACATTTTGCAAAACTAAAGTACAATATCACAACCAGGATATTGATACAATACACCTCTCTTTTTCAGATTTTCCCTGTTTTACATGTATTTGTGTGTGTGTGTGTGTGTATTTCTCATGATTACCTTTTAATTTCATTTATGATAAAGCCAGTTATGTACATTATAGCTCAAATAAGGGTCAAGATTTGTGCAGATTTGAAGAATAAATCATTCTGCCTTTTTGAAGTGTGTGTGGGGTGAACCCAACTTAATAAAAGAAGTTACAATGAGTAATAGAATAGCACTTCTCTTTTTATTCATTGTTTAGGCTCAGGAACATGATCTTTAACCAGAAAACGAAATAAAATTGTAAGCAGGCTTGAATAAACCAAATTACCATCGTTTTTACTCTGGAAGAATTAAGGTATTCTCTGTGCTACTCCTCATGTCCCTTTCTGAAAAGCTTTGCCATAGAAATACAGTTGGCATATGAAGAATAAAGTTATTTCTGACTATTGCTGATATTAAGAGAATTAGTACCATGTTAATTTCTCCACCAATTTCAAAATTTCTTCACTAATTTCTCTTTGTGACTTTTAGGGGAGTCAGTAAGAGTAAAGAGATGGAAGACAGTAGGTTTTTTAGACTTTAATGCATTTGGATTAAATGACATCTACAAGGAGTCATATCGACATTTAAAACAATTCCTATAAAAGGGTTGAATTCTAAAGCTTTCTGACACAGGATTTAAGTATATTGTATCTTGTAGCCTATATACATTGAAAAGGAGAGTGAGTTTGCAATAGAGGTAGCTTTTTTCTCAAAAAGGACAGTTGAGTTGGAAGGCAGGTGACACAGGGGGTCTTTTTGGCTCTGACACCACTGATTATGTGATCTTGGGCAAGTAGTTTAACATCATAGTTTTTTCATCTGTGAAATGATAGGTTTTATTGTATAACTTTTAGATTCTTTTCAGGTTATAGAAGGCTATGACTCTTTTTACTTAAAAAATATTCTTGTTCTTTTCAATAGAACTTCGAGGCCACAACTTGAGTGACACAAAATTGTACTGTGTTTTTTGTAGTTCCTGTTTGGAACCTTAGTAATCCTGTTCAGGATTTTCCATTCTTATGAGAAAGTTGTTTAAATCCCAGGGATGTGTCTTTGCTAATTGGTCCCCTGAGAAGACATACAGTGCTTTCCTTCCTCTGTTCTATTCTTAATTTATTTGTTTCTGTTCTAAACAGTAAAGAGGATGAAAGGTGGCGTGTCATATGGTTTATGTTGGTTACAAGTTCTTGCCCTGTCCTGGGTTCCTTTTCTGTACAAAGTGATGGAGTCCTGAGAACTGGAATGCATTAAGCCCTTGGTTGTCCTTTGCAGATCTTGTCTGATAGGATTGCAGGCAGCTTTTATAAAATAGCTTCAGGATTGAATATGGAATTCCTAAGTGTCGGAACCTTTTATAGCAAGAAAAAGTTGCATGAGCACATGAAATAGTATTGAGTGTCATCAAACTAATGAACCTCATTCCCTGAGTATCGTTTAGAGAGCTCAGGAACATAAGAGGAGGCCACTATTCACATATTGATAACGGAGGATTTTCATGCGCCACAAAGATTAAGAAGCTAGGAGTTCTCCTGGGCTGATACTTCCTTCTATTAATATCTATAAGGCTGGGAGCCAGGCTTCACTGGTTTGCCCCTTTATTCCTCTGGGCCTCAGTTTCCTCCTCGGTGAAATGAGGAGGTTAGACTTCATCTTTGGTCCTTCAGATGATAACTTCTTTGAATATATAATTGTTCTTTTGTTTCAGAAGCACACTCATTCATCCCCAACATGAATGGGAAACACCTCATTCATCCAGCATCAATGGGAAATGGACCCATTCTTCCAAAAAAGTGAACTTTCCACGTGGCAAAAGTTTACAGGCTACCCTTTTTAAAGCGCTCACTAAGTTCCATGCAATGTTACATCTAGTTCTTTTTGGTGGATAATATTCTATTTACAGAAGAGAAAATAGGCTCAAAGTTTAAGTACTTGACCCTGCCCCCAAAGCACACGGTAAATAGAAGCACCAGGATGTAACTACATGCTATTCCAGAGTTCACATCCATTATTATTATGTTATTATTAATGACTCCCTATAACATCTTGCTTCTTGTAAACAGTAACACTGATTTTAATTTCGAATATTTTGATGGATGTATCTGAAAATATACCTTCCATACAAAAATCCTCTATTATTATTGTTTTTAAAAAATTTTTATTGGAGTATAGTTGATTTACAATGTTGTGCAAAAAATGCTCTTTAGAACGTAGCCTTTTTCTCATGTAGAATTTCCCCTAGGAGCTGCATGATGCTGAAGCTTGTAGTTTGGTGAATATGAAAACATGTCCTGAATATCAGATACTATTTTAAATTTCTGTAATAATGGCATACATGAATAATCCATTTCTTCTCTGTTCTAAGTAGGTCCCAGAAGTAGCCACAAAGTCAACAGATTGGTTTTGGCTTATAACATTGATCCTATTGTCTGTTCCTGGTTAAGTCCTTTCTTTTGGTTTTGCTGTTGACAGAATAACCACACTTATATTAGAATGCTCAGCATGGTAGTAAAAATAAAAATAGCTAATATTTATTGAGGACTTGCTGAATGTTAGGCACATTTCTTAAATGACATGATTTGATTTAATCATCCAGCTGCTCCATAGACTCTTTTCTATTGTTCCTATTTTACAGGTGAAAACTAGGAGGCACAAGGTGGTGAAGTCAATTTTCCAAGGGTTGCATAGTTCATAAGTAGCAAACCCAGGTCTGTCTGACTCTAGATCTTGTTCTCTTTGTTACTTAAGTAGTCTCTAACAGTAAAAGACAGATTGAAAATGCAGGCTTAAGGCAAGTGCAAGAATCAGTTTGATGTCTATTTTTGCTTATTCAAGTATTTCTCCTACAACTTTTTGGTTTTCTATTTCGTATTATACATTTTATTCCAGATAAGCAACCTTCAGGAGAAAAGGTATTACTGTGGCCCTAAAGTATCTTATTAGTTGCTCCTCTTTTTAGAAATAAAATGACTCTCAATTACCACTTATAATCAAAGTAACTCTCTTTGGGGATTTTAAGATCTGGAGGTTTCTTACTGCTACTCACCTGTTCTTCCTGCCTCATGACTCTTCTGCTCACCAGTTCATTTGTGGTCCCTTTTTGTGACTGGCTTTTACAGCTGCTGCCCCCTTCAGTGGTTTGCCTTTTTTGATAGGGCTGAGTCAATGAAAAGTATCACACCACTGTCTGAAGCCAAGATAATATGTATGTCCCCATCTAAATCATTAAGTGTAATTTTGAGTTTAAAGATGACACTGTTGGACTTCCCTGGTGGCGCAGTGGTCAAGAATCTGCCTGCCAATGCAGGGGCCACGGGTTCGATCCCTCGTCCGGGAAGATCCCACATGCCTCTGTGCAACTAAACTCATGCATCACAACTACTGAGCCTGCGAGGCACAACTACTGAGCCCAGGTGCCACAACAACTGAAGCCTGTGCGCCTAGAGCTGGTGCTCTGCAACGACAGAAGCCACAGCAATGGGAAGTCCACGCACCGCAATGAAGAGTAGCCCCCCTCACCGCAACTAGAGAAAGCCCGCGTGCAGCAATGAAGACCCAACACAGCCAAAAATAAATAAATAAAATTTAAAAAAATGTTAAAAAAAAATGAGCCTCTTGTACGGAGAATTATTTGAGAGTTTGCAAAGCAGCACCCCTCCATCTAATGTCATTTGTTAGTTTCTATAATACTTGGTGTTTACTAGCCATTTAAAAACTTTGATAGCTATTATTATATATAAAGAAATTAATCTTTTTAGAATGTTAGTGCTTCTGTACTTAATTTTAGGGGAAGGAAGAAAGTTTGGGCACTTTAATTTTATTTTAAAGATTTCCATTTGTGAAGCAGCAGATGTTATAAAATGAAAACATTTCCCTAGAGCCTAAATTTCTGGGAGATTATAGAAGAGGTTGATAAAAACATCCTCTTGCTACTCAGATGGGCATGTGACTGGTGATGCTGAAGGTTGATGCCAAAATTTTTTTTTAATAAGTGATTTTTTTCTTGTATTATCTGAATACTTCCCCATCTTCATGAAGAAATCATCTATTATATATTCGTTGATAAGGAAGGTGCCACCAAGTGGCAAATAAAATGCATGGATTTTTTTCTTTTGCCTAATTAGCTTAAAGGGGATGCTTAGTTTATCATCTTCAAAGTTTCTTTTTTTTATTTGGAAGCAAGGCTGAATCTGAAGGTTCCTATTTTCCAGTACCTGCTGGAAACCTATAGATTTTATTGACCAAATGCTTTACTGAATCTAAGTGTCCTGACTGTTGCTTTTTTCCATGACAGGATGTTTCACTCAGGCCGAATGTGGAGCTGTCATTCGAAATGGAAACCAAGTTCTCTTTTGTTCTTATTTGCTTTATATATTGTGTATGTTCCTGCCTTAGGTAAGTAAGACTCTTTTTCTTTCAAACTCAGAATTTAATAATGATTACATTGCCTTCAGTATAAATGTGCCTCTTATTTGTTGACGTTTTATGTCCTTACAGGCTTTTTCTGTCCATGGCCTCTCATTCCTCTTTAATTATGTGTGAATTCTATTACTTTGATCATTGTTTTATTTTCTAATGAGAGTATTTCTTTAATCTTAGCTACATTTCTTTTAGTTTTATTTATCTTGCCCATAGTGAATGATGAGATAGCTACATATCTGACATTAAAAATGTGCTAGCTGTTTCTTCTACAGTTGAATAAATATACAGTACTTCATTCTCTCTCTTTTCAAATTTTCATTCAATTCTTTATGAAGAGTAAAGTATAGGTTTTGCTATTTTTATTTATTGCCAAGTATCAGACAGGAATTTGAAATAAAGTTTTTAGATCATGAAGGTTATTTAGTTGACTTAAAATGGTGTGACAAAGTTAATTTTAATTACAGTACTTCTGGAATGAAAATATTTAATTTTTAAAAAGAGTACAATTTTTTTCTCAACTTTGAAATAAGACCTTTTTAGCTGTTATTGAAAGCCAAATTTTCTATAAACAGCTAATTATATGAATGAGCCAATAAGAACTTGAGGAATGTGAATGATCTTTAAAAGTTATCTGGTTTTGTTACTTGAGCAAATTGCATTTTTCTTAAGCCCATTTTGTTATACACTTTTTATTTTTTTTACTGGTGTCTTTATTCAGTTTATTATATTTTACTTTAGAGTGAAGTCATTACTCATGAAGTATTATGTATTGAGTACTTGGGATTTACTCAAGATTTTATACATTCCATGTTTATAACATACCTGTATGTTATTATAAATAATACATTTAACAAATCTGGAAATAGATTATCTGCTAAAATTGCTAATTCATGGATCAAGATATTTAACTAGTGTTTAATATACAAATACTTTTTTCCAAGCCATCAGGTAGTTTCAGCTACTTACTTGGGAAATCCCTGGTACTTGTTTACGGGCTTCAAAACACAATTGATCTTTGAGTGTTTTTTTTTTGGTGTATTTGTTTCAATTTCCTTATAAAGTCTATCTTTCTGTTACTTTCATTGCCAGAAAGAGGAAGCACACTTGTAAAGAGATCTGAAAATTATATATACATTAGATTTTTATCATGTACAGTGTTGAGCTATTTCTTAACTTTCAAAAGTGACCCTCCAGGAGCCAATTACATGGTGTAAGATAAATTATGAGATTAAAATTCATTTTTGTTAGGTCATAGCATTTGTAAATTTTCAAGGCTTCTTCAAACCTTAAATTGGGACTTTTTATTTTAGATGTCAACATTTTATTTGGTATATGCACCTTCATTATTTTAATCATTTGAATAAATGAAACACATGTTTTTAGACTAAGTAAATGGGGTCAACTGGGCTGAGACTAGGATGGTGCAAGGGAAGCACCTGGGATGTAAAATTTAAGGAGGTGCTCATTTTCAAGGGCATGGGAATCAAAGTACTTAAATGTGTTTTTAAGTTACTGTCTGACACAAGAAATCTTTTTTAAAAATTTCTTTTATTACCTCACATGGTGTGTGCATCACCTAAGGCTTTGTGACAGATAGTTACCTGTGTTTTCTCATGAAGCCAGAATGTTTTGTGTCTATATATCTTAAATATGACTCACTTAAAATGCCACCACCTCCCACATGAATATTTGAACTCACAGAAATACATTAGGGGCTATTATTGGCAGTTTAATATCAAAATTGTACCTATAAGTAACTCAGTATAGGGTTTGTTAAAATAATGCATATTGAAACTTTAGCAATATCTAATTTTCAGAGTCCTGTCTTTCAATCATGGTGTAATACCACTATATTTTTGAAGAACATCTGGTGCTTAACTGTGATTTATGCCTCTGTATAGGCATTCTTTGACTGTTTTCACTTCTCTGGATGACCCCTAGGTGATCTCATCGAATCCAGTAGCTTTCAGTGGCATCTTGACGCCAGTGTCTCCTCAGTCTTTATCTTTGTACCCGGCCCCTTCTTGGACCTGGAGTCATTTCTTGGGTTGCTTATTCTTATACACTTGGATATATAATAGTCCCCAAACTTCACATGTGTGAACAGGGTTCTTTTTTTTATATTAACTTTTTAAAAAAATTATTTATTATTGGCTGTGTTGGGTCTTCGTTGCTGCATGCAAGATTTGTCTAGTTGCAGTGAGCGGCGGCTACTCTTCGTTGCGGTGCACGGGCTTCTCGTTGCAGTGGCTTCTGTTTGTTGCAGAGCACGGGCTCTAGGCTCACAGGCTTCAGTAGCTGTGACTCGCAGGCTCCAGAGCGCAGCCTCAATAGTTGTGGTGCACAGGATTTGTTGCTCCGTGGCATGTGGGATCTTCCCGGACCAGGGCTTGAACCCATGTCCCCTGTGTTGGCAGGCGGATTCTTAACCACTGTGCCACCAGGGAAGCCCTGAACAAGATTCTTGATTCCTACCTCTGATCCTCAAATATGCTTCACTCTCATGCATTACAGTGCATCCTACTATCCTGCTAGTCTCTCCTACAGTCACTATGTTTTAGACACATGTCCTTTCTATTCCTTAACCATGCTTTCTTAGTACTCTCTTCTCCCTAATCCACATGTGCCTGGTTCTTTTTTGATACTCAGGTCTTAATTATTACCATCTCAGATAAGTCTGCCTATCCCCCAATTCAAAGGAGTCCCCTTGTCACTCTCATTTCACCCTTTAGGGATAATCTATTGATTTTGGTTACTCTCTTGGTTGTTAATATTTTGTTAATTTGACTGCTGTAGCTGGGTTAGAGGGTTGGCAAAACCTCTTGATTGTTAAGCTTGACACTTAGTTCAGATGATTAAAAATTAGGATCCTGTAGTTTAATTCTGATAATATCCACAATTTAACTCATAAAATAGAACTGCAATGTTAAATCTTCTAGGTAAGTTAACATTTGTAGTTTCGTGGACATTTACAAATAGTATACAAGGTTTATGCCCTTTAGGATTTTAAAAAGTAGTATAGAAACAGAATACCTTGTCTCTTGATAGGTGATGAATATAACTTTTAATAAGAACTGCAGCAAAATAACATTTGAATATTTAAACCGGTCCCACAGAAGTACAAATTACAAAATATGATTGTTTTTTACCCACTAGCTTGACAGTATTTAGAAAGGTTGATAGCATCCAGTATTATTAAAGTTTAGGTAAAGAAGACACACTAACACTGTTGGCTCTGTCTTTTGGGAGAGTAATTGGGCAACATTTTTTTAAAGAGTAAGAATGTGCATTTTCTTTGACATATCACTCCCACATGTAGGCATCTATCCTATAGAAATAAAAACCATAAATATATAGAGAACTATGTACCCATATGTTAATTGTAGCATTGTTATAGCAAACAATTGGTAGAGACTCTGATTGTTCATCAACAAGGGAATGGTTGTATAAATTATTTTATATTCATATCATGCAATACTGTGAAGCCATTCAAAACTATGTATATTGGCTTGGAAAGATAATAAAGTTAAGTTAAAAAGCAAATTACAGAACAATATAAGATTATCCTAGATTTGTAATAAGTTGTACTACAAAACTGGGATTATTGTGTATGTATACTTTTGTGTAAGACTGTATAAACATTAATAAATGTTTCATAAAACATGGAATGATACACATCAGGTTTTAAAATGGGTTATCACAGGGGTGTAAAGTGGATTATCTCGGGGTGGGAGTGAGAAAGGGGGAGGTGATGGAACTTCATACAGCTCTGAATGATTTGCCTTGTTACAATGAACATGTATTACTGTAGTAATTTGAGAAAACAAAAAATCCTAATAAGATTCTTTGGTATTAAAAAAAGAAGCCGCAGGGGCTTCCCTGGTGGTGCAGTGGTTGAGAGTCCGCCTGCCGATACAGGGGATATGGGTTCGTGCCCCGCTCCGGGAAGATCCCACATGCTGCAGAATGGCTGGGCCCATGACCCATGGCTGCTGAGCCTGCGCGTCCAGAGCCTGTGCTTCGCAGCAGGAGAGGCCACAGCAGTGAGAGGCCCAAGTACTGCAAAAAAATAAAAATAAATAATAAATAATAAATAATAAAAAAAGAAGCTGCATTAAAAAGACTGCCAGAGGGACTGTTGACGTGTATGAATATTATACTTTTATAAGTATGGTTATAATGGTTAGTCATGTAACCATTACTCCAGCTCTTCCTTCACTTGTTATGAGTCTCTACAAGGCGTTTCAAGTAAGAACCTCATTTTATGTAGCGTGACACACTATGATCTGAAGATGAATGATGCTATCTCAAGCAGACAGAAGGCTGTGGCTTCAAATAGAGTGGGAAACAGACAGCCAAGAGCCAACGAATTCCTTAGCAACCAGGAGCCTGTTTCCACACAGATAGCCTTAGTCACGAGCACTGAGGGAGGAGCCTCCCTTCTCTCCTGAAAATCGATGACATCAGCAGATTATTTCAAAGCTCAATGTTATTCTGATAGTTATGATACATCAACAGCTAAAAAGGGAAATGTTTCTGAAAGTACAGTCTGGCCTGAATTGTGTGCTTTCTAGCCCAGAGGACAGCACAGTTCTGGAAGGCAGATGATTGGACTAATCTTGTGTTGTTTTTGGTTTGTGTGTTAATTTTACTCATGATGATCAATTACATTGCAATTTGTATTGGATTGTTAGACATCTTTTATACATATTTTTATATGCAGTCAAATGGCTTTCGAATGCATAGAAAAATAATCCCTTTATAAATCTGACAGGTTTTTTTTCTAGCCATTTTAATATTAATATGTCATTAATTACTAAATAAGTATATTTGAAAGGTCAAAAATAAGGCTCTACTTGTGCAAACTATTCTTATTAAGTGAAGAACGAGCCAGAGTAATGCTTAAGTGACTAACAGAAAACTATAATATATGACAATAAATAGTTGTGGGGTTTTGTTTTTTTTTTTCAGTTAGGGTCAAAGTGCTCCAAATTACTGTCTGAAGCTTTCAGCTAAAAGGCTGTTTTCCCATTCTACACTTCAGATTAGAAGAGCCAATGTGATTGAATAAGCAAACCTTAGAAAGTTGTATACAGAAGTTTCTTTGATGCATCTTCCCTGTAGATAATTGCCTACCTTCATATACCTTTGAGATGATCTGATTTTGATGTAGGTAAATATGAAATCCTACATTGGGGTCATAAAGTCAATTACATAAATGTGGAATGAGGGTGACTCATCTTGTCACCACAGTGACTATCTCAAGTGACTAAGCAGTGTGATGGGGCCTCCAGTGAAACTGACACCATGTAGGAAGATTGAGGTGTTAGCAGAGAGTCTTCCCCTTCGCTGGTCAGATCACGCTCGTCTCCAGGCATGGTTGTCATCCTTTAGAGAGAGTTCATAAGCAGAGTATCTAGACCAGGCAGATCAGCCTGGTGATGAGTCTCGAGCAATCTGAGGAACGTTTCAGAGCATCTCTGTCTCCACTGTTATGTGAAGCATTTGTGGGGCTGGGTTGCAGCTGTGGACTCATGCCCTTTGAGTCAGCCACCGCGTTGTTGCTTTGGTGTAACAATTTGGTTTGTTTTGAAAGATAAAAATCTTGCTGAATTAAAAAAATTGATTTAAATGGCACATTTACTTTGGAATAGTGATGTCAGTAAGAATGAGATAGTGGTCTTTAGATGTTTGAAAAGTGTTCATTTGGAAGTGAAAACAGACTTAGTCTTAAGTATTTTGGGGGTTGCTGCTCCAAGTACCAAATGACTCAGTAACTGGTTGCCAAAAGATAAAGCCAGCTGACCTTCGAAATCGCCATCACTGACGATGAAGAAGGTATGAAGGAGTCTTAATTTTGAAGAGGAATTTGTACTAAAAACCGTGAAGGCCTCCTCAACCTACAGTTTAATCATAGAGTGAGTGTGTGTGTGTTATAGAACTCTTGTGGTGTTTTTTTTTTTTTTTTTTTTTGCTCCCTCACACCCTCCTTTGGTAACTGTAAGGTTATTTTCCATGTCTGCAAGTCTGTCTCTGTTTTGTAAGTAAGTTCATTAGTGCTGTTTTTCAGATCCCACATATAAGTGATATCATATGATATTTGTCTTTGTCTGATTTACTTCCCTTAGTATGATAATCTCTAGGTCCATACATGTTGTTGCAGAGAGAGCCTGTTTTTTTGATGCACACATTCTTTTAATAGTTACCTCAGAAGTTTCTTCTGTGTGTATTTCCTTTCAATTTTAGCAGGTAAGCTCTATACTCAATTAGAGATTGGGAAGGTAACTTTCTTAGACAAGATAAACCTGGGGAACTCTAGACTTTGACAGGTACAAAATTTTCTGCCACTTTCAAATTAATAATTCTTTATGGAGTTTTCCTTTTATTTTCAGCAAGTAGAATATGTGCTTTTAGGCACCATTCTTCCTAAGATTTCAGTGTCATAGTATTTAGTAAATTAAAAATGTTGAAAAGAACAAAATGGAAAAGAACCAAGGAGAGAGGAAAAAAAAACTTATTCCAGATTTAATGAGTAAATATGATTTATAAGGTGGGGCAGCAGGGTAGGAAAGTAAGGAGGTTAGATGACAAAATATATTAATCTGACAATGAACACGAAGTCACAATATTATAAACCTCTTTTCCCCTTCACTGAACAAAGATGATTAAACACCTAAAAAAAAAAAAAAGGTCATTTGCCAGCACATGGGTGGTGGCTATCACCAGTTCAGATGAACCTATTTAACCATTACCAAAAAAACAAACCTCTCAGAGAGGAATAAAGTAATCCAGTGGGAACCGTGTTACTACTGTATTTCTGTGGTTAAGACTAATTATCTTGATTTTTTTCAAAAACCTTTTAAACTATTTATAGCAAATTACTCTTTTTAGGTGAGAGCTCCTTTGTCAGGAAAATAGTTTGAATTATTTGATGTCAAAATATCTTGGTTTACAGTTATTCCTAAACCAGGCTCATCTTAAACTTGTGGTTTAAAAATGATACAATTTTTTTTAATTACAGAATTTTCTCTAATAAATCAACTATTATGAGTCAAAAAAGATGCCTCTGCTAATACATTCTGCTCCCAGCTTGGTGCTGCTAGTTTAGATAAAGGGAAGTGAGAAACTGTTGGCAGTAGAGCCAGGTGATGGATTGTGTCAACCCCTTTGAAAATCAAAAATTTTTTCATCTCTTTAATTACAAAATTACACTAATCACTATTATTGAACTATGCAAAGCTATAAGAATGAGTTAATGTTTATGATTTTTACAAATACGTAAACAAAATGGTATTTTTAGAAGATTCTTTACCTGGTTGAAACTTTAAAGAATACTGTTAAAGTAAAATACAGATCTGAAAAGAAGAAAATACTCTTAATGGGAATACAGTATTAATCACTGCCTTTAAACACATCCACAGTTTCTTCCTTCCTTTTTTTTTTTTTGCCTTAAATATATGCACAGAAATATGGCATCATATACAACTAACACTGGCCTCAATTGAGTATAAGTAACAGTTTTACTGAGTTACTGGCTTTAATGAAGAGAATCTTAAGACAGAAAATGAGGGTTTTCTAGTCATAGTGATTTGATTGTCTTCAGTGCTGATGCTACAGGGGGTGAGGAAAGCTAGAAAGCTAGGCTTATAGAGATATTTTGCCTCCATATTGGGTTTTTTAGAGAGAATGAACTCCCATGTATATACACTAAGGCATCATGGAATATGGTCCCCACTTCTTCCTGAATTCTCTGAATCAGTGTCTCCTGGCTGGGTCATCAGAGGTGAAAATTAGGTTTTTACTTGGACTGCTAATCTCATCTCTCTTTAGAATGGTAATCTGAAAATCTGTTACTTGTAGTAAGTTCATGACCAAAAAACTTCTGTAACAATACTGATGAAGTACAAATATATCAATAAACAATAAGGTCTGTGGTTCTCTCAGAGCCTTTGCTAACTTGACATAGGACTTTCCTTCCAGTTCAGTAAGCCCTGATACTTTCATTGGTGTTTGTTTAGGACTCTCATTACTTCTCATCATCTGACTTGCTTACCTGTCTCTCACACACACATATTAGAGAGGTCTGACTTTCAGTAACTGTTTCAGAGGAAAGTTCTCTCTGAATTTGCAACAATTACTTTTTAAAAAGAATTGAGATGTAATTGACATGTAACTTTATATTATGCGACTGTTTCTTAGATTTAAGGTCCTGTCAGTTTACAGACTTGATGCTGTGATTGTGATGCCACAGAAGAGGTTTTCAGTAAATGTGTAGTGAATGAAACAAATTGCTTTCCAAGCTGCCCTTTTGTGACTTTGGATTTTCCTTACCAAAGTGAGTCTAGAAGATCTAACTGTTAGGTATTCTTAATCAGAACCTTTTCCCTGCCCCAATATTATTAAAGTAAATTAAACATTTGTGACAGCACTATAGTACTTAATGGAGTTACAGAGAACATAGTTAGCATGCTACTTTTAAGTCATTTAAAAGCTGAGGGCTATGTCACAATAATATCATAATATTTGAGTGTTGCACATGTGTGTGTATCAGATATGTATCAGACTCTTTTCAAAGTCCTGGCTATGCAGAGCTAAATCATGATCCTTAAACTCAAGAAGTTTTAGTGTTGATAAGGAGACTGACATGAGACAAATAGGAAGCACTGTGATAGGTGGTCTAATAGAATTGTGACTGTGATATCAAGGGATAACAGAAGAGATCTCAGAAAAGTTTGCACAGAGAAGGTAATGTTAAAACTGCATCTTCTAGCAGGGGTGATGAAAAAATACTTACAAAATCACATGGCTTTGTCATTGACCATTTGAAGAGCTTTCCCTATAATCAGATTGGATGGCTGGCTGTAAAAACTGATTGCAAGCCAAAGCAATCTTGAGAAAGAAAAACGGAGCTGGAGGAATCCCTGACTTCAGACTATACTACAAAGCTACAGTAATCAAGACAGTATGGTACTGGCACAAAAACAGAAATATAGATCAATGGAACAGGATAGAAAGCCCAGAGATAAACCCACGCACATATGGTCACCTTATTTTTGATAAAGGAGGCAAGAATATACAATGGAGAAAACACAGCTTCTTCAATATGTGGTGCTGGGAAAACTGGACAGCTACATGTAAAAGAATGAAATTAGAACACTCCCTAACACCATACACAAAAATAAGCTCAAAATGGATTAAAGACCTAAATGTAAGGCCAGAAACTATCAAACTCTTAGAGGAAAACATAGGCAGAACACTCTATGACATAAATCACAGCAAGATCCTTTTGGACCCACCTCCTAGATAAATGGAAATAAAAACAAAAATAAACAAATGGGACCTAATGAAACTTGAAAGCTTTTGCACAGTGAAGGAAACCATAAACAAGATGAAAAGACAACACACAGAATGGGAGAAAATATTTGCAAACATAGCAACTGACAAAGGATTAATCTCCAAAATATATAAGCAGCTCAATATCAAAAAAACAAACAACCCAATCCAAAAATGGGCAGAAGACCTAAATAGACATTTCTCCAAAGAAGATATACAGATTGCCAACAAACACATGAAAGAATGCTTAACATCACTAATCATTAGAGAAATGCAAATCAAAACTACAATGTGGCATCATCTCACACCAGATGGAATGGCCATCACCAAAAAGTCTACAAACAATAAATGCTGGAGAGGGTGTGGAGAAAAGGGAACCCTCTTGCACTGTTGGGAGGAATGTAAATTGGTACAGCCACTATGGAGAACAGTATGGAGGTTCCTTAAAAAATTAAAAATAGAACTACCATATGACCCAGCAGTCCCACTACTGGGCATATACTCTAAGAAAACCATAATTCAAAAAGAGTCATGTACTACAATGTTCTTTGCAGCTGTATTTACAATAACCAGGACATGGAAGCAACCTAAGTGTCCATTGACAGATGAATGGATAAAGAATATTTGGCACATATATACAACGGAATATTACTCAGCCATAAAAGGAAATGAAATTGAGTTATTTGTAGTGAGATGGATGGACCCAGAGTCTTCATACAGAGTGAAGTAAGTCAGAAAGAGAAAAACAAATATTGTATGCTAACACATATATGTGGAATCTAAAAAAAAAAAAAACAAGAAGGTTATGAAGAACCTAGCGGCAGGACAGGAATAAAGACTTAGACGTAGAGAATGAACTTGAGGACACGGGGAGGGGGAAGGGTAAGCTGGGACGAAGTGAGAGAATGGCATGGACATATATACACTACGAAATGTAAAATAGATTGTTAGTGGGAAGCAGCCACATAGCACAGGGAGATCAGCTCGGTGCTTTGCAACCACCTAGACGGGTGGGATAGAGAGGGTGGGAGGGAGGCGCAAGAGGGAGGGGATATGGGGATATATGTAGATGTATAGCGGATTCACTTTGTTATACAGCAGAAACTAACACACCATTCTAAAGCTATTATACTCCAATAAAGATATTAAAAAAACAAACAAACAAACTGATTGCAGTTGTGGGAGTGGTTCGTCCCCACTGAATTTCATCTCTGATCTTGACCAAAAAAATGGAAAGTGAGCATGGAAATGGAGAAGGGTGAGGTAGGCAGAGAAAGGGAAAGGGCAAACCTAGGAATTCATTGAAACTGATTTTGTGGAAGGATCCATACTTCCTGTGTCTAGAATAAAGGGTCTCTGCAGAAGAGAATAAGGAATGAACGTAGACGCTTAAGCAGGAGGCTCGACTGTGGAGGATGTCAATGGAGGGACTGTGCTGTCAGAGCTCAATGAGCAATTCTGGCTCAATAGGGGAGATAGGCATGTCATTACCCACTATAGCTCAGTAAGACACGTGCAACCAAAAATGTACACTGAAGGGAACAGAAGGTAAGAACTCCCTAGGATTATAGTTAGGTAACTCAGTGTCAGACCTGTCTTTTCTTTACTGAGTCTGTGGTTTATACTTTTTCTCTATCAGGTGCCATTTTACTTCAGAAAAGGCAGTCTTACTTTCCTCCTTGGTGAACTGCATTCATGTATATATCGAAAACCTGGAGATATTAATAGAATTTTAGGCACACTTGCTGCCTTCTCTTTCTTGCTCAAACTCATATTTAGCTGTGACCAAGAGTTGCTGAGTCTAGGTTAGAAATGCCTTTTTTGTCTTTACCACGGCTGTCTCTGAGGCTCTCATCTCCACCAGGTGTGTCCAGTGTTTCTGTTAAACCACCGTCGGAATCATGCCACTGCCCTGTTTAAGTACCCCTGAAGATTTTCATTGCCTACAGGATACAGTCCACAGTCCTCAATTTATGTAATGTCACAGCTCCCTAGCTTTGTAATGCCCTATCAAGTGCCTGCCAGACAATAGTGTCTCAATTAAATATTGAATGAGTACAGAAATTGAAGAATTTATATATTTTTGCTAAGCAAAATGAGGATTTAGTCATAAGTGTTCAGTTATTTAAGAGAAAAAATTTGTGCTTGGCCTAGGTACTATGTTGAGGTTTAAAAATTAATGGTTCAACCCTTCCATCTTTGTGGAAGACCAGCTATTTGAGAGAGGAAGTTTCATAAAATAATTATTTGTGCCTCTAAATGAGTAAAAACAACTAGAGTATTTATTCTCACTTGCTCCAAGGGCTAAGCTTCTCATGGAAATACATTTTTTTAGTGCCAAACTGATCTCATCACTATTAAAATGTACACTCTTTTAAAAAAATCCATTTTTGTTGAAAATAGTAAAAGTTATTATTTTCTTTAAATTCTTTAAGCTGTTCCCCCCTTCCCCTGTGGCCGTCTTTTCCATAGTTATCCCCATCATCACCTGTAAGTTTAGCTTCTTATCTTGGGTTAAACCTTCCCTGCTTAGCCCACAAACATGTCCAAGTCTCTTCTTTATAAAGCAAACAAATTTTTCCCACATCCCCTCCACACTTGTGTTCTATTCAGTTTTCATTTTCATTTGTCATTCCTTTCGTTTCCTAAAGTCTTCAAAGACTAGTCTACATTTGGATTTATTACTTCCTCACCCTTAAAAATAGATTATTCTGTTTTGAAGATGCCTTGACAGGTTATCAATTTGTGTGTGTATGTAAACAATTATGTTATGGTTCTCTAAAGATCTCCTAAGTTAGTCTGAACTTCCCCAAAGGTTTATTTATTTTAAAAAATTCTTTTCAAGTAGGTGGACCATATTCACTGCAGTAACTTTTTGTTATTAAGAGGACAAGAAAATATTTTCTTCATAGAAAGTCTGTTTTAGGTTGAAATTGTGTCACAAAATGAGATGACTTATATTCAACTTTTAGAATAGACCTCTTTGCATGTTTTTCATGTTCTTTAAATTGTTCCTTTAGGTGCCTCTGACTTCCTAGAAGCTTATGTTACCTCTTTTTTTTTTTTGCTCACTTAAATCAGATTTACATCCTGATTTGCCAGTTAGTTCTGTTTCCCATTCCTATTTCTTTCTTTTTGAGTACTTTTCATATCTTAAAATTTTCTATATGCCAGTTATTAGGATATTTATTTCAAAATGGTTGGTTCAAGTGAAGCTGAAATACTGTTGTTTTTCTTTGTCTGCTATGTGTGCCTGGCTTTGCTTTACAACAACATTTATCTTCGTTATAGTTATATTTAAAAATACCTTGAGTTGGGAATTTTTGGCTAATTTACATTTAAAACTCCCATTTGTTTGAAGCAGAAATACATAGATATAAAAATGTAGCGCTGTAAGTCAGAACTTACCATTGTTTTGGTTAGAAAAGCAGTTCATTGGGCTTTGTTAAATAGGTTAGAAGTCTTTTAGCTCTTAGGGAAGAATATAGAAACTAAACCGGTTTTGTTATTCATCTGGAAGCTAAAAAAATCAGATTTGAAGTCTAGTCATCAAATTGAACTTGTATAATTTTGTTTTTCCCTGTCATTAAAGGAGAACTTTTAATTTTTTTCAAAAGTAAGATCATAGTACCTTCTGAGTATTTTAAATTTTAATAATCCTAGTCATAAATAAAATCTATTGTGGGCTATTTCAGGTTAAAAATACAAGTGAATCCTGTATTGCTTAAGAGAAAATGTGCCTTTGAAAAGCATATTTTAAAAAATATAAACCTATG
Source organism: Mesoplodon mirus (assembly GCF_964341445.2). Taxonomy (NCBI): domain Eukaryota; kingdom Metazoa; phylum Chordata; class Mammalia; order Artiodactyla; family Ziphiidae; genus Mesoplodon; species Mesoplodon mirus. Next base: position 22,416,716 of record NC_138986.1, on the reverse strand, counting down.
TTGGATTTTATTTAAACTTGAACTGTACATACTATGGTGTCAATGTATTTTTTGATGCGTTTAAACTAATTACGAGAATGAAAAGGTTGGTTCGATGTCAATAGCACTGCTAAGTTGACTCTGGGTAACTTGATCCATCAGTAACATGAGCTAAATGCTGACTCTGAAATAAAATTTTGCCAAGATGTTGTTTTATAGTCAGAAATACCTTCTCGGTGTGTGTACTGGAGCTTTATTCCTCATGGACTGTAGGTAGGAGGAGACAAGTTATTACATGTAGTGAAACTTGTGTGCCTGATTTTTTAGATTCTGTTTCTGGCAAAATCAGGCAGAGGGTGGTTGGAAGTGGTTACACTGGATGACTGAGTTCCAAGGAGCAAGTGACTGGAAGGGGACACTGCAAGATACACTGGGTTGATGGAAATGTTCCCAATTTTGGTCGGCATGTAGTTACATAGGGGTATACATCCATCAAAATGGATTGAACAGCACACTTAAAATCTATGCATTTTAATGTGTGTCAATTATACCTCCAAAAAATAAAATCTCAGCTAACTGGAAAAAATACTCATAAGAGTTCTAAGAGGACACATTAAATAGAATTCTAATGCCTCCAGAACTATCACGATTTTACTATCTATATCAAGAATTAAATAATAGCTTTCTACAATACAACTTCTTTGTTGATTTGCTGGCTTTTGTTTGGCTAACAGGAAAGGAGTATTTTATTTTACTATTTATGAATTAGTTAGGCTTATTCACATATTTTCAGTACTTAAGAATACTCGTGTGTGTGGGGGGGAAGACATTTCTGTGAACGATATAAACTTCACCTAGCTCAAGTGTAAGCTTCCATGTCATGCCTCTTTAGCCTCTACATACATTCAAAAGTTCAACTTATATACTGTACCTTTACCAGGCAGCTCTTTTCCTTGAGAGCGTCTTTCCTCCATTTAATAAAAGTGCATGCAATGATCAGGATATAATTTTTTTCTATTAGTTATATTTTTCATATATATATTAGATTTTGCTTCTTCACTAAGACCTTAAGGGAGACTTACTCATATTGTTGGCTTGCTTCATAAAATGAAAGACAAAAAAGGGTGCTTCAGGAACACTTACTCCATTAGTTGTCGTGTTATAAGCATGTTTTTCTTTCTGTTTATTTTATTTTATCTTTACAGAGCTGTTTATCATTTACTGTAAAGTGATTTGTACTCATTTCACAAACATGTGGTATTTGTGAAAAACTCCACAAATCTTTTTTGTAAATTTGATTGCTCAGCAAATATAAAGCATGAATCAGAAAGTGAATTTCAGTCAAACACTTGAAAATTCCAACCTAGACTACACTCAGCACCTGGTGAGTGGTTTCTGAGAGGTTATTTGTTCTGCCCTGGTTCCTAACTTGAGAGGTTTTCATGGGTAAATAGTGGGTTGAAAGCATCAGTCAAGACAGTCTCATTTCAAAAGATGCACCTGCTATGACTGTGTCCCTGGGTAAAGATCACTATTTGCCTAGGAATGGTGTAATGAGAATGTGGCCATCGATGGAAGCAAAATAATGAGACTAACAATCATCAACTCTTAATATTAAGATCCCAGATGATGCACAGATTATACAAAAACATCTTCTGAAAGAGAGGCTGTATCCTTATTGGATGGATACTTTGAGGAAGTACTATGTATAATTCAGTAAATCCAAAGGGGGAAAGTGGCATCATTTTAAACTTCAGTAAGTATTACAAAAAGGTGAAGCTCAACTTTTACATCTTAAAGTCTGATCTCATTTCTGAGTTTCTGACAAGTTTAAAATTAAGCTGATTTAGCTGATGTTTTACTCAGTGGGACCTGTGCTAGTAGTTACAATTCCATTGGCTCTAGCCATTGGATAGGACATTTTATTTTCTTTAAAAAAAATCTTCATATATTATTAAGATACTGGGGTACCTTGACACCAAGCTTATGTGATAATAGAGTAGGGAAATTTTATGGCTCTTCTATCTTGTGAAGCTACCACTCTCTATTAGGGTTCCAGTTACCTGTGCAGTGGCTTGGAAAGTGCTGTCAGACAGAAATATGGGGCTCACAGTTCTTGTGTTTCTTTCTGTTAAGGATCAAATGTTTGTTCTATCAGTTATCCAGTGTCTGAAAACAGTTTTTCTTGTGTGTGTGTATTTTGTCCACTTATATGTTTGCTTTTGCTGAGAGGAGGAGTCCAACGTTTGTTACTTCATTATGGCTGGAGCCAGGAGTCCCTACTATTTTATTTGAACTGAATGTAAGCTTACATTTTTAGCCAATCATTGGATATAGAACAAAGTCCTTTTCTTTGAGGATAGATTTGTTAATTGGAGAGTGTTTTCTCTTTTGAATAAATTATGCCCATAAAGTGTCATCATTGATTTTTTTCTTCCAGGTTTATTGAGATATAATTTACATACAGCACAGTGATTTTTAATTTTGTTTCCTTTAGAGTGAAGAGAGATTGCTTTTGAAGTGATCTGAACACAAAATCCTCACTTTTAAGAGGTTTACCATTTAGTCATTAAAGATTATCTCACCCATATCTAATTGAACAGCTATTTTTATTTACCTCTATTCACAACTTTCCTAATGATTCAACTAAGTTTTCATAGACCCATATGTACGTTTACTTTTGTATTTTTATTGGATTATGTAAAATATAGTAAATTTCATAGCTAGAATATGAAGTATAACTGGCAAAAAATAGTCGGGAACAAACATGATCTAATAAGAACAGCTCAACTTCTGGGAGCAGCTGTTCAGAGGACTATTAGCTTTGAATATTCAGCTCACTGTGAGTGTCATTCAGTGTATTTTACAAAGAAAGTCATGAGAGTAGGTTAACCTGAGGCATCAGTTAAGTGAAGGTTGATTAGGAGAGTTTCTCTCGGACCTCTGGGCTGCAGCCTAAGATATTCTTCAGAGTTGCTTTTTCCTGATTTCAGTGTGTCACTACTATAATTTTTCTTCCCTCCAGAATCAAGATGTCAAAGGTATCTTTGACTCTCCCTTAGCAACCTTTCTCTGAGACCTAATCTATTGCTAAATCTGGGAGCATCTGTTATATCTCTTTGGGTTTTTGAATGATCTTCATTCTAATGCAGACCCTTATGGTTTCTTGCCTCAACTTTTGTAATGATAGAAAAACTGATGCCGTTGTCTCCTGTTTTCATCTGCAAGCTAGTAATAAACCACTTTCATATAAACATTTCTTAGAGTGTAATTTGCTCAGGAACCTTGAAGAGCTTTTGCTTGCTGGATGAAGTACTGCCTTTACGGATTGACATTCGAGATCCTTCACCATATATTCTTAACTAGTATTTTTTAAGCCATTTCTAAGATTCCTTATTCATAATCTAAGAAACAAATTGAAAAACATATTTTTCTCTGACATTTCATATATTTCCCTGCCTCTAAGTCTTCTTTACACTATTTCCCCAACCTAAAAAGCCTTTCTCCTTCTTTGCTACATAATAAAGTGCCTCCCCATCTCAAGACGTGTGTTAAATGCTTCCTCACATCAGGAGCATTTAAAATGAGGCTGGTAAGATGAGTAGGTTTTTTCCCTTAATTTTCATGTATGTATATATCAATGTAACCACCCGTTAGATAACATTTTAAAGATAGAAATGGAGCAGGAAATATTTTTCTATATCCCCACTTTTTTTTCATTTCTCCTTTGGAATTCTATAATAATTTGTACTTATTCTATGTTTTTTTTTGCCAAATTATGCTTTATGATTATTACTGTTTGTGTTTGCATTTTTATTGATTATGAGTGCCTAAAATGTAAGGGCTATGTCTTCTTCTTCTTTTTTTTTTCTTCTTGTGTTCTGCATAAAACTAAGAGAGTGTGTGTACTGCAATGTGAATGAATTAAAGCATATTATTTAAAGGGAGACATTTGAGATGAAGGTAACCCATCCACTCTACAGGTTTGACAAGAAAGGCATAGAAGCTATGTCTTGAAAAAGTAGACCAAGACACAAGATGTGCATTTTAGTTATCATACTGGACAGATCTACTTGAACTGTTCAGAGTGCTGCAGACCCTGGTGGCTCATTCTGCATTTCATTCATTTTGGCTCTGTTGGCATATACCCCAAATTACATAGTACTTAAGAAAAACTTCCTAAGAAGTTGATAACATAAGAACTCTTGCCTTAACAAAACATGTCTAAAAGTCCAGTATCATGAAGTTTGTCTCTTCCTGTCTTTTCTTGACTGAGCTATCCCCATGGTAGGTTTCTGCTTCCAGCACATTCCCTATGGTAACCCGCTTTCCTCCTCTTTCCATAGGAGGGGGGGAGAGGCACTGGAGCTTCCATGATCTTCATATTCTGTACATTTCCCAGGAGGCTCATTAGCTTAGCAGAATCTTGGGCTGAGGCTCCAGGGTATTAAGTGGATTTGGGATCCTGGGCTGCTATTAATTTTGTCTTAGCTATGTTATGAGTTGGCCTGGGATTTTAACTGAATTTTATTATGTTATTTCCATGGGAAAAACAGTTCTAAAATCCAAACAACCAACTAGGAGCTTATTTTTTGCAATATAGGAATTAGTACATTTTGGACTTGGTATTTTTGACTGTTTATGACCAAATATTTCAAAATTCATTGTGTCTGTGTCCAATTCTTTTAAATCAAATTAAAGTATTCTCAGTATGCATTATTTAGAAACATGATGCAATCAGTGCTTTAATCGTTTTTCAATTTATATGATATGCTTCTCATTTAGATGAGTATTTACAGATTTTTAAAAAAGGATTTAGTATACTAAAATTAAATTTAGATGTTTGATTTTTAAAACTAGTCTATGCTGGATTCATCGAGGAAGATGATGTTGTACCTTTGATTAATTACTGGGAGATTTAGCCAAGAGAATAATTTAATAGAAACAAAGGTTTCACACATGAAGATGCTCATTTAATACTATCTACAGTAGAAAAAAAACAAAGAACCACCTAAAATTCCATTAACACTAAATAATTTTATGAAGTTGGCAAGATGACTACAATTACAACATAGAAATAGACACAGGGCTTAGAATAATAAGCAACAGCAATACTCAGTGTTAGATATGCCATGTGTGCAAAGTATGTGTGAGTCTAGATGAGTGGGGCGGTAGTGCGCAAGTGTTAAAATAGGAGGGAGAAAGTTCAGACTAATGGCTTCAGGTTTTCAAAGTGAGTCTTCAAAAGAATTCTACTTGATTTTAAACATGTTGCTTCTGGAATAATGAGGCAGGCTGATTTAAGCCAGTGTGCCTCAAGACAGACTCAGAACTGTAATTTTTGTTTCTCTATATTCCATCCTAACAAGTTATTATTAATAAGCACTTCCCAGTTGTTGTGGTTCCTTTTCCCTGCATTGCTTCAAGACTTGTGAATTTTCAGAACTCCCATACAAAAGGAAACAGGAGTTAAAAATGAGCAAGATTTTTGGAAAGATAATTGGCAGATCTCATTGGGCCTACATATTTATAATATCCAATATTATCATCATTTTTCAGGCTCTCAGCTTCTTCTTTTTTTTTTTTTCTTGGTGTTGAATGTGGTTCAAGATAAGTGTCACGCTGAATGCTGACTCCTTGTCTGGAACAGAGTTGTTTTGTTCCTATGTACCCCTTGACTGTTAGCTGTTCTTTTAAATTAATGGTGCAGAGACAGACTCATTCTATGAGACTGAGATCATCTGTTATCAAAACTCAGTTATTAGGTGGAGACAGAGACTTCATGGCTGAAGTGATCACAGAAGCATCTGTGGAAAGGGCTATACGATCAGGTTGTGTGAGGGTTAAGGGAGAGTGTGTGTGTGTGTTGGGGGGTTGGTGAGCCCTTTTTGTACACTTGTGGGATTTGTATTTGCATAGGTTTGTTTTTAATTTAAAAATCTTTTCACTTTAAGAATCTTTTTAGATTAATTGACATATATCATTGTTTCAGAAACTGATAGCATCCAGAAAAGTCTTAATACATTATTTAGTGATTCAGTACCAAATCACGGGTATTGCGAAAGTTGCAATTTCTCATCTTGGTCTGATTATGAAAGACTAGTATCCCATCTTGCTCTAAAACTTTGTTTAAGTATTTATACTTATTAATTAATTTGTTTTCGGATGTAATGCAATCGCCAGTGGGAGATTATTTTTCTAAAATTGTTTTAATTTTTAAAGGCCTCATAAAATAAAGGATGAAGCAAATGAAACACAGCTTCAACTAAAATAATGACAGGAAGAGAAAAAGAGGAATTTAGTTTTCTTTTTTAATGAGTCTTTGAGGACCAGGAGGAACTGGAAGTATCATAACAACTTTCTGTATAAACTGGAAAAATCCCCTAATTCAAATTTAACAAGTGAGGTCCACCTTTTATATTAGGAAATGTTGTTTCTTAACACAGTACGAAAATCAGTGCTAGTAAGAAACCAATTTCATTAGTGCAGACATAGAATAAACTTCTGAGGCTGACCACTGTTACTCAAATCAGTTGAAAAATAAGCTGTTAGATATGTCTAGGAAATACATATTACCTTTTCTTGATAACTGTGTAACACCAGAACTCTTGTACCTGTGCTTGTGGTAAATTGTTACCCATCACCTTTTCTTCTGTTTCTGTGCTTTCTCCTCAAGAGGATTGCTAACCAATCTCTCTTCATTTTATTGTTTAGAAGTCAGTTACTTTTATAAGGGGTAAAACTCTATTCCAATTTTCCCACCTTCATTGTCTCTCTTTAGGACATTTTTGAATTAAAATATGCCCTAATCATGACTCGTTATTATGATCAACAATCATAAACTGGTATAAAAGGTAATCTTCTCTAAAGAAAACAAAAGTCCTACATTTTGAGATTAAATCAAATTTAATTAGAGTCTCAGTAATGCTGCGTTATTCTGTGTATTATTCTTTGGTGCATTTAAAAAAACAAAAACAAAAACAAGGGAATTATTATTCCTGTGTTCCAGGGGAGGAGACTGAATTGAAGAATATTTAAACCCAGTTGTGTAGCGTAAGAACCAGAACATGGCTTTTCTGGCTCCTAGTCCTGGTTCTTTCTATTAATGTTAGAGGTGGATCCCCAAAGGGCCCACAAACACCAACCATGCAAAGGCTACAAAGAGTCACACACCATCATGTGCCTATCCTTCTCTGACAAAATTGACTTCATCTCCATAACCAGGAGTCAGGGTATGTATTTGATGCCTGATTTTTTATTCAGTAATAGTACTCAAAAAATTCTTCCCTTATGTCTCAATTATAAATATCACCAGAGTGATGTTTTATACCAGTGGCTCTTAAAGTGTGATCTGGTCCTGGGACCAACACTATCAGTATCATCTGGGAACTTGGTAGAAATGCACATTCTTGGACCCCATCCTTGCCTGCTGACTCAAAAACTCTGGGTATGGGGTCCAGCAGTCCGTTTAAACAAACCCTCCAAGGTGATTCCCGTGCAAGCTAAAGTTTGAGGGCCACTGTTTTAACTCATCCATTTCAGTTGAAATTCTGGTTAATTAAGTTTAATGTTTTTCTTGAGATATCTAAGGAGCCTATCCAGCATTTATAATACTGTTCTTATTGATGTCTGCATCCACCATGTTGGCTACCTGAGATTGGAGAGTGGAATGGCTCAGTATGTGGGCTCTGAAGACAAACTATGAGTTGGAATACGGGTACCACTGTTTATGTACCAGTTATGTGGCCTCGGGAAAAGTTACTTCTCTGTGAAATGAAGTCATGATAGTTCCTACTTCCTAGGGTCGTTGTGGTAATTTAATAAAAGAATCCATGTAACGTATTTAGCAGAGCCTGACCCCCTGAAAGCACCGATGAAGTTTTAGCTGTAATTGTTAAACACAGTGAATAGTTATTCACCAAGTAAATATTATTTTGGAAAATAATATTTTGTTTCAACTAAGGATCTTAAAAATGAACTTTGGGGGAAACCACAAATTTAGAAGACTTTTCCGGGGTTAGCACAGTAATGTGCATGTCTCATTAGCAGTTGTTTTTCCTTTCTAAATGTTGTTTGCTTGTTTACCTTAATAAACTGTTAATAACTAAAAGTGGCATAAAGAGAATGTTTGTGCTAAAAAATCATTTCAAGGTAATATTCCTTTTTTTCCTCTAATATTTTCACTTCTGAAAGGGAAGTAAAAGATTACATAAGCAACCAGCTTTGGGGCATCAGCCATCTGCTGCAACCTTTAACATCTATTTTTTTTTTAATTAATTTATTTATTTTTGGCTGTGTTGGGTCTTCGTTTCTGTGCGAGGGCTTTCTCCAGTTGCAGCGAGCGGAGGCCACTCTTCATCGCGGTGCGCGGGCCTCTCACTGTCACGGCCTCTCCCGTTGTGGAGCACAGGCTCCAGACGTGCAGGCTCAGTAGTTGTGGCTCACGGGCTTAGTTGCTCCGCGGCATGTGAGATCTTCCCAGACCAGGGCTCGAACCTGTGTCCCCTGCATTGGCAGGCAGATTCTTAACCACTGCGCCACGAGGGAAGCCCCTCTATTTTTATTAATCCATGAGATTTCTCATGATTCTTACTAAAAGATAATTCTAACAATGAATTTAGATAATCAGATAATTCTAACAGTGAATTTAATCTACAATTTCTAGTGTTTCCTCTTTACTTCAGGGAATAATTGTTATTTGTAGAAAGCTCCCATCCCTGAGTCATTGCTGTTGTGATCCACACAGAGGGTAAATGATAGGACCTGGAAGTGATGGAAAGGTGTTCTTACACTGAAGGTTTATTTTTCATTTAAATGTTGGTGTTTTAATACCTAGGTAGCTAAGGCATTCCCAGTTTACTCCTTAGGCTTTCTTGCTCCTCCCATAAGTTTTCAAGAGTCACGCATCTGCCGCCAATCTGCCACTTCTAATGAGAAGAGGGTAGAAAAGGAGATTGTAAGGGAAAGGCAGCTGTGTGAAGGTTAGGTATGTGAGTGCTGCTCTTGAACTTCATTTTTCACTGCAGCCCATCACCAGCAACTGTTGGCTCCTTTATTTTAGTCTTTAACAGACCCTGGCAAGAAAACAAACAAACAAACCATGTCCTCCTGAAAGAAATTTTTTTGTTTGCCACTGCAATTTTTTTTTTTATATATATAAGCAACAAAACAGGGTAAAGGAGAGGTTAGGAATTAGGTGGTGAAAACATTTTTTTCTTGGTGGTGTTCTCAAGCCAGACGGGTCTTATGCAAACCGGAAGGATGTGGGAGGATATATGGTAATATAATTAATTAGTTGTGAAAACCATATGAAGAAAAGGGCTTCCCTAAACCCTCAGTGTCATATACCAGGCCACCAGGTCCATTTTTGGACTCAGAGTTTTCTATACTCTGTTCAGAATCAAGAAACAGATGATGTTTGATACCTTGCTTTTCCCCTCAGGAAAAGAAATGAAACATGCTTTGAGAAGACAGATTTGATTTACTATAACCTTGTAGTATTGAATGCATTCAGTGGACTGAAAGTTGAAAGTCATTTATATGCCTTTTTCCCTAATGGTCTTTAATTTGGGGTTTTGAGGAGGAGGAATTTACAACTTACTCTTTCCGTGTTTATCACTAGAGTATAGAAAACGTGTTCTTTGTATCTTGGAAAGTCAATTTTCAATTTATTACACATCAGAGGAACTGCAGAACAGTATTTTTAAAGCATGGAGTTCTTGCCCACATAAAAACATTTGAGAATTTTTTTCAAAAAGGGTGTTTTGAGCTTCATTTATATAATGGGGCTTGATCAACAATTTTGTCCATGGCATCACAGAAGCAAAACTTGCCTTTGCCTGGAAGTCACTGACGGGGCCCAGGAAGATGAGCCTTCTTTGGAGTTGAGGTCAGAAATGCCTGTGAGTGACATGGATATTCTATAGAATATAGCAGGAAAAGAACTTTTTTTAAAAAAAGCTGTCAAACTACTGTTTTTCAATTGTCCTGGATTTTTAGTGTTTCCCACTAGGTTCTCACCTTTGGCATCTTGATGCCTCTAGTTCTGAGAAGATAGACTGCCTCTTCTTCTTCTTCCCTCTGTCACTGCCTCCCTTCCTGCCCCCCCTCCCGCCCACTCCCACCCGCCTCAAGTCTTATGGCTCCTTTAAAGTGTGTAGTTCAAAGAAAGCCACAGTGAAAATGACTGTGTTCTTTTAGGCCCAGTGAAACATGTCCTGCAGCCCATGGGCTTTGTGTGAGGCTTTCTGTGATCTCATCTTGCAGGGTCAGAAGTGAAAAGAGATTCTTCCGTTCTGTGTTTGCCGGTATAATCATCACTGTGAATGACAAAAATGTAGTGGGAATCCAACAATGACATACCTTCTGAAAAGGATGCTAAAAGAAAACTTTTTAGAAATGTCGCTAACTTATTTTTGTTTTATTTTTGTTCATGAAAATTGTTCTGAAGTGCACTGTATTCACAGACTATAGATCTAGATTGGAATATTTACAAAAAAATTTAAAGAGACAATATTGATCACTGTTAGCAGGGTTAATGAAACAGAATAGTTCGTGAAAACTATCGCCCTCTGCTCTATTTTTTAATTGCTTTTTTTTGGGGGGGGTACTTATGACTAAGTAGGAAAATACATGTCACTGCTTTCCCCACCCCCTCTCTATTAACTAATCAACTTAATTCACAGCTTGTGGAGTTTGGCATGTTTTCATGTTAATTTTTTTGTCTTGTGTATTAGGCCATCTTTTAGTGAGATGTGAAGAAATACTATGTCAAAAAAGTTAACTGCATTTTTACAATTCAGGACTCTATTGATACTTCATGTTAATGAGAGCTTTACAATGGGAAAATTAAATAAAGATCTTTAAAACTTTAGAATAAAATACTGTCAAATCTAAAATATATATATTGGAGTTCCAGAAAAAAGAGAAAGCATATATAAATTCAGGTCTGGTACACAATTCTTCTTAAAGTAGATATAACAGAATTTAATATCAACACATGAGTAGCTTACCCCTTGTTGATTACTTTAGCATGAATATATCTCTATAATATATAATAGGTTCCCATCCTTCCTTAAAATAGATTTGGTTACTGAACTTGCTAACGTAGTGATGAGTAAGTAGCATGGTCTGGAATATAAGTGACAATCTCTTCTAATTCTATTCACAAAGAAATGTAAACATATGTAAGTATTAGATGACATTCCATAGAGATGGAAAGTTTTTTATTTTTAATAAAAGTAAATTATGTGAATATTGGCTTGACGACCTTTCTCTGTTCTCCACTAAACTAGAATGTTTTTAACCAGGATGTTTTTTGACTCATGTGTGAAGGAAGTCTGGGTTAAGCAGAGTTGACATTCTGCTGGCTTAGATAATGAGCCACCTCATTCCAAGGCAGTTTCTCGAGGAAATGATTTCCTTTCCTTATAAATCTTGCTGTGAAGCTTGGTTGTTGTGTGGCCATAAAACATTATTATTTACCTAGTCAAGAAATTAGAGCTTTTGCAAGAGAGATAATGATAATGTTTATTTTACATACATTTGTTTTTTTAATCTTTGGGTTTTTTTCCAGACCTTCCTCCTCTGTAAATTTTTTTTTTTTTTTTTTTTTTTTTTTTTTTTTGCGGTTCACGGGCGTCTCACTGTTGTGGCCTCTCCCGCTGCGGAGCACAGGCTCCGGACACACAGGCTCAGCGGCCATGGCTCACGGGCCCAGCCACTCTGTGGCATGTGGGATCCTCCCGGACCGGGGCACGAACCCGTGTCCCCTGCATCGGCAGGCGGACTCTCAACCACTGCGCCACTAGGGAAGCCCCCTCTGTAAATTATTTTATGTGAATTACTAAGAATGTCCTTGAGGTCCTTTCCCTCCCACTCCAGAGAAACAAGGGAAAAACTATAATATGGGCTGAAGGATTATGGCAAGAGGAAGAGGCCAATAGGAGTTCTTAAACCTTCCAGGGAAGGACTTCTGTCCAGGTGCCTGAAAGGTTAAGCATATGGCAGTGCCAGTGTGTTGTCTAGTTACCATCCTAGCTACCTACACTAGGAAGTCTGCTGAGCATAAAAACAGCCTAACACTCACCTCACTGACTCAGAGGTGTCTGAACTGAACAGTCTTACATTATCCAAATGGTGATAACCCTGGAAAAGTATGATCCTGTCATTTGCCTCACATTTCACAGCAAAGAGAATATATGATACAAGGCTTGATTAATGAGGCACCATTATATTATTTTCTTGCTTGAATTTGTCAAATAATCAATGTCTCAGTGATTAAACCCACCCAGGAAACATCTTCAGATAGAATGAGAGGCCCGAATGGCCAGAAAAAGAGCACTGTGTGGTGACTCATTTGTTTTCATTCGTCACCAAGCATATTCAATGTTGGTTTTTTAGGGTTATATCCCTTCTAGGTGATTTTACTATTCCCTAAGTGTTTGCATATGTCATTAGAATCATAAAATATGATAGACCTTGATCATCAGCAAATTCTTCTTCCTCATTTTAGTGTGTGGTGTACTCAAGAATGCGTGTTGGAATCAGGCCAACTGGATTATTAACTCACCTTCATCACCTTTAAACTTCAGGCCTCGGGAACTTGGAAACAGTACTTCATGTTCAGATCTTTTGAGGATGGAATTAAAAATACCCATGTCACACTACAGAGCAGCTGAAACGATGATAGATGTCTCTGGTGCATTGTAGTTTATCATTATTTAGGGATGAGGAAATTGAGTTCCAGAGAAGTTAATTGATTTGCCCATCATCGCTTTAGGGACTTAGAGGCAGGGAGAGCTTGGTTCAGGCCTTCTGTCTCCAGTCCTGTGTCCTGTCCACACTATCATTCCCCTTATTTCAAATGGATTTTTGCTCATCTTTTCTAGGGGACAGTGTATAGGTAAACTAATGGTGTTTACTGAAGGAAAGCTGATATAAATTATTGCCGATTAATGATATCAGATTGTTCACTGGGGGAGGAAAGTGGGTTTTCCAATAACTCCCGATGAATGGGTACGGCAGTCTGTTCTGTGGTAGTTTTAGGGTGTTTCCAAGGTGAGCCCCAAAGTATGACCACTCAACTTGAAATGCTAGAAATAAGGTCATTAGTGGAAAGACAAAGGATGGAAGAAATAATCCAGTGGGGAAACTAGAAAGAATACCATTTCATGTAAGAAGCAGGGAGTCAAAACAGCAAGTTTGGCTGAAGGAAGAAAGTGATAAAGGAAAGAAAAGAAAGGTAAAACTACTCCACATTACCAGATAGAGTAGACATATAGTACATTGGTTAGCACCTAGGTGATCCAGACTATGCCATCCTGGGCTCCATAAAACAATACATTGGATTTGCAAACATTAACAGACTGTAGGAGTCCTATTACCTAACTTTCCAGAAATACCAGAAGCCCAAGTGTTTGTAGCATTAGACCTGGGAGTGATGAGGAAAAGTTACCAGGAAGTATATCTTGGCCCAGAGTAAGGAAGAACTTTCTAACAATAAGAGCTGCCGACAATGGAATGTCCTATCCTCCAAAGTAATGAGCTTCCTCCCGTTGGAGAATCAGGCAGCAGCCAGAACATTGTCTGGCAGGGGTGCCATTGGGGGTTTCAGCAGAGGGTCACAGATCGAATCAGATGAACCTGAAGATCCCTTGCCAAGACTCTGTGATTCTGTGACTGTTTTGGTTACACCTTAGTTCTCTTTCATACTCAAAGGTTTACTCTTTTTCATAAATATCCTTTAATATACACAGGGAGGGACTTGGGCTTATGAAATAAGATTAACTTGACAGTCCTTTAAAAAAAAGTAATCAAACATAATTCAAAATAATCTATGTTAGAGGAAAATAACCAAAATAGGAGATTCTTTTGAAAATCATATTGAATAAAACCCATCATAGTGATTATAATAAATCTCAATAGAATGAATAAAGGTGATTTGCAATGGATGTAAACATATCTAGAAAAGAATTTGTCTGTTGCATTTAGTATAGGCACACCTTGTTTTATTGCACTTCACTTTATTGTGCTTCACAGATACTATGTTTTTTACAAATTGAAAGTTTGTGGCAACCTTGCATTGAGCAAGTCTTATCAGCGCCATTTTTCCAAAATCGTTTGCTCACTTAGTGTCTCTGTGTCACATTTTGGTAATTCTCACAAAATTTCAAACTTTTTCATCATTATTATATTTGATATGGTGATCTGTGACCAATGATCTTTAACGTTACTGTTGCAAAAAATTACAACTCGCTGAAGGCTCAGACGATGGTTAGCATTTTTTTTTTTTTTTTTTTTTGCGGTACGCGGGCCTTTCACTGTTGTGGCCTCTCCCGTTGCGGAGCACAGGCTCCGGACGCGCAGGCTCAGCGGTCATGGCTCACGGGCCCAGCTGCTCCGCGGCATGTGGGATTCTCCCAGACCGGGGCACGAACCCGCATCCCCTGCATCGACAGGCGGACCCTCAACCACTGCGCCACCAGGGAAGCCCGATGGTTAGCATCTTTTAAGCAATAAAATATTTTTAAATTAAGGTATGTACACTTTTTTTAGACATAATGTTATTGTATGCATAACAGACTACAGTACAGTGTAAGCATAACATATACACTGGTAAACAAAAAAATTCATGTGATTTACTTTATTGCAATATTCACTTTATTGCAGTGGTCTGGAACCAAACCCACAATAATACAATACAGAGGTCTGCCTGTATTGCATTATTCTGTTGGAGGAAAAAACTTATACAGAGTAAGCAAAAGATGTGTAAGGGGCTACAGGGCAAACACTGTCCTTTAATATACCTGATTGGAGGACAGCATTGAGGGAAAACAATCAGAAATCTGTGTCAGGGAATTGAGGAACTTGGATCTCAGGTTCATAGGTTTGGCCTTTGGTGGACACCTGATTTCTTTGGAAAGTTTTTGATTTTTTAAATAGAAATGGACCTGTTATGAACTTTGTTTCATAACTATTAATTTGGTTGTGGTGGAAAGGAAGGTTTAGAAAAGAGAAGGGAGGGATCAAAAGTCTAGGTGAGAAAAGTTGAAGTCCAGAGCAGAAGTAGTGAGAATTCAGCTCTTGGGAGGACAGAGTTGCCTTTCATTGAAATGGGAAACTCATGGGGGAGAAAAGCTTTTGGAGGGTATCAGTGTGAGAGCAGGTCCTTTTGTCCATCTGGCAGCCACAAATGCAGAACTGGTAAATGGGACAGAGGTCATCAGGAATGGAGATGCAGATTTGGGAATTATTTACATGGAGGACAGAACTGAAAATGCAATTTTATGAAATTCCAAAGATGAGACTATCAGGTGAAAAGAAAAGAGACCTATGAACTGAGCTTTAGGGAACAGCAAAGTATTTGGAAAGAGAAGGAAAAATAATGAAAGAAGTTAGTAATAAAAGCATTCTTAATGAATAAGGAGAAAACCCAAGAGATAGTATTTCTTGGAGGCTGAGAAAGAACACAATTTCAAGAAAATGTGATCATTTCAGAGACCATAAAGGTGGGAAGTAAGGGCAAAGCCAAGTTGGAAGTTTCCGTGGAGGATTCTAAGCACCTTTCAAGAGCTTGGGAACTGGGGTGACCATATAATTTTGTAAATGTGAAAGAACCAAAAGCAGCCAAATTATAAATTAGTCAAAGTTGTGCTTGTTGCTCAAAGCGACTTTTCATGATTTCTTTTTCCTCCCTTCTGGGTGATAGCTAACATTGCCTCTCTGTGCCCGGGGTGCAGCATCCTTCCCTGCACTGCTACTCAGACTTCTCTTGGGAGAAAGACTTCACATCAGACTAAATTTGTGGTTTTGGATTAAGCTCCATTGGAGGACAAGGTTGCCCCTACTTTTCTTTCTTGGGGAGAGTAGATGATTGGAGCATACTAGCACAGAACACCCAGTTAGTTATCTCTGAAATGATGTGCATGTGATAGCTTTCTTATAAGACTGACTTTGGTCTAAATAGTAGTTCAGAAAGTGCAAATCCCTATTCACAACTAGTTTCCTTATACATACAGATAAGACTGTAATCGGGGAGTACTTAAGGGTTTGCTATTTTATGCTTTGCTATCTGATATGATTAAAAAAAAATAACTGCCTTAACTGAAACTTCAGTTTTTGGTTCAAATAGTTCACGTATTACATTGTAGCAGCTATAGTTTTATATGCTACTGGTAATCAACTACACTAATTCTACTAATTAGTGTATTTTACTAATATAAATGTAACAGTGACCACATATATATCAAGGCATGTTCTAAGGTACTGTGCTGGACATTATATATAATTATATATATTTGTGTATATATTATCATCTTTTATGACAACCTCTTTGAGGGGTGGTATTATTGCTATTATACAGGTGAGCAAACTGAGTTTGTGAGAGATCTTATAAGTGTCCAAGCTCAGATGAACAGAAGAACTAGCTGAGAAAGCACCCTAGGACAGTGTGTTTTCAAATCCGCTATTCTCCGTCCCTGCATCATGCTGTACTTCTTAGAATATGGAGACATCGACCTGGAGTCTACCCTCAGACTTCAGTGTCAGGGTGAGCGAGTGAGGGAGCTAAAGCACATTGGGGTTCAGGACCAGCTGGGCAGGCTGCATCTTTCAGCGCAATGTCCCTTCCACCATAGGGTGCCTCTGTAGGGACTGTTTTTTCTTTTCAAGTAAATTTCAGACACCATTCTATCCAGTTTTCATCTTCAAATTTTCTTGCTGTTAGCATTCTTTAGGGTAACATGCTGGCATTTTATTATAATATTATGTGTCTTCAAGAATTTCATGTGATCTTGTATTCTTTGTGAGTTTGGGACTGT
Source organism: Mesoplodon mirus (assembly GCF_964341445.2). Taxonomy (NCBI): domain Eukaryota; kingdom Metazoa; phylum Chordata; class Mammalia; order Artiodactyla; family Ziphiidae; genus Mesoplodon; species Mesoplodon mirus. The sequence goes on along the minus strand of NC_138986.1, from coordinate 22,399,917 downwards.
GTGTTACCAAAAAAAAAAAAAAAAGCCTGTAACTCTTAGGGTGAAGGAAACTTCCATCTATTGGAAGTATTCCAATGACATCAGAGTTTAAGATTTTGCACTTTGTCTTTTGGAAGTTATAATTAAAATAAAATAGACTGTGTTTCTGTTTTAATCTTATACAACTCTTAGTGAATGCTGCAGTAGGACTCAAGCAATGAAACCAAAACAAACCAGAAAAATGGCAACAGTACATGTTAGGGAGAAACATCTGTTTCTTCTGATAGTTCCTCCCTGTGAAGGGACCTCCAAGCTGACTTTATTCCTGGAAGGACTTAAATGATTGGTAATTTGTGGAAGGCATAACTGGGTCTGCTCATCCTGACTCTGCCCTCCTATGTGCCGATAGGTAGCTGCCTATCTGAGGGGAGGTGGCATTCTAGGGCTTCCTAGTGCATTTCCATAGAAGCCCCTGTGGACTCATGTGAAATTAATATTATTAGTGAATAGTTAATATCTGATCATTTTATATACATGTCGGACACTGAATTTAAATATACTTCTTATGTTGCAAATTAACAAGTATTTTGACGATGAATTTTCCTATGCCCTGTATCTTTGACACTATATTGAAATTAAAGAGGTAAATCTCTAATTTTAATAATATTAAAGTTGTATCTTAAACTATGTTGAGAAAATCTAATTTCCTTTGTTTGTAGTTCAATAATTTAATTCTTAATGGAGGCTCTAAATAAGAGTATTTATCATAGTCCATAAATTTAAAACAAATACTTGGTGTTTAAATACTGACTAAAAACTTTGTACTGATATATCATCAGAGTCATCTTAGCCTTAAAACTTTAAAATACCTAATTTAATTTTCTTCATTTTAATATAAAGAGTTCCCAAGGTGATTACCATTCATAAATAGTTATAGTTAACATCATTAGATTTATATATTATAATCCTAAAAATAATCTTTAAAAAGTTAAATATAATTCTTAATTTCATCTGATGTGTAATTGAACAAGTTTAATGATTTTTGTAATTCAAATAGTAATACCTGTCATCCATCCACCCACCTACCCACCCACTCACCCACACCCACTTGGAAGCAACCCAAATATAAATGGACTTTTCTCCCCATGACTAATTGTTCCAGAAATTTGTCATTTCCCCCACCACCTCCTCAGACACAAACACAATCCTCATCCCACTGGATATAATTGACATTGTACCAACTCTCTAAATTAAGGTAAGAATTTTCTCTCTGTATTCTGAAATGTTCACATTCAGAACAGTTATTAATTTGTAATGTGTCTTAGCTATTGTACAAACCTCAGATATTAATTTAAACATTTGTATTTGTTGATAGCGTTCTTCACATATTTGGGTCAGGGACCCTGTTGAGAATCTGATGCTTGCTGTGCACAAGCTTTCACAATCACTCATTGGAGGTTAAGAGACCACTTGAAGCTCATGAGAGGATCAGGCAGGTAGAGAATCCCTTCTATACTGTAAACTGCCCTTTGGCTTTGAAGATGCAACGACAATGTGAATGCTTTCAGAAAGGCTGGAGACCCGCAGAGAGTAAAATTGGCATGAGGCACTGAAACTAAGAATTGATTTAAGAACTATCAAACATGGTTATATTAGGGCTGATCTCAGAGCTTTCTAGAAACCACACTAAAATTAGAATCCCTTCTTTCCCTGTACAGTGCCAAGAACGAGTACCGAGACCAACTTTGGCTGTTTCTTTTTTACTTCTGCTTTGCTTGAGTACCCAGATTTGTCATTCCATGTCGTTACTGATGTCTTTTGTTAAAAAACATAATCCTTTTGTGATGTCAAGAGTTTGGTTCGTGTAGTGCTCTGTCACACTTGACAATCACAAGCAGGCCTTCTTCAAGACTATGCATGCTCCTGGGATGTTTCGACTTTAAGGATTATTATGGGCTTTACTAGAAATACAAAATAAAAACCACTATGAAATTACCTACTTAATCTTTTCATTACAGCCTTCTGTATTTAATGCCAGATAATTCTTTCTGGATTGTCTTACACCAGGAAACTAGAAACCAGGTGATTTTTTTCTCATGCTTTTATTCTTGTGTATTACTTTTCAACATAATAGGATAAGCCTTCCCTTCTGTCTTGCATTGTTATTTATGCATGTGTTTTGCAGGTGTGGTTGGCATAGGAAATTCTGTCTCCTGACCTACAGACACATGTTAGATGCAGAGTTAGGTAGTGCTAAGCCAATCTTGTTTAATAAAGTTAACATCTAGTTAATCAAAAATATTGCATATTAACAGTAGCTTATATGTGCAATGGGACCAAGCAGTCTTTCCTGTAACTACACATCTGTGAAAAGAGAAACATTAGATAGTGGGAGTTAGATTAACAAGTGTAGTTATGCTTATGTACCAACATCTGCTGCAAGTTATTTTTCAAGGAAGACAATATGAAATGTAGATATATTCCCAAGAGTAAATATCCATCTGTGGCAATTTGTATGTTGTCAGATATTTATTGATCATCTATTATGCACAGGTCTCCCTGTTCACGGATAACGCTGTATTTATTCAATTCCCAGAGTGTGCATTCAACTCACTGTAGGAGGTTATAATGATAGTAAGGTCACTTGTAAGAATTTAGAAGTGCTCTTATAGGTAAATAAGATTACAGAGCATATAGTCATAAGCGCTCACATGTACATCACGTGAAACAAAACCTTGGATGCGCCAAGAAAATATTCAAAAGAATATATCCTTACCCTTTATTTAAGAATAAAATAAAGAGATAATGTGATTTCCATTCTTTCTCAACTCTTAGGCCCTTTGAGTTGTAGACTTTTCCAGAGACAGATATTTTTTAAAATTTATTTTATTGAAGTATAGTTGATTTACAATGTTGTGTTAATTTTTGCTGTACAACACGCTGATTTGGTTATACATATATATGCATTCTTTCTCATATTCTTTTCCATTATGGTGTATCACAGGATAAGGAATAAAGTTCCCTGTGTCAATAGGGTTATTAATAGTGTCTGCTTCATTGGGCTGCTTAGCACAGTGTAAGAACACATTTTTTTTTTAATGGAAAAATCAAGATCTTGGTTTATTGCTTGCTTGGAAATGTGAATGGAGAGCAAGGTTCTAATTGTAGTTATGCCACTGAGTAACTCTGTGGCCTTGGAGACTTTGTGCCCTCCTTTTCTTTCCCTCCACCTCTCCCCTCTCTTCTTCCTCCTCCTTCTAAATTAGAAAATGAAAGAGTGGACTGTATGCTTTCTAATTCTGTTCCAATTAGAGTTCTATAATTCTGTGAGCATTTAACCAATGAATACCAAATTTTTAAAAAACTTGATCACTGGAACTTGACTAGTTGAAATCAATGTGAAAGTGGAATCTGAGTCAGATTCCATGCCTAGAAGCTTTGCCATTTAGAAAACACTTCTTTGGTGCAGTTCACCTCTTAAGAGGCCCATAGTTCCGGCGTTTGGTGACTCAGCTTGTCATGAGCCTGATGCTATAAGGACCTGTGTGCAAAGAGGGAATAAATTAAAGTGGAAGGCACACAGGCAGTAAGAGTTTTGGAGAGATGTAGCAAGTGGTAGAGAGACAGAGTATAACTGAGTGGAAAAAAATTCTCCAGAGGCAAGAGAAAATTGTGGAAAGGAAAAACATTAGGAAACTAAGTTTATCTCAGGGTTTATTCCAAAAATCAAATTCCAGAGGAGACCCATGTCTACAATGCTTTCCCAATCCAATTTATGCTGTAGTACAGTGATCATTATTCAGAATGAGAAGTTATAATGTCCTGAATAATCAAGGAAAAATTGAACGATTTTTATTGGTCCACGGCACACAATGTATTCTTTTAAAAAGAATTTTAGGAGTAACGATCCCTATCATTAACTTGAAAATATTTATTATAAAACTCCCAATTTTTGAGCATTCTTATTAAAGCTTTACCATCTAAATAAAGTACAAAGAAGTTTTCATAGTTAACTGACCATTTCAGTTGTTTTTTAGCAAGATCAAAATTAGTAAGCCACAGAGCTGGTGGTCGTATAGTTTCCATTTTTCTTCTGAGTTTTTTATTTTTTTAAGTTTACTAACCTTATAAGCATTAAAAAAATTATCAAAATTCCTGATAACATAGTAGAAAAATGAATGAAATCGGTTTCATTCATGCTCATCTGACATAAATTGTCATCTCCCCACAGTAAATATATATTTAGCTATTTAGAAGAGGAAAAAATATTGGAAAAGATGCAATTTTATTTATTTAAAAATATATTTAGGTAAGTGAAATTTCTGCTGAAATTACAGATGAAATTCTGCCTTCTGATTTACTCACATACTATATGTACCCCAACATGGCTCCCAGATACACGTGAATGGATTCTTTATATTAAACCGGTTAAAAATATACAACTTGTCTATAAATATATTCTCTGTATTTTCTGCAAAATTAGATATGTGTTTTTGACAATTATATAAAATTAATCTCTTGCTTTTCCTATATATTTTTTTATAAATTTATTTATTTTACTTTTGGCTGCTTTGGGTCTTTGTTACTGAATGGGGACTTTTCTCTAGTTGCAGCAAGCGGGGGCTGCTCTTCATTGCAGTGGCTTCTCTTGTTGTGGAGCACGGGCTCTAGGTGTGTGGGCTTCAGTAGTTGTGGCGCATGGGCTCAGTAGTTGTGGCTCGCGGGCTCTAGAGCGCAGGCTCCATAGTTGTGGCACATGGGCTTAGTTGCTCCGCAGCATGTGGGATCTTCCCAGACCAGGGCTCGAACCTGTGTCCCCTGCATTGGCAGGCGGATTCTTAACCACTGTACCACCAGGGAAGCCCTCCTATATTTTTATTTAGTAATTTTAATGATACCTGGATAAGTGTCTGTGTATTCTTCATAGTCATGTATCCTTTAACTAGAACTTACATGGTTGTTTGAAGAGAGCACTTGGAAGTAAGAAAATAACACAGTATCTTTCAAAAATTCAATATCCGGAACTAATGAACCATCTTTAAGCAAATAAATATTAAATCCTATTTTTAATAACATTCTGAAAACTAATTATATTTATCACTTTTACTAAAAATGAGGAGGGGCACCAGTGTCTTTGAATAAGATCTTTATTTACTGTTTATTTTAAATTATTATTTTTCCCTAATGATCTCATTTAGTGAAATTGTACTATGAAAGATAAAAAGATAAAATTTTTAGAAATAAGTATTTTATAGATTTTAGTTTATTAAAAAATCTATAAAGTATAAGTATTACATTATGGATTTCAAAATTTGAATAATATAAAATTAGTATTAATATTTTAAATACCATTGAAGAAGAGAGCAAGAGTAATTTGGTTTGGAAAAAGACATTTAGCTTCCAAACATCATAATATTTAATTATCCATAAATTTTAGATTGACCAGATCCAGAGAAATGAAAATTTGCAGTTTACTTATTTATTTTAATAAGGCACAAAAAGTCAAGACTTTTTGTGTGAATTATCTGGTAACAGAAAACAAAATTCTAAGCGGGGAAGTTCTTAATTTACTTTCTCCTGGACTGAAACATTAAAATTTATAATACCCCATAGTTTTTTATATGGTACACTTCAGTAATACTTAAAATTTACAGCCCCGAATTCCTGTTTCTACAGTTTATCTAAATACTAAATGAAATGTATGAAAGATATCTCTGTTGAACAATAGCTACATTTCCTACTGGATTTTTTTTTTTTTTTTTGGTTGGAAGACTTGAAAGGGCATTCATAGGGAAGTCAGAAAGATCTAGCTTGCATGTTGATACGTGATTTATTATTCTGGATTTATTACTCTGTGAAAAGGGGGAAAAAAGCCTTTTCTAGATGGTGTCATTGATTGTTTTGTTTCCAAAGTATTAGTGATAAGAAAAATATTACACAAGCTCAAGTAAAAGAAATACATACTTGAGAAAAAACTGTCATAACAATGTGATGGTCAGTATACTGTAAATGTTTTTCTTTATACTATAACTTTGTAGTAAAAGAGTATTTGAAATGCTTTATTAATATAATCTGAATGTTTTACGTGAGTTTTAGCACATCACACAGAGCTATCCTAGGTCATGACTACAATACATACAAAATATCCAATCTTCTTTTTTTTTTTGCCGAGCCCTGCGGCTTGAGGGATCTTAGTTCCGCAACCAGGGATTGAACCCTGGCCCACGGCAGTGAAAGCGCTGAGTCCTAACCACTGGACCACTAGGAAATTCCTCCAAGATATCCAATCTTAAAGATATGATATGATTTATCCTTTGGATGCGTGTAAAATTGACTTGGCATTTAGTTATAGACATATTTTAAAGAAAATAGTGTGGAAGAATATTTAAAGGATTCTCACGGGAAGGAAATTTCTGAAGCTAGACAGTCTAGTAACTTTTACAATTAACTAGTTGAAAGATGTTTTCTTTAGACAATTGATACTATGAGGTACTGCCTCCTCCAGAAACTTTTGTTAAAGTAGGTGGATGCCTTAAAACTATAAATAAAAAGCTTCTGCTTCCATTCTATTTTAGACAATAATTGGTAGATACGAATTAATGGAAAGGAGACATAGAAGACACACACACACTACTTTTAACATATCTAACATTGTGATTGATATTCAGTATGAGTCTAGAATTATAGTTATCAAGTTATCTTTGCAATAAAATAGACTGATGACTACAAGGATATTTGAAGATCTCTTTAGATGATGGGGATATTAGGGAATGAACTGATTCTACTCCCACTTCAAATAATTCCAGGGACCCGAGGTTAGAACAAGGCAGAAAGAAGGAATGGGAGAGTAAGAGAATTGAGAGTCAAACCAGCCCCAATAAAGATCAGAATTATGAATCATTCAATAATCGGATTGTAAAATATAGTCGATTATAAAAGTCAAAGGGGACTTGAGAAATATTCATTTTGCAGTAAAAGCTTTGCATGACTGAAACATTTCCTGCAGAGTGGCAAAGGGGAGAAATAGGTGCTACAGATTTGTTGATGCATTGAGATGTTTTTGATATAAAAATGCAGTTGCGGGCTTCCCTGGTGGTGCAGTGGTTGAGAGTCCGCCTGCCGATGCAGGGGACACGGGTTTGTGCCCCGGTCCGGGAAGATCCCACATGCTGCGGAGCGGCTGAGCCCGTGAGCCATGGCTGCTGGGCCTGTGTATCTGGAGCCTGTGCTCCGCAATGGGAGAGACCACAACAGTGAGAGGCCCGCGTACCAAAAAAAAAAAAAAAAAAAAAAAAAAAAAAATGCAGTGCCTTTAATCTTTCTTTAGTTTTCAATTAGGAACTACACCATGGGAAAATGTATGTAACTTGAAAGAATATCTTGGTATCCTTGGCAGTCATGATGAAGGCTGTTCTACTTATACTTGTTGGCTGTTATCTATAAAGATGGTACACACAATGAAAATACTGAACAAAATTTTGGTTTGTAAATATAAAACACTATATTAAACCTCTTGCTTTTTTGGTTAGAAATCTTTTTCATATCATGGTCAACTGTGCTTGAATTCAAAATAGTCTTTCTGGTTTGCATGTCAGTTAAGTACATGATTTTTTACTGAGTTTTTCTGACACACAAAAGGGAAGGAAATAAAATATAAATATTCGAACCCCCCCCTCCCAGCATGTTCCAAATATACCCTTTAAGATGGTATATTTTGTGTTGAAACATAAATTTATGATCAGATAATTTCATCACCTAAAAATGCATTTTTCCTGATGGCAACATGGTTAATAGTCTGGGGCTAAAACAACAAACTGAAAAGGGAAGTTTAATTATTACATGGTCAAAGTGACTGTTTCAGTAATCAAACTTGTAACTACTAGGCAGACTTCAATTTGCAGCAAAATTGGCTTAAGATCTTAATCCATTAAATTTGTTGTTGTTGTTATGTCTTAGATTTGTGTTGAGGAGACAAAGAATATAAAGGTCTCTTATGTTGGTAATCTCACTGTAGGTTCTGTGGGGAAAATCCCCATAGTGTCTGGAGGGCTGGGTCAAGATAGCAGGCTGCTTGTAGGAAGGATGCTAAAACTGTTTCCCAGGTGACCTCACTGAAGGTCTCCTTGGTGAATTAGTCTAACCCTCAGTCTTGGAGGATCAGAAGTTTAATTTTGAGCCCACTGTGAAAGTAAATCCATCTCTTAATGGTAGATTCATCCAGGTTAATACTTGTCTGTTTGCTCCTTTGTTCATTCATTCATTCATTTTCAGGACCAGCACCAGGAATTAGACTAGGTTTTGGAGATACAGTGGTAAATAAGTCCCTGTGCTCATGGACCTAACCGTATGAGAGGGAAGAAAAATATTAAAACAAGTAACTGAAAGTTTATTTATAAGTAAAAGGATGTACAGAAATCTGAGTCAGAACTGATGATATTCAGCTGGCCAGCATCTCCTCTAACTTGTCAGGGCCTAAGTCCTAATTGTTACGAGTTGTTAAATGTTTTTAAAATTACCCCTACTCACATTGCTGTCATGGAGATATCTCTTTACTTGAGAAACCAAATTTTAATGAACCAATTTGTTGATATATAATGAGTAATATCTATCAGAGGAGCTGGAAGAATAGATGGTACACCTATATAAGAAACCAAATAGTGGTCTGAGCATGAATTAAAAGATTGTGATGAATCCAGTTTTTAACCCTATCAATCCAAATGAGCCTTGTATATCCATTTCACAAGGACTCTGGGCCATTTTCTAGGATTTTCTTGCTGGCCTAGTACAGTACATAGATAGGTATTCCCATTGAGCTCTTCTTAGATTTTCCTTTTACCATATTTATTTTATTTCTCTACATTCATTTTGATAATAGTCAAGTCTTCCTCTTCTCAGAAAGATTCTCTTTTTCTTAGATGAACATGTCTGTTGGTATCAATGCAAAAGAGTGAAAATTTAATGCTTTAAAGAACAATCTGATTTCTAACTTCCTAGGGAATTCTTCATCATAGCTTCCAAATACTGACAAGAGTTTTTATTTGAATAAGGTAGCTAAATATACTCCTGGATTCCTATGTTAGTTTTTTTTATATTTTGGACCAAACTACCATGTTTTTTCTGGCCAACAGATTTAAAATCTAAACATAAAGGTTTATTTTTCATAAATATGTTTTGAATTTGACCTTCACAGGGAACATTTTAAGTGTCGTAATCAATGAGGTTTCAGGTACCTCTTTACAGAGAACTACTGTGATTATGTTTTTGTGGTTGGATTTTTCTGAACCCATTAGCTACATGGTAATAGAGTGGTGGAATTCAGGTTTTGAGAATCATCACACCACTCGCTTACCAGAAATTCAATAAAAAACAAACATGAGTGATAGGTTTATGTTCTAGTACAGTATGTTTTTAAAATGGTGTTTGTTAAGCCCTCTAGAAGATACATCAAAAGGAATATGAAAATCCGTCTTTGATCAACTGAGCCGTCTTACAATTGGACTCTGCATCAAATGTTAAAAGATCAAAAGAAAGAGGCAAATTTAGACATAAGTTAAGAAAGGTCATTTTTCCAGCAGGAACAGTGTGTATCTTTGGATTGGTAAAGATAGGATAATGGAAAATACCATTTTCTAATTTTCTCTTCTGTTCATTCCTAACATCATTTGAAAGCATCTGCTACTTCAGCGTGAATGCAAAGTGTACTTCAGTGACTAAATAACTTCTTTTCTTTGTTTCAAAAAAATTAATGGATCATGAGCAAAGCGATATTTGAACATAAAGTTTTCTTCTGAGATATTTAGACTTCAGAAAAAGAAGAACTAGCTTCCTAAAAATTACTTTAAATCTTAATGGTATCAATAGTATAGGAAGTTTCATTGATCAACAGTATACTTTGATTAGTATTCCACAATGAATTATTTAATCAATTGTCACTTGGTTAGATTAATCTGGAAATTTCTGCATTCCAAGTATGTTAAGAAAAAAAATCATGATCTTTAAATGAGTCATCTTGGTCTGTGAATTGATTGGGATTTGATGAAAATATAACTATTGACGTGTTTTCAATACAGGTAATTTTATTCTTGGTCTTGTAGAAATACCAGGGACTAAAGAGAGAACTAAAATGAGGGAACCTAAATGTTATGTCAAAATTATAATGCCATCACATTTTAAACCATTAAAGCTGAGATATTAAAGTGACCCAACATTCCTAGGTAATGACTGGAACCAGACGTAACATCTTTTAATTCTCACTTTAGTATTTTTTTCTACTGGATCACTGCAGTTTCCATGGAGACTTATTTACTGAGCATCTTCAGTGCCTACTGTTCCATTCAAGCATGAGACAATGAAGTGACCAGATGTTGCAGGTTGAGTTCCTTCTGCAACTCAGACCCTGAAATGGGGACTAGATGTAAGAGGTGTATCAGGGAGCGGTCTCCTAGGACAGAGAGAGAAGTTGGGCTTCGACATAGTCACAGAAATGGCCTCAGCTGATACTACAGGCAGCTCTGGAGATGGGATACCTTTCAGAGTTCTCAGATTGGGGCAAGGGGGCTGGCCCTTGTGCCCCTACTGTGGTCAGTCACTGGATCAGGGCTACTCTGGGAAGCAAGCGTGACTTTGGGCGCAGTGTCTCTTCAGGTGATGGCAGTCTTCTGAGGGAGACTCACCTGTGAGCTGTCAGTGGCAAGCAGCCTCAGCAGCTGAGAGAATGAGTACAATCCTGAAGGGGGGATCTGGTCAGTGTTGGGCAGCATCCGTTACATCAGCAGTAATTGAATGACTATGCTATGTCAGCTGTTTTGTAAGGCACTTTATATAGGGCTTCACTAATTCATACAGTAACCCCTAAAAGGAGGTGATGTCTTCTCTTTCCTAAGAAGAAACAGAGGTTAAAGAGGTTGAATGACTTGCCCAAGATCACATACAAATGGCAAGTGTCCCTGACTCCAAAGTTCATGTTCTTTTCACGTTACTCCTCCTTACAGTGAGAAAGATGGTAGAGTGGATTATCTAAACTCTGAGATTCCTTAACATCCTTTGATTCTGGAGAAAATTTGAAGATTATTATTAATTGTCATTGTTAATACTATGGACACGCTTATGGCCACCACTAGAAATAGATTTAGCATATAATGTTGATTACTAACCCGAATTAGATGTGACCCCTGACTTTCAGAAATGTACAGACTAGATTATACAAGCAAAGTGATGCATTAAGATGGTACACCAGAAACCTTAGTTTTCCATTCAATAAAACAGTGATATACTATGCAAGGTTGTTATGACATTTTAACTTAAATATGGAAAGATAATTGTACATGACTTGAGACATCTTAGGCATGCTAAAGTTTATTTTCTGGTTTAAATATAGCACAGGCATACACATATTAGAGAATGTTTGCATTAACCATAGTTAGGAAACAGAAACAATTCTCATTTTGATTTTAATTTATAGTTTTCTCTCTGACAAGTCAGTTGGTATCTCTGGGCCTTAGCTTCCACATCTGTAAAATGAGGGGCATGAGGTGGGTGACCTAGATTTCTGCAAGCAGTGATATCCTGCTAAATGTTATTGATAATAGAGATCCAGGTGGTTCAAGATGAAAACATGTATAATGTCAATAACTGGTCTTACATACAGTGACCCTCCTACTTTGGGAAATTCATGACCCCTCTGCTATGGCTTCATGTTTTTCCCGAAAAAAATCATTTTCCTCTTTAATACTTAGAACCTATGCCTTAAACATAGTATGTACTGAGTAAGTATAGATTGATTAGAGTGAAGCAAACATATTTTATGAAATCAAATATAATCTCAGCCTAGAATGGAATTCTAGTTTAACTTTATCATAACCAGGAAAGAATAAACAAGTTGATGTTTTTCTATCATGTAAGAATCCTGGTTATTTAAAAAAATATGTCTTGTGTTACATATATAATACATATATTTAAAATATATGTAAAGGCATATATGTTAATATTGTATATATATTTCAAAGTACACGTGTGTGTGTGTGTTCTTTTCTCAATTTCTGGGTATTTGAGTATTGAATCTTTGCCATGTCTAACACTGGGCACTAGGTATTTTGCAGTGAATTAAGTAGCCATGATGCCTGATGTCATGGAGATTGTCTGTGCCTACATCATATATGCATCCAGAAGGCACACATATTATGTGTGTGCATGTAGAACTTTGTCCTTTTTTATTCTTTACTTTTTTGTTTAGTCTGGCTCATCTTATGAATTTGTGGTATTTAATCAATAAAAAAAAATCTGACAAAGAAAAAGCAAGCAAATAAAATTAGATGAAGAGTGCCAAGAAAAAATAGTCTTGAATTTCAGAGTGTGTACCACAAGATTTTCAGATCTCCACCCCCTCCCCCCCAAAAAAACCTGAAGAAACAAAAAACCCAAGCCTTTCTCTATGTGGGATGAAGGAAATTTGTAACTTTGTGTACTGGCATTACACAGTGTCACGGAATGAACTGAAGATAAGTCAGTCATCTTAGAGATATCCATTTGGTTTTCTTTTTTCTCTCTACTTACATTTTTATTGGATATAACCCAAAGAGTCAAAGAAGAAGCAGACAGCAAAGGGCTCCCACCCAAGCTATGTCCAAAATCTATTTTATTTTACTTCTCTGTATTCCTTACCCCAGTTACCAAAGGAGGTCAAGAGGAAAATGCAATAGTTTAATCTGTCATAATGCTATTCCGATTATATCGAACAAAATGCCACTCATCTTGAGATGATTTAATCACAGCTTATATCAAACATTCTTAGTGCAGAATGTTCCCTCCAGCCTTCCCCTAAAATCCTGGATCAAATCAACTGAGCATTGGCAGTATCTTTTCATTTTTATTTCTTTTTTTCAGTCTGCTGAAGACAGCAAAAGGATCAGCACATTTACATTACTTGGATGTTGTACCAAGTGGGGTACAATTGGGTATACTTTTTTTCATTAAAATTTCATTAACATTAAAATTTGCCTTTATTAAAGGTTTTGATAGAAAAGTTACTCTAACATGAAATTTTCTAACTAAAGTCCTTATTTTTTATACTTCTGGAAAGACTGTACCCTAGGAGGTAGATGCACATCTTTTTACATAGCTTCTATATCACTAGAAGCCCTGTAAAAATATCAAACTGTGAATTGAAAGGCTGTACCTAAAAATGATATCATGAAGCAAAATGATAGAACTAAACAGGATATAGTGGAGCCTTTGTCTTTTGCTTCAGCAGCCCAAATCTAATTGTTGAATAATGTGTTTTAGAGGACAGTGGTGTCTTTCATTGAAACGCTGTGCAAAAAGTTCCAGCCAGGCAATGTGCTATTTCTAGTCAAGTGTATGGAGGGTTTACGTACTGAGAGCAGCTGTACAGATGTTAGCATAGGAGCAACTCCGAAGCCAGTTCAAATGGAAAATTAGATTTGCATCCAGAGGATCTTATGTGAACTATAGGTGTTTAATTTTCAGCTCTCCAGTGAGCAAATGTTTAAATATAGTAAACAGAAATGACAAGCTAGGCTATCCTTTAAGGTTTTGCTTTTCTCATATTCTGTGAAAAGGGTCTTTGTTGTGTTTGAGTTGCTAATGACCAGATATGATCCTGCATTTGTTGCTATACATTAAGTTTTTCATACAGTCACTTAGAACATTTCTCTTTTATGTTTTCGCCGAGAGCTTTGGTCTGCATTTTAAGTTCAGCGTGGTTCATATATTTCTTATTGACTGTTGTTTGGCATGAGACAGAGGAACTTCATCTGCATTGTTCACTTTTGAATCGTGACTTATAGTTTTGTAGAAGAATAATTGTAAAACATCATAAAATAATATCCATAAAAATGGTGTGTCAGAGAAAAATGTTTTTGATAATTTAAGAAAATATTCCTTTCAGGCAAAATCACCTACATGCAAACAATTAACATCGCTTTACAAGCAAATATTAACTTTTATTAAAATTTCAATAAACTTCTTTTGTTTGGGCTCATTTTGCATAGAGAGGCTAGCAGTTCTACTTAGAACAGTACCATGCTGGCTGGGTGCTCCTTCAGAAAAATGCCTGATGTCTTACTCATCCCCCAAATGGAAAGTCGGCCAATTATATTGGAGAAGAAAATCATTTTGATTTCCTTGAGTAGAGATTTTACTCAGATTATCTTAGCAAATAATTTTCAGAAAAGATCTGTTATCCAGATATCTCCTACTTAATTCATTATTAAAGAATCAAAAAATCTAGTTTCTCACCTTTTTTGGATTGAGATTTGATGCCAAAATGGCATATAGCTTTCCCACCATATACCCTTCCATGGGAAAATGATATATGTGTTTCTAAAGCTTTGTATTTATATTGGAATCCCAAATTGCCATTGTTTGAAATTTCCCTTTCAGTTTTTCTCTAAGATGGACCTCCTTAATGTCATTTCAATCATCACTGGGGCTCAGTCTGCCTAAGCATCAGTGTTATTTTGATGAAGGGGGGCAGTGACTGAACTATGCATGATACCTGGTACTGAACAAGAATAATATTCTACCTATTATTATTGGAAAATAACTTCCTTAGATAACACCCTACAAAACTTCCCTACTTGCTGTTCTAAATGGGATTGTGAAAGGAATCTGTATGTTAAAATAACATTTCTCTTTCCCTCAAACAACACTGCAAAGCTAAATGATCGAGAGCATAGAAGCACTTTACAGACATTTCGAATGATGGCTCAGCTCCCTCAGTAGTGAGTGAAACAGTTATGTGCAGCCTGAGTACTCTGACACTCTCCAGCGACAGAGAGGTTTGCCCCAGTTCAGACCTCTCAGACACTGACCAACTTCTGTTCTTAGGTTGCACCTCCAACTGGAAACACGCTGCCCTGTTTGTTTGCTCTGTAGGCCACCCAGCCCACCCGCTTTTGGTGGTTTGGCTTCCTCTCTGACTTGCCTGCAGGTGTGACCTTATTCCCCCACCTATAACAAGTCACTCTCCCATTTTTCTGAAGTTTAAAAATAAAGCTGGCTTAAAGAAAACAGTAAGCAAGTAGATTTTTATATTCTCCTGGAAACTTATAATTATGCAGCTTGGTGAACTTCATGAACTTCTTCCAGTGTGTTTTTGCTGCAGACTTGTGATTGATGTGGAGGCTCCTTCAGGGCAGAGGTGAAGCAGTTTTAACTGTGGAGAAGTTGATTGAGTTGCCTGGATGTACATAACCGGCCAGAGGCTGTACAGCATTACACCTACATCGCCTCGTCCTGACCCAGTGCAATCTGAAATCACATAAACATTTTGGCAATGGTGTGGCAAACCAAGGCTCAACCTCATTGCTCAATAGGTGTATTAATTTTATGAAAGTAATAGATGATTTTTTTTCTTTTGTAAAGGAAGTTGGTAGGCATCAAGAACATACAAAAGCAGCTATATTAAGTAGAAGGGAGGTGATTTTTTTTCCCTGATGTAACCACACTCTAAATCTTCACAATCTGTCACAGCTTGCTCTGTAATTCTAAGCCAGCAATATTCAAAATAGCACAATAAGTACTGTTAGCAAGATGTGGAAATTTCTTGAGCAGTCGGAATTTATCCCAGAAGCCAGGATGTTTGCCGAGCATTAGCTCTACTTGCATTCAACCTGCACTGGCTGATTTACGGCTCCAAAGTGGACAAATAACACAAACAAGCTGAGACTCACGAATACTCAAAAAGACCCTCTTGTCTCATAATAGCTTGAGCTGTACGTCGGCCTACTCCTTTCCTTGGGGAGCATCAGATGTCTTCATGACTCTCCTGGAAGTTTCTTCCTAGTGGTGGGAGCAGTTGGAGCTCTGATGTGTGCGAGGCCCTAAGTTCATCACTCATACTAGGGTTTTAGAACCATAAGAGACATTTCTTTCAGCTGTGGAAACCAAGACCTCAATGGCTAGTCACTAGCCAGGGGCAGAACCCACTGTGATCCACTTGCAGTATATCCCAAATATTCACACAACCATAGATTATTTCAAGAGAAAGGCAATTTAATCCCCTCTCATCTGGCACAAAGTAATCACTCACTAAATGCTAGTTGCTATTACAGTTGTTATTTTTATTTCTCTGCATCTCCAGAGAAGATGGGTTTATGACTTTTATATGTGTTTATATTGCTTATATTCACATTAAAAAATAACTTGAAAGATATAACTTTAGATCTGGAAAGGATCTTGAGGAAGCTTCTAGTTCAGCTTCATAAGCATATTGTTCTTGCTACAATGATTTTTTTATTGTTCTTGCTAGTGTTTTTTTCCCACAATGGTCACAATTTTTTTTTTATCAGATAGACCTTGTGATTTAGCTAGAAAGGAGTTGGACTAGAAGAAATCTTTTTAAAGTTCAACTTTAGAGTTTACTGAAAATATCTGGAGTTAATCTATTTCTTTCTCTCCCTCTCTCACACACTTCTCTAATATATTTTCGTTGAGATCTATGTGCAAAGTTAACATTATATAAATATTTTGAAAAGTAATTAATTCCAGTGATGGATTAACTTAAGGCAGTTAACATATTTAAACAACCTATTTATGTATAAAATGGAAAGTTTTAATGAAAAAACATTTTTAAAAATCTATATTATGTAATTTTTACATCAGCTCTTTTTTATTACTAAGATGTTTACATTAAAAAGTATTCTGTAAAGGGGCAAAATTATGCCAGTTGCCTCTATAATTTGCTTTGCTCCAAACCTTGACTATTTAAACTGCTTCCATTATGTGTACAAACCTGAGTGTTTTGTGTTGTTTGTTTTTTTTATGTCTTCAACTTAAAGGCTCATTTGGAAAATTTGAGTTAAGATATATACACTTACTCAGCTACTACCATCTTCTTCCCAATATATTCTCCCAACTTATTAGGAGGGCAAGTTTGTAAAAGCAAAACTAGTTCTAGCTATTAATTTCAGGGACTTTACCTGCACCCACATAACAGGGACCTTTTAATCCTACCTTCCCTCTGACCACCCTCTGATAAACATATGTAAAAATATTTAAAAGAAAACTGAAAATGAATGAAAGTAGGGGCCCAGAAAATTGAATAAATGAATGAATGAATAAATGAATGAATGAACAAACTGAAATATGGCTAACGTGCTCTGCTATTAAATAACAACCACAGTCACAACAGTAAAAATGAATATGATTTGAGCATCTCACTTTGAACCAAGCACAGTCCTAGTACTTTACATGGATATCTCATTAGCTGCATTCATGTGCTTAAGAAGTTAGTCATGCGCTATTTAGCCAGTAATGACATCATTGCCTTCATGGGTATTAGAACTATAATTAGCTTTTGTTAGGCTAAGACATTCTCTACTTATGTTGGTAATATTTAGCAATACTTTTCTGGTTAATGCTAACATAAACCAGTTTTACCCTGTAATGCTGCCTAGATAGTCCATATGGAAAGGTTTTCTGTGACATTCTCAAGTAAAATGAACATTAGGTGAGTGTTTATTTTTTTATAGTTCCCTCAGTTTCTTTTTTAGGAGTAATAATACATCAAAGTAAGACAGATCTTCAATAAATGTTACATTGGTCACTTTGCTGCCTTTTTATCTTACCCATCAACAGTTAGGCTTTGATTCACTGAATCCTTGTAGAATTAATCTTCCTTTACCACTGTTACTGCTTTTTTCTTTCCACAAACAAGCTGCCAGGATGGTTTGCTGTCTTTTGTCTCTCTTCTTGTCATCCATCAGCCCTTTGGGTTAGGCTGCTGTGATTCTTACAGCAGTCTTTGTTCACTGGTAATTTTGTGTTTATGTGTACAAGGGTGAGGTTTTAAAAAATATCTGCTAAATACAAATCTGATTATTTTACTTTCCCCTAATTAAGACCTTTTTATTTTCCCTACTGCTTTTATTATATTTAAAAAAGAATTTTTAAGCATTGCTTGCAAAATCCTATAGAATCTAATCTCTGCCTATCTTGCCATCTTTATCTCATGTTTCTCCCCACTTTGCACACTCTGCTTCAGCTAAACTAAACTCGTAAGTTACTGGAACAATCCCTGCTCTCTCTCACCCACAAGCCTTTGAAACCTGCTGACTCTACTGCACAGAACCCTCTTTTCTTTTTCTCCTCTGCTTCCCTTCTTCACTGGCCCACCTCTCTGCTGCATATTCAGGTCTCAGTTTCTTTCTCATCTGTTAGGAATGGCTCTGTTTCTACGCAATCTAAACATTGGTTATTGCACTCATCTACCTGCTCCATTAGAGCAATTTTCACATTGTATTATCACAATCTACTTATCTGTATTTGTACTAATCTCTACATTCCATAACGTCAGGGATTATATCTTGCCCACAACTGTATTCCCAGTGCCCAGCACAGTGCCAGGCACATAGATGCTTAATAAGTATTTACTGAGTGAATGGTTATGGGGGGATGGTGAGAGATGAGTTAGAAAGGGTGAACAGGACAAATATGGAGCGCTATATGTGTCATTCAAAGAAGCTTGTCTTGTTGGATTTCAGAGAAGATTTCAAGTTAGAGAAAATATTTTATTTTTTTTTAATTCTTCTTTCTCATTTTGTTTTTATTTGTGTTTAAATTAGAAACAGTGAAAGAATGCTAGCTGCAGGGTATAATATATTTTTTATTTTATTTTTTAATTAGTTATCTATTTTATACATATGAGTGTATATATGTCAATTCCAATCTCCCAGTTCATGCCACTCCCCACCCCGCTTTCCCCCCTTGGTGTCCATACATTTGTTCTCTACGTTTGTGTCTCTATTTCTGCCTTGCAAATTGATTCATCTGTACCATTTTTCTAGATTTCACTATATGCATTGATATACATTTGTTTTTCTCTTTCTGACTTACTTCACTCTGTATGACAGTCTCTAGTTCCATCCACATCTCTACAAATGACCCAATTTCGTTCTTTTTTTATGGCTGAGTAATATGCCATTGTGTGTGTGTGTGTGTGTATATATATATATATATATATATGTATATATACATATATATATGTATATATATATATACATATATATATACATATATATGTATATATATATATATATATATATATATATATATATATATATATCACATCTTTATCCATTCATCTGTCAATGGACATTTAGGTTGCTTCCATGACCTGGCTATCGTAAATAGTGTTGCAGTGAACACTGGAGTGCATGTGTCTTTTTGAATTATGGTTTTCTCTGAGAAAACATTTTTGTACTTGCATTTGCATTTTCACAGATATTTCTTGTAGTGATGGGGAGGATGAATTGGAGGTGACAAGACTATTGACAAAAAGACTAGTTACTGAGCTTTTTTCCAGGAGAGAAAAGACAAGAAACTTAAACTAAGTAGCCATGGGAATGAGAGAAGGGGATAAATGAAAAAACATGAATAAAATCATATATGGTCATGGCCCTTGACAAACTATTTTAAGGGGTGTGGAAGAAGGAAGAGAGAAGGGATGTTCAGAGTCCTAGCTTGGATGATGTTCTTACAACTAACACTTATAACATGGATAAGTGGTTTGAGGAAAGATGTTTGGATTGAGGGATCTATAAGATATACAAGTGGAGATGCTGAGTAGACATTCTCGAGTGTGGGTATGGTGTGCACTAGACCACGTATGTTGTCAGCATTTGGACATAATGGAGGCCTATGTTTAGATGTGATCACCCAGAGAGAATGAACGTGGGGGAGAAGAGCTGAAGAGAGAGGAGAGCCCCATAAAGGAGTGGCTTGGGGCAGACTTGGTTTTAAAGATCAGAAATCCATAATGCAGGACAACAGAGGTGGCGCGGTAGGTATAAGAGTTCTTGTCATAGAATCCAAGGACAAGCCACAAAGAACAGCTCCTCCGTTGATGACTGGACATGGCATGTCTAGAATTAAAGTCTCCGCTCTTCAAAGTTCTGGTTTTCTCTCATCTCTCTGTCCTTACATTTTTTCTCTTTCTCTTTTCTCTGTCTGCCCATCAGTGTCTTTGTTTGCAAGTGGCCAAGGAAGCTGCTACCTTTGAGTTTATATAGCTTTGTCATTCTATTATTCATTGTTTTCTGAATAAATTATCTGTGCCTCTAATTTCAAAGAGAGGGAATCTGACTGAGTAGCCAAGCCCATGATTTGGTTCCCTTCAGGTCAGGGGTCCTCCCCTGGGGTCATGGAACAAATACAACTGCCAGAGATGTAGGAGAGGCAGATCTTCCTGGGAGCAGGTGCATGCATGGAGATTGTGAATAGCTTCTGCAGTAGGTTGTTACTTAAAGGAGTGCTTTTCAGATTTTAATGTGCTTGCAAATCACCAGAAAATCTTGTTAAATATAGATTTTGTTTAGAATGTCTGGGTGATTCCACTTGTCTAACAAGCTCCCAGATGATGCTGATGCTACTGGTCTGAGGCCCATACTTTGAATTGCAAGGATTGGAAGGGCCAGTAGAGAAGAGATAAGCTCAGAGAGGGCAGAGAGAAGGGCAGGACAAGAACAAGGAGATGGTAGGAACCAAGTGGAGAGACTCAGAATCAGGGAATGTTCAGAGGCATCAAATGTTACAGAGCATGAGTGAGATCAAATTGGAAGCCTCTTTAGTATAAATAATCTGCATGACTTTGAGAATTCTTTCAACAGTGCTCAGAAGTCTATGCACTAGAGAGCAAGAAGGTCCATGGCTAGATTAATACAGAGTTAGTTGTTTACAGTGCAGGAAAGGAGGGGATAAGAGACTTGAATGTATTAACCAGAAGGTAGATTAAGTGATAGGCCAGGCAGCTGTAGACTGTTTCAAATTGTGCATTGCCTTTAGATTGTTTTGTTTTGTTTTTTTTAACAGCTGGAGAAAAACTCAGCCATTACTTAAGAGAGAATAGTTTCCCATGAGAATGTGTGTTGGGTGTGTGTGCAAATGCATGCACGTGTGATTGTGTGTTTAATCCTCTTGC
This sequence comes from Mesoplodon mirus, assembly GCF_964341445.2. Taxonomy (NCBI): domain Eukaryota; kingdom Metazoa; phylum Chordata; class Mammalia; order Artiodactyla; family Ziphiidae; genus Mesoplodon; species Mesoplodon mirus. The sequence goes on along the minus strand of NC_138986.1, from coordinate 22,379,000 downwards.
AAGGGATATATATCTACATAATAAGCTGACTCCAGAAGGATTTACAACAGTTCACTTGTTTGGATCTCCCAAAAGTATTACCTTTTGCAGTTACATATGGAATGTTATCATGCCAAGGTGATTATGGAAAGACAGGATTCAAAGTTTAAGCATTAACAGTATTACAGAAGACAGAAATGTGTTTGAGGGTGTGGTGCATATGGATCTCTTTGGAGCTTCAAAAAATTGTCAAGCTTAATGGTGCCTCACCAAGAAACCTTCATTTCAACTTTTTGTTAGTTTTCTAGCAAGGCCAGACTTAATTGAACTCATTCAAGTAGAGTGGTACACTTTTGAACTCAGGCCTAAGTCATTGCGGTACCTTCATATTCATGGTGCTTCCAAAGAACATTTTGAGGTTGAAACATCACAGAGGGAAATCAGACAATTTTCTGGTTAACCCTGTGGAAGCCAGTGTTTTAGGAGGAGTTTGAGAGCAAACAGATATCCTTCCTTGGCTGCTGAGAGTTCTAGCAGGGGAATGGAATGACCAACGTAACCTTGGTGAAAGAGTGAGTTTCCCCTGGACAGCAATGCTGTCTTTGAGTGCAGAGCTTGAAGAGGAGTGGTGAGGGAGTGCGGGGATGCTTGCCAAGTCTGTCACATTAACAGAAACGCAGATGTCACAGCCAGATTGCCTTCAGATTCCTTGCCATCCTGAAAAAATATGCATAGAGCCCTGAAATCACTTAATTTTAAATACTTACTTTGATGAAGTCATTCAGTTCTGTGTATTATCAGTCATTTAACACATGCCAGCATCTAAAGTATTATTTATATTTTACATTTCAATGATGTTATATCTGGCAGCATTTCACTTGATCTGGAGAAATGGTGTATGGCTGTCCTGGCTTGGTAATGATTAAGGCATCAGGCTGATCCTGGAGCTCTCACTTGCTGCCCTTAGGCTTAATCTTCAGAAACCACCAAGGCTACTAAATATTTTAAACCTTTTTAAGCAACTCATTGATTAGAATTTAATAGATTCACATAGGTAATTCAAACAGCGACTTTGAATAGATGCAAACTGAACAGGCAACTGAAAGGAAATTTTCTGGAGGTATTTTTTTCACCAGGCAGGTTTTACAGCAAATTTATTAGTGTCAGTTTTACACACATTCAAATTAAAAAAAAAAAAGATTTAAGTGCATTCATTTCTTCACCACTTAACACAGTATAGGAAAATCAGTTATTTTGTCTACAGATCTGGGTTGAAAGCCACTGAAATTGATCTCTTTCTATTTATCTCTTAGGATCTGATACTCCTGTCTTAGATTTTAAAGCACATAGTATTTGATTTATAGAGAAGTACTTACAGCAAAGGTGGAGTAAGAATCCAAATCTCAGATTTTAAAAAAATGAGATAATGGTTCCATTAAATCTAAATCTAAGTGCTCTTTATAAATTGAAAGAGCCTTTGGCGTAACTGGGAGGTTTTCCATTTCAGATTTGCGTTTCTTTGAAGAATAAAGTTTTGTGAAAATACGCAGAAGTAAATTATTACTTAACACTGCAAGCATAGGCAAGAACCAAGGGTGGAATTTGGTTTGTTTGTTTAGATTACCGGAAAACTGCTTTTATAAATTATGAGTGTGAATATGTTATTATATCTGTCTTTGAGAACAACTTGAGCCAGATGTTTTGAGTTGGCTCGCTTTTAGAAAATGTTAACTCTGGTTTTACCAAGCCCTCATTCAGTGGCTACTTCAGTAGCCATCTTTTTAAGTAGCCCCACCTTTAAGAGAGAACAAATTAATTTCTTCATGAACTGGCTCACTGTGTAGGAATCAATTAGCAGTGACATTTCATGGCTCCAAATGGACAAATCCAAAGCGCTACATTTTAGACTCTCTAACATTCTTTACTAAAATATTTCAAAATTAGTTTCTTAAAATATATCAATTTTAGGGTGATTACACTAAGTTTGTAAACATATGTTTACACTTAATTTCATATGTTTAACTATGAAATTGCCCATTAAAAAGCATTGTCTCTTAAAACAAGACTTGGGCTCATCACTTTGCTGTGTCTTTTGTTTAATCTTGGCAACTTTTTCCTCCTCTAGAAAAACACTAGACATATTCAAAAGAGCTGGTTTGAACCTTGGTCCGCTATCAATTAGATATGTAACTTTGGACAAGTTATATAATCTATAATAGTCTTATTCGTGTCATCTGAAGAGGGAGGAGGTACTAATTCCCAGGGGTTTTTGTTGTTGTTGTTGCGGTACGCGGGCCTCTCACTGTTGTGGCCTCTCCCGTTGCGGAGCACAGGCTCCGGACACGCAGGCTCAGCGGCCATGGCTCACGGGCCCAGCCGCTCCACGGCATGTGGGATCTTCCCGGACCGGGGCACGAACCCGTGTCCCCTGCATCGGCAGGCGGACTCTCAATCACTGCGCCACCAGGGAAGCCCTTCCAGGGTTGTTATGATGCCAAGTGAGATAATCTATGTGAAAGCCCTTTACTGTGATCTATAAATATAATGAACACGATGATACTGTGCCTAGTTTAATTGACATTTCATCCAATTAAGATAATCGCTATTTGGTAGCATTATCTCTAAATGCGGTTTAGCTACTGCAGATGAGAATCACATAGAAGAATGCTTTAAGTGCTTTGTAAGTGATTATTATGGGTGTCTTCTTTTTCTCTTTTCTATCACAATGAGTGCTTAAGGGAAAAAGCGATTCTGTTAAGATGGGGTGCTACTTTTTCTCTCTTAAATTACTGATGCACAGATTTTGTTATAGTAATGATTAATAATAGCCAACATTTAAATAGTGCTAACACTGTGGCCAGTACAGTTTCCAGGACCTTCCAGTATTAATCTATCTATTCCTCCCTATAACCATGTGTGGTGGGCACTTTTATTACCACCAGTATAAAGTGGTGAAGCTGAGGTACAGAGAAATTAATTTATTCAAGATTATATGGTCAGTGTGGTCAGTCAGATTGACTTGTTTTTATACCTTTCATTAGCTCTAGGGAAGAATTTGGCAAAAATAATGTATCATGATAAAGACAACAATGAACGTTAGTTGGGTCTTGGATGTAGGGGGTAGCATCTCATTTTGGAAAAACGATGCTGCGTGCATGCATGTTGGAATGACACAGAGACTGTATCTTATTTTCCTTTCTTTTTTTCTTTTATAATCTCCAGTGCTTTTCACTGGATACATTACTGTTAATCTACTAGGATTAGTTCTCTCTCCTGAGCCCAAGGTACAGTAATAGAAAGCTAAATGTGCCAGAGAGGCAGGCCCCGCTCATCTCACTCTCTTGCTGTGAGTGAAACCATTGGAAAAAAGAGCCCTGAAACCCCATCCAAAGAGATATTCCAGACCTTATGCAGTCAGCCTTTTTTTGGACTTAGACTTTGGTTGACTTAGTTTCATATACTGTACTTAGTCATTCTTTAATTTAGGTGTGTTTTCTTTCATTTAAGTGACTCATTTATTTGTTCATAAATTTAACAAATTTTATCAAAGGTCTCCCATGTGGCAGGGGTGCTGTGAGTTCCTGAGGGGTAAGATGGTGACTATGACAGTACATACCCTCTGCTTGTTGAGCCTAGAGAATAGTGGGAGAATCAGACAATAAACAAAGTAATCTCACACATGGAATTAACCCAGCTGCTCTGAATCATGCTACAGGGAGAGGAGCACAGTGCTCCAGGGACGGATAAGAGAAGGCATCTGGCTAACACTTGATGATCATAGATTGTTTTCTCTGTCTATCCTCAGCCCTGTAAAAGATGTTGGAGACTTAGGGAGAAAGAGCCAGAGGGAGGGCAAGTTAGAAAGAATGGTTGGGGAGCAGAGTTGGCAAAGCAAACCCCTGCATAACACAAGATGGCCACAGGGAAATGAAAAAAGAAAAATCTAACTTGAGCAGCATAACACATTTAAATCCTTGAATATATCGCTGCATTATAGAAGAATAAGTAATACTTGTACTAACTACCGTTTTCAAGGAAAGTCATTGCATATTCATTCTACTCAACTCAGTAAAAGAGGGAAGAATGCAGTAAGTGGAGATTGAGTTCCATTAACATGGTAGAAGTCTTTTACTGTTAGAAAGTGTATGTGTCAGTTTTATGACAGAATGTTGGATAAATGACATTGCTGCCTACATTTATACAAATGTTTAAAAGCAACATGAATATTAATTTCAAAAGCATCACTAAATAGAAAGACAGTAGACCTTGGTTTCTGGATCCAGCTGGTGACCAGGCCCTGGATAAATACTACTTGAGAAATAATTGATTGCTTTACTTTTCTTCCTACCTCTTATTATCATCTGTCGTTACGTTATTGTTTGTTTATCTTTGGGTCCAAAACTGAAATGTAAGAATCATTCAGACAGAGACTTTGTCTTTCCTGCTCATTGGTATATACTATTTAGAATAGTGCCTGGCATGTAGCAGGCACTCAATAAATATTCACTGAATGAATGAATAAATAAGATAATCTCACAGGTATATAATTACCAACTAAAATAAACAAGCGGGAGAAGTGAAAGTATTTTTCAAAACTATAAGTACTGGGCTTCCCTGGTGGCGCAGTGGTTAAGAATCTGCCTGCCAGTGCAGGGGACACGGTTTCGAGCCCTGGTCCAGGAAGATCCCACATGCCACGGAGCAACTAAGCCCGTGAGCCACAACTACTGAGCCTGCGCTCTAGAACCCTCGAGCCACAATTACTGAGCCTGCGAGCCACAACTACTGAAGCCTGTGTGCCTGGACCCCATGCTCCACAACAAGAGAAGCCACCGCAATGAGAAGCCTGCGCACCACAGTAAAGAGTAGCCCCCGCTTGCTGCAACTAGAGAAAGCCCACATGCAGCAATGAAGACCCAATACAGCCAAAAATAAAATAAATAAAATAAATAAATTAAAAAAACCCACAAAACTATAAGTGCTTCACACATACAAGGTGATGCTGTTTATTTGAATTTTAGAAACAAATACAATCTGCCAGAAGATAACTTGTTGAATTTTTTGTACTGGTAACTAGCTTTCTCTTTAAACATTTATTTCCTAACTCTTTCTCTTCCATGGGTTGTAATATTGTTCTATATTTATGGTTCTATAAGATCCCCTCCACCCCAGCTCAGTTAGCCTGTAGAGTAGGGATTCTTAATCTGAATCAGTGTACCTATGTGAAATCCAGTGTTGCATCCTGAGGCCTCATGTACTCCCTGAAACTGTATGCCAAGGGCAGTGGCCCCTGTACACTTTACTGGAGGGAGTTCCCCTGACTTTTATCAGATTCTCAGCATTTATGAGCCCCCAGTTTAAAAACTCAGTGCTCTAAAATTTTGTATTTTTCTTTTACTTTTTGTTGCTCTTTTGGTTTTTCTTTTTCTTCTTGAGATGGTTTCATTTTCCTTTTAATGTTGATGATTATGTTTTGGTATTTTAAAATGTTTACTGTTTGATTGTCCCCATTGTGTGGTACTTCTTGGGTAATTTCACGCCTCTGATCCCAGCCCTTCTCTGTCTCTCTTTTGTCTGGCCAGCAGCGTGGGGATGTGCCAACTGCAGGGTTGTCCTCTCCAACCCTTCTGGGACCTTTACTTCTCCGTGCTACCCTAACGACTACCCCAACAGCCAGGCTTGCATGTGGACCCTCCGAGCCCCCGTGGGCTATATCATTCAGATAACGTTTAATGACTTCGACATTGAAGAAGCCCCCAATTGCATTTATGACTCATTATCCCTTGATAATGGAGAGAGCCAGACTAAATTTTGTGGAGCAACTGCCAAAGGCCTATCATTTAACTCAAGTGCGAATGAGATGCATGTGTCCTTTTCAAGTGACTTTAGCATCCAGAAGAAAGGTTTCAATGCCAGCTACATCAGAGGTATGTAAACCAAAGGCAGTGCCAACCTTCTGGTTTCATTTAGCATGTTCTACAATAAACATGAGGACCAGAAGACAGTTATGCTCTTTTATGTGAATGTGAATGACTAGGATTAGAACTTAAGTGCAAGAATCTGTTAGTGTTCTCTGAACATTCTCATTAGTGATATAGTTACCAGATCCAAAATCTGGTTACAGTAGAGCTGAATTCTTTTATATTGTTTATATACAGAACATTTAAAGGCTGCTTGAAAGACCCTGTAGATATCCCACAGCTAATAATTGAATCTGTAATTCTAACATCTCTCCATCAAACATTTAAAACATTCTTATTTAGAAATCCTTTTATTTTAGGCTTTTAAGGTGTTGCCCTTTTCAGGAACTAGGGGGACAAATATGGTAAATAAATATATAAATTAAAATGTAAAAAGAGCTATGTATAACAGAAGCTAATAAACAGCAGAGCCTGAGGAAAGCCCCTTGAAAATGGTGAATTGAAGGAAATAAATATATTTTTATCAGACGTATTTCCCGGGTTCTGGCATATCAGAACATTTAAATAATCTCATTCTCTCCAAGCCAGTCTTTCCTTAAGGAAAACTCAAGCTTTGAGACTGTGAGATTTAGTTATACTTTTTTTTCCCTTCTGAGCTGCTTAAGTAGGTGTTATGTATCAAAAAAAAAAAAAAAAGAAAAAGAAACAAAAGAGATAGGCACCGTTCTGACCATTATTATTACAAATTGTGTTTTTGGTTTCAGCTTTATTTACTGTTTGTGAGTGACATTAGATATATGTGTGGTTAATTGAAACACACATGCTTTAATTTTTCAAATAATGTTTTAAGGTTATAAAATACTGTAGGAAATTTGAAAATTAAAAAAGAAAAGCAAATTAGAATTACCTGTACATCTACCACCCAGCCATAACCACTAATAAAATGTTGATGGACATATTTCCTTCCAGCCTTCTTATTTTAACAATGCATGTAGAATACTTGTTTCATATTGTATAAGTATCCCTTTGGGTAAGTAGACCTATAAACTGCTTTATATATAAGAAGTAGACTAAAAAAATCATCATTCTATTAGATTCCATCATGAATTTTTGACTAGAATATTTATATTAAAATGATGTTATTACTACAGAGCTATTCTTGGTATGTATTAAAATATATTCAAACTAGTATTCATATGAAGCCAGTATTGAACAGTATTTTTGGGGAGAGCTACTTCTCTCTCAAATCAGTACATAATGTTTCACAATATCTATAATATTAGCACAGAGCTAAATCCATTGTGTTACTTAATAATTTTACATATGTCACAGAAGGACTAGGCTAAAGCATTTTTATTTTGAATTTGTCACGCACATAATTATAGTAATCTATATTAGTAATCAGTAATAGCTGTATATCGACTATGACACAGATACTGCTCCAGCGCTTTGAGGGTATTAACTTATTCAGTCCTTATGACCCACCTGTATAATAGGTGCCCTTCCCTTTGTTTTATAGACCAGGGAGCTAAAGTAGAGTGGCATGTCCAGGGTCACAGGGCACTGTGTGGGAGAGCTGGGCAGGGAACTCCACTGTCTGCCCTTTAACCACTGCTCTTTGCTGTCCCTCAGAAACTAGCTCACATGCCCAGATGTAAAAGAAATATAGCTTAAAATGCCATTTTTGTTTGTTTGTTTACCCGACTCCCTCTCCTCAGTGGAATTGTCTTTGCCTTTGATCCTAAAATAGCCTGGTGATGGGGAAGACAAGTAGGATATGGGGTGTCTGAAGGGAAAGGGTAGCACAGGAATGTTTGGGAAGGGTGAAAGTTAATGAAAAATGGAACTATTAGCTATTATGCTTAGAAATTATGTGAAAAGAAACATAGTTTTGAAAATCGTAATGTATAGACAGAACTTTCTTGAAACCAGTAGGTTCTTTCATTCCCCCCCCCCCTCAGATGAGGGATTTAAAAAAAGAAAAAAACCTGTCACCTTGGCAGCTATAACTGGAAGGTTTAGGTGTGAGAGTCAACCGTGATTAGAGTTACAATGGGTGGGCTTTCTTATTGTTATTGGTATGAGGTACTGGGTTGGTGAAAGAGAGTGGTGGACAGAGAAAGAGGAGAGTGTGGGACAAAGGGTGGGTAAAAGCCAATTAGTAGAGAGTGCGGAGGGGGATGGTTGTATCAGACATTTTGCATCTCATTAGTCCATGTCTGACGCTAACAGGCTTTATCTGTTACTGTGTTTTGTCCTAGTTGCCGTGTCCTTAAGGAATCAAAAGGTCATTTTACCCCAGATGCTAGACACTTACCAGGTATCTCTTGCAAAAAGTGCCTCTATTCCAGAGCTCAGAGCTTTCACACTCTGCTTTGAAGCAACCAAAATTGGCAAGGAAGACAACGAATGGACAGCTTTCTCCTACTCAGATGCATCCTTCACACAATTGCTCAGTTTCGGAAAGACCAAGAATGGCTACTTTCTATCTATTTCTGGCTCAAAATGCTTACTAAACAGTGTGTTACCTGTAAAAGATAAGGAAGATATTTTCACAGAAAGCTTTGAGCAGCTCTGTATCGTTTGGAATAATTCTTTGGGATACGTTGGTGTAAATTTCAAAAGAAACTATGGGGCAGTTTCATGTGATTCTACCATTAGTAAAGTTATTCCTGGGAATGGGAAATTGTTGCTGGGCTCCAATCAAAATGAAATTGCCTCTCTAAAAGGGGACATCTATAACTTTCGACTTTGGAATTTTGCCATGAATTCCAAAATCCTCTTCAACCTCAGCTGCAATGTGAAAGGGAATGTGGTGGACTGGCAAAATGACTTTTGGAATATCCCAACCCTAGCTCTGAAAGCTGAAAGCAACCTCAGCTGTGGTAAGTCTGTGGCATAGTCACTCTTTTTTTTTTTCCATTGTTCTATGAATATGTTTGTCAACAAGAAATTATATAGACACACATATATGTGTGTGATTACCAGCCATACATATTCAATCAAAGCTTTAGTCCTACCATTTTTAAGTTTTTCCTGTATCATAAAATATCACATGGTTTATACCTAATATAAACAATTGTGTATAATTATTGTGTCTCATATAGAAATGTTAACCCCAGGACTAAAACAAAAGAAATTAATAAGTTACTGTTTTTAATCGTGAAGATGATACAGTGAAAAGCTGACCTTTGTCATCCTAGAATGAAATTTACAGAGCATTACTTAAACAACCACCACCTAAAAGAATGGTATTGGTTTAGCCAATATTAAAGATTGTCCATTTTATGGAAAATCTTGATAATCAGGAATTATCAATTTTCTTTATCTGTTTTCTCCATTTATTTGAAAATGAGCATTTGTTGTTTGTTAAAAATACTCGTCTTTTTGGTTGCTCTTTGGGAGACTTTAAATGTGATATTATTCTGAGTAGCTAACTGCAAAATATTTAGGGAAATAATTCTATGTTACAAAAATTATATGAAAATAAACTTCTATCACTTATTCTCTGTGTACATAAGTCAATTCTGGAAGTCCTTATTTTACTGTAGGACTGAGTCAAATATAAAAAGTATAAATTTCATTATCAATTTTGAATGTCATATGACTAAATCTAAGGTGTTAATAATATATATTTTTTAGTCACAGAGATAACTGTCAATAAAGGAGGGAAAGAAGGGGCCTAATATTCAAAAAAGTCATTTGTATGTGACTTTGGAGGGAATTCTATCAGAGCTTCATTCCTAATACTTTCAACAAAGTAGGATCCACTGTGAAGACCTGAGGTCACCTGCCCTGTTTCCCTGACCTGCGTTTGCCCTTCCAGCCTGGGGGGCTCCTGTCACCTACCCCTCTGTGGGCCACCCATCTCTCCGTGTGGTCCCTGGTGCTCCTGCAGATGGTGGGAGGCAGTTATGTGATGTCTTTTGAGAGGTATTTCCTTGTGGGCTGTTGGAAAGAGGGTAAACCACAACCTGTTCCAGGAGACCCTGGAACTTTGTAAGAGTTCGTGGTGTTCCCAGCATCCTCTCATTCCGAGATTAGCTACAGAGAACGACCTTCAGGGACTCCCAAGAAGTCTTTCACTCAGCAAGGAAACTGAGAAAATCAAGTGTGTGTGTTTGGTGTGGCATGGTGAGCAGCGAGGAGAGGGCAGTGGTGGACTTCCTACGTTCAGGGTGATTATCTTTAGTCTAGGGACCTGTTTTCATCATATCCTTGGCCATTATTAAAAACTCATAATATAGACTATTTAATATTTGCCTTCCTGTGGGTCAATATTTGAGGCCAAAAGAAAAAAGGATTAGGCTAGTCATATTAATAATTGCAAAATACTTAAATTATACTTAAATTGAATATATATTGTGTACTAGGTACTGTTTTAAGTGCTTTATGCATGGTAGCTTATTTCCTACAACATAGATCCCATGATGTAAGTTTTGCTATTAACCCCATTTTGCATGATGTGAGTTTTATTATTAATCCCATTTTGCAGATGGGTAATTGAGGCACAAAGAGATTAAGTAACTTATCCAAGGTCATTTAATTAATAAGTGGCCAAGCCAGGAGTTGAAGTCAGAAAGTTCAGTTTTAGAACTGTGTTCTCTTAGACTGTCTTTCAGAATAGGCAGGACTAGAAGACGAGATGTAGTGCTAGAGTAGGTGAGTCACTTCTTGCCCAGATGAGGAGTACAAAGGTCCAAGAGCTGTCTCTTCTGGCCAGAAAGCACTGCTGGCCAAAACACTAGCTTTCCCAGGTATTAGCATGGTATTTTTATTAAACAAAATAAGGTTTCTTTCCTGCAGTGCTTCTTTGATACCTTAATATAATAAAATGTGAGGACTGTAGTACACAAGAATTCCTAAACTTATTTTAAGGAATCCTCTAGACCTGGGGTTGGCAAACTAGGATGTTTTTGTAAATAAAGTTTTATTGGAACACAGGCATGTGCATGAGGTTTTATATTGCCTGTGGCTGCCTCTGTGTTAACAACTGCAGAGTTGACTGTGAGAGATGACATGGACCACCATCCTAAAACATTTACTGTCTGGCTCTTTAAGAGAAAATCTGCCAACCCCTGAAACTAGACCAAAAAAATCAAAGGGTCTAGTTTTCTGAAGCACACACTTTGGACAATACTGGAAAAGACCTGCTAGATCTTCTGGGACAGAGATAATAGACCAGTCCCTCGGGGGCTAATTTAGCCCTTAGACATAGGTGGTGGTGGCAGCACTGCTTTGTTTTCATTTATTTACATTTGTCCCATGCAATGCTTTTAAATAATGATTTATTTCCAACATTAAAAAATTTTATTTCACATAAAAATGAATGTTTGGATTCTCTGATAAACAAAAAATGAACACTAGTCTAGTGTTTCTGCCTGAGCAATGCAGCTTAAGTTAAGTGGTGACCACCCACTTTGAAGGGGCTTTCCAGGTTGCCTCGGCCCTTAGCACCCTCCAGACTCTCCTCATGCCAGCCAGTGGCCTGGGTAAGCACTCATGTTTGAGAATCCCAATTTAGGCCACACCTTTCACTTTATAAAGGGCAGGAAACTGAAGCTTAGAAAACATAAGTGGCCGAGGCAGTTGGTGGGCTAAAATTCTCGTCTCCTGTCCCCGTGCCCAGGGGTTATACTTGGGAGTCCTCATATTTTCTTTAACACGGTCTTTAAAGCTCCTTTCCAAGCCTTACGATTACTGGAAAGCATCAGATATGTGCTCGTGGAGCTCAGCCATTGGTAAGTTTTCAAAATGACTTCAATCAAAAAAGTAGCACAAGTTTACAGAGTCAGTGTCTGAGTTCCTTTAACTTTTATGGTCATCTTCTTGACATTCCACAATGACGCTAAACACCCCCATTCCGTACAGTCAGATATCCTGGACTGTGTATCAGGACTAATAATGGGAGAGGGAGTTTCCTGCTGCTTAATCATAAGCTTTGGGAGTTGAAGAACCCAAGTCACTTATTAACTGACAGGAAATACCTGTATCAGAGATTATATCTAAGCTCGTTAGCTAAGCAAAACTTGAATAAGTGAAAAAAAGTATGCTCTATTAACATTTTAACCTTTCCTTTTTTCCAGAACACTGTGGCTTACTGTTTATGGTAATTTCCCAAAACTAATGATCAGTACAGTAGCCAATGAGAAAATAGAATTTCATGCCTAACATTCCATTGGCTTGACAATGTCTGTTAAATATGAGCTTTCATTCCAGAGTCAACTTGTGATAGAAAATGAATAGATTTTCTAAAGGTCTATTGCTAAGTAAATTTTAATATGAAAATAGGATGGTAGAACAGAACTGACTGCATTCAACATTAAAGCATCCTGTCATTAGTTTCAAATATTAAATATCCTAACCTTAATAAAATCAATATTTTATTAATAAATGTTTTAGTAATTTCATAATTGGACTTTTGTTTTCCTATGCTGTTCTAAGTATAGTTAGGGAATATACGTTAATTAGGAAATTTCCAGCACTTTTTTTTTTAATCATGGTTAATCTTGTCAGTCCTTTTCAGAAAGAAATGCTTTATTTAGCAGCAATTCCTTTTCATTTTATGTCATCATTCTTTTTCTTAGAACAATTTTATTAAACATACTGAGTTTTATAACCTCCGTGGATAGACAGTTTCCCTAACGGACTCTTTAATCATAAGTGCAAGTATTTGCCTGTATTATGATTCAAGTTTAGATACTGGCTAATGTCCATCAATTTTCACAAAGTACAGATAGTGTCTTCTATACCAGTTATATTTATTTTACTGATGACTGCTCTTTCCTGAGTGCTACTGTGTAACTCAATGAAGAGTCTAAGTTCAAACAAATTACATTTATTTAACAAGCATTTACTAATCACTTCCATTTATTAACCACCGTGGATGTAGAGATAAGACACGGTTCACAAGTGCCCAAGTTTGATGTTAATTCTTTTCTAGAAATTTTTGGATTTGGACCGACTGTTGTTTTCCTCTCTGAAATTTTATACTTAATTTCCAAGGCTTCATCAACTCCTGGATTTCTACCCTTTCATTTTCAATTATTACAGTTTTGTCCCTCACAGCCATAAAACTCTGATTCACCATTGGCTCCTTCCTTTCATTCCTAACAAATTACTAAGTGTAACATTTTTAGATGACTGAATTTTTTTAAATAATAAAGATGAAATCACTTATCTTTACAAAGGATGTTATTCTTTGAAGATGCCCAAACTCTTTATGAGCATAAATGGCATCCAAAAATAATTTTATTTTAAATATATTTATGAAAAAAACAAATTCAATTTAGTAACAGCTGCAAAGAAGGAGTTGAAAGGGATTATTATTTGTCTTATTAGTGCAACTCACATGAAAATTTAGCACTGTCAACTGTTACTTGGATTGTCATTAAGTTGGGTGTGAGATGGGTTATTGGCTACTCAGTCTTTTTTCACCACAACTTGTGTAAATATCGACTCCTTTCAGTAGCAAGATTTTGGAAGAACAACAGATAGAGAAGAAAGATTAACAGCTTTACAGCTTTTCATCAACTGCCCTTTCTCAGAGATTACTTTTTTTTAAGGAAATTTGGCTTTAAATTTTGCAGTTAACATTAAGTGAATACCTTTAAACCTTAAATACCTTTAAATATTTGGTATCCACAAATATCAGTGAATATACATAGGTCACATTCTGAAAAAAGTTCCTTAATGATAAATATATTAATAGCCAAGACAAAGAATTGTCTCGTTTTCCTTAACAATCTTCTGGTTTGTAAATCTCTCCACCTAGAAAAATTGATTGAGAGAGTGACTTTTCTATGCAGATATGCTGAAAATGGAACTGGGTGCAAGTAAAAAGTTTGTGCACATTTTTAATATTTTATGTATTTGTTTATGTAATTTGGTATATTTGTAATGTAAGATTTCATTTATCAATATTCCAGACCTTTCTAATTAGAAAGGTTTAATTAGAAAGGTTTAATTAAAGGACAAATTTAATTAAATTTGTCACTTGTATTCAAACCGTTTTCACTGAAACATGCTTCAAATTTAATTTCTGTTGCTATACTGAATCATCATAAAATGGTGTTCATAAAGTATTTATAAAGCAATGTCAATTTGCTAAACTAAAAGTACCCAAGAAGGAACAACTGATAGTTTAATACTGAGAAGTAAATGTTACAATTTTCCATAACAAGCATGTCACATGATGAAATTTAGACTTGCTACCATACAAAGAACCTGATGAAATGTTAAAGAAAATTGTTAAATATCTTACTCTAAATCCTAACTCTCCTGATTTTCTCTCCTTATTTCCACCTCTCAGCTCTTTGATATCTGCAGTGGAAATGTAGTTAGCCTGAAAACTTGCTTTCCCACAATGCTGTCCCCTTATCTCCCTTTGTCTTCCAGAGATATTGTATCAGTGCCGGAAGTGGCCTTAGGAGCCTTTGTCTGCCAACATTGCGTGAAATTTGAGAAGCACAAAAACTCAGTCCAAGGGTCTCCTCTCTTGCATGTTATAGTGGCTGAGATCTCCTCAGTCATTCTGAGTTTTAAAAGCTTTTTAGTTTTCAGAAGATCCTTACTAAAATATAAATACCTAAAGGAGAAGTAAGGTCATGCAAGAAGGGGGCATGATGGGAAGGAATAATGGGCAGAAAACATTCAAGATCAAATTCTAGGCTGGCTTCAACTTCTACCTCCTCACGTGCTCTTTCTCCATACTACACAGATTAAGTTTTTAATCGGAAACACACACCACCGTCCCCCCCTGCCCCCCACGCCCATCTCTGCTTCCTTTCGTAGCCAAGCTTCCTCTTCTTGCATTCACTTCTCAAACACTGGAAATCTAGAGTGCATCATTCCCACGCTACTGAAGAGAATTTCTGTAGAGCTGTTGCCGAAATTCCAGTGCAAAGTGAAGGGTCTTCTCAGTCTTTATCATTCTGGACCTTTCTGTATACTTGATGGTGGCCACACCCTCCATGAAACTTTGTTCACTTGAATTCTATAAAATCACCTTCTACAAGAGCTATTTTTGTCTTCTCAAATCTATAGCTTTTTATTTTAATCTGAAACTTAAATATAGGAATATCTATGGTTTCATCAAATCTTCTAGCTCAGGTGATCCCAGACACATCTATAGCTTCTGTGGAGTACTTCCTGGCTAGGCCTCTTACAAAAACATGTACACCGTGTACCAGATGTCACACAGGTACCTCAGTTCCTATTACCGGATGTACTATTTAGCCTACCCCACCTAAGTTTGCTTTTCTTCCAGTATTTACTACGTCCTTTTATGAGATCATTGTGTAGCAATTTCTCAAGTTGGAAACCAGAAAAATTCTTCTATTCTTCCCTTTCTTTCTCTGTTCTCCAGTTAGTCACTCAATAAATCCTATATATTCCATCTTCAAATGTCTTGTATACATCTCTTTCTATCCTCACTGTACTTATGATATCAAGCCTGAATTATTGGTATTATTCATGCTTCTTATATTGCCTGTCTTTTAGTTAGTTATGGAGACTCAAATGTGATTGTTTTTAAATTATGTCAATTTTCTCACCAAGCTCCCTTTCATTTTTTTTCCCATTTACTTCAAGAAAGAGTTCAAAATGTTCGCAGTCATTCATATTGCATTCAATAATCTATTCAGAGGACCCACCTACTATGTGCGTGGGATATGCCATTGGAAGAAAGACACAAAGTCCACGGACTCATACTGCCTACATTCTACAAAGCCCTCCACAAGCTGTCCATTACTTATATATCTGATCATTCCTACCAATTTGCTATAAATGTCCTGTTCCAGTAATGCCATGCCATCTGGGTTCCCAGACCATTTCACTGCCTTCTTGGTATATGTTTCAGTAATTCTGTCTGCTAGTAATAACCATCTGTAGTCTCTTCTCCCCTGATCAGTATAGTGACCCCTCATATTTCCGGTGAATCTTTGTAATGGATTTCCTATTCACCCTTCTCACCAAACTGCTGGTCACATCTTCCTTTTGGCCACTGTGCATCTATATCACTCAGAGAACTGTGAAGCCACCTCCCATTCATGCCTCTCTGAGAGCAGAGGCATTGTTTTAAAGCCTCCCTGTCTCACACACTTTAAACAGTGAGTGAATGTTTATTGGATGAACATGTAAAAGTCTGTGATGAGATCTTCTTGCCAGTTAACATGGCAGACCTGCTGGAGGCCGCAGGGTTGAGTCTTTCTGAGATAACATGATTCCTTCCTTGGACCAGCTGCCTGAGGCAATCAAGAATGAAGAAACCACGACTCCTGAGATGCTGCTAAATTGCTAGGATGCTTTCTAATTATGCACACAATTAACCTAATTAGACATCTTTTGTTGCCTCATGTACCTGCTCTGCCTTCATGTACCATTCCCACAGGAAAGTTTGGAAAATGTTTAAACATTAGAATGTAGTCACTATTATAGAAATGTTCTTTGAAAATTAAATATATGTGTGTATGTATGTGCATGTATATATATTTGTATTTATTCTTCTGTCTTTATTCATAGTACAATATGCTTTGCAATAAGTTTAGCCTATCTTCCTCAGCCTCAACCTGTTGGTAAAAGTCTATTAATAGCCAGAGGGAGATTTAGTGCAACAGAGAAAAATCCACTACTCCTACTAGAAAATTAGCTCAAAATTTGTTTCCTGCTGAGGATGAGTCAGGCAAAGCTTGAAATAAAAAGACACAGAGACCAATAAGTTTCCAGTCACGGAAACTTATTTCTGGAATTGCAGCTAGCATGTGTTAGTGTCTGTGAACCAAAAACTTGCATTTTATGAGTGTTAGTAATATCCAAGTTCACTTTTGAAACTTATCTTTGATGTTCTTATTATTTCATTTGTATGAATTTCCACCAAAGCCTTATAATTTATTATGCGAAAAGGCCCTGAACTTTTTATTCACACTTATTTTCCTTTCATGTGTGCATGGGGCCAGTAGATTGAGTTAAAGATTTTGAGGGAGATTTCAGTAGCTTGATCTTACATTTGTGGAAATTGATACAAAAAGATCTTTAGAGACTTTCTTGATGTTGGAATATTACTGGTAGACTCTTCCAGGGTTGCTCCTATTACACCAACCAGATGATTCATGATTTTTCGGGAGGGGAACTATAATTAAATCATAAGTCAAATTTGTACAATCTTTCTGTGTTGATCGAGGTTCCTACCTGATCCCGCTCCCGGCTGCAGAACTAGCCAACTGTGCAGATCTGGGGACCCTTTGCCAAGGTAGGGAGTCAACATCGTCCTCTGGAGCCTCTGTTTCCTACTTGCTATTTTGGAAAATGTAGTTGTCATTGTTTTGAATTTTATCTTTTCACTTGAGAAGCCAGAAACCAGCAAACCAGAAGAATTTCTGGATGTGTTTTAGTTGTGTGGGTGTGCAGTGTAGAGACGGAATGCATTCACACACTGTATGACCACATTTCCATAAAGCACTGAGTTTTTAAAATGGGAATGATTATATGCTATTAGGAAAGGTTGACTTCATTTTTTCTCTCGATTTGGTCTCAAGAATATTGTCCATATAATATAACCATACAATATTTTGAAAAAGTATTCATGTTTAAAACACAAGGGGAAAAATTAAGTTGAATAGTTAGTTAAGACAAGGCCATGAGGCAATTTATGATGTGCAATGTAACTTCAATATTAAGATGAAAATAGTTTGAATGTATGATGTTTGAATGTATGAATAGTTTGAATGTATGTAAGATAAAAATAGTTTGAACTAATATGAATGTACTTTTATTAATTATTATAATGCATAATGACTATACTATGGTCAGTATATATATTATGTACTGAATGGTTGCATGCTAAATAATACATAGTCGCATAGATTTTAAAATAATAATATATTTTACTTTAATTTTATCACGCTTCTTCTAATTACCCATGACCCATTTTCATCCATTTATTCTATTATATACTTCTTTTTGAAGTAGCATTTCTATGTGCCACATTAAGAATCATGATCATGCCTCTTGTAAAGCGGGATCTTTTATTAAGAGGATCATAACATGAAAGTGATGGGGGTTAGAAGTGAGACTGAAGGAATAGAAACCTAAGCTCTCTTCTGTAGCTCCAGTGTGGGAGTAGAGTAGGCAGGGAGAAGGGGTGTA
The DNA here is from genome assembly GCF_964341445.2 of Mesoplodon mirus. NCBI lineage: Eukaryota > Metazoa > Chordata > Mammalia > Artiodactyla > Ziphiidae > Mesoplodon > Mesoplodon mirus. Next base: position 22,360,956 of record NC_138986.1, on the reverse strand, counting down.
ATTCATTATTATCTTTGTTTCCTTTCTGAGACATTATTTCTTGATATTATTATTGATGAATAACCTAAGAAAATAAAGTCATTAAGTAGCTTCTTTCCATGAACTCAGTGTAGTTTTAAAATAGTTATATGAAATAGAAAAAAGCCTTAGTTTTGCTTAATTCAAGGTGTGAAGATTTTTTTTAAGTTTTATTTTGTTTTTTTTCTTTTAATCTGAGGTAGGAATGATTCCTTGGGTCAAAGGACTAGATGCCCAGCTTTCTTTCCCCCTATGTCCTAAATGACCAAAACGCATTTTCATATTCATTGATGTATTTCGCATTAAATAAATATAACTGTTCATAATTTAAAAATATAAAAGACTTTCAAAAAGAATCCCCATTCTTAAGTGTTATATATTACTTTGGAATGGAAAATTATTTTAGTTAAGAATACACATTTTGAATAAGGAATTCAATATTTTCTAAAGAGGCTTTGGAGGTAATTCTTTTTATAATCACTGAAATGTTTTAAATTTAGGTAATTTTTTTCTAATTAAGAGAAATACGTAACAAACGGTTATTGTACATAGAAAGGTACATCTTATACAAATATACTCCTAAGATAAACTAAAGGAAAATTGTGTGTATAGTTATTTTACTACTTACATTGTTCCTCCAGAATTTCTTGGAAAGGTATTAAAACATTACATAAGGGTTTAATCTTTGAGAGCTTTAGTAATATCAGAAACATAGCCTTGACATACTGTTTTGAAAAGTCTCTCCTGTATGACTTGCCCTTATGAAATCCATTTTATCCATCAGTGTGTAGTAAAGCTCTGGGATCTTTATATGATTGATTTCATCTATATATTTCATTCTCTTTTGTTTTTCTTTACATTTACCTTCTCTAGGAGAAGTGCATTTTCCCCTGAGATTTTATTTTGCTTGTCTCAGTATGTCAGAAAGACTGACTTTAGATAATTTTCAAGCTGACAGGTGCTGTACAGACTTCCTTCTCTAACCTTTCTTTTTACAAACTTAGCAGACTGAGTTCTGGGTAAGGTTTAGACGTTTGCTGTGTGGTCATCAGCCTCTTGATGGCAAACCTAGATCTAGAATCTAAATGTTCTTTCTCCATTCCCTTTGTGCCGGTTCCAGACTCTTATGCAATATGGCATGAAAGTCCATGGGAACAGATTCTTAATGTGCCATAGAAAGCGTTGCTTCATTTTATGCATTATAACCTTGGGACTTGTGTTTAGTGTCAAGAAATGGTTTCCATTCCTCCTTTATATATTTTCTTGCATTAACCATAGATTGCTCATCCATATTAACTTTCATGTGCTCCTTGCAAAATTACATCTTTCTCATCTTTATCACCAGCTACTGTAAACTCTCCTAGTACTACACCACCCACAGTCACCACTAACATGCCTGTTACTAATAGAACCGATAAACAAAGGAATGGTAAGAAATCATTATCTTTTATATTTGTAGTATGTGTGACTTGATGAAAAATTGTATTCTAAGGGTGGAAATATCTAATGTTCCAGCAAAGTTTCTATTGTTAGAATCAATTGGTACATTTATACATTTGTAAGACTAGTAAAATAAATATCACTTGATTCCCTTGAGTTCCCTATTCTAATGACCAATGGAATGAGTACATTTCTAGTGCCACGCTTCTGCACTTTTAGCTAAAATTTCTTTCAAAGAAGCTTTAAAAGAAAGGCATTAATTTAAAGGAATTAATTTGCATTATACTAGAGATCTGGGAAGAAAAATATTCATCACATTCTGTCAGATTGTTCTCTAAGGAAACTAGTTTTTAAAGCATTTTATAATCTCAAAAAACTAAATAATTTTAGTAATTTAATTTCTCACTAAGGCCAACTTTATGTTCAAACATTTGTGACAGTTAAATCATGTTTATATGGTAATACTTTGCTCTCTGTTTTTATTTGTTGAAGAATAATGGTTTGAATGTGATTGTATCTCAATTAAATCATAAATCAATTTTCGACTGACAAAACTTAAAGTAACTGCCAATACCTCCTGTTTTTTCCCTCTATATATACATGTTTTTGTTTATATTATTTGCAAATTGCAAATATAGCAGTTACATAAGATAAGGAATGAACTGGAGAAATGCCAGGTGAATTGAGTTATTATTTAATCTGCTACCTATATTAATTACAATGCATAGCTTTTTGGTAATTCAGAGTAAGTGATTTCAGTTTCTTCTAAAAGAGAAATTCCAATCAGGTGACCACACCATTGCTTCAAACACAGTAGTATTCTCAAATATGAGGTATTAGAAACAAAGGAGCGGGCTTCCCTGGTGGTGCAGTGGTTAAGAATCCACCTGCCAATGCAGGGGGCACGGCTTCGAGCCCTGGTCTGGGAAGATCCCACAAGTCGTGGAGCAACTAAGCCTGTGTGCCACAGCTACAGAGCCTGCTCTCTAGAACCCGTGAGCCAAAACTACTGAGCCTGAGTGCCACAATTACTGAAGCCCACCCCCCTAGAGCCCGTTCTCTGCAACAAGAGAAGCCACCACAATGAGAAGCCCGCGCACCACAGCAAAGAGTAGCCCCTGCTTGCTGCAACTGGAGAAAGCCCGCACGCAGCAATGAAGACCCAACGCAGCCAAAAATAAATTAATTAAATAAATTAAAAAAAAAAAAGAAACAAAGGAATTTTCTCAACCCCAATCATTTAACTTGCAAGGCCAAGACATCTGTAATATATCACCAGGGATCAAAACCCAGAGAAAAGAAATCCACATGGTTCATTTTTTTCTTTTGGCTTTGGGGGTTACATCAACTTCCTGTACATTTAAGGACATTTAAGTTGGAAGTATGGAATATTTTACATGAAACGTAGATATAAATTTCATTAGGGATATAAAGACATCGATTCAGGGAAGTGTTCGTGGTTATTCTGGTAGTTACACCAAGGAGATTTATGATGGAGCAAAAATTCCAACAATCCCCAAGAAAGCAACAGCAGCTGAAATTTCCAGTGCATATTTCACATGGACCCCAGCCAGTAGATGGGAATATTATAATTCTGACTAAGTATTTCACTCTTTGTATGAACATACAAAGAGCCTCTGTGGCATTCTCCCTCTAGGACTGGCACATCCTCTGCTGCCCAAGAACGTTTACATGATGCTTCAGAGTCCTTGACTTGGTGGAGTGGAGCTGTATTCACTCAATCATGTCATTTCTGACATTCTTGAAGAGAGCCTTGTTCAGTCCATCTCTCTCTGCGTCATAACCTTCACTGGAGTTTCAACAAAGCAAGCAAATGTTAGAATCAGTTAAAATGGTTTGACTTAGCCACTTTAAAGAAAAAAAATCTAATTCAGATCATTCTTGATAAAAATGTAATCCTAGCACTTAAAAATATTTAAAAATATTTGAAAGTCATGTAGTAGAAATAGTCTCAAAATTGTGTACTCAAATTTATGTACCATCTGAACAATTTTACCACATCCTTGAACCACCTCTACTATTTATTTAATAGTTTTTCCCCTAAATTGACTCACTTTTTTACTTAAACATTTATATTCATATAAATAAATTAATATCACTGTTGTAAAATGAAACCAGTGCTACTTGTTTTAAAATAGAAGTGAAAAGTGAAAATAAATGTAATGAAAACAATGCTGTTGAATTCTCTCTATATCCTATTGCACATAAAGCCTTCATTATCTTCTTAAAAACAGAGGGTAACAAAGGGTTAGAGACACACTGTAATTAAGGTTTTTTTCTTTGATGTAGTCAAATTTGAAATAGTTGAAATTACTTGTTTACCTTGTGAATAAATGAGATTTAGTGTCATGTCCTAGACTATCTAAGGTTATTCACATACTGTCAACAATTTCAAATATACTTTTCTTATTCCTTGGGAAACTGATGTAGTAAGCATTCTCAGGCCTATGATCTGATATATTAGGGAACCCTGTTTTGTTCACTGTAAGAAAGATATACAGCTATCAAATCTGTTATCTACCTTATCTAGTCCTTTAAACTCTGGACTATTAAAGAGATTTACTGGGTTCATCAATCATGATATGCTGGTGTCGGAAGAGAGAGGGATTGAGATTGTTTGGCAATCAGACATATTTTTTCAGTATATCAATCAAATTTATCTTCCTGGCTTTTGTAAAATGTTCCTATCCCCCTGTGTAAAGTTCTTTTTGTTATTTTTCAATAGGATTTTTATCTGATACTTCAGATTATATACTAAGAAAATCTTATCTTCTAAGCTACTTTTCATAAACAGATATTTCAGTATATGAGAGATAATCTAGGTATTCCTACAAATAACCTTTGTGCCTTCTGCATTACATTCCCAAGAAAAGCTCTTGGACTAATCATTGTTTCCATTCCAAATCATATGTTCTATGCTTGAAACATCACTGTACTGCTGCTGAATATTAGACTTTTGTGAGGTTAGCACAAGCAATCCAAGTAAGGAACTAACTTTGTTAGTCCTTATTATTGTTCTAAAAACCTAACTTACAAGTGCAAATTGTATCATTGCTTCTAGTTTCTCACATACGTTTGACTACTCAAAAAAATTCACTCTCAGGATATTGGTGTGCACCCAACAATCAATCTAGCTTTATATGCCAAGTATCTTAAAGAAATCATGTGTGTAAGATGAACAGGACTCCAATCGTATTATAAATGCCACTGTCATACTACAATTGCCACATCACCAGTTCAAAGAAATAATCTTGAATCTAAAATAATATTTGGTTTATACTTTAACATTTATCTTTTCAAATGTATATTTTAAAGCCTACCTTTTCAAACCTATATTTCATACCCTTGAGTGGAGAATAAAGTAGTGTCTGTCATTTCTATATTTTTTAAGAAACTCTCAGGAGAGTGTTAAGGAGATAAAAAAAGGGAAAGATAATTGGAGAAAGATCTACAGACAGGAACATGTTTTGATACCACATCTGTTATGGCAAGCAATGGTTTCTACTCTGAAGTTTTGTGAGGCTGAACGAGTTATCTAATTGGAAAAAAGTCTATCACAAATTCTTCAGGCTTGGATGTCATTATTAGGACAATACATCTTTTGAAGTGTCTGGAACATATGAAGATTTGTGAATGGCTTTTCTACGGAGACACAATGTGAGTTGTTACATCTATAGGAGAAGGCAACTTGACTACTAGGAGGACAGGGAAAAGCCTGCATCAGTGTATCTTAGTTGTGCGTTCTCTGTAATGACAATGCTTGAGAGAATTATTTCACTGTGGTCCAAAATGTCCCCTCCAGTGGACATTTTATCTTGCTTTGACAGTTCATTCTTGGACATTTCTTAGGATTACTTGTTGACTATGTTATCCAAAAAGTTTAAATAAGTATAACCAGTAGACACTATTGAATAATTGTTGCTAAATATATAAATACCTCATTCTGAGGCTTCTGAAGAGAGACTACTGGAAAACGATCCACAGCACTGGAGAATCTCTAACACTTAGGGGTGGGTTCTCTGGTATATTCACATATTTTATTTAGCATAAGCAATGTGACTCTAGAGAGAGTCATATATTTATAAACTGATTTAGGCTGACTCTGATATGTAATGTCTTTCTTATTTATAAAAACTGAATTGGGAAAAAAGCGTGGAAATATTTTAAATTTGAAGAAAAACATCTTAAGCATTTGGATACTTCCATAAAATTTCAGAAATGTGAATGATTAAAAATACTGATTTTTAGTATTTTGCAGGATTCTCCTGAGAAACAAGGAATACAACTCCTAACATAAACACATGCTTTAGGTCTCCATCTAGTGGTAGCTTGTCAGTTACTTTATTGGCATCAAGGAACATGCCCAAAATATCCCTCGGATCCTGACATCAATATAGAATCCTGGACTTCTGCAACTTGAATTTCCTCTCGTTCATTCAGAATGTCCATGATTTGATATGATGGGAGCTACAGTGTAAAAAGGGTTTTTTTTGTTTGTTTTTTGGTCTGAATTATTATCATTTATTTTAAATATACTCCTGGAATTATTTTTCATTCAGAATATTTTTTAAAGAAACATGAGGTCAGGATCATTAAAATACCTGAAGAGTTTTAGAAGCTGGAATAATAGTATGCATAAATTAAACTAAATATCCTTGGACTTGTACCAATTTCATAGATTTATATTATTACACCTGGGAGTGGCAATTTATTTTAGCATGAGTTTCTGACCCCTGTAGTGGAAAAACATTCCTTTAGGAGTATGACTCGAATTTGCATTTTGGTACATTTGGGAGTTCCCAGAGGCATACTTTTGTACTTTTATCTACTACGTCCCTCAAATCTTCATTAAATCCATTTCCCATTGTTTTAATTATATACTTTTACATTTTCTATGCATATTTTTCTCATGTTTGTAAGCATGAAGATAGATAATTGATTGACAGTAATGAAGAATCAATATTTTTTTCTATATATAATCTACCATATTTAAAAAGAGGTTTTTTTTCTCATTAGCTACTTTTAGTAAGGTACCCTATAACACACATAGAGAGATATTTAGCAAACCCTGGCTGGTCAGTTTGATTTTCATTTTAAAAAAAAAGAAAAAAATATATATATGGCAGACTACTTTAAAGATTGCATGCTGCCACCCCCCCCCAAAAAAAGCTGAACCTCCTTCTGACATAGGATTTTCTTTTAAAAGCGAGTCCAGTTAAAATTCCATCTGCAATTATTCTTTCTTTTTTCCCCCTTTACTTGACACAAATGACTACATTTATAGAATTTTGATAAAATCTGGTGAAATACAACCCAATAACTTAATAGAAGTAATTGCTTTAGTGGAGAGGGGAAAGAGGACAGAGGATAAGGGGCTGTGGGCCAAAAATATGTGATGCCTGTTCTTTTCCAAATTAAGTTCTGCCCATCATCTTACTCAAGTTTTCACATTCCAAACTATCATTCTTCATAATATAGAAAAAAGGATAATTTTTTGTTACAAGAAATCAAATTGTACCTGAAAAATCACCATTTTACATACAGGAGATTGAATTCTATAGAATTAAAAAATACGAAGAAACATATGCAGGTGATAATTTAGAAGCAATGTAAACATATGCAGGTGATAATTTAGAAGCAATGACTTCATAAGAGTAAACTAAATGATAACTATTTCTAAAAAGTTGCAAAGGTCAATGAGAATGAAGTTAAAATATCTTGTAAATTTTCTCTGCGGTACGCGGGCCTCTCACTGTTGTGGCCTCTCCCGTTGCAGAGCACAGGCTCCGGACGCGCAGGCTCAGCGGCCATGGCTCACGGGCCTAGCTGCTCCGCTGCATGTGGGATCTTCCTGGACCGGGGCACGAACCCATGTCCCCTGTATTGGCAGGCGGACTCTCAACCACTGCGCCACCAGGGAAGCCCAAGGCGTTTATTTTAAATTGTATGAAATCATGTCCTTGTAAATGTAAGTTGATAAGTATATGACTGTAAAGTATAATTAATGGACTAAATCTTATTTCCAATGGACAGATGGAAGTATTTATAGAATTTATATAGAAATTCAAAACATCCTTCATCACCCCGAGGCAAAAGTGCAGAGCAAGGTGGCCGAATGGGTAAGTGAATTGTAAAATTTCTTTATTGGCTTTAAACCTTTAATCTCTGGAAATCTGGAAAAGACTCTACTGTCTAACTGAATCCACAGATCATACTGAAACATAGATACTGTTCATCATAAATGTATGTATAGATATATAAGTGAGATATTGCACTTTTGAATAGAAAGAGAGATACATTTGAATAAGGACAAGAAACTGAGCCTAATAGACTATTATGTCAAATAAGAAAGGCGCCCCACAAATGGAAAAGTGTTTTGAGAGGTATCTTTATTTACTGTTATATCCATACATTTTCAGCACGTTGTTTTTGTTTTGTTTTTTTTTAAAGCAGTGAAAGTAGATTTTATTCAGTAACCACTGACAGTAGGAGAACGTGCTAAGCCCCTTTCTGATTTGTGCAGAGGTGACTGGAGGTTTTAAAGGAACAGTGAAGGTGGAGGGAGGAGGAATGGCAGGGACTTGAACAGAGTCAGGAAAGTAAAAAATTACAAAAAAGTGGGAGGGGTGGTTGGTCCATAAGAAACGCTTCTGGGGTTGCTAACTGGTGCCTATCGAAGTTAGGCTCCTGCCCTCCCACAGAGACTGGGAGATGGGCCCTATCTTCAGGTGTTGGCTGGAACAACCAGTGAAATAATTCATTTGTTCATCACTGTTTTTAAAAATACATTTCTTATTTTTTTTATTTAATTGAGTGCTTGATTCAAAAACCACTAAGTATAAAAAGATATATCATGAATATCTTTCACCATCCTTGACACTCATCTGCCTGGAGGCTAACCTGTCTGCACAGAAATCACTGTTAGTTTTTCTTGGGTTTTTCAAGAACTTGTTTGTGGATGTAAAAGAAAATGACTATACATTCTTATTTTTTCCTTTTTATATTAAAAGTAGCATATTGCACACACCATTCCACACTGTACTTATTTTTGTTATTGCCAGATTTGCAGTATCAGTACACAGAGACCGTCCTTATCGTTTTTTTAAAAAAACAGGGTACAATATTCCATTATGTGGCTCTCTAGTCATTTATTTAACAAGTTTTCTGCTGGTGGATATTTGGGCTATAATTTATTTAACCAGTATTCTATTGGTAAAAATTTTGGTAATTTCCAATTAAAAAAACCCTAAGCATTTTATTTTCTTATTTTTCTTACAAATACAGCCTAAGGATTAAAAAAATTTTTCTTCTTCTCTATAACAATATCAAAAATTTAACTTTCCATAAGTTTCTATTTTTTCTATTATGTTATTTCCTATCTACAGCATACTGTGGGACCGTGTACTGTTTTTATGTACTACTACAGTTCAGACAACTTTTGTGAAAAAAGTCATTTGTCATTTGGGTATACATTCTGAAGTAAGAAAAATGGGTTTTCATACATGGTAGCTGTCTAATAAGTGTGTCCTTGGTAGCAAAAGAAAGTTAAACCGTACAATGAGAGGTAGTGGTGATAATACTTTATACATACATATATATGTTTATATATAGATAGATATTGATATAGATAGATATTTGAAGAATGGTAGGAAAACATAGTCTTATTTTTAAAGGCAAGAAAGGGCTTTACTGAATGAGTATAATCTTGCATTTTGTTTTCTTTCCAGCATTCTTCTCTCTGCTTTTTTAAAGTCAGAATGTTTTCAAAAGATAAACTTCTATTTTTAAAATTTATTTTATTGAAGTATAGTTGATTTACAATGCTGTGTTAGTCAAAATATAAAATTCTTTATTTTCATTCTCAAAGGAACCACTTCTAATATTATTAATTCTGTAAATTAGCATTCATTGGAAAGTTTGTGCTTTAGACAAGGTATAATTTTACATTTATATTTATTTCATGCATGGTTTTCAACATAACATCATTTTTATCTGAAGCTAAACTTTAATGGACACTTTTCCGTTAAGGTGTAAGATACCAGAGCAGATATTTGATAATAGGAAAATATATTTCATATTATTACTATTTTATATTATTGTTTCATATTATTACTATCTCATACTGTTTCATATTATTACTATTTATAATTTAAAAATAATTTAATGCTTCTTGCCAGAATTTCCTAGAATTTACATTCATTTTAAAAATGCTTACAAGGAAGGCTAAACGTGTGTATGAAACAGGACCTAAAAAACTCTTTGGAGGAGATATATAAGTAAGAGAATTTAGTGTCAGTAAAGAAATGGTGGTCTGTGATTGTATTAGACAATGCATATGGGAGGTTTTTATTTATACTGAGAGGAATCCATTGCTTCATTAAAAAGTCTGGTGCTGAGACCCATAAAAATTTTTAAATGACCACATAACAATTATAACACAGTTCCCCATAATGTTGAACTTTTTTGTTCTTTTAAAGGTTTATATTGTTAACTTATAATTTTTCTTACTACTAATATTCTTCTGAGATGGTAATTGCTAGAAAAACATATGTTCATGCATTTCAGTGTTTGTTGAATGAAGAATATAGAAGGTGTGTACTGTGCTCATCTTCCCTGTGTACCCTATTGCAGCTAAGTTTTCAGTGTTACAGCTCATTTGAAGATCCATTACAGAGAAAGCCCTTTATAATATGGGCTAGAGACGAACGTATAGTGTTTGCAGGCAGACGAGACTTGGGTTCCAATCTGGGATCTGCTACTTCTTAGTTGCAGCTTGGTCGAGCTATTTCATCTCTGTGAAGCTCAGTTTCTTCGTGTAATGGGTGGGAGGACAGTGCAGATAATACCTATCTCATTAGTTGTGAGAATGAAGGAAATAACATTTGTAAGGTTCTTGGCATACAGTGATCTAGTAACTGTTATCTGTACTTTCTTTCACTGCTCTAGCTCTTTGGAATTTTCCCAGGGTCTTATTTCAGTAACACTTTATGGGAGAGAAGAAACTGGATTTAAATTTTTTTAAAAAATTATTTAAAAGTATTACTCAAACTTATCCTTTTCTATTGTATTTTCAGCTCAATTCAACCTTCCAGAATTGGAACTATACTGTTTATGTGGTTAATATCAGGTAAATGACAGAATAAATTGAGAAATAAAAAGTAGTGTCTAATTTAATACTTCTGTCTCCCTCTCTCTCTCTCCCTCTCTCTCTGGTTATTCCTGCACACACATACATGTAAGTACAGACATACACACACACCATATTCATAATCTTTCTAAAACAACTCTATATTATATCATTTCTTTGCACAAAAAGTTTCAGTGATGCAGCAATGGTTTTAAAAATTTTGATTGTAGATCCCAATCATTTTTAAAAATGTAGTTTGTACTTCCAAAATATATCTGTGATTTTAAATAAATTGTATATATGCATGTGTGTATATTACTTATCCAATATATTATGTTATAATGTATCATAAACTGAGAGGATAATTAAATATAAATGGAAGTTCTGTTAGTTGCTTCTCACACCCCAGTAGATCATCTAGAGCACCCCCTGGGTTGCATGCACCCCAGTTTGGAGACCATTTTTCTACAAGATAAGACATCTACAGTCTGATTGCAACTTGGCTTTTCAAAATTATCTTTCACTAATCTTCTATTTAAACACTCCACTGAATCTCTAGCAGATATTGTCATTCACCTGTCTTCCTCTGCACCTTGTTTTTACAGTTTTATACTTAAATTAGTTTCTAAAGTGTATTTGATGAACCCTAAACATGTTTTCTGTGAACCTAAGAGATCAACACAGAAAAAGGGATCAAAAAGTCAAATTAGTTCAGGAGCTAAATTATTAAACAAACTGAAGCAAGTTTCTGTATATCCAAGCATCTCAGGTTCTTTCGTGTACTGATATGCATCATATGAATATGAATCTTAGAGAGAGAGAGAAGGCACTTAGCTGTCAAGCTTTATTTGGCCATGGAGCTGTTTTGTCTCAGGCATATGAAAGAACAAGGACCTCAGAGCACACATTTGCAAACAATGACTTAGAACGTCCTTTCTGCCTCTTTCTCTCACGTCCTCAAATTTTGTTGTTGATCCTGCAGTCCTCAAATTTTGTTGTTGATCGTGCAGCAGACGAAGCTGATAATGAATGTACTTATTTGTATTTTTAGTTTTCACCTGAGCACTGGAGAGGACAAGATTAAAGTGAGGAGAAGCATTGTGAATGATCAAAGGTAACGCTGACAAAGTCTTGCAGAAAATGTAACATCTTTTCTCTTGCTCTCTGTTTTGACTGTCTGGTAGAGAAATGAAATCAGTGAGGTAGGAGAGAAACATTTCAATCCAGTGGCACATTTAAATTATGTCTTTAGCTCTAGTGGACAGTCTTCTTTTTTTCCTGTAGTTAAAACTGTAGTATAGCAGACTGGGTAGAAATGTACATCTGATAAAAAATAATTCAGAAGTAGAACATTTATTAGTTTTAGTATTTCCAGTTTATGATAACCAATTACCTCTTATTTGAAATTTCAGAGACCTTCAAAGAAAGAAAATAATTATAGTGTTATTTCAAGTAAGGTACTTATGTAAAATAGCATCTAATAATATGGGTAATAGATGCTGAAATATTTTCAGCATTCAAAGCCATCAGCTAATTTTCTGAAGTCTTCATTTTTAAATTTATATCAAGGTCATGACTTATGCAGGCAGGTAATTTAATGGATATGTTCACCATATGTAATAGTTGGCATTTAAAGGCCAACTGTTCTTTAAAAATAATGTAAACTCCTAAATGAAATAAATGTAGTTGTGTTCAGGTAATATATTGCATCTCCGCAGAATAAAAAAATGAGTTGAAAAGCAAAAGTTCACATCTCTTACTCAGTTTCAATTGACTGAATTAATATTATGTATTTACAACTATAATGGTGGAATATATCTCTTTTCAGGTGATACATTCTTACTATAAGGAGCTAGTAATAAAATTTCATATGAGAGTTGACTAGAGAGATTTCTTATTTTTTTTCTTTTTCTATTCGGCATTAGAAAAACACGTCTTTAAGGTTATATTTCAAACTTATTTCTGTAAGTATTCAACAGACTGGATTGGGCCATCTGGTTAGGGAAAGTTGTTTTTTATTTTCTGGAATTGTTCCTTTTCCTTTGTGATCTAAAGAACAAATAATGTATTTTAACACTGTATTCTTGATGGTAACAGGACTTTTCTCCTCTATTTAGACAAATAATTTCTTTTTTCCAAACCTTACTGCTAGATTATATTGAGCCTTGAATAATGGATCCAGCAATTATCTGGATCCCTTTGCTGGACACTTTGTCTTGCAGTTGTGGCAGCCCTAGTTCAGGGTATCTCCAATGGTATACCCTCTGCAGAGGGCTCAAACTCAGATTCTAACAGTGCAATTTTATAAGAAGAGCCAAATAACATATTTCTCAGAAGTATAAATATATTAAGCCATTGCTTCTTGGAAGCATAATCATCATCCTCATCCTCATCATCACTGTAACCTTCATTGCAGTTGTCTCCTTACATTTGCACAGCACTTTATGATTCCAAGCACTGTCACATTCACTGGCTCATTTGCTTCCCTCTCCCAATTACTCCCTGACATAGATAAGGCAGGTAACGTCCTGCCCTTTCAACCAGTGACAAAACTAAGACCCAGTGAATTACCCAAAATCAACCAACCAATATGAAAAGCCAGGATTTCTGACTTTGTGCTCCCATGTTGTAGTCCCACTTAAAGTGATTCTTCTACTACCTGACAATACTAAAATCAGCCATCATGAATATATGTCAGCACCTTAGAAACTTTTGTTCAAAAAACATTTAAATTCATGGAATCTCATGTTTCCTGTCTGTCAAACCAATGGGTAATTTTACAGAAAATTATAGGGAGAATGAACTTAGACAAAGTATACGGGAAAATCCACACATTTTTTTTTCTTTGGTATGAACTCCGGCATTGTTTTAAAATTTGTTCTTACTGGCTTTACCACCATTTCTTTCTTTCTGCTCGCTGTTTCTTTTATGTTCATGGATGAACCTTTATAGTCTCTCATAGTTTTTGTCCAAACAACAATCTACTAGTCTTCACGCTTTTTTCCCAAACTTTTCTTTCAATTGGGTTGTAACACTTAACACAGACCCTAGCTTTAGATAATGCTATCATACTCTATTACCTAGACAGACAGGAAACCAAAGCTGCAGAGACTGGTTTATTCAAATAAAGAACAATTGATAGTAACAACAGATAGAACTGGACTTTACAGAACCATAAAATAGTTTCAGTTTCCAGGATGAGAGGAAAGCAACACAGATAAGACCTGTGAAAACGCACGGTCATTCTTGAATTGCTGAATTTGGGTCAGTACCATCCACATTGTACTGTGTTCTCAATATTCAAAGGAAGTGAAAGGTCATATTCCCAACTATAAGTTCTCAGTTACTGGAGTGGCAAAGGTTAGTTTCCAACAATAATTTAATCAAAGGATACTTGAACAAATTATTAAGCTATCACAATTCACCATTATATTTCACATCTATGTTTGTCTCATCCTGAAATATGACTCACATATGAACATGAAGCAGTAAATGATTTTAGAGATAAATAGCTTCTCAGAGTGAATTATGAGAATTATGAAGTATGTTGTCCTTGAGATTAGCACAGATAGTTAGGGAAAAAATAGGGCCACTTTTAAATTTCACCTAACCTTGAATAGCAAATATTTCAATTATTTTTCTTTTTTTAAGCATCACAAATATGTTAATACTCTATTTCATTTATACTGATACCCACAGAATTTCATAAATAAAATATGCTACTGCCTCTCCACTGAAGACTTCATAGTAAAACAGTTCTACTGAGTTCACTTGGGCATCTTTTGATTTCTGCTCTACAGCTGTGATTACAATTGAACAGAAAATTATATTACTTCAAATTGTAGAACCAAAGTTTTGGTGGGGCTTTTAGGATATGTCTCTGCTTCCCATAGAGATATTTTCTTTTTAAAGACATGCAGGGTCAGGCAGTCTATAAACTTCTTCAGTGATATGCTGACCAATCACTGGGTGAATTTCAAGTACTTATTTTGTAACTTTTCAGTGTACAAAGTACTAGTAAATGCTTCCTGGAGATAGAAAATCATTTATCACAATTCTGGAGAAACTGTAATGTATTTGTAAACAAAAACACTTAATAATTTCAAAAGTTAAAAGTTTAATCAGATTAGTTGAAATTCTAATTTTTCTTGAAAAACTTTACTTTTTTGCTTTAAAGAAACAATATGGAATTAAGCACAAATATGGCCTTTCTTGCATGTATGCTATAAAACATTACTTAAAAATATTTCTCAAAAGAAATGGGGTGATATGATAGATAATACAGGCAGTATCTTATAAAATCTATTCATATTGAGATTTTTTTAACATTATAATTTGTGCAGTGGCAGAAGTCTTTGAGTGCCTTGGCATATTTCTTCAGTCACAGCACTTTATGGTCACCCTCTTACTACCATATCCAAATGTTCTATTTTTCCACCCAAAAAACAACCAACTGGTCAATAGCACCAACAACAATTCTATCGGAATTGTTTTCCTAGGTTGGTGATTTGGGCCCTTCTAGTTTACAATGCTACCAACAGTCCTGATTTAGAAGGAAGAACCATTCAGCAGAAGCTCTTAAGAAATAATGAGTCCCTGGATGAGGGCTTGAGGCTACACAGAGTGAACGTGAGGCGACTGGGTAAGTGCCTTTACTTTTTTTATAATATGTGTTTTATGTGACTACTATCCAGGTTTAATTGAAACAACAACAAAAATATTCTTCCTTTGTGTGTTTGCTTATTTAAAGCTATTTTTTTCTGATGATGAAATTCATCCTATTGGTGACATTGTTAATAAATGGGTGACAAGGTTAGCATAAAAGGTAGTACCTTGATACCTGTGAATCCAAGAGAATGAAAGAGGCAGATGAAAGTTTATACCCTATTTTAGGAACCTATTATGAAAATACTAAGAATATGCGCAAAATGCCAAGATAACCTTGAGCAGAATTGGCTTCAACTTTAGGAATAAAGAGAGTTTGTGTGTGTGCATTTGGGATCTTTAATGAGGTAAACCTTATAAAAGACTATTTCTTGTTATAAAACATCCTCTTCTCTTATGTTCTCTGTCTCCATTAAAGATACCACTGTCTTTGCTGGAATAGGCCAGGAATCTGGGAGTTATCCTGGACCTAGATTCAGTTCTCACCTGGACGCCATTCACATCCTAAACTCCAGCCACAGGTGTGGTGCTTCGAGCACCTCCCCAAACTTTCAGTGCTCTTTTCTCTGTCTTTGCCCACACTTCTCTCCTCTCCTCTCACTGCCCACCTGATGATCACCTATATAGTATTAAGGACAGTCCAAAGTCACCTCTTCTATGAAGCTTTTTCTGACATCATCATGTACGAATAGATATCACTGTCTTGGAGACTCCACTTCAAGCTGTCCACAGACCTAAAGCACCATACACATTAGAAGACCCTTGAATTTGACTGGACTTGTTTGTGTTCATATATATATTTTCTTTAAACAGGAATTTCCTCTGGCTTGAGAACACATCTTATTTTTCTAACACCCTCACTTCCTACCTCCCCCCAGCAACCAGCATATCCCCCAGCCCTTAAATACCTGAATAAATAAACGAATGGGGCTTGATGGGCATACTTTAGAAAAGTAAATGATCAAAATATGGATAACAAAAAATAAAGTTATCATTCTAATGTTATAATGACAGTTGATTAGGTATATTAGTAGAGCTCAAAAGAAAGGGAAACTTTGACACATTTCCTTATACACACAGGCAGGAGGTTGAAGTGGGGGAAGCAGCTATTCCTCAACCTCTAAGAGCAGGATTATGACTGAGGCCAGAATCACAAAGTAATAAAGAAGCAGGCGTCTTTGCTTCTGTGAGAAACCACCCATCTCTAATGTGTCAACATACACAGTTACGGTCAGCCCCCCATTTCCACGGGTTCTGCATCTGTAGATTCAACCAACCTTGGATCAAAAATATTTTGGGGGCGCTTCCCTGGTGGCGCAGTGGTTGAGAGTCCGCCTGCCGATGCAGGGGACACGGGTTCGTGCTCCGGTCTGGGAAGATCCCACATGCCGTGGAATGGCTGGGCCCGTGAGCCATGGCTGCTGAGCCTGCATGTCCGGAGCCTGTGCTCCATAACAGGAGAGGCCACAACAGTGAGAGGCCTGTGTACCGAAAAAAAAAAAAAAATTGGGGGGAAAAAATTCAGAAAGTTCCGGAAATCAAAACTTGAAATATGCATTATATTTAAAACTATTTACATAGCTTTTACACAGTATTTGTTATTATAAGTAATCTAGCAATGATTTAAAGTATACAGGAGGATGTGCATAGGTTATTGCAAATATTACACCATTTTACACAAGGGACATGAGCTTCCTCGGATTTTGTTATCCTGTGTGTGTGTGTGTTGGGGGGGGGGTGTTTCCTGGAACCAGTCCCTCGAGGATACTGAGGGATGGATATATAAGGAACTCGTTGAGGTTAAAGAATGTAAATCATCATTATCGTCATCAACAACAGCAGTTTCTGAGTCTCTGTGGGGAAATGCTTGCTTATTTAATAAACAGAGCTTCTTGGGGATGAACAGAGTACCAACGCTGCCCTTTCACACATAAGGGGCTCCACAGAGAAGGAGCTTGACGAATGGTAGTTTGTACGTGACAAAGGAGCCTCATGAGGACCAACCTTATCTCTGTCCTCAGAGGCTGAGGAATCCCTGAACAGCTCTGTCTGCATACTTAGACAAGTCATTTATACCACTCAATTTAAATTCTGTACTTTATTATTCTTCTGCAAGTGGGTCTATGAAGAAAAATTTCCACCAATTGGGAAAAAGCCTCAGAATATAAATGGGAAAGTTATTTAAATGTTCAGTTGGTGACTACAATACTGGTTCCCAGTAGTCTTAGTGTAACTTACTATTTTTCACCACTGAAATACGAGATTTTGTTGTTACTATTGATATAGTACTTTTATTTTGATTTGTTTAAGTGTAAAATCTGAGTCATTTATGTCATAAAACTCGCCTGGAGAGTTTTCAAACAACAGGTGGGATGATTTGAAGATGAAGGCATGTGTGTAAGATGTGTGGCCTACAGGTGTCTTCTTGTCATTCCCCCGGCAAACTTCCAGGTTAAAGATGTTTTCAGAGCAGCTAGAAAATGTTTCCATAAAATATGCTGGCAACTCAGTGACAACACTATTGAGGCACTGTTTTATAGGCTTTCCCCTTTGAAAAAGATTAAATTACATTTTGAATTTTTCAGGACAGTTTTCATTTTATGTAGTGTTTTTTTTTAATAAACCTCTATTTTACTAATTTTATCTACTAATTTACATTAGAATGATATTGTAAATTTCATGTTTATACTTGCATAAGTGTGTTTTTTTATTTGATAGTTTTGTAACATGTAATTTAAAATATGAAATGTAGTTAACATTTATTTTTCATAACTTCTAAACTTTACAAATTCTGAACATAAAAACCTAGTATTTTAGTATTGCATGGAATAAATACCTAATTACCAACATTGTTGTTTTGTTCTCATCTTGCACCTCTAATTTCAAAAAATAGGTTAATATTTCTCATATTTTCACATAGGTATATGTCATGATGATGAGGACCCCAAAGGCTATAAATGGCCAGCCATCCAACCTTCTGTATACAATGCTCCCTGTCCAGGGAAGCCGGGCTTCTATGCTTCACGGACATGGTAATACTTTCTCTTTTTTTTAATATTTATTTACTTTATTTATTTATTTGGTTGTGCCTTGTCTTAGTTGTGGCAGGTGGGCTCCTTAGTTGCGGCAGGCGGGCTCCTTAGTTGTAGCATGAGAACTCTTAGTGTGGCATGCGAACTCTTAGTTGCGGCATGCATGTGCGATCTAGTTCCCTGATCAGGGATTGAAACTGGGCCTCATGCATTGGGAGTGCGGAGTCTTATCCACTGTGCCACCTGGGAAGTCCTTGACTCTTGCCAGCAAATTCCATATAACCTACCTTCCCAGGGTTACAGGTGTTGCACCGTAGTTCCCATGCAGTGTATATTAATTGGAAAGAAGGGCGGGAATCTCTGTGTATGTCAAATCCATGTGAGGTAAAGACCAGACAGGTAGGTTACCAAGAAAAGCCTTTTTTTATTTTCTCTCCAAGCAACATGCTAACTTAGGCTTCTCCAAAGAAAGACAGAGCAATTTGGAAACCAGAGGGTGGTTCTAGAATAAAGCACCTTATGTGTGGATGAACAAACTCACAGCCTCATAACATACGTCTGACATTCTGAGTCTTTTTAACTTTTTGGAGTGGTTATTGTTGGAAGGGGAAAGAGACAGTAAAGAGAATAAAGACAAGATCCAGGTTAGGGCAGTCTGCTAGTGGAGACTGTTAGGGTGTGGATTTTTCCTAAATATTGAATGGAAACCTCGGACATGTTGACTGCAGAGGATTCACCGAATAACAAGTCAGATCTAGTTCCTCACCCTCCACCCTCCTTCAGTTAGAGTTTTCTTGCAGGGAAATTCCGACACTGAAACTCCCCACTGCCAAAGAAAACCTTTGCCCCACTGCTTGGTTTGACACGTGGTGGAGAGGAAAGAAAGGGGCTTCAGAGCCTTGCGGACATGGATTTGAATTGTACCTCTTCCTGGCTGTGAGACCTTGGAACATTCCTTGAGTTAGCTAAGTCTATTTCTTCATCTCTAAAATGTGGATTATAATCTGCTTTACAGAGTTAAGTGAAATCAAAATGAGATTTTATAGGCTATTGCTAGTATTTTGTTTCCCTGGTGCATGCACCTGATTTTTTTTTTCCAATAAGAACTTTTAATATGAGTTTTATGTCAATGTATTATAGTCTTATCTTCAAATGAAACTTACCTAGATATTAAGGGAAATTCTAAAGCTTATTATTAAGTAATTTTTTCAGCTACAGTGTCATTTATGCCAAATATTTAAAATACCTTTTTTTGTTTGTTTGTTTTATAGTCATCATGACCCTGCCAACACATCTCTAGCCTACTGGGGTCCTCCTGATATCTCCAATTGCTCAAGTAAGTGAGAGATTTGTCTTCAGTTCTCAAAGGCAAAATGAGATGACCTCGAGCTTCATGGTTCTCATCCTCTTCAAACTTGTTCTTCTGTTCTGTGATACCACTGTAATATTAAAAGCTAAGCAAAGGATTGCTTCACTCACTTAAGATAGAAAATACTGTTTTGCCTCATTCTGACTTTCTGTTCTATTCATTCTGTAGGAGATTAAAAATAGTAAGAAAATTTTGGAGAAGAGAATATATAAATTGAAATTTGTATCAATGTTTTATAGTTCTGTATTTTTTTAAGCAGCAAGTATATACTTATTTAGTGATTCTGGGGGTATCTCTCTTAGAACCATTTGTGAATATTGGTCCCTCCAAGTTATTTACCTAAGTTGCTTAAAAGCACAATTTGTGTCTTACTAAAGAGAGAAATTAGTTTCTGAGTATAAAGAAATACTGTTGTCCTGTTAAAATTGTGGTAAGGGGTACACACAGGAAACCTGATTTGCTACTTTACTATGAAGTGAAATACCATACTGTGTTTTGGATTTCTGGAAATGCTCATAATACACAGATAAAACTATATGTTGTTCTTCTGCCATTTTTTAGGTGAAGCAAATGAAGTTGCCAATCAGATTTTAAATTTAACTGGTGATGGGCAGACGTTAAACTCAGCCAATATCACCAGCATCGTAGAACAGGTCAAAAGGATTGTAAATAAAGAAGAAAACATTGATATAACGCTTGGCTCAACTTTAATGAATATATTTTCTAATATCTTAACCAGTCCAGACAGAGACTTGCTTGAGTCTTCTTCTGAGTAAGTTTTTGTTTGTTTGTTTTCTTCTGGAGAGTAAAATTTATTGGATACACATGTTGTTATACAATTTCTCACAGATATGAATGCTTGGTGCCCAGCTTTCATAATTTAAATCTCTAGAAGATCCATTGATATTTCCCAAGATCATTCACAGAATGAACTTCAAAGTTCTGTTTTTGATTTTTTTTTTTCTGAGAAAATAATTTACAAATTGATTGGGATTGTCGATCTGGATAGATAATATAAATAGTCCCAGAAAGACATAATTGGTATTTCATTTTACATCTGAAAAATGTTAACTGGTGTTCATTCAAAAGATAAATTATTATATATATATATATATATATATATATATATATATATATATATATATATAAATTTATGACACTTTTTTTTGCTTGCAAAGGAGACACTTAGCAAACATTCAGCTCACATGTTTTAGGCATAACTTGGTCACTGTAGGTTACTATCCTACAGACTGTGACACAGAACTGCCACACCTTTGTAACTGTTATACTTCTGAAATGAAAATGCCTAGGGCAGGGTGAAATATACCTATTTTTACACAATTCAGTTTGTATCCAATTATTTCAGTTAGCATGTTAGTATTAAGATATTTAATTTTTTCTATTTCCTTCCTTTCAACCAAATTTCTTTGATGAAAATTTTGTCTTTGTTAAAATGTATTCCCTAACTTACCTTATGCACATAACAATTACAAACTTTTTTTACAGGGCCTTGCAATTCAAAAAAACTTTTTTTTTTTTTTTAAGATGTTGGGGGTAGGAGTTTATTAATTAATTTATTTATTTTTGCTGTGTTGGGTCTTCGTTTCTGTGCCAGGGCTTTCTCTAGTTGCAGCAAGCGGGGGCCACTCTCCATCGCGGTGCGCGGGCCCCTCACTATCGCGGCCTCTCGCTGCGGAGCACAGGCTCCAGACGCGCAGGCTCAGTAGCTGTGGCTCACGGGCCCAGTTGCTCCGCGGCATGTGAGATCCCCCCAGACCAGGGCTCGAACCCGCGTCCCCCGCATTAGCAGGCAGACCCTCAACCACCGCGCCACCAGGGAAGCCCTAAAAAATACTTTTATCATGTTATTTCCTTTGATTCTCACTCAGTTATGAAGTAGGAAGGGTATTTTTCATATGAGGAAAGAAAGGCTAAAACAGATGAAAAACAGAATATTTGTTTAGGATGACTTAATTGTTGCTTTTCCTTAAAGCATGTATTTCTCTTAAGGATGAATTTATCACCACGATTCAGTGTTTTAACTGATGTTATTGTGGTTTGGGGGAATGTTGTGGGTATTCATGTTAAGATGAAAAAGTTTAAGGACAATTTTATTTGGTTTGTATTTTGTCCTGCAGGAAATCACATGTGTGCAAGTAACCTAAAATATGTCACTTAACAGTGGTATTATTTGTCATTTCTTTAGAGCTTTAAAAACAATTGATGAATTGGCCTTCAAGATAGACCTACATAGCACATCACATGTGAATATCACAACTCGGAATTTGGCTCTTGGAGTATCATCTGTGTCCCCAGAGACCAATGAAATTTCAAATTTTAGCATTGGTCTTCCAAGCAATAATGAATCATATTTCCAGGTAATAAGCCAGTGGTTTCTTTAATTAATTAGATGAATTAAAATTGCTGATCATCTGCTGGTTGCTACTGCAATGAGATCTTAGTTCCAGGGGTGGAAGGCTAGTCCGAAGTTTGGCTAAGGTTAACAGCAGCAGTAACCATAAGGCATGTGGATGCAGAGAGGAGGTGTACTTTCAGTTTACCCTCTACAGGAGGTGATAGTGGAACTAAGCATTAAATTAAGAGTGAGTGCCACCCTACTGAGAGTGGGGTATGGGGAGTTGTTCAATCAGAAGATGTTTATTAAGGACCCAAAGGTGGGAAGATGCATGGTATATTCTCTTTGCCAGTGGTTCTCAAACTACATTATAATCACCTGGAGGACTCATCAAAACAGATTGCTGGATCCCATCCCCAGAGATTCTAATTTAGTAGATCTTGAGTGGATCTCCAAAATTTGTGCTTTTAACAAGTTCCCAGATATTGCTGGTACCGCTGGTCTGAGGATTGTACTTAGAGAACCAATGGTATAGAAGGCTAGGAATGGCAGATGATGAGAAGGCTGAACACGAAAACTAGGGTCTGATTAATGGAGATCCTCTCTGACCTGTTCAAGTGACACTTCAGCAAATAATTTTCAAGTTCCTACTGTGTGCTAGACAGTGTTAGCCACGTGGGCAAATGAAATGATTGAAGCATCACCCTTGACATGGGAGAACACAGACGTGGCGTTTAATGCTTCTTAACTGTGGAGATAAACCAAGATAGAATATTTTTAAAAATCTGAATATAAGGAAGGACTTATTTTCCTACTTTGGACCAAAGGCTCTTTTGGGCAATTCTATTTCACATTTTAAGAGTGAAACTGTGGTCAGCCTCCGTCTCATTTCAAGCCCATTTGCAGGAAAACACCCTTTGGCTTGATCTGTGGGTTCAGTAAAAATGGTACCCAAGAATGTTCAGAAAACTTCAGCTGCTTCCTCTATGCAAAGATACTCATTCTCAGCAATCAAACAAATTAACTCGTCTTTTTTTTTTTTTTTTTTTTTCCTGGTAGTTATTTTTCTGGCAGTGTGTTTTGAGAAAAGCTCAAAATCTATTAAGTGTAAATCTAATTCTTATACTTGAAAATGGCAACTGATTTATAGATTTCTCAGTTTGTGTTTAGTTAAAGTTGGTGCATATCCCGTTTTGCCTATTTGCAAAATGCAAATGAGATCCAGGCCTTTGTCTGTAAGGGATTCAGCCTTGAGGACAGTGACTGTGGTGGAGGTCAAGGGGAGCCCTAGTCCTGGCCAAGTTGATGCTGGTAGTTGCTCTCCTGTGGAGTAAAGTTATTACTGCAATTTAAATATGATTACTCAACTGACATACTCTGTGTGTATGACAGATGGATTTTGAGAGTGGACAAATGGATCCATTGGCTTCTGTAATTTTGCCTCCAAACTTGCTTGAGAACCTGAGTGAAGAAGATTCTGTATTAGTTAAAAGAGCACAGTTTACTTTCTTCAATAAAACTGGACTTTTCCAGGTAAGAGTTCATTAAATTATTATTTTTGAATCATAAATTGAGTTTCATTGCTCAAAAGGAAAGATAAAAGTTCAGATTTCTTGAAAGTACATCAAGAAGTATAGAAAAATTAATCTACTGTATTTTCAAAACTGAAAAATTTTAACATAACTGTTTAAATATTTTATTTTAGATAATTATATGCTTATTAATAGGATGTGTTCATTTAAGGTTTTTAAATAAATCAGATTAAGACTTGCATGATACAATTAGAAATGGAATTTGTGGAGAAGTTATTATTTATTATTTCTTTTGTTAAGTATTTTATGCTCTCCAGCAATTTAGATCTTCAGAGTTAAAGAAATTGTGTGCCAAAGGAAAGATTTTTTTTTTTTAATTCAGCAGGAAGCACTGTTTACATAATGAGCAGCATTCTTGGCTTTAATCAGTTTTCCCATTAGTATTTCAAATGGCCTTTGGCCTTCCCACATCCCCTGAGTAGGGTGGCATTGTGCTGAGCACATATTATCATTTTTATTGGCATCATTTCCAGATACTAGAAAGTCCCCTGCCAGCAAACACTGGTGACCTCTGGTTGCCTTTGAAAGTACAACTCGTTCTGAGCAGTTTCACTGAGCCCTTTCAATAAAATTTACCTATTAAACTGAAGATACCTGTGTATATCAAACAGTGTGACTTATGTAAGAGAGAACTGCAAGTTTCAAAGCCAGTAGAAATGTTTTTAAAAGACTTGTGCCATACGTCATGTTTAAAGGAATGGCAAAGGAGGCTACAGGGAAGTAAAAGGAGGACCGTGGAATCATTTACAAAAATTTTAAAATGTTATGAGCAAATGCTTTAAGAACAAGCTATATAAAATTTTTGAGCAGATTAAGAATGTAATTACATGCAATTGCTCTGAAGGATTTAATAGCTACAGACACATAAAACTGCATTTGTTAAAGCTATTTGAGGCTTATAACAATGTCGCCTTTAAAAATAATGCAAGAGAACTTCCCTGGCAGTCCAGTGGTTAAGACTCTGCACTTCCACTGCAGGGGACAGAGGTTTCCCTGGTTGGGGAACTAAGATCCTGCATGCTGTACAATGCCGCCAAAATAATAATAATAATAATAATACGAAAAATGTAGTAGGTGTTAGATGATATGAATGGAGGGGAGGGGGCCATTGAGAGGAGAGGTGGAGCCCAGCGGAGGAGTTGGGAGAAGTCTTAGCTTTGTAAGAATCTGTCACAGTTTCATTTTGAGTCTCTTCTCACGCGATCATTTCTTTCTCCTTTGGCATCTCCCAATCAGCGACATTATTAGGAAACATATGCTTGGTTTTTAAAGTAAATTTATAGCAGAGTGAAAAAAATGTAAGGGTTCTATGGTACTCCCCTCACACAGGGAACAGCATAAGAGTATTTTTAAAGGAAAGGCTGGCGATCCCCAAGTCATAGCCACTTTATTGAGAGAGACCACACAAATGTAATAAAAAACCATATTCTGGATTCTGAGAACTAGGTAGCATTTAAGGAATCCTGTATTATTCCAAAACAGCTGATTTATAAGCTGTGGTAGAGAAATTCAGGAGGCTCAACAGGAAACACAAAGGGAAGGAGAAAGTGGTGATGGTCTTGCTGGAGAAACAGTCTACTGGTCCCAGTCATTTTGCAGCACAGATTCACTAATTTGACTTCCTGACATCCTTATCTTTGAAGTGGTAGCTACAGATGCCGGCAAGTGTGCAGTCAGAGACGTAAAAGTTCTGGTGGGGCTTTAATCCAGTAGACTTACATTTAGGTTTACGTTAGTAAACACTCAGACTGTTGTCATGGACATGAAAGATGAATTGATTTTTATTTTTCACACCATATTTCCTTGGTACTTCTCTAAAGGAAAACAACTTCATTTATTTTTTAGGATAGGGAAATGATCTAATTATTTCATACCTTTTTATGAGTGTGTATTTTTTGTGGGTTTGCATTGTTTCAGATTTTAACTGGTTGGCATCAGCCACCACAGTGAAGAATGAAGTTTTATGAACATCGCCTTAGAGCGTTGGCTCATACTGTTCCCTCAATGTATTTATTATAATAAGGGAAATAGCAGAGCTCTTTCAGGAAAGCTAGCAATTTGATCTTATAAACAGGATGTTCTATAACTGAAGATCTTAAGTGTAAAAAGTGCTGACAGATTGCTTAGTTTGGAGCACCAAAATAAAATAAAAGCGTGTACTTCTGACTAATACACATTTTTTTTTCTTTCAAAGGATGTAGGAACCAAGAAAGGCACCTTAGTGAGTTATGTGATGGCATGCAGTATTGGAAACATTACTATCCAGGGTCTGAAGGATCCTGTTCGAATTAAAATCAAACATACAAGGACTCAGGTAAGGAAAAGCTACAAATAGCCATGGAACAGAGGCAGACTGTTTGATAGCACTGTGGGGCCTTTTTTAAAATATATGATTAGAAGTAACTAGGACTTTTTTTGCAGGGGGCAATTTTCCACAAAGGCAAGACCAGCTAGTCAGGTAGTGCCGTAATGTCGTGGTGCACAGTGGCGGCAGGGCAGGGACGGGATGGGGGGAGTTAGTCTTGTCTAGGACTCAGTCATCTGAAGGAGAGTAAGAGTGAAGGAAAGGATCACACCTTTTGAGAAACAATGTGTAATTACTTCAGCTAACTTAGATGTAGATGCATGGCACAGTTGTGTCATTAAAGGTTGTGGTTGTCTTTTTAAAGTCAGAGATGACTGAAACTAGGAAAGCAGAAGGGAAATGGGAGAAACAGAAGAGGGCTGACATTTTTTGAGAGCTTAGCAGTTGTCTAAAATCTTGGCAAATGTTGTGCTTTTTTTTTTTTTTTTTTTTTTTGCTTCATTACCCTTGCTGTCATCTGTTTATTTGATAAAATTATGTGGGGTTCTTATTGTCTTAAATGGCCCAACCACAGTTTTCCCCTGATTTATAGAGGGTCCCAGTCATGATTTGACCATTAGGCAGGCAGGAAGGCAGGCGGGAAGTGAGCTGGCTGATAAGGACTAAGGCTTGGAACTGAAGTCCTCTAAGAATTAGCCCTGCTTTGTCACGAAAACTCTGAGACTTCCCTGTTCTACCCTTTGGCCTCCTTTGTTTCAGCTCCTTCATCTATAAAAAAAGATTTTATTGTGGTAAAATATACATAACATAAAATTTACTATTTTAACCATTTTTAAGTGTATAGTTCTGTGGAATTAAATACATTCATGTTGTTCTGCAACCATCACTACATCCATCTCCAGAACTTATTCATCTTCCCCAACTGAAACTATGTCCCCATGAAACAACAACTCCCGTCGCCCCTCCCGCAACCCCTGGAAACTGCCATTCTACTGTCTCCAGGAATTTGACTACTCTGGTATCTCATATAAGTGGAATCATACAGTATTTGTCCTTTTGTGACTGGTTTATTTCACTTGGTATTTTCAAGTTCCATCCATATTAAAGCATGTGTCAGAATTTCCTTCCTTTTTAAGCCTGGGTAATATTCCATTGCATACACATACACACACACACACTCACACACACACACACACATTTTGTTTATCCATTCATTCATTGTTGGGTACTTTGGCTGTTTCCACCTTTTAGCTATTGTGAATAATGCTGCTGTGAGCATGGTTGTACAAATATCTGTTTGAGTCCCTGCTTTCAGTTCTTTTGGGCATATACCTAGTCATAAAGGAGAGTTTTGAAGATGAAGTGAAATTTTAGTGTAAAGAGCCTTGCTAAATGCTGAGAATTGCACTTTATGATGAGACATAATTAGTAACCTGCAGATAAATGGTAACCTGATTCCTCTGGAGTTATAGTTGATTTCCATTTGAAGTCTGTGAGGGCAAACCCCTAAACTGCCTGCCGTTCTTTGGTCATATTGCCATGACTAATTATGACCTATCTCTTTGTGAAAACCTTAGCATTTTTACTCTTTGCCATGTTCAAATTGTATGATTTTTCATTTATTTTAAACACAATTTCACATGTTTGTTCTTATGTTAATATAGGAAGTGCCTCATCCCATCTGTGCCTTCTGGGATCTGAACAAAAACGGTAAGTTTTAAAATATTGGCTGTCTTAATAACAACTGAATTTTCAACATTGTTAGACACCCCCATTTTCTTTAATTCCATCCCAAATCAGAGTGAGTCACAATGTAAGTGTGAGGGCAACTGAGCTGCAAAATTTAGTTTAGGTAGCTTGGGAAGCGAATTCTAATTTCTGTAACTTTTTCTTCATTGCAAGAAGAAATAGGCAGACTTGACTTTTTTTTTTTAAACAAACCACCTCTGATTTCAGTTATTTATAAACTATAGCATACATTTTTATTGCTACTTTTAGATGAATGTCAATATACATTTGACCACATTCTTCTAGGACACTTCTGAGGAGAGTATTTGATGTGCACAAGGCCTGCAATTTAAAATCCAGCTTCCAGACCACAGATTATGGGGGGAAACCGTGTTAGAGGATTGTAACTCTAGGAATGGTTATAATGGATACGTGCTACTTGAAAGAATTGAACTGCCTCCAGAATGACATTTGACAGTCAAGAGAGAAAGGCAGAATTAAGGGTAATCACGAGGTGTGAAGTGTGGAGATGTCTGTGAAGGGAAGAGAAGTGACAAAACCGCCCACCTCTGCCCTATAAGGGTCACCTTCCCTTGGGGTTCCCCAATGGGATTATGGTGGCCCAATCAAACAAGCGCCAGTGCAGGCTGCTCCTCAGAACTGTAGCCTGAAGTTGTCCCATACGTCTTTTTTTGATACTCCTATCTTAGCTGGGAAGTTTTTGTTGTTGTTTGGTTTCTAGTTGCACTTCTGAGAAGATCCTGACTTATTAGCTACATAGTTAAAAATGATATCACCTTGTAGTCTTAAAATACTCTTCAAATGTATGAGTTGTTCATATTCCATAGCCTATCGTAAAAGTCAGATAAGATGTGTTAAAGGCATTTATAGTAAGTTGTCTCTGTGCATGACTGCTTTGTACATAATAGCATGTTCCAAGGAAGCTGACCTTCTTTGTTCTCATGTCTTCACAGAGATGTAGATTGACCAAGGGGGTAAAAAATTGTGCTGATCTCTAGAGACTTTGTTAGTATATAACATATTTGAAAAGTGATATTCTTTTTATGGAAGTTGACTTTAAAATGTATTAAATAAATTATATATCAATTCATATATTAATATATTTATGTTAAATATATATTTATATTACACATAATCTATTAAATAAATATGTCTATAAATATACTTAAATAAGTAAAATACATGTTAAAATATTAAAATGTATTAAAATGTAAAAATTGAATTTTTTGCAGACCCCTGAAGCACTTCAGTAGAACACTGTTGAAAACCACCACCTAATCTCTGACTGCCCACCTATCACTAACATTCTATGATCCCAGGAATCGAAATTATTCCGTGTATTAGCAGCTTTCAAGATAGTATCCATTTAACAGATAAACTGCAAAGCAGAAGAGTCTGAGGCATATTTCCCCAAGGGAAAGCTATCCATTACAGAGAAGGAACTGACCTGCTGTTATTTTCACACTGTTTGTTGAC